>NW_019392644.1:765442-1507942 GCF_000648675.2 Cimex lectularius
TTTTTTTTTTTTTTTTTTTTTTTTTAATTTCCATACTGTTTTTATGATACCAGCAACACCATCCGGCAGATGGTTTAAATAAATGCTTGTAAATGCTTACAAATTTCTTTCTTTGTTGTAGTACTTTTCCTTTTGTTGTAAATAAAAGTATCTATCTATATTCAAATAATCAAATACTAATTTAGAAAGGGTTAATGTGAAATTAAATTGGGTAGGTTAGTCTGAGATGGGACAGAAAGTAACGAGGGACCTATCAATAAATTCACAATAATAATTAGTGTCAATTAATAGCTCGTTGCAAGCATGTATTAGTTTTTAAAGTTACGTACAGATTTATTATTTTATAAGAGAAAAAATTAGCAAATATATAGGGATTTCTTAACATCTCATGAGTTGTTCAATGCTGTAATTTAAAGCTGTAACGTCTAATTTTAAGTTAGTTGGTTAGGGTTTTGACGGAAAAAACATTATACAGCAAATAAGAACTACTTAGATTACTTTTAAAAAAATTAACACCACCATCAAATGGCATAAAATTGCAAACAAATATGAATACTTCCATACTTCCTCAAATAGTACAAAGTAAAAAAGCAAGTACTAAAAAGTGCCCTGTCCCTGATGAAATATAGAAATTCTCGTTCATTTTGTCAAGCTTGGGCCCTAATTAAAACAATGGTTGAAAAAGTAGGAAGAATTTCAAGAAATCACAGACGATTTGAATACAATTAATACATACACAGCGTTGTATTTTAAGTCGTGCGTCACGTACGCTTGGTTCGATTCCCGGCGTTGTCCTTGGAATTTTAAATGACTTTGAATTTACCTAGTATCGTATCGTGTCATTCTAGTCTGACCTAGAGCCCTTATATAAAAGAATCTACTTCGTTTTTTTTGTAACTTAATCAATTACTTAATTGATCAACGGAGTAGTTGAATAATATTGAAAAATGTTTGTAGTGTCTTGTTTTGTTTTCAGATTTCTGACAGGAAATACGAAAACAATTATAAAAAATAATTGAACAATCGCGTCTATGGGATAATTGGCCTCATCCGCCGGCAAGATTTATCATTTGCCCTCAAGGTCAAGGAAAATAGAAAAATTCGTCCACCCGAGTATTTTTGGTTTTGGAAATTTTCGTAATCTTGCATTCTTGGATTCGTAAGCGCGTGCGTTTTTGCACGTTCGAATCTATTAGCTGGAAACAATTTAGAAGGTTATTTTTTCCAGATACAAAAATCGACGTCATTAGATTATCTGAAGATTTTATATGTATTTGAATTTTATGTCGGTTTAAAGGTTTTTTCGTCCTTGAAGTTAAAAGGGAAAAAATTTAGTTTTAAATCTTCAGAAACACACTTTTCCATTCTAACTTATACTAATAGCACTAATTAGAAAATGGCGCCATTATCTTGTTACAAGGAACTTTTCAAAACTAAACAGGATAATTCTATTCGGTTGCACAAAAACCCTTTTTTGCAGAAAATATCAAAATAAAAATATTTTTAAAAAAAAGGAATCTTTAAAAGAAATTCCAAGTTGAAACGTACAGCCTTGAGGGTCTGGTCAACATATAACCGGTTTTTGGTAAAAAGACCTGAACTTAGCAATGTCGTTTCGCTAATCGATGTTCTTTCCAACAGGAAAATATATTTATCTCGTATATTTCGAACAATTTTTGTATTTTCAGATAAATTTAACCATTAGCCGGCCTGTGATTTTAAAACATAGTTTGGTGTATTTGTCGAATTTGATACCAGTTGACAATATAAACCTGTGACATAGAGCAATCTTCTTTAGATTATCTGAATTGCGCAAATTAAACTAAGAAACATATTTCTTATTAAAAACTGGATATGTTTTGATTAATAGTTATCATACAGTTGATTGTAATAAGAAGAATGAGCTTTGTCATCCCCTCGCCTTGAGTATATAACTCACGGCCGAACCGCTCGAGCAAAGTCGCATTTAGCATTTCAACACATATGTTCACACTTAACATTGGATATCTCAAACGATAAAAAAAAATTCTAGACATACAAAAATTAAAAAAAAAACAATAGTGCAATATTCCTGAATGTGAAAACACCGCAGGTATTTAGTCGAACATTTTTTTTTCGTATAATAAACGTAATATTTTTATTGTGGATTTGCGAAAAGGTTGCAAAAAAGAGCTTTAAAAAGTGAAAGCTTTCGGGGCTCGTCGCCGTGGAACGATCACACTCCTCGGCGGATGCTTTGCCCTCAACTTTCGCCTGTGCAAGTTGTACCGTAGCTTGGACTGATTCTTACATCACCCCGGTGTAATTGGCTGTGAAATATTGCTTAAGCACGTCAGGCAAAAACGATTTGAAAACTAATCCATTCCAGTGCCTTTTTGAATCTCTTCCTGGGCGCCTAATTTTCCTATTTGTAATCCAAGGTGCAGTTTATGTTTCTACTTTCGCCATGGTTGAAATCACAATGGGAAAAAAGAACCACGTGGGGTGTTTCTTGTCGGGCTGGTTTGCTTGAGTGTACAAAGTGAAAATGGGATTTTGAATGTTTTCCTTCATGAATATTTTCCTAGATCTATTTTTCTCATTAGGTAAAATACGATGATTTTTTTCTAATTTTTACTTGTTTTAAAATCTGGTTGGAAAAAAGGTTTACAGGAGTGTTTCATGTTTTTTATGAACAAAATCAAAAAGGATTTTTTCTGTTTTAGGCTTCTTCTTGGGCATATTTTTTAGGTTTGAGGGTACAAAAAATGAATTAGGATTGTTTTTCTTTTGGAATATCATCCTGGACTATTTTTTTATCATTTTGTAATCTATGGGTCATTTTCTTTCCATTTGGCCTGGATTTGAAATCCGAATTGAAAAAACAATAACTCGTGGGGTGATTCCTCCCTTTTTTTTCTTTTTTTTTAATATCATCATGGGCATATTTTTTTAAATTTTGCAATCTTCATCACTTTTTATTTTAAATTAAATTAAAATACAATTAATTAAAGTTTTTAGTTGAGATAAAAAAGTCAATGGCACGAGCGGGATTCGAACCCACGATCTTCGGCTTGATACGCCGCTGCTCTCTACCACTTGAGCTATCGTGACCTCGAGGAGACCCCCCTCCCTCGGACACCAACTTCCCATCTCAACCACACCTTTTTGAATTTTCCCTCCTTTTTGCCATTCAAATGTCGTGTAATCTATTTGATTCTCGGCGACAAATGAAATGGCCACGGAGAGCTTTAGTGATGGTATACTTCATTTTAACTTATTAAATTCACTAGTTTTCGTGGTCCGCTTGACAAATTTATATCTTTCAATTAATTAAGGTTTTTAGTTGAGATAAAATTTATTTTTAATTTTTTTTTTTTTAATGAGGGTTTGCAACAGCAGAGGTTATATATCCTCGGGGTGCCGGTGTTTTTAAAAAAAACACTTGGAAGTATGTCGGGTTCGAACGCAGGACCGCTGGATTCGAACCCTTGACCTTACGTGATGAGCGCCGATATATATATAAAAATACTATAATACTAATTTAATTATTCAGAAATCGTGAGATGCGGGCACCAGACCGCATCTCACGATTTCTGAATAATTATCGATTAACGGTCACTAATCACCACACAATACTAATTTAAAAAGGAAAATGACTAGTGATAATAATTGAATTCACTAATTATATCATGACGATACGACCAAGCTTGTCGTGCGAATCTTATCAATTGCAAACTGTTTCTGCCATTAAGGAATTCAATTATCAGGGTTCCGTTGCGACCGCTATGACCTGTATGGGGATACATAGGCCCCGAACCTAAACTTGGGATAACAAAAACAAATACAGAATCCTCCATCGCAGTATGGATCCGAACAAAACAAAAGGAGAAGTAGATAAACTCCAGCGGCGCTAGACACAGTAAACTTATGATGAAGCAGCCCTCACCAAGACAGGCAAAATCATTGCTGCAGTCGGAGAGGACTAGTCTCAGAGGAGTCAGGACTATTAACCGGTCACTGGCATCTGAGAAAACACAAATGGGCATACACAATTTGCAGATTATGTAATGAGGAGAAGGAAACAGCCACTCATATCATCTTCGAATGCGAAGTAACAGCTCAAGGAGATTTAACCTAACGAATCAAATTGCAGCAGCGACAGTCAATGACCTGAAACTTCTAAGGGGAAGGATTGAGCCTATTGCACTGAACTTATGAACTAGGAAGGTACAATGGGGAGCACAAACCCCGCTTCCTAGTATACCATACCATACCATTTACGGAGATATCTAAATTCCGAGAGGATGGGACCTACACCCAAGAAATGGATCACATCCTTCCTTTTTCTGAGGTTACAGAGAGCACAGAGGGATATCTCTTTCTCAACTCACCTCTTAATTTAAAAAAACCAGCTCAGCTCCGTGGACGAAAGTTCTGTTTCTTGAATTAAGGGACAGCAGGGGGGTACTGCAGATCTTTATATAAAAGAAAACTGTTGAACTGTCGAGCTTACCGCACACACTCCCGGTAACATTCGTCCATCCTTTGACGTATGACCATCAACTGGGCACACCATTTATCCCGATTCTGTAAGTTAGAGTCAAAAGGGCATGAGTACTTTTCCCCCAAATTAACTCAGTACTTGAACCAGAATGGTTTTTTCTTGATAACCTCAAAGCCTAGAGAACGAGAAAGGCGGTGAGCAGGCAGAATCAAAGTCTTGATGCAGTATCTCACATGGAGACCGAAGGTGAAAAAATGAACCAGAGAGGTTGAATTTGGTGTTGTATGACCATGTAATTTGGTGTTATGAGGGGGATCCCAAACTTCTTGATAAAAACTAACCCAAACCATCCCTAATTTTTTTATATAATGTATCCAAAAAAAAAATTCTCCAAAAAAGCTTTTTCCGAGATAACAAACGGTTTAGTTTTATGTTATCGTCTAACGAAATAAAACAGATGAGTAATGAAACCTTGGTGGATCAACGTAAATCGGTTTATCGTTAACCCAGTTTAAACACTTATCAGTACGATAAAAGGAACAAAAGTTCCAGTCCTGCCGGGCGCAATTTTTCCAAACAAGCAATATCCTCGAGATTGTCAACCCGAAAGTGAAACTTTCACCTGTGCTGTGAAAGGATGAAAGCTAAAGAGCACTTAGGTCTAAACTAATCCGTCTCAAGAAGATGAAAGCAGAACGGTACACTCCAGGGCTTAAGGTAAATGGAATATGCCAAGTTCGAATATCAATGAAGGTTTTATCCTTGGTGTCATGTCAATCGGGACAAAAGGACCGAGACCTGACTCTAAATTGGAATTGAACCAATTGGGCCAAATTAAAAATCAGCCAGAAGATAGCGTGAAGTTAATAGTCAAATTGAATGTAATAGTTGTTTTCTTCCCTAATTAAAAAAATAAATAAATAAACAAACTTGTAAAAATACTTCATGACGAATAATTTAAAACTTTTGTTATAAAAAAATACAAAAACAACTTTATCTCAATTCCGATAGTAATTTACGAAAATAGAAAACGAATTAGGGAAACGACTATTCATCAACAGTCCTAAATTCTTCCGAGGGCCAGGAGAAAAATACACATATTCATAAATAATTAACAAAAAAAAATTCAAATTCTTGAAGTGACAATCGTGAAAGATTTCCTTTCGAATCTGATGATAAAACAAATTTTTAAACTAAATTATGAAAAACGCAATACCGAATAAAAGGCAAATTTAATTTTAAAAAATGTAATCTCAAGATAACTGAAATATTTCATTAAACTGTTAATAATTCAACTATTTCTATCGATAAACAATAATTTTAAAAAAATGTTTACCGGTTGACCCATTTCTTCTGTCAATAATGATTCAATTCATAGGGACAATAATGAAATATTCGAGTTTTATTTATACAAGAACATCTTTATGACTAAGTAACAAATTAAGCGCAAAGTGGCAAAACGTGTAATTCTGCTGTACGACTCCATTACATTCAAGGATTCAGCATTGATTCTATTGCCTGCTGTATTTAATTAACCCCTGTATCAATACAATTAAAAACTTACCCACCTTGAACTTAACTCTTAACTCTAAGTCTTGCTCTATCTTACATTAAAAAAAACACACTGTAAAAAGCCAACTTGGCATTCAAACCTCATTTTGTGCTATAAACAATAGCCATTTTTAAAAAAGAACTGGAAGAACACAAATACTGGAAAAAACCAATGGGACAAGGAAAAAACCTACTTAAAAAAACAACCCGAAGGGAGAAAGAAATCCTACTCATTACAAAGTAATTACCAAACAGAACATGCTCAGGTAAAATACCACTACTAAAAATTGAACAACTAGCAGATGACCAATGTAGACTAGGTCTAAAGAAAACAGCCAACAGAACATAATCCAATGTTATGCGCAATGTAGAAAAGCCTTTTTTGTACATATCATACCCCATGAGAATTCATAACTGTATTTAAGACAGGAAAATCTTCAGGAAACAAGGAGTCCCAACGGCCGTTAAGAGCTATGGAGGAAGTCCGTACAACTCCAAATGAGGTAAAAAAGCTTGGAAGTTTGATCGAAGACATCGGAATAAGAAGGAAATCGAAAAGTTGGGAAAAGAGAAAAAATTACTACTTTAAAACCTAATTAGTGCTTTCTATTTAAGTATATGTGCTTTCTCGAGAAGTTTAGTTTCAAAGCTGTCAGCTAAGAAGGAAAAAATCGAAAAGTAAATGTAAACTGCGTCAGTGTTTCAGGGTGTACTTTTGACGGCAAAAAAGCTCAGGAAGGCCAGTACAATCAATTTAACGCTCTGATGTGTGTCGAAATACAAGGTATACGACTTATATAACGCGCAATTGTTCTCTACGTCATAAAAAAAACCGTTTGGTGTCTATTTCTTCTGTTTGAAAATAACCGCCAGATTGCATGGCAATAATACGCCGTAGATGCGTTTCGAAGATCATTATTTTAATAAATACAGCAGGCAAACCTAAATTGATGGCGTACATAAAAAATATTTTTGTTGGGGTTGACAATAGAATACGCAGTTGACGACGCAGCGCTTTTGTCACGATCTTTGGACTTGGAACCTCTCCTACCTATCACATTCGCCAGACAAAGCGCTTTTGTCGACTTTTAAAAATAATATTACATAATATCCAATATTTATCCTGTTAAGATTCAATAAAACAGAAAATATTTGCCAAATTCCACGATTAGTAATATCAGAAAAGATTCTGAGAGAAGAGCATGGAATTGCCTAACATATAAGGTGATTATCGTGGACTTGCAACTTCTACTTAACTTATTCCCTTGAAAAAGCACTTCAATCAAAATTTTAAGTATTTTTCCATAAAAATCATAATTAAACGTGTAACATTCACCAAATGGCACTATATGTGAAGAGGTCTAAAGATGACAGTATAATGGAATTGCGTAAGATATGGGGCAGTTATCGCGGACTTGCCAAAGCCCTTTTGTCGCCTTTTAACCTCATGTCGAGTGCTATATCTTTAAAAACCGAAGTAAACAAAAAACAGATAAAGCACTTTCGGACAAAATTTTAAGTATTTTCCCATTAAAAACAACCATAATTAAACAAGAATCATTTCCCAATAGCACGATATGTTTTAATAGAAAAGTTCTATAGATGTCAGCATAACAGAATTGCACAAGAAAGACATGGAGCAGTTATCGTGGACTTCTACTTCGTCGGACAAAGCGCTTTTGTCGCCTTTTAACCTCATGTCGAGTGCTATATCTTTAAAAACCGAAATAAACAAGAAACAGATAAAGCACTTTCAGATAAAATTTTAACTATTTTTCCATTAAAATCACAATTAAACATGTACCATTTGCCATATGTCACGTTTATCATGAATTTTTACTTCGTCGGATAAAGCGCTTGTGTCGCATTTTAACCTAAAAGCGAATCCACGCTGAACCGGCAATGGTTCACTTATTGGGTCCGTCTTCACTCGCGGGTTCGTTGAACTGCTCACAAGCGTTTCGGCATTGCGCCATCATCAGCTAACTCGGTGAAGGCGGACCCGATGACGGTTCACCGTCTGCCAGACCAACATCGACCATCAATTCCAATATCGAGTGTTATTCCATTAAAACCTCAAGTAAACCAGAGAAGAAAGTATAAAATAATTGCACGAGATATGTCAATTAACAATAACACGGGCACATCATGGATTGATTATCGACCATAAAGCAATGGAATAAGTCATTTTTTTTCATGTAAGCAAATCAACACAGCGAAGATGAGCGGACCAAAAATAATCGGAAACGACCAAACTATACGTTAATCACCTCGTAGACCACAGGAGGAAATCCAGTAATAGGATAAATGTTATAAACTTATAATTACAACAAATAAACATCCTGTATCGCTTTTCGATCACTTTATAACAAGGACTGGATACTACCGGTATGAAGATTTTTTTTAAAAGTCCTCGACATATAATATTCGAGGCCGCGATTATCCCACTTCCATCTTAGACACTTCCTCTGTACCTGCTTGTATAATTTATATATTCTTTCAAAAATACAAAACCAAATGGTTTAGAAATTTGGCTTTCCAATATTTTCTGTTCCGGACCGTCACGCAACCCTTTGGACACGCTATCGTAGGGTAATTTTTCGTAATTACCCGACGTCATAAAAGGACAATCGGTTTTGAAAAAGTCATTCTTCTCCCGAAACAAAAATATTTCGTTGCGTAAGGCAAACTAGGCCGCGGCCTAGTTAAAAACTTTAAACGACCAATTTAAAATTTCTCTATTTCCATACAATATATTTCGAGAATACAGGCTAAAAAGGTAAAAGGTCAAGTCTGAGTGAATTCATTATCTACAATTACATCAAATTTTTTAAGGGTTTATAATTCAAAATAAATTGACAGATTCCATTTCCAGCAAATTAATGATAAATCTTTAAAAATAATAATAATAACATGCGTATTGTAAATGGGACAAATAATAAAAAGAAGATTGTCTGCAATGCCAAAATTATTATCTAAAAAGATAAATACAATCATGAATCAGTGCCGTGATGGTCGAATGACAGTTTCGAAATGTGCTTTGAATAAAACTTCTATTCAAAAGTTAAATTTTAACCTAGAAGATGAATTAAGGTTTTAGTTCGTATAATAGAAATTTAAATACGAAATTGTTAAATTAATGTGTTGCTCTTGAAATTGGAGTAAACACTGTTTTTTAATTTCTATAAATACGTGTTAGTTTGTTTGTAAATTCGAAGAGAAAAGTTTCCTGGCCTGATAAACAAATTTGTTCTGTACTTTATCAAACGGGAAAAAGTCAAGTGGTATTAAACACACTACAAAGTATATACATAATTCAAACCTGTTTTCTTAAGTAGAAAAGATTGAGGAGAAAATGTGACCCGAAAAGGCCGAATCTTCAACATTATCACACATCTTTCAATTAATTAAGGTTTTTAGTTGAGATAAAAAAGTCAGCGTCACGAGTGGGATTCGAACCCACGATCTTCGGCTAGATTCGCCGCTACTCTACCACTTGAGCTATCGTGACTTCGACACTAACATCCCATCTCAACCTCACCTTTTGAATTTTCCCTCGTTTTTGCCATTTTTCAAATGTCGTGTAATCTAATTGATTCTCGGCGACAAATGAAATGGCCACGGAGAGCTTTAGTGAAGGTATACTTCATTTTAACTTATTAAATTCACTAGTTTTCGTGGTCCGCTTGACCAATTGATATCTTTTAATAAATTAAGGTTTTTAGTTGAGATAAAAAAGACAGTGTCACAAGCGGGATTCGAACCCACGATCTTCGGCTAGATACGCCGCTGCTCTACCACTTGAGCTATCGAGACTTCGATCCACTCGGACACTAACTTCCCATATCAACCCAACCTTTCTGCCATTTTTCAAGGTGCTCGTGACACTGACTTTTTTATCTCAACTAAAAACCTTAATTAATTGGAAAATATTAATTGGTCAAGCGGACCACGAAAACTAGTGTATTTACTAAGTTAAAATGAAGTATATCTTCACTAAAGCTCCCCGTGGCCATTTCATTTGCCGCCGATAATCAAATAGATTACACGAAATTTGAAAAATGGCCAAAAAAAGAGGGAAAATTAAAAAAGGTTGGGTTGATATGGGAAGTTAGTGTCCGAGTGGATCGAAGTCTCGATAGCTCAAATGGTAGAGCAGCGGCGTATCTAGCCGAAGATCGTGGGTTCGAATCCCGCTCGTGACACTGTCTTTTTTATCTCAACTAAAAACCTTAACTAATTGAAAGATATTAATTGGTCAAGCGGACCACGAAAACTAGTGAATTATATGAGACACACCTAGATTAATTATCAAATTAATTAAGCGGTTTCAAATTGAAAACATAACACAAACGAAGAACCTTTAAGCATAAGTAGACAATAAAAATGCATACTCATAAAAATTATAATATAATACAATATAATAAATAAATAAAAATATTTATTTGGTCATTTCCATATATTCGGAAATCTTTTGACCTATTATTCAGGACCTTGTCTTTTTCAGGATTTTTTGTTTTAAAGAGACAAAATAACTTTATCCTTAGCAAATTGTAAGATAAAAGGGATAAAATAGAAAACAATCGCTCCTTTTGTTTTAAATCACGGGAAAGCCGTTTCTACCAAGAACGAAAATAGTAATCTGGAAATGGCACCTTCACAAACAAAAGTTGTTCACGAGTCCTCAGGATCAAAACAAATTCTATTTTCGTATTTTACAGGCTATCTGTAAGGATGGGAGTCAATTCTAAACCCTTCAAGTTTGTATTTTTTGTAGAGCTTTATCTACAAAATAAATCTTATAACAATTGAATCTAAAATCGAAACTTTACGATCTTCCGTCAAATCTTGACGGCTTGGTTTTCTTCGGAACCAAGAGTTCTAAGAGATTTATTTATTTAGAGGGTGGTAATGTTTACTTATTTATTAGACATAATGAGAAGAAGCATAAGGTCTCCGTCCCCGTCCTAAAAAGAGCCACCGGCATCTTCCCCATTCACCTTGTCAAAACCAGGATGTCTTCTGTAAAAAGGTGCCATCCACGCCTGGGGAATACAAAAAGTTAATTCCGTTTAAGTAGAGGTGTAGATGTATTAGTCGAGGTGGAATACACGCTATCCTCCGTTCTGTAGCACACCGGTAGTCCTATTTCATCAAGGAACTTGATTAGTAGGCACGGTTTCAGTAGTTGAAGTTCTTCTGCGGTCATATTGTACGTTCGAAAGCACTTCCTCCTGCGGGCACGGGCTCCACAGTTTCTTAATAGGTGTGCTGTTGTCTCTGCTTCTTTGCAGAATCTGCATCTTGGATACCAATCTTCTTTAAATATCCGTTTAGTTTGTCCTAACTAACAGTTTTAATTTGGCTTTGCAGTTCACCACCATCTTTGAACTTCCTGTTAAGAATCCTTTTAGGATTCGCAGTTTTTCCTCTTCCTTTGATACATTCTATGACTTCTTTCCTACCGAAAATTGTTAGGAGGTTCTTGGATGTTTATATCCAATGAGTAAATCCCATTGTTCTCTCATTTTCTTTTTGTCCTTATGTCTAAGGTATTCATTGATAGTGTGATACTATGCCGTAGCCGCCCCTTTTCTTGCAAGGGTGTCCGATTTCTCGTTGCCTTCTACTCCCATGTGCCCTGGGACCCACCATCTTTGAACTAATGATGTTTGACCTTAGTCAATGGCTGCTTGAACATGATAACTTGGTCTTGTGTTTGCTCCCTTTAGTCAAGTTGAATTGAGTACATCTCTCGACTGCGTAAACCTCAGCTTAGAAAATACTGGTGTATTTTCCCATGGGTTCTGAATATTTGGTTCCCGGACCCCTGTACCTTCTTGTGTTCTAGATCCATCTATGTACCAAAAGATGCCGTTTTTAAAGGGGGTCCGTATAAGAACCACAGAATGATTTGATCGATTTATTGTTGCTCATCCTTTGCTGATTGACCCTCCATAAAACTACATTGCATTTGAAGCTCGAGGTTGGATTTGTTTACAAAACATTTATCAAATTCCATGGATCTACGTGCGATGTATGAAAGGATATTTTGAGGTTTGATATTCACCACTGCAGCCTTTTGGATTATAATACATTTCCTAGTTACTTAGTTCAGTTCAATCAACTCCATTCTTTTTTCAATAAATAGTAGGTCATTGACTATCATTACTGCAATTCTTTTTCCCTGGTCTTTTTAATATCCTAGATTATGTCACTATTGAGCGATTGCGTCGCATTCAAAGATGGCAGTTTCTTCCTCCTCGTTTCATAATCTAAAATGGGTCAAGTATACTCATGTACCATATGAAGGTGTTTTCTCGAAGAGTGACTGGTACATAATCACTCCCTACGTTTTACCCGGTCTAACTGAAGTTGTATTAGTTTACTGGTCTGGCAGTTCATCAAGTTCTCCTATTGTTATTTATAGGCCCATGTAGATATATTTTCGTAGTGTAGTATACTGCGCCCTTTAAGAGCTGTTGTATCCCCCCGTGCTCTGCCTTAAGCACATCGGTGAGTCCTATTTCATCAAGAAACTTGATTAATAGGCCCGGTTTCAATGGTTGAAGCTCTTCTATGGTCACATTATACATCCCAAAACATTTCCTCCTGAGGCAAGTATGTGTCTCCTCTGCCTCTTTGCAAAATCTGCATGTGCCATCTTGGATTATTCCAATTTTCTTTAAGTGTCCATTTAACTTGCAGTGTTCTGATAGGATAAGCAGTTTATCACTGCTTCCCTTGACACATTCTGTAATTTCTTTCCTTCCAAAATTGGTTAGAAGATTCTTGGATTGTCTGTGTCCAATGAGTGAAGTCCTAATTTTCTTTTTGTCCTTCTGTCTGTGTGAGTTCCCATGCCACAGAAGGGTTCAGGTCCTATGAGCGGTGTAGCAGCTCCTTGCCTTTGTTGACTTTATTCTGCGTACCTAATATGTTTAGTTTGGTTTTGCAGTTCAGCACCATCCTTGAACTAATGATATTTGCGCTTAGTGCTTTGATGGCTGCTTGGCTATCTGACATGATAGCTACATTCTTGTTTTTGTACCCTTTACTTAGGTTGAGTTGGGTATATCTTTCGATTGCATGAATCTCAGCTTGGAAGATGCTGGTGTGTTTTCCCATGGGTTCTGAGTATTTGGTTCCAGGTCCAAATACTGCCCAGTACCTTCTTGTGTTCTAGATCCATCTACCACCAAAGGATGGTGCCATTTTTGAAAGATTTATAGGCCCATTTGTAGATCGTTCTTTTCTGATATTCCAGGGTAGGCCTAAATATGGTCTTCTTCTGGCCCGTTTGTTCCTTACCCAGAAATACCACTATGTACTAATATTTATTTAATGCCGCATTTAAAGAATGCACCAAAATGGTGCTTTTTTTAAATTAAACAGAAAAAAGTTGGCTTCCTTGCCTTCCCTTAAAGTACTATTTTGACGACTGCCGTGGCCTTCGTCGTAAAAATAGACTTATTTAATGGGGTATACCATTTATGTAACGCCTCGAGTCAAAATAAAATACAACTAAACAGAAATTTACGTATTTTTTTCTAATCATTCAGAACAATACTTTGGTCGGTATCTACTCTTCACGTGGGCTTTTTCAAAAATTTATTTCATAGGTTAAAATGTTTACCGCTTGTAAATAATAAAATAACGTCAAAATAGGTTCTTTTGATTTTTTGAAATTACACTGGAAAAACTTCGGTAGCTTTTTGATTTTTTCGTTAAATTCCTATGTTGTCAACTGCCATCTTTTTCTTCGGGGTTTGAGGTTTTAGAGATTTAATTAATAGGTTGTTTACCTAATTCCGCTTATAAATAATAAAATAACGCCAAAAAGATTATTTTGATTATTATGAACAGGACAGAGAAACTCTTCGATTGTTTCTCTTCTCACGAAGCTGCTGTTTAGACAAATGCCAAGGCGTTCTTCGGGCTTTTCCATTGGGTTCTCAAATATTTATTTAACGAATTGTAATAGTTATTTAATTCTGCTAATAAAAATAAAATTAAATTAAAAAGCTTTTTCCAATTATTTTTGAATCACACAGAACAGCCACTGGCTTTTGTATCTTTTCTTGTTCATCAGTTCTGTTTTCTTTAATTCCAGTGAATTTTTTTTAACCCTTAGGGTGCCGGTGTTTTTGGAAAAAGCCCATTTGTAAGTATGTCGGGTTCGAATGCAGGGCCGTTGGATTCGAACCCGGGACCTTTACCTTACAGTCATGAGCGCCGTGTCAACGCCTAAACCGTTGCGGCCACCGACGCCCCCGTTGTGAAGTTAAAAACTTTAAAATATAAAATTTCAGATAACAATTGACTTAAACATTTAACGTGGAAATTTTTAAGGAAATTAAAGCCGAACTTAATAATGCAATAATCAAAACTTGCTTCTTTTTTAATTTATAAGGAAAATAAGAATTTTTTTAAATTATCTATTAATTAATGTATACAGAAGATAATGTAGTTAATTTTTCAATGTAGTATTAATTATATATAATAATTATATAAACAGTATAATTTTATTTTACATATTTTATTTGGAAAAATTTTTCCGTGGCATATAGAGGCAAAATTGCGGATTTAATTTAACAATTGGGACTTTAGGGGAGTGCAAAGCGTTCTGACTAATCGAATAACCCTTCAATCTAAAATCCTCAGAACAATAATCAATGCCTATGTTTCCAATCACACTATCCATGCCGACATAATGATCCTCTTGTTACTCAACTAGCCCAATCCGGCTGCAAAAGCATCCATTCCAACCTATCCTCTGAACTCTTTCGTCAAAACGTGTCATCCACCATGTTACATTAATAGCCCGTGTAGGTGCGCTTTATGCGGAGGAAGGTAGAAGCTTGTCATGCATTGGCTCCTTATAGAGGCGTGTAGGCGTGATGGCATATTTAAGAATGATTCTTGGGCACATTAGTGAATTTCTGGGTCTCCTGTTCCCCTTTTTTGGAGAATGTGGTTTTTAATTTTATATAAATCTGTTTTGTGTTTTTTTGAGTGAATGTATTTATTAGTGCGAATGGAGAGCGACACCATCGCCCTTCCAACCGAGTATGTATGTACTTGTATACCCTATCGAGTATTCCACCGACTAATCAGAATGAGCGCGATGTACGTAGGTGAAAATGTATTCATTTGTGCGACTGTATTATAGAAGTTAGTGTTAGGTTAGATTTTAGTTAGCAAGCGTTGGGGGCTGTAATGACTTAGCTGTCAAAGCAACCGTTGGAGCATAATCGACTAGGGCATCTGGCTTAAGGGATATTAGCGTAGGTCAACTCCTCTGAGGTCTACACCCTAGGTCAGCACATCGCGGAGTGACAACCCTTCGGGGTGGAAGACCACAATAATCCGACTGAAGCGTGGCTCCTCGACAGCCTCACTACTTGCCATCGGTCTCTTAGAATGGAGTCCATCTCACTCGTTGATTGTAAGGACTTCCATCACCGGACGGTTGCTGTTCACCCTACCACGCTATTGTACATATTATTTTAGTTGTTGCATCGAAGCATGCAGTAAAAATAAAGAAGAATTAATTTTTTTTAGATTTTCGTCGTAAGCGGGCCTCTATCAATTTTAGAAATTGTTTAGACGATGAATGTGTACATTTATCGGATAAGAAGTGGACTTAGGTCTCAACGAGACAACATTCTGGACGTGAGAAAATTTCCTGACAGTTTTGAATTGAAAAAAAAAACCAACCACACTGTGTCAAATAAAATTTAGTAATTCAGAATCTTTGACCCGCCAGTTTGAAAAATGGACGAATTTCGGACTTTATAATTTTTTTCAATGCAAATCATACTAATAATGTTGAAAACTTCCTTGATACTCCAACTTTAGGATTAAAAATTTTATAGGAAAATCATTTGCATGATTGCCTTACTTGTGATTATGTTGTTGGGAAAAGTTATGTAAAAACTGTTGATTACCGTATTTACACTGTTTACAGCTGTTATGAGTAGTATATTGAAAGTTTCGTAATTGTTATTATATAATTTTTCCCATGATCGGTTTGTATTCTGGTCCCCGAAAAAATCTCTTCGTTATTCTCGCTTCAAATTTAAAGGAGTTGAAAAGTGTGAGACTTGTTAGGCCAATATTGGTGAAAGCTGTCCTGGAAAATATTGCCGACTCATTTTCACTTTGGAGACAATATACAATCAAATAGTGAAAATTTTCCTATTTAATTACTGAAATTGTGACTAATTTACGTTAAGCTTTTCCTCTCATGATAAACATTTTTAAACTTTTCATATCGTGAACGTCAATTTTTGGCGCAATTATTACGTACAAACACAATAAAGTAGAAGCTTTTAAGACTGGCAGAAAATCCCCGGTAATCTTTTTCAAAACAAAACTAGCAGATCACTTCATAAACTAATCGGAAAATTAAAAGCCTAGAACATATCCAAAAGATTATCGCATAAGTTGTTAGTTTTTAGTCTTTAGAAAAACAAAACCTCTGCTTTTATAATACAATAGTTTGTTTTTTATGTAATTGTAATTGTAAAAACCATAAAAACTATAAAATAAAGTTGTGCAGAAGGGACGCCTTGAATAGTAGAATATTTTTTTTTTAAAGCACCGATATATTTTCCCGTATTATATAATTGTGTAATTTGTGTTTTAAACATTCAGACTGTACGATTTGTAGAAAAAGAATTTTCATAAACAAACATAAAAACTGGTCAGTCAAGAAATATTCTATTCCGCACACCTATTCACAAATTTATTATTATATTTATTTTAATTATTATAATTTATTTTCCCTCCTGGATTTTTTGCCTTTGGATCTTCCATACAATAAAATTACACCATGGAAAAAAACCATTTCGTGTTGAAAATTAGTCTCTGGCCATGTCAATACACAAACGTTTGATATTTTCCCATAGGACGTCACTTCCTCTTAGTTCCAAACAAAAGAACTTTTTATTTTTTAAAAAATCTACCTCCAGACAATAAAAATCTGGAGATATTAGATAAAAATATTTAATGATAATTATTTTACTATAATATTTGCATGTATGGCATGACACAGGAGTACTACTTCTGAAATAATTTATATATTTTCCCTAGAAAAAAATACAATATTGTTAAAACTATGTGTTTATGTTCATATATCAAATAAAGTAGATTTATAATTATTTATAGTAGGCTAAAACACATAAAAAACTGTTTATGTTTTCTTCTGTATGAAGTGTACATTTGTTAAACAATATAGTAAATAAGACTAAAATAGGTCAAAATTAAACAACTTACTTTTTTTCGATCCTTCTTTGACTGTGTAAGTAAGGTCGGAGAAGGCGATATCCACTGGAGGCCTCTTCGGCAGGTGGGTGAGCGTCTTCGGCTGGCATGGCGTGATGGTCACTTTCACGGATCCCCTGCGACCAACAAGAGGTACATCACTACCCTCGGTAACTTTCATATCGGGTTATTATTCGTAATAAACACAAAGGAAATCTCAAACGGCCCGACTTTTAGAAGGACATCGTCAGACTGAGTGCCGAACCGCGGAAACGGACCGGATCCGTCTGGAGGGGGAGAGGCCTTCAACCTCTTCTCTCTTTCTCCAATCAAAACCTGGAGTATTGGTATATTCTCCGTCCGACCTTTGCACGTCACATCGGTGTGTTTTCCTTGTCTCTGTCTATATTTTAATAGAATATAAGGAAAACACTAATTAAAAGTCTCAAACTGCTTGAGAAAATCGTAAACAATCTTGGTTGCACTTGGGAAGTTCTAAAGTCAACCCTAGGAGATTTGTGCTTTCATACAACTGTAATGACTATAATTTTTATTCCATGCTGGTCATTAACAACCTAAAATGAATACAGTGTGGTACAGTATGACAATTCGGACGTTAGACAAAATAAAACATTCTTGTAAGAATTTTTTAGACCTCTTGAGAACAACAGAATAAAAGTGATTGGGGATTTACATAACCTCAAATCTGCACGTACACAGACGCACGTTTACAGATTTGAGCCTATCACTTGTCGCAATCCACCGGCAATTCCAGCTTTTGTAATTTACGATAAATTACCGACAGCCCTCGAGGATGACCCACCCCGGGTATTGGCAGTCGGAGGTCAGACCTCGGTCTTGTCCACCAATTTCTAGGTCATTTCAGCACCCAAGACAATCAGTTCTTAAATCCAAACCCAATCACAGTTTTACTCATTTTTAAATATATTCTGTCTTACATACCATTCACTAAGTTAACGTGGTGGATACTCGATATCCCTCTATCACCTTCACACTGATCACCACTTGCATTCGACGTAGCATCGATTTTATGTTTTGATTGTAGTGCTAGGAAATATTTTCATACTCCTTCAACAACGCCATTATCAATTCCTGCAAATTCTCTGGCATCACTGGGAAACTTTTTACCTTCTTTGACAACTCGTCATAAAGGTGATCGTTTAATTCGGGACTAATTCTGGCCAAACGTTGAATTGAAGCCCGTTCTTAGGGGCCTGTAGTCATGAATAAAAACAAAACCGTCGCCAATTAGTGGCATATAAGAAACAACTTCTTCTGATGACATCGCGTAAATGTTAGAGAACCCTCGATGAAGATCAAGTTTGTGCGGCATCCCATAGAACTGCCTGCCCTGACCATAACACCTCCTTAGATTCTCCGAAGAGAAAATGTTGCGGGGGTAAATCGTTCTCCTGTTCTTCTCCAAACCCTTTCTCGACCGACACAAGACCTCAAACGAAACCTTGACACATTCGAAAATTGAATTGAATTGAAGCTTTATTACGGCAAAGAGAAAACCGCAGATTGTTAGGGAAATTTGTGATGTTTTGAGGCGACGGCGCTTTAGGAGAAAGCACCGTCCGTGGTTTGCTTCTTTTAGAAGTGCGAATTTTAATTTGGAAGGTGCAAAGCGCTCTGGCTGACTTTAAACCGTTGTTGATGACCAGATTCAAGCTTCTGTCACTCTCAACGGCAAAAGATATATTTGTCGGATAGTTTACCAATTAACTCATTGTTTAAAAAAATATTGATATCTTGGGATGAAAAGTGGGTGCTTTACGACCATTTTCAGAAAGGGAAATCCTGGAGAAACGCAGCGACCCACCGTTAACAACTCCAAAATCCGGATTACGTCCCAAAAAAATTTATGAGATTGAAAGACGACGCTTTATTAACTTCTTATTCCCATCCACCATAAAAAAAATAATTATTAATTATAATTAGAATTATTCTACGACACAATAGTTCCTAACTTATCCTTGCTCAATCGGTAATGGCCAACTCACAGATTTATCTGTACAACTTTTTCAAGACACTAGAAATCAATTTTTCTATCTAGAAAGTTTTTTTTTAACTGAACACACCATTTATTTTTATGCAAAATTAATTGTTAATGTATTTCGTATTTAGCTAAATAGTGAGCTCTAAAGAGGGAATCAATAATAAATAGAAGAAACAAATGGTGTGTTTAGTTTAAAAAATAACCAACTTTCTAGATTTAAAATATTTTTACCACCATATTAAATTAAAATTAATATAAAAAATTCGAATTAAATTTTTATAAGTTTAGTTGCAAAGTAACAATTTCAGAACGCCCAAATTAAAATAAATAAATAAACAGTTCCTAAAAAAAACTGAACATTACATGACTTTTTGCCTTAAGGTTCAACAAAGACTTCCTTCAACTTCAACTTAAATTAAAATTTAAGAGTCGAACATCTTCATAAATTAATTAAGGTTTTTAGTTGAGATAAAAAAGTCAGCGTCACGAGCGGGATTCGAACCCACGATCTTTGGCTAGATACGCCGCTGCTCTACCACTTGTGCTATCGTGACCTCGATCCACTTGGACACTAACTTCCCTAAATTCAAAAGGTGGGGTTAAGATGGGAAGTTGTGTCCGAGTGGATCGAGCGATAGCTCAGGTGGTAGAGCACCGACCTATCTAGCTGAAGATCTTGGGTTCGAATCCCGCTCGTGACGCTGACTTTTTTACTTCAACTAAAACCTTAACTAATTGAAAGATATTAATTGGTCAAGTAGACCACGAAAAATACTGAATTATCTTCATAAATTACAAACTTGCTGTAAGTTCAGAAAATAAAACTACTTATTCTCCAACAAACAAATTTTATATCAGTACACTTAAATTATTTGAACGAATAAATGTTCCATTAAACTTATCGATTGTTATTGATTGATTTTACATAGGTTCAATTCTACACATAAATGCACGTCTATTCACGTGTAAAATCCAACTATGACATCTCGCAGCAAGCAAGGAAGAAGAGTGTATTTAGGCTCCAGGGGCTTTCGACAAGGTCAGCCCTCAACGAATGCAGTTTTAACCTAAACAAACTCTCACTCTTTCTTAAATTATTTACACAACATTCACTCAAGTAGGAGTACTCCATATTCCTCCATCACCCTTTCCACAAATAAACAACTACACGTAAGTCTAATTTGATCGATGAAATACTTAATATTGCGCCATCAACGCTCTTGTACAACACAAACATGAACCTGCAAAAAAGATCTATGTGTATAGAAACACCCAATTTTCTCGAAAAATCACAAAAGGACACAAAGATTGAACACAATCATCGAGTGGCATCCCTACTCGCTATATGGAGCCAAAGTCCTTTCGTGTCTTTTTTTAAGTGTGAAAAATTGAACATGCCTTCTCTGCATGCCGGATTCAGTGATATCCGAGTGTCAACCGCGTGTGCCCTATTCTGAGTCGGGTTAAGATCCTCCTGCGGTTTAGACTCTCTTGAGGACCATCAATCGGGCCTCCACAAGTACCTCTCGGCTTCTTGTTATTATTGCTCCTGCTATTTTTTTTTTTTTTTTTTTTTTTTTTACGGGCTTCCGACATCTAGGTCATTTCAGCCCCCAACTAAGTCTATATTCTATTTACCCTTTCAAACACTACATTCATACTCATAAATACATCCATGCAGTACACTCATTCCGTTTGGTCGGTGGAGTACTTGATACCACCCCTCGCCATTCACGCTAATAAATACATGCACTCAGACAAAACATATAGACACACAACACACAAGACATTATTATATACAATAAAAAAAAAACAATTTCTCCCAAAAAGCGGAACAGGGGACCCAGAAACTCGCTGCAGTGCTCACAATTGTCAGATTAGATGGCATGCCTACACGCTCCCTGTAGGGAGTCAAGGCATGACATGTTTCCAGTATGTGGGACACATCGAGCAACCTTTCTCTGCATAAGGGGCACCTGCGCGGGCTTTGGCCCAAAGTGTGTCAACCGCGTATGGCCTATTCTTACTCGCGCAAGGACGATTCCTTGTTTCCGGCTCAGTTTCTCGTGGGGGGATCTACGAATCGTGCTCTTGACGCTCCTGCTAGTGTATTTAAAATAATTTTGTAATATATTAACAATTAAATCATTAACTAGGGCTTAATTTTGGTTGGCTTTAATTTGCAAAAGCGATGTTCCTCAAAATAAATATTTCACGTTTTTAAATTGTGCAATTGTTTTATAAAAGTAGATTGATTTAAGCACCCAGGTACTCTTTAAAAATCTTTAAGGATTTTTCTATTTTACCCTTATAACATTTTTTCTTAATAATGCATTTTCGAACGAATTGTTTATTAATCATAAATTATTTTTAGATTTTCGAACTATTTTTTTTTTATTACCTGGCATTATCTGAAAAAATGACCGATGTCTGCATAAATCCTGAACATTATTCCTTAACATTTTGCATTCCTGATAAATATTTTATACATTAAAAAATCTCATTTTTCTTAGGTCGAGTTAATGCACAAACTTTAGTTTGTTTATATGATGTCGTGGTTAAAATCTAATTGATTTAGGCAATCAAATCTGTCAATACCTTGAACCCAACTACCATTTAAAGACGTTTCTACACTTTATACTAGTAGAATAAAAATAGCGAAGGTTGAGAAGAAACAAAACACATTTCCATCCAAAAACAAGAAAGGACGTTAAAAACATCTAAGCAGGAAAGAATATAGATGAAAAATACATCGATTGTACCCTCTGTCAGCAAATATTTTATGAAATGCACACCTTGATAAATATACCACAACATTAAGAGATTTTACCTAGAACCTAAATTAAAAATTGTATTCGCTGTCTTTCGCCTATTTTAAAATCTATTGAAAAAAAAGCCTTCACTCCGTGTTATGAAATAGCGGCAACAATTATTTGCTTTGGTGGTACCGGTTGTTACATGACGAAACATCACAGGAAAGAAGTCTCATTAAAATTGGTCAACATGCATAGAAAACATTTCACAATGCGATTCATTTAGGCTATTTTTTCAACCAAGACGGCAACCAATCGTTAAGTTCGACTGTTGTATGTATGTACGGCCTAATGAATTTTCAGCGCTATTTTTCAAAGGATGTGATATAAATGTGACAAAATGGCGAATTAAAAATTATCTGATGTTTCAGTACATGTATTAGTTTATGCGGACAGGATATTTGAATTTATACAAAACTTCCAGGCAAACTTAAAAAGTTGTGCCATTCTTGCGTGTCGTGTTGAGAGTGCCCATTCTCACGTTTCGATCTTTATCGAGACCATCTTCAGAGCTCAAAGTGTTTGTTCTTCTGTGTAGTTGTGCCATTCTTGCGTGTGTGTTGACAGTGGGCAAGAATGGCACAACTACACAGAAGACAAACATTTTGAGCCCTGAAGATGATCTCAATAAAGATCGGAACGTTGGCACGATAAAGAAAATGTTTTTCTGAAACCTACATCACACCAGACCGCATCTCACGATTTCTGAATAATTATTCATTAATGACCATAAGTCATCAGTAAACCATATTTGTTAAAAGAAGACCAGGCTGGAAAACAATCACTAGCTTCAAAATACCAAGCAAAAGTTGACCGAAGTACCAAGCAGAATTTCCCCCAGAACGTCATAAAATATGGAATTATGTCTATTAGACAATTAATGAGAATAACTTTATTTCGTAAAGTATGTTCTCAAAATTATTGAGAAAGTTCGGTTTTATAATATAATGAAACGAATTTTTATCTCTACCCATTATTCATTTTTTAGTGAACTATAACTGTTAAAAAACGACCAAACGAAAAAAATTCCTTCTTCAAAATATCAAGTAAAAGTTGATCAAAGTATCATGCACTTTTCTCCCAGAACATCATAGACAATTGGATTACGTCTACAAGATAATTAGTATTAAAGAAAGAAAAAGACCCGCCGAAAAAAATTACTATCTTCCAAATACAAGCACAAGTCAAGGATTAACATCAATAAAGAATAATTTTCAAAGGAATTAAAGTATAAATTGGAGGACAAGAACATCGTAATGAAAAATATTATTCTTATGATTCCTAGAGATATGAACAGTATATTTTAATTTAAATAAAACTTCCAGGCAAACTTAACAAGTTATTATTGCACTATGTTATTTCATTAATAACCATAAGTCATCAGTAAACCATAATTGTTAAAAAAAGACCAGGCTGGAAAACAATCACTAGCTTCAAAATACCAAGCAAAAGTTTATCGAAGTATCAAGCAGGCTTTCCCCAGAACGTCATAAAATATGACATTATGTCTATTAGATAATTAATTAGAATAAGTTTATTTCATAAAGTATGTTCTCAAAATTATTGAGAAAGTTCGGTTTTATAATTTAATGAAACGAATTTTTATCTCTACCCATTATTCATTTTTTAGTGATCTATAGTTATTAAAAAACTTTCATTTTCAATGTTGGTTCCGTAGACTTTACTAAACAGAAAAGCACAAAGACCCGACGCTGAAGATCACGAAATGCCAAAACGAGACCAAGACAAAGAAAACAGGCAGACCAAAAAGGGAAATCTCATCATTAAACATTATTCGATTATTTTGATTTTGACTTATCAAACATTTCAGTAATATTTTTCCTTTGAGACAAAATATGAATAATGTCAAAAATGACAAGCAAAAAGGCGAAATCTATATTTTAACTTCCCCCCTCAAATTATTTCCTTTCTTCAACAACTTCAGCATGAAATTTGATAATGATAGAGAAAAATTACAATTAATTAAGGTTTTTAGTTGCGATAAAAAAGTCAATGGCACGAGCGGAATTAGAACCCACGATATTCGGCTTGATACACCGCAACTCTACCACTTGAGCTATCGTGACTTCGATCCACTCGATTGAAAAATGGCAAAAAGGAGGGAAAAATTCAAAAGGTGGGGTTGAGATGGGAAGTTGGTGTCCGAGTGGATCGAGGTCACGATAGGTAGAGCAGCGGCGTATCAAGCCGAAGATCGTGGGTTCGAATCCCGCTCGTGCCATTGACTTTTTTATCTCAACTAAAAACCTTAATTAATTGTAATATATTAATTGGTCAAGCGGACCACGAAATTAGTGAATATAGAGAAAAATGTTCATTAATAAAATTATTTTTTTTACACAACGATAAACAATCTTAGTATGTGCAATGCGATAAGTTGTTATTATAAGGTCTGTACTTGTTTCAAACGACCAGAGAGCATGAGCTCGAGAGATATTAGTAACGCTATCTTGATGAAATTGGATTTTCAAGGCTATTCCATTCCTCCTCGACAACAACCATGCGAATAACATTATTGGTAAATTAGCGTAGCATTATCGCAATACATTCAACTGTCATTGAACCTTCAAACTCCTTTATAAACGACCCTTAGACAAAAACAAAATTACAAACAGCAACGTACCAAGCATAAGAAAACAAGATTTTTTCGACAAAACACTAAGCACAAGAGATATGGTCTTGATTAATAAGCACTTTTCCCAGGATTCTTCCTTCCATTTTTGTGAATAATTAATTAATTTAATACAAAATTAATGAACAAAACGTAGAGAATGTTTCAAAAATACAAATTACTATATTATTCATTTTGGTCTTTAATTGATTATTTATTAGCATTATTATTTATCTAATTACTTTATTATGCTATGTTAAATTATTAGGGAAATGATAATTTTTGAAAACGACGAGAATGCAAAAAAATTCAGAAAATATATCCTATCCTCAAAATTATTGAGAAAAGACACTAATTAGGTTCATTATAAATTTGAACTTTATCTAATTTATCAAAACCCATTATTCATTATCTTTTTTTTTACCTTTTAGGTTTATTATTGCAGTATGTTATTTTATTAGTAGGCCATAATTGTTAAAAACAACCATACAGGGGAAAAAATTACTGTCATCAAAATACCAAGAACAAGTTGATCAAAGATTCATGCAAGCTTTCCCCCAGACTCTAATATTACTTCTAAAAAATATAAAATGTGTAATAATGTTATATAGAAAAATTGAAAAAGACCGAATTTTTTATGAATTGGTTCAGTTTAAATAATATGAGCGTTGTACACTCGTTATGTGTATAAGATAATTAATGAGAATAACTTTATTTAGGAAAGTATGTTTTCAAAATTATTGAAAAAAGGTTCACTGTTATTTTTATTTGTTTTATTTAAGGGAGGTTAGAAAATTAGCTACATATGTGTTTCAATAAAAGTAAACATAGTACCATATTAATTAATCTATATTTGAGGTATTGGTTGTAAAAAGTCAGTGTCACAAGCGGGATTCGAACCCCACGACCATCGGCTAAATACGCCGCAGCTCTAACCAAATGAGCTATCGTGACTTCGATCCGCTCGGACACTAACTTCCCATTTCAACCTCACCACAATAAATTAAATAAAGTATTTAATTATCTAGCTATTATCTAGCCAGGTCGTGGGTTCGAATCCCGCTTGTGACACTGTCTTTTTTTATCTTAACTAAAAACCTTAATTAATTAAAAGATATCAAGCGGACCACGAAAACAAGTGAATTTAGCCGATGGTCGCGGGTTCGAATCCCGCTTGTGACAGACTTTTTTATCTCAACTAAAAACCTTAATTAATTAAAAGATATAAATTGATCAAGCGGACCACGAAAACTAGTGAATTTAATAAGTTAAAAGAAGTATACCTTCACTAAAGCTCTCCGTGGCCATTTCATTTGTCGCCGAGAATCAAATAGATTACACATTTGAAAAATGGCAAAAACGAGGGAAAATTCACAAGGTGAGGTTGAGCTTCCCATCTCAAGGATCGAAGTCGTGATAGCTCAAGTGGTGGAGCAACGGCGTATTTAGCCGAAGGTCGCGGGTTCGAATCCCGCTTGTGACAGACTTTTTTATCTCAACCAATACCTTAAATACAGATTAATTAATTGAAAGATATTATTTGGCCAAGCGGACTACGAAAACTAGTGAATTTAATAATACTATACATATTGGTATATAGTTTGGTAATCGATAAAAGAAAGATATCACATTTTTAGTTATGAAAGCTTACTTTTAATTACATTTTTTAATTTATTAAAACTTTCGTGGAACTAATCAAAATATAATTTGTTACATTCTGACATGAATCTATTACAAGGATTATGTTTCATACAGTTTATAGAAACCAGATTTGGACAAAATGTGTTCACACTTGTAAAATTCCTAGGATTATTATCATCTATTACAATTTAGTTGATCGTATTTTTATCTTAACACATTATTCATCATTATTCTTAATTTATTATATATTTTAAAGTTTATTGTTGCAATACGTTATTTTATTAGTGAGTATAATCGTTGGAAACAACCATACAGGAAAAAAATTACAGTCATCAAAATATCAAGCATATGTTGATCAAAGTGTGCTGGTTTTTTTCCCCAAAATATCATAAACAATAGGATTATGTCTACAAGATTATTAATGATAACAACTTTACTCAATTAATTATACACAATTTTTTTCGAAATGAAAAATTTGTGTCACAGGCGGGATTCGAACCCACGACTTTCGGCTCAATACGCCGCTGCTCTACCACTTGAGCTACTGTGACTTCGATCGCCCATGGCACAAACATCTCACTTCGACTACCCGATTTTATTCTAATTATAAGCAAATCGCGGCTTCATATAGAAACACTTTTTATTAACGATTATACTAGATTAGCGGGACTGNAACCTGATGATGGGCGTCTAATGCTTGAAATCCGAATCGAATACCAAGCACAACTAGATAAAAGTATCAAGCAGGTTTTCTCCCAGAACGTCACGAACTATGGGATTGTGTTTACAAGATAATTAATGATAATAAAGAATAAGTTTATTTCAGAAAGTATGTTCTCAAAAATATTCAGAAAGGTTCATTAGCTAATCCAATTTTTATCTCAATCCGTTATTCATTATTATCTTATTCAGTATCACCCCAAAAAAAGTATTGTCATCAAAATACCAAGCACAACTTGATAAAAGTATCAAGCAGGTTTTCCCCCAGAACGTCATGAACAGTGGTATTATGTCTACAAGATAATTAATGATAATAAAGAATTTCTTTATTTCAGAAAGTATGTTCTCAAAAATATTCAGAAAGGTTCATTAGCTAATCCAATTTTTAACTCCACCCATTATTCATTATTATCGTTATTTAGTATTTATCCCATAGGTTTATTATTGCAGTAAGTTATTTTATTGCTGGTATATAATTTTTCAAACCGGCCAGGTTGGAAAAAAAAACTGTCAATATTATCACACTAAAAAAAAGTATTGTCATCAAAATACCAAGCACAACTTGATAAAAGTATCAAGCAGGTTTTCCCCCAGAACGTCATGAACAGTGGGATTATGTCTACAAGATAATTAATGATAATAAAGAATTTCTTTATTTCAGAAAGTATGTTCTCAAAAATATTCAGAAAGGTTCATTAGCTAATCCAATTTTTATCTCAATCCATTATTCATTATTATCTTATTCAGTATCACCCCAAAAAAAGTATTGTCATCAAAATACCAAGCACAACTTGATAAAAGTATCAAGCAGGTTTTCCCCCAGAACGTCACGAACTATGGGATCGTGTATACAGAATATAAGATGTATAATAATATTATATAGAAAAATTAAAAAAGGCCGTATTTTTTATGAATTCTTTCAATTTAAATAGAGTACACTGGTTGAAAGTATATCGTATTTCTTGCAGAAAGGCGGATTTTTGTTCCATTGGAAATATTTTATTTGCCGATCGGTTAAAATTTGAATTAATTTAATTTGACGATGTCCTTTTTAAATTATTGAATAAATCTCACCCCAAAATTAAATAAAATCAATTCCGTCACGTTCTATCAATTTGGTTGAGGGCAATGACACAACTTCTTAATTCTCCCCAATAAAAGGTCACTTTTGGTAGAACCGAAAAAGAAATAAATGTTTTTTTTTTGTTTTTTTAACTTATACAAAATAAAATATGATAAAAACGGCACAACAAATGACCTTGAAATAAATACATTTTGGTTGTTATTTTTTCTAAGCAGAGGTACTCACTTGTTGTTGTTGAACATTAGGTTTTTCTCCATTTTTCCACAAGAAAAAAATAATCAAAAAATACAAAAAAGGAAATAAGACGTCAAGTCGAATGAAACAGTGACAAAATGAAGATTATAAATAAATAAACATAATTGAAGGCGGCCTTGTTTTCCGACGAGGAGCGGAAATGGGACTGACGGCTCAGCCTAATCGTGGTCCCGTTTTCAGATTAATCAAACGAACTTTGATCCGACTGACAAATTAACAATCGTAATCTTTAAAAAGGGGGAAAATGGCAGAGTCAAATCTCCACGGGTTATCAGCACATTCCGTCAACACTTTCTAGTTTCCACAACAACTGGCCTCGTCGTCGTCAGAGAGGGCGAGCTGCTTCAGCTAGAGCACCGCTCTACAAATCTACAATTCAAACTGGCAATATGCGTTCTAGTCGTGCGGCTCATTGTTGTTGTTATTGCAGTTGTTGTTCTAACCTGTACAAGTTGTTATATCAACTAGTACGTTTCCGTTCATCCTCGTCTGACTGCTTTGTGGTTGTTGTTTTCAAATGTGTTTTCGGTGTGGTTGTGTCTGTGTGTGTTGTTTTAAATTATTTATACATTTTACATGTTTCCATACTTGTGATTACATATATTTCCTCTACATTTTATTATTTTTGTTTCACTTATTCAATTACATTTTTCTTTACACCATATATCATCAAGATGCTACAATTATAGTACATTTTCATCTGTATTATTAATGAATTGGGTTTTATAATTTAAGAATTGAAGTTCTAGTAGTTGATCTTTTCTGAGTGGCCAAGATTCCTCCATTTTGAGAATGACTAATTTTGTTAGGATGCTTGTTGCCTATCTTGTTGTTGTCGTTGTTGTTGTTGGTAGTGGTGGTGGTGATGTGTGTGTATGTGTTTTAATATATTTATACATTTATATCCATACTTGAAGTAACATTATTTCCTCTAAATTTTATTATTTTTGTTTCACTTATTCAATAACATTTTTATTTTGATGCTACAATTATAGTAAAAAGTAATTAATTAATTAGGTTGTATATTTTAAGAATTGAGATTCCGGTAGTTGATCTTGTTTTAGAGGCCAAGATCCGTCCATTTGGATGACTTCTTTTATAAGGAAAAAATAGTATGATTCCATTCCGGAATCTCTGCTCCGCAAGGTCAATTAGGTTGTTCTAAGATGTCAAACCGATAGAAGTATTCACGGTGTCTCTCCGCTTATGATCGTCAACCTTATTGGTGTAAACAGTCTTTCTTTTACTGTTTGCAAATATTCTCTTGTTTGATGACCTTTGGCTGAACCTTTCCATATATTTTTTCAATTTTCATATGTCTTTTCAGCGTGTATTGGTGGTGTTGTTGTCGATGGTATGTGTGTGTGTGTGTGTGCATGCGCGTGTGTGCATGTGCTCTCCCACTCTCTCACTCACTCTCTCTCTTTTTTTTCTCTGTCTTTCTCTCACTCTAGATCCCTCTCTTGTTACTTCTTTTTATCCCCATGCAAGATACTTTTTTCTTTCATTATTTCTTATTTGTACAAATTTTCTTAGGTCTTTCACGAACTCATTCATTCTCTTCCTCTTTCTCGCTCTCTCGTTTCACTTCTTTTCTTCTCTACCTCTTCCTTTTTATTGTATTTCTTCCATTTCACTGTTCAATCTCTCTNTCTCTCTCTCTCTCTATTCTTTTCCATATATACACTAATCATCAAGATGCTACAATTATAGTACATTTTCATCTGAATTATTAATAAATTGAGTGGTATATATTAAGAATTGAGGTTCTAGTAGTTGATTTTTTCAGAATGGCCAAGATCCATCCATTTGGATGACTTCTATTATTAGGAAAAAATAATGTGATTCCAGTCTGGAATCTCTGCTCCGCAAGGAAAATTAGGTTGTCAAACAATTTCAAAGCAATAGAAGTATTCGCGGAGTCTCTCTGCTTATCATCATCAACCTTATTGGTGTCAACAATCTAAACAGTCTTTCTTTTACTGTTTGGAAATATTCTCTTGTTTGATGACCCTTGACTGAACTTTTCCATTTATTTTTCCAGTTTTCAAATGTCTTTTCGGTGTGTTTGTATGTGGTGTTGTTGTTGGTGGGGTGTGGAAATTCCAGTCCTGAACTTCTATTCCACAAGGACCATTAGGTTGTTCTTTAACATTAGAGGTATTCACCGGGTCTCCCCTAGCCACTTAGCATCATTGTCAGCTTATTGTACAACCTTATTGGAGTAAAGTCTTTCTTTCATTGTTTGGAATTCACTAGTTTCGTGGTCCGCTTGACCAATTAATATATTTCAATTAATTAAGGTTTTTTAGTTGAGATAGAAAAGTCACTGTCACGAGCGGGATTCGAACCCACAACCCTCGGTTAGATACGTTGCTACTCTACCACTTGAGCTAGAGTGGATCGAAGTCACGATAGCTCAAGTGGTAGAGTAGTGGCATATATAGCCAAGGGTCGTGGGTTCGAATCCCACTCATGACACTGACTTTTTTATCTCAACTAAAAAACCTTAATTGATTGTTTGGAATATTATTTGGAGGTCATGCGATGCAGTCTGGTATGATGTAGGTTTTAGAAAAACATTTTCTTTATCGTGCCAACGCTTTGATCTTTATTGAGATCACCTTCAGGGCTCAAAGTGTTTGTTTTCCATGTAGATGATGACCCTTGACTGAAGTTTCTTTTAATTTTCCCAATTTTCAAATGCCTTTTTTTTATAAATAACAGATATTTTTATTTACAAATATGTACATTTTAGTCGACTTTTTGTCTAGAGACACTTACCTCCATCTGAACTAAATTATTATAATTACATGACATTAATTTTCTATTAACAGAAAAAATTAGGTTAAACCTATTAACCTCATGCATGAGGTTTGATGATCGATGATGCATTTTTATTTCATGATGTATTTATATATAGATCTCTATATTATCTACGTTGCTGATTAATCTCAACTTATCAATCTCGTCTGTAAAGGCAGATAGTGCTCGCCAAGACCCAGATGTTTCTGAAATGGTGATTATAATTCAAATTGAGCGAAAAATGAATCAATCCATCGACCAAAAGTGATTTGAGTATTTTCTGATTCTTACCTGGCATCTGGGTTACCGTGATCACTATGGCAGTTCCCTCAGAGCGAAGCCTTCCCATTGGGCTTCGGCTTGGCTGACCTCTGCATATATCCCAAATGCGGATATCTTGGGTGTGTAATTTTTGATAAAGTTTCACGACACATATGTGCAAATATTTGCCTCGCCAATAGACGACAGAAGCAGATTAGCTTAAACTGACCTGTAAAGTACTGTTCTTTTATTAATTTCTTCAGCTTTTGGAGGCATTTTTTCTTCAATCTGTCATGCAGTACAAAAGCTGATAAAATTTTATAGCTCTTTTAAATATAAATAATTAAATACTTTTTAAGTTCGAATCTAATCTTACAAAATAATTTATAGTAGACAATGTCCAAATCAGAAAATTTTTGACAAACTTAGTTAGGATTTCTTCCAAATTATATAAACAGGGCAATGCCCAAATTTCAACCACATAGACTGATTTTATTAATGCCACAAATAATCTTTAGTGACCCAGGAATCAGAACTGTCCATTTTTTTCTTAAAGTTGTTATGTCAAATATATTTCAGGACTCACATGTCAGGTGTGTGACATCCTTCCAGGCTGGCAAAGTTATCGCTGTAGTGTGCATCCTGAAATATATTTTTATGTATTTAGTATAGACATTTAGTTTTTAACAAATCTGACCACTGATTATTTAGAAGTAACTAGGATTCTTCTTACATTGGCAGATTCCAAATTCGCTTTTGACATAAAGTGAACACAAGCAAGACAAAACTTTCCAGAGGTGGCAAAAGGGATTTCCTGGCTCCAAAACAAACGAAGGAACCGGATCAGGTGTTTTCTGCACAAGCCCAAAACATGAGCAATCAAACTCATTAGGGAAGTACACTTCAGTCTTTCAAGCAGAAAACATGCCGTCAATGCTTGTGCCCTGGAAAATCTTAATAGAGGTCACACTGGCAAACAAATCATCATAAGATCTGAAAGCCAAGCAGCTATTACAGCATTATCATGTAAAAAAAAAGACATCAAAATTAGTCAGTGAATGCATCCAAAATCTCAAAAACCTGGAAGTACACAACCTGATGATATCTTGGGTGTCAGGGCACAGGGGAATTTTGGGTAACGAGAAAGCAGATAGACTGGCCAGAGGAGGATCTACAAGACCATACCATACCCGAACCTATTATTGGGATAACAAAAACAAATATAGAATCATCCATCGCAGAATGGATACAAATAAAACAAAAGGAGAAGTGGATAAACTTTAGCAGCACTAGACACAGTAAACGTATGATGAAACAACCCTCACCAAGACTGGCAAAATCATTGCTGCAGTCAGGACTATTAACCGATCACTGGCATCTGAGAAAACACAAATGGGCATATACAACGAAGACCCAATTTGCAGATTATGTAATGAGGAGAAGGAAACAGCCAACCATATCATCTTCGAATGCGAAGCAACACCTCAATGGAGATTTAACCTAACGTATGGAAAAAAACTTAGGGAATCAAATTGCAGCAGCAACAGTCAATGACCTGATATTTCTAAGGAGAAGGATTGAGCCTAATGCACTGAACTTATGAACTAGGAAGGTAGAATAAGCCAGAAGGCTGCAGTGCCTGGGGAGTGCAGACCCCGCTTCCTAATATCCTTCTGCACCATACCATACCAAAAGGGATTTCCAGATAAACATAAGATTTTACTTTGTTGATGAAAAAGAAATCGACCGCGACGATTAGTGTGTTTGGGATCTGGTTTCTGGTCAGGTAGAGAAAGAATTAGGCACTGTGATCACTTGCCAAGCTTTCGGCCTTTATAAGACCATCATCAGGTCAGCATCCTGTTTCTCATATTAACATTACAGAATGACAACAAAAAAACCCGATGACATCAGCTACGAGGTTGGTTAAGTTAAATTAAGACAAGTTTTTTCAGTTTTTCCAGTGACAGTGTACTCTCCAAAATACAGGTCCAGTCGATGATGATAAGATTTTACATATTCTATAGCTCAGGGCTTTCTTTAATCATTGAACACAGGAAAACACTCCACATCTTCCTTTTTTTCTTTTGAAGGCTCATCACATTCATTTTAATGAAAATATCTGATAAATACGCATACATTGCCATTTCTAATCATTGAAAATATTGGCCAATTTGACATCTTCAACAGAGACTTCAGAATGTAATTCCTAAATCGTGAAAGTGCTTTCTCACGAGACAGCCACCTCACTTATGTATGGTAAATCAGGGAATGATGAAGGCTTCCTTTATCTTCATCATATTGGGTTGTCCGGAAAATAATGCAGGATTTTAAGTTTTCATTAAAAAAAATCTATATAAAATATTCTGTTTACGTTTACAGGATTACTCATTNTTGATTAAAGAACATTGCTTTAAAGTAACTAGTTTCTTTTTTTTTGTTTAATACCAAAATCCTGCATTATTTTCCGGACAACCCAATAGTATTGTGAAAAGTCTTGATTTTTGCTGCAACTTGATATTAATAATTTGAATTGACTTCCAAGATTGTTTTAAAAGAGGCTGGTATTTATTTCATAGATAAAGCATGGCTGTGGAGAACACAATGACCGCTGTAAAAAAAATTGTTTTCATTAGTCATTGTTATTAGTTTTTAATTTTATTTATTATTCTCGGTTTATTTCTAATTATTAATTTTTCTCGAATTTCACCGCGGACCCCCTAGGCAGGGTCTGCGACCACAGTTTGGGACGCCTTTCTATAGCTGTACTGTTAAAGGGTTTTAAACCTCTGCTCTTCATCGCGACCACCAGGAATGAGGAAATGAAGGAATTGCCCACTTATAAGAGCATGATCAATCGTGTCCAGTTTCGTTGATTATTTTTTGGATATCTTTATATTAATTTTTATTTTTGCTTAAATAGAGATGATTAGATAAGATCTGAAACCAAGGGATAAGATTTTGATTTGAATTAATTAAATTTGAGGCAATTATCAAACAATTCTTTTCACAAAAAACTCAATTTACTTCAATTGAGTAATTTTTTGTATTTTGTACTGATAAAATTTATAAGATCAAATAAAAAGTATTGAGGATAAAACAATTCAGGTGGGTCAAAAGGATGCCCAGTTAACAATTAAGTAAAAATTAATTAAAATATCTAAATTAATGTGTTAATAATATTCACACTCTTTGCCTAAGCTACACATTGTTATAAAATATATTCTTGGTATAATTTATTTTCTCATAACTTGTAACACAAAAAACAATTTTTATAACGAAGGCATTTCAACTACAAGGTTGTATGAACCCTTGGTATGCTTTTTTTTTTTTTTTTTTTTGACCGACACCTCATTTTTAAAAAAAATTCAACACTACCAATAGCAAAAGAAGTAGACCTTCAGAATTGGAATTCATAGATTTGTTGGTAAAAGATAATTGCCTAAAAGATAGAAGAAATTCATAACCTTTTCGACCAATATTTGTTAAACTACCAAAAAAAAATTTTAATAAATATTTTTAATTTATTTACCACGCAGTGGAGACACAAAAACAAATTTATTTAATTAATTGTACTTTTTATCTAGTGTCAAGGTGAAACTAGCTTTTTCATCTCAACCAAGACCTTAGATTAAAAGTATAAGTAATTAAAATAATTAATACAGTCAATTATGACTACTAAATAAATATAGTAGTTCTTGATGTAATTTATTTTCTCATAACTTTTAACACAAAAATAATTTTTTTTTTTAATGAGGGCATTTCAACAAGGTTGTATGAACCCTTGGTATGCCGGTTTTTTTGTTTTTCTAATGTCTTTCTGAGGAATTCATAGATTTGTTAGTAAAAGATAATTGCCTGATAGAAGAAATTCATAACCTTTTAGACCAATATTTGTTAAACTAAAAAAAAATTTTTTTTTAAACATTTTTAATTTTTCTACCACACAGTGGAGGCACACACAAAAACTAAAAAAGATTTAATTTAATTAATTGTACTAGCTTTTTCATCTCGACCAAGACCTTAGATTAAAAGTATAAGTAATTAAAATAATTAATACGGTCAATTATGACTACTAAATATATAGTTCTTGATGTAATTTATTTTCTCATAACTGTTAACACAAAAAACAATTTTTTTTTTTTTAACGAGGGCATTTCAACTACAAGGTTGTTAGGGATGGGTTCGAGTCGATGAACTTATACTGGGCTGCTTACTTATTGGGTACTTCAGTTGCAGGTTTGTTGAACTACTCAAGCACATTGCAGGATTGCACTCTCATCAAAGATGTACCGAACAGACACACTGAAGATGGCGAAATGCTGAACTCGAGCAGTTCGACCAACCCATGAGTAAAGGACCGAATAAGTGACCTGGTCAGCAAATACATCTCATCTGCAGTTGCTCTCATTGAGTTTTTTTATCTTTTTTAGGCTCCCTAATAATTTTTTTCTATTTGTTTCATTTTATGCATATGTGCACCATACAAGTTGATGTATGTACATATTGTTACTGTTGCTGTACATTATATTTTTCTTATACAGATTAACGAGTCTAATGTATTTTAAGCTCATGTTTTTTAGTTTTACCCATATTTTGTCTGCCTGTACTCGAGTTGGTCGTCAGATTTTCAACATTTCACCACCTTCAGTGTGTCTATTTTATAAGTTCGTGACAAGTGGAATGTTATCTTTGTGCCTTGAGCAAATGGAGTCTTTTTTTCTCCTATTTTATTGTGATAGGAGAGCTGCTGTTTTTTTGTATTTTTGTGGGTTTTTTCTCCATTGAAGTTTGAATGCAAACTTAAAACAAGAAACATACTGAAAACAGCCAGCAAGGATGAGTGGGCCAAAATGATTGGTAATGATCTGGTTTGTTAACCCGCAGACATGTAGAAATCCCACAATGTAACAACAAACTTTTTTCAATTAATTATTTATGAAAGATTGAAAAATGGCAAAAAGGAGGGAAAATTCAAAAGGTGCGGTTGAGATGGGAAGTTGGTGTCCGAGTAGATCGAGGTCACGATAGTTCAAGTGGTAAGCAGCGGCGTATCAAGCCGAAGGTCGTGGGTTTGAATCCCGCTCATGCCATTGACTTTTTTATCTCAACTAAAAACCTTAAGTAATTGTAATTTATGAAAGGTATTGGCTGAGATAAAAACGCCAATGTCACGAGCGAGATTCAAACCCATGACCTTCGGCTAAATACGCCGCTACTCTACCCACTTGAACTCGATCTGCTCGGACACCAACTTCCCATCTCAACCTCACCTCTCGAATTTCTATGCTTTTTGCCATTTTTCAAAATGTTGTGTAATCTATTTGATTCTCGGTGACAAATGAAATGGCCACGGAGTTTTCGTGAAGATATACTTCAGTTTTTAATTATTAAATCCATTACAGTCGTGGTCCGATTGACCAATTAACATTTTTCAAATAATTAATATTTATAAAAGGTATTGGCCGAGAAAAAAAAAGTCAGCGCCACAATCTTCTTGATGTTTTCACCACATGTGACAATTATCATAAAAAGATGTCAGGAAAGTAATATTAAAGTCAAAACTGTTAAAATTCCATGTATTTTACACCAAACTTATAAAATAAGAAACCAAAGTATCTGTTTATTTTTCAAGTATAAGAAAGAAAAGAAAAAAAGGCCTGATATATGGAATTACATGGAATAACAATTTTTTTGAGTGTAGCGTCTACTTCAACTTCTTCTTGGGGCGGATGTTGTTGGTATGGCCGCACTTTTTCTTTCTACAGTTTGTCGCCCTCGGGTGGAGACGAGCGTAGCACTTGCGGCAAATCATTTTGTCGCAATTGTATTTCTGAGCCAAGATCCTAAGCGTCGGCTCGATGACACCACCCCTGAGGCGAAGCACTAAATGTAGCGTGGATTCTGAAAACAACAAATAAGATGAGAACCGAAATTAATTTCATCTTTACAACGCCTACAATTAGTACAGAAAAATACGTAAGTCTAATTATTTTATTATTAAGATTCACAGACAAAAACTATGAATCTACTAACAAGAGTAAGGCACTATTTCACATCCTCAGTACCTCAATTGTGGATAGATGAAAAGGATTAGCGCTGACCATCTTGGTTGTAAATTTCAAGCAAAGTTCAAAGCAACTAGGGCAACTTTGTCAAATGAATAGTTTTCTAAAAATACCTTAGCTAGTCTTTACTGTAGAGGTTTAAAAAATTATTATACTCTTTGGAAGTACAAGAAACACTTCAACATGCGTCTTTAAATTTTTATCAGGTCAAAGTTCCAACAAATTTTTGATAAATAGCGCTACGTCTCAGAAAAACCATTCATTTTATCTCGAATTTTAACGCTAGCAAGTCGGTTATTTTTCCTTTAAAGATAACATTGTTGACTGTGGATTGAAGAAAAACAGGAACATTGGTTGCTAACTCTGTAAGTATAATTTTGCTTCTTTATAAACCTTGTATTTTTTTGTATAAATATGTCAATATGTAGTGTCACAATTAAATAGGAATTTTTTTGGAAATTACCAAACAAAAATCTTTGAATCCTCTTCAGAAACAACAATATTACAGAAACATTAATTAATACCACTTAAGATAAAACCATTAAACACAATTACTCCAAGTATTTGTTAATATTCATAAAAATCGTTTAAAAAACAGTGTTTCAGAAAGACCAATCGATTTGTTCATCAACAAATTTAAGAAGATTAAATATAATTCATCATTAACACTGAAGTAGGCTTATATAAACAGAACACAATAAAATTTCCTCTTAACATATGCGAGGATGATGAATATGCAAGTTGGTAATTTCCCCCGATCGTTTTGGTCTGCCTATCCTTGCTTTTTTAAATAAAACTAGCAACACATAAGACACCAGAATCACCATGTTTACCCCATTGCAAATCTAACATTTCTAGCTAAGTCATTAAGATTAAGAGAGAAAAAAAAGACAAAAGTTATTAAAAGTCAAGTTTGATGGTTTTACGTATTACAGTGCTTCAGAAAGACCAATCGATTTGTTCATCAACAATTTTATGAAAGATTTACTATTCATCATTAACACTGTAATTATTTCTAATATACAAAAATGAAAAATACATAACAAAAAATTTAGTTATGTCTAAACATAAAAAAAACGTATAAGTCTAAATTTTCGTCGAGTACAGTCAAAGAGAGAACCGGACACTCAATAACTTTATTAAAAACAATTAAATTTAACTAATAATTTATTACATGGTCATGCTCATAAAATTTAAATAACATTTATTACATGGTTGTGCTCAAAAAATTTAGCTAACAATTTATTAAACGGTTCTGCTCATAAAATTTACCTAACAATTTATTACACGGTTGTGCTCATAAAATTTAACTAACAATTACACGGTTGTGCTTTTAAAATTTAACTAACAATTACATGGTTGTGCTCATAAAATTTAACTAACAATTTATTAACACGGTTGGGCGCATAAAATTTAACTAATAATTACACGGTTGTGCGCATAAAATTTAACTAACAATTACACGGTTGTGCTCATAAAATTTAACTAATAATTACCCGGATGTGCTCATAAAATTTAACTAACAATTTAGTAACACGGTTGTGCTCATAAAATTTAACTAACAATTTATCAAAAAAAAAAAAAAAAAAAATCATTTGCATTGTAAACTTTTCAGGGTTCGTAGCTTAATGTAAGGGTGAAATTTGATTCTTCCAGTCAGTTGTTTAATCAAAGATTCTATTTAACACAGGACAATATTTTTTTTTAATTAATTGTCTGTCTTAAACCAATCAAGCTTGAAAGTTGAAATAATAAAACGAGGAACGCACCCAACGCAATGAAACCCGATGTAATCCCAATGTCCGATTCGTCATAAGTTTGTTTTACTCCTGTGCACGTGTGCCGGATACCACACGACGCCACCCTACTCTATGCTGTGCGATGCAACCACGTTCCCTGCGTCCAAATTTTCGTCGAGTACATTCGAAGACAGAAGTGGACAATCAATAAATTTATTTAAAACAATTAAATTCAAATAATAATTTATTACACGGTTGTGCTCATAAAACTTAACTATTCATTACACGGTTGTGCTCATAAAATTTAACTAAATTTTATTACACGATTGTGCTCATAAAATTTAGCCAACAATTTATTACACGGTTGTGCTCATTAAATTTAACTAACAATTTTATTACACGATTGTGCTCATAAAATTTAACCAACAATTTATTAAACGGTTGTGCTCATTAAATTTAGCCAACAATTTTATTACACGGTTGTGCTCATAAAATTTAACTAACAATTTTATTACACGGTTGTGCTCATAAAATTTAACTAACAATTTATTACATAGTTTTGCTCATAGTAATGCATTAACAGCAAAAGAGGCGTTGCGATTGTGATACTGATTTGTATTACTTTTTATTGATTCTTTTATATTGAAAATGATTTTCACAAAATATTTGATGTTAACAGGAGTGAAGAAGATAAGATAATAAAATGAAAATTCCATTGATGTTAAACATGTACATGTTAATAACAGTGTTTCAGAAAGACCAATCGATTTGTTCATCAACAAATTTAAGAAGATTAAATATAATTCATCATTAACACTGAAGTAAGCTTATATAAACAGAACATAACAAATAATTCTGAAATTTCCTCTTAACATATGCAAGGATGATGAATATGAATTGCTTGGTAATTTCCCCCCGATCGTTTTGGTCTGCCTATCCTTGCTTTTTTAAATATAACTTAGCAATCAACACATAAGACACCTGAATCACCATGTTTACCCCATTGCAAATTTAAAATTTCTAGCAAAATCATTAAGATTAAGAGAAAAAAAAAGACAAAAGTTATTAAAAGCCAAGCTTGATGGTTTTACGTATTACAGTGCTTCAGAAAGACCAATCGATTTGTTCATCAACAATTTTATGAAAGATTTACTATTCATCATTAACACTGCAATTATTTCTAATATACAAAAAATGAAAAATACATAACAAAAAATTTAATTATAACTGTTTATATAGAAACCAAGTCCTCCTGACTACCTTTCATCGTTATAACACATTTCTAGGGACAGAAGGACAAGATAAAAATGATAAAAAATTAAATTGCTTAAAATGTAAAAATATTCCTTAGTATTTTTGTGTTTTAAAACCAAATCAGGGATAATTTTGAAGAAAAAACAAACAAAAAATCATTTGCATTATAAACTTTTCAGGGTTCGTAGCTTAATGTAAGGGTCGAAATTTGATTCTTCCAGTCAGTCGTTTAATCAAGATTCTATTTAATACAGGACAATATTTTTTTAAAATTATTAATTGTCTGTCTTAAACCAATCAAGCTTGAAAGTTGAAACAATAAAACGAGGAACACACCCAACACAATGCAACCCGATGTAATCCCAATGTCCGATTCGTCATAAGTTTGTTTTACCACCGTGCAAGTTTGCCGGATACCACACGACGCCACCCTACTCTATGCTGTGCGTTCCCTACTGTCCAAATTTTCGTCAAGTAAATTCGAAGACAGAACTGGACAATACTTTATTTAAAACAATTAAATTTAACTAATAATTTAATACACGGTTGTGCTCATAAATTTAACTAACAATTACACGGTTGTGCTCATAAAATTTAACTATTTATCACACGGTTGTGCTCATAAAATTTAACTAACAATTATAGGGTTGTGCTCATAAAATTTAACTAACAATTAATTAGATGGTTGCGCTCATAAAATTTAACTATCAATTTATTACACGGTTCTGCTCATAAGTTTATCTAACAATTTATTACGTGGTTGTGCTAATAAAATTTAGCTAACAATTTATTACATAGTTGTGCTCATAAAATTTAACTAACAATTTATTACATGGTTTTGCTCATAGTAGTGCATTAACCGCAAAAGAGGCGTTGCAATTTTGATACTGATTTGTGTACACTATGTGATTGTATGTGGTGTGTGCTTGATGTCAAACAGATGTGCACACCCTACTAAAATGAGAAAAGGCGTCAGGTGTGTGTCCCTCGCTTTAAGTTAAGATCTTGCCAAATGAAGCCACTTAACAGATGGAGTTCTGGATGGACCAATTTTTCAGATTTTTTTTCCAGCCCTTCATTTTCCATGAATCGTATTTTTTACTTTATGAGCCAAAACATATTTTTATTTTAATAGTTTACAATAAGTTGATTCACTTATGTTCTTGAATGCATAATCTTTGAATTCAATTTAGATCGATCAAATACTTTTTATTGATTCTTTTATATTGAAAATGATTTTCGCAAAATATTTGATGTTAACAGGAGTGAAGAAGATAAGATAATAAAATGAAAATTCCATTGATGTTAGACATGTACATGTTAATAACAGTGCTTCAGAAAGACCAATCGATTTGTTCATCAACATATTTATGAAGATTATCTATTCATCATTAACACTGAATTTTCATAGGAAAAGAACAGCATCATAACTATAGAAGACAAGCTATATTAGTGTTTACTGAAGATCGGTTACTATTTATAGTTTTTGTTTATCTCCTTGTATGTCAGTTCGTAGAGAAAAGGAAGACTGGATGTTTTTAAAAATGATAAATGTGTAGGTTAATCACCTTGAAGACCTCACCGAAGAGTTTCAGAAAGATAGTTTTTGCACAAATATAACAGAAAAAATACCTTTCTGGATGTTGTAGTCCGAAAGAGTCCTGCCGTCTTCGAGCTGCTTCCCGGCGAAAATCAACCTCTGTTGGTCCGGTGGGATACCCTCCTTATCTTGGATCTTGGCTTTGACATTTTCAATTGTGTCAGACTGCTCGACCTCAAGGGTGATTGTCTTGCCCGTTAGGGTCTTCACAAAAATCTGCATCTTCCTGGAACACTAAAGACAAAATGTGTTAGACTTCAAAAGAAAAAAGATGTAGTGTTTCCCAATGCTTTATAGTACTAAAAATTTTTTTAGGATTCAGTATTTCGCCAGTACTACTAGAATAATTATGAGAAATGAAATTCACTAATTTCGTGGTCCGCTTGACCAACTAATATATTACAATTAATTAAGGTTTTTAGTTGAGATAAAAAAGTCAATGGCACGAGCGGGATTCGAACCCACGATTTTCGGCTAGATACGCTGCTGCTCTACCACTTGAGCTATCGTGACCTCGATCCACTCGGACACCAACTTCCCATCTGGTTGGTGTCCGAGTGGATCGAGGTCACGATAGCTCAAGTGGTAGAGCAGCAGCGTATCTAGCCGAAAATCGTGGGTTCGAATCCCGTTCGTGCCATTGACTTTTTTCTCAACTAAAAACCTTAATTAATTGTATTATGAGAAATGTTTTCAGCGTCAAATTTCAGGCTTTTTTCTAATAAGAAAAATGTGCGTTAACATAAAGTTTATTCCACGAAGAAAAACAATATGTACAGACATAGATATGCACCTATTCAAATAGAAACAAATGAGAAAAAATTATGTAAAAAAGTTCATTTAAGATTAAATTTAAAAAAAGGAGGGCAAACACGGATGAGTGAAAAGTTTAAAGCTGGGTTTCCACTGTGCAAAAACCACTCCTGTAACTGGTTTCACGACATCGCGTTGTCGATACCTAGCCAGGACCGTGAAACTTTTGGCGCGGGGATGTTTTGGGGTGAACCGACTAGATGTTCGTTTTTTAGCAAGCATCAAAGTGTTTCACACTGTTTGTTTCTCTCCACGTAAACGCACTTGTCTCAAGAATCCAAACATATCACAGCTACCGATTTTTGCAGGAATTCTCGGCCAAAGTGGGAGAAAGTTTCTCAAGAAATCAACATTAGCAATAAGCCATATTTGGTTAGTGGTCATAATTAACCATATTAATTATTATAGTAATTCTTTTTATCTAAGGTTTTTGGTTAAGACGAAAACCCAGTGTGACGAGCGGGATTCGAACCTACGATCTTCGGCTCAATACGCTGCTGCTCTATTTGGGCTATTGTTCAACCCCTTCGGACACCAACTCATCTCAACCTACAGTTCGAATTTTCCCTCTTTTTGCCATTGACTACTTAACATATGGATTAATATGCATTTTTTAAGGGCGTAGCGATAAGTTTGAAACTCTCCCTTCTCGTCTCTTGTAAAAAATAAATGGTTAACATGCCGTTTTCCCACCACCTATTGTGAATAGATTAATCGATGGACTTTCAAGAAAATAAAACTCATTTGCTCACTTATGTACAATACTTATGCAAAAGCATAAGCTTCAATAGCTCAAGAATTTTAAAGTGTAGTGGCCCCTGGGAGTCTGAAACATATTAAGATAAAACGCACAATGTAACCATCTATTTCCGAGGATTTCGGACTTAATCATCAGAACACAATTTCATCAAAATTCGCATCCATCGTAACCGTAGCCTTACACCTAATGGCCTTACCAAATGGGAAAAATGAGGCAAGATTGTTAACTGTTAGAAAGTGGGGTGCTACTACACATTAAAATTCTTGAGGTATTTAAGCTTATGCTTTTGCATAATTATAATAAAACAATTTGGTATTTGTTCTAGTGCAGAAATCATATAATAACAGTAATTATTGAATTTTTTAAGCTTAATTTTGCTCATGTTAGATGATGGTGTAAAGGCGAGACTATAAAAAGCCTAGATGTATGGAAAATCAGTATAATCATTGTTTTTTTTTAAAGCTAATGAAAATCAATCGACTAATGACTTTTACTCAATTTAATTAGGATCATTTGAATGTTTTATTGGATGGTTAGATTGTTTTAGGTTAAAACATTAAAAAACCCTGAAATATCGTCCATTTCAGTAGATCTGAGATACTCCTTCTACAGAAAATGTATAAATAAATATTCCCGAAGATTATTTAATTAAAAGGTTAAAATAAGAAGGAAAATATAAATTGCAAACCTTATAATGTAGTGAATCGAATACACGTGTTGGAAGTCTGGCAAGCCGGAAGGAACAAGATTGCCCCTCGAAGGCCCGAATCGGGTAGGAGCGCTACAGTAGATCTCGCGTAGTCACACACACGCTACCAAACGAGCAACTCGACAACTTTTAAATTTTCATAATTTCATCTGTTTTCGTTTTAAATTCGTGTCGAAACTATGCGTCGGATTAAATTGACCGAGTATCGTTTTTGTCCGAGGTCTTAACCAAATGACCGACACGTCCGGAGGAGCGGAGAAGAACAAAATCGATATTGTCTTGGTAAATAAATTCTCTTCTCTTGAGGTTCATTTTTATGTTTATGTAATCATGCTCTCATTTTTATAAACACACTGTTTCTACAAATTGTAACAAATTCAATGTTAGTGACAAAGCATCGAAAAAATTTTAAACAAAAATTTTCATGTTTAACAAATCCTTAAATATATCCCATTTTCATCATTCAGTCTGTTGACAACATTTAATAATTTTATCACTTCAATAAACTTTTAATCAGCTTTACAAGCCTTAATTTTAATCTTTAGGCCATTTAAAGAGATCTAAATTATATAATCTGTTTGCAGTAGAGAAACAGCTGGATGTCATCAATAAATGTGTCACAGCAAGTTTTTAACCTTTTCTTCTTTTTTTAAAACTAATTAAAACAATTTTAATTTATATAAAGTCTCGAGGTAATAGTAATTTAAAAAAAAAAGTAAAATCAATACAATATGAAAAGCTTGGTGTAACTTTGTGTCAAAGAAAGTTTCTCCACTTTGAAATTGGAAAGTATTCAAGGTCAAATTATCCCATTTAAGCTCCAAAATCATTCAGTCTCATTGGCAAATGGTACTGCTTTGTGTTTTGCGGTCTATGAGATGAACCACATGGTTTTAAGATCTCGGATCATCCCAATCTGCCTACCCATACTGATCCCCACTGGCTTTACCACGTCTACAGAGAATTCACCTATTTTAACTTCAAAATCATTGAGCATGATTTTTTAAATAGTACTGTTTGCTTTGTGAGGTGATGATCCGGTGATGGTGATGAGGTTTTGCCCCCCAGGCACTGCAGCGTTCTGGCTTACACCTTCCTAGTTCAGAACAGTCAATTCAATTCTTCTCAGAAGTATTGCAATTTCATGCCCTAGGTTTTCTCTGTACACTAAGTTAAAACTACATTGAGCTGTTGTTTCACATTCGAAGATGATACGGGTGGCTTTTTCCTCTCCTCATTGCTTAATCTGCAAATGGGATCATCGTATATATGCCCACGATGTAGGTGTAGATGTAATATTTCAGGGTATGGTATACAGAGCCCTTTGGAAGCTATTGTATCCCCCGTTCTCTGCTTAAAGCACATCGGTGAGTCCTGTTTCATCAAGAAACTTGATTTCAATGGTTGAAGCTCTTCTATGGTCACATTGTACATCCCAAAACATTTCCTCCTGCGGGCTAATGTAGCTACGCAGTTTGTTAGTAAGTGTGTTGGTGTCTCTTAAAATTGGTTAGAAGATACTTGGATTGTCTATGTCCAATAAGTGAATTCCAAAGTTCCCTCATTTTCTTTTTGTCCTTCTGTCTGAGATATTCGTTAATAGTGGGGGTTCCTATGCCAAAGAAGGGTTCAGGTCTTATCAGCGGTGTAGCAACCCTTTTCTTACAAGGGTGTCCGCTTTCTCGATGCCTTCTACTCCCGTGTGTCCTGGGACCCAGCAGAGGCTGACTTTATTCTGCATACCTAATATATTTAGTTTGGTTTTGCAGTTCAGCACCTTGAACTAATGATATTTGAGCTTAGTGCTTTGATGGCTTCTTGGCTCTCTGACATGATAGCTATATTCTTGTTTTTGTATCCTTTACTTAGATTGAATTGGATACATCTTTCAAGGAGTGGTTAGGAAAGCGAGTACCTCACTTGGGGATAGGACACCAGAGCCCCTTTAACCTTTTCGCACCGTACCATGCCATGGGGCTCAATGTGAATCCCCCGTCAGGACGGCGATGAACGTTTCCCGGGGTTCACTACTTGGAAGCGGGGTTGGTCTTTGAACCCCAGTGATGCCCATGCTGTGCAGATGTTTTCTCAGTTGCCAGTGACTGGTTAATAGTCTTATCCTCTGAGTCTAGCCCTCTCCGACTGCAGCAATGATTTTGCCAGTCTTGGTGAGGGTTGTTTTAACATAAGTTAACTATGTCTAGCGCCACTAGTCTCCACTTCTCCTTTCGTTTCATTCAGATCCATTCTGCGATAGAGGATTCTGTATTTTGTAATCCCAAGTGTAGGTTCGGGGCCTTTTTTTGGTCTTGCAGATCCTTCTCCGGCCAGCGTGTTTGCTTTTTTGTTACCCAGCACTCCTCTGGTTATTGGTAATCAGGTTGTTTCCCCAGGTTTTGGAGATTTTCGATGCATTCACTGACTAATTTTGGTGAGATTTTTTTACATGCTCTTATATGCTTCTACATCATCTTACATGCTTTACTAGCTGCTTGGCTATCCGATCTTATGAGGATTTTATTGCCAGTGTAACTTCTTTTAATATTTTCTATGATAAGCGTTGATGTGCTTGAAAGGCCGAAGTGTACTTCCCTAATGAGTTTGATTGCTCATATCTTGGGCTTGTATAAAAGATCTGGTTTCTTTGTTTGTTTTGGAGTCATCTGCATACCATACCATTGTATCTGATCTCCTGACTTCATCCTCTCCTTTATAGTCTAAGATTTTATAGGATGTAAAGAATGTTTCTGGGATGATGTCCCATTAGTTTAATTGATTCTGATCTTCTTGGTATGTCTATCGGCACTGGTTTTATTTGATAGAAAAGATAAATAAAATAATACATCAACCAATGCATATGCTGAAAGGCATCAGACAGACCAAAATAGTGGCGATAGGCAGGCCAAATTAATCTGATTTATTGCAATAATAATAATTTGTATTTAATATTTTTCATAGAAAAAGTCTTGTTAGCATTTAAACTTTTTTTTTGGGGGGGGGGGTTACAATGGCATATTAATTTTACTGTCAAGTGGGATCGTGGGCACGGTCCCCCGATGAAACCCCCCCTGCCAGGGCAGGAGAGGAGGAAGACCCAACCCAACCCGTATGGTTTTTCGCTTTCGCCTGTTTGTTCAGTATCCTCTTTGGAGGACATGGATAAAAACCAATAACATCGAGATAATTTTGGAAAAGTCCACGTCCTCGAGGAAACTGGGGCTAACTCGCCATCTCCCCCCTGTCCACCCCAATGGGATCAGCCGACCAGAACCAGGTCCCCGCCACGCGCCCGCACCCACTCACTCAGCTCAATCATCTTCTAAATTTTAATGGTTGAAGATAATCAAAAAGTAACATTTATCGACTTTAGAAATCTATAGATTATGTGAATGCTGCTGGATTGTTGCTTATTAGAACAGATTGTAAGTTTATTGGTTTGGGACTTTGCTCAGATTTTTTAGCAGTTTCTCTTTCATTTTCGTATTCTGGGCATTCGAAAATTATGTGGGAAGGATTTGAAGGCCAATCGCAAGTGGGACAGTTCGGAGACGATGCCAAACCTCTTCTTGAAGCTACCCCATAGGCCATGATTTGTTTTCAGTCTAAAAATAGTAGAATAGAACTCCTTTGACATTCATTCTGTGCTATTGCCTTCCGAAAACCATGGTTTTTTCTTGAGTTCAGGGAACAGTGACCTGTAATAATTGCCGACATTTGATGTGTTGTATTTTTCTTGCCACAGATTTCTACAAAACTTTTTCAAAAAGTTTTTCCCGTTCTTTAGGAATTTTAATGTCAAGGATTGGACCTGATGTTGCAGCCTCCTTTGCAAGTGCGTCCACCGTTTCATTTTACCATAAGCCTGCATGCCCTTTCACCCAACACAATTGTGCACAGTATTTAAACATAATTGTAAACGTATTCAAGGTAAGATTCTCCCATATAAACTACAGAATAATTGTCCTATGAGTACTACCTGATTTGTATTTGAAGTCTATTAGTTGATAACCCGATATTTTTAGGGTCTCTGGTCGTCCTAGTCTGCCTATCCTCAATGGTTTTTTTGTATAAATTGAATTGTATTGTATAAAATTGGAAATGATGTCAAATGAAAACCATTTTTTTATGTAAGATCTTGGTTGAGATGAAAAAATTTGTGTCATGAGCGACTTTGAACCCATGACTGCTCTAACCACTACTGTGACTTCGATCCACTCAGACACCAACTCATCATTTCGAATTTCCCCACTTTTTGCCATTTTTCAAATATATTTAATATATTCAAATGTGTATAAAAAGTCTCATTTATATTAAAAATTATTCAGTCTCATTTCCTTTGTATTTTGTTGAAGTCTACAAGGTTAAAACCCGATAGTTTTATCTTTTCTTATCATCCTTGTCAGCCTATCCTCATTATTTGTGTATTAAAAATAAATAACGTGTCGAACACTGCTGATAAGCATCGGAAGAATTCTCCTGTCAGCATTTAATGAAATCATGCTGAATCAGCATTGGGTTACTACTCGGTGTAATTGTTCAAGAAACTCAAAAAGTGAAGACGTCCCTATAAGTGCTCGTCCTGGCCTGCCTATCCTCGATGATCGCGTGATTTTTAGCGACACGGTAATTGTGCTTCATTTCTTTCTTTACAAAGTCTTGCTGGCGTTTAAGTAAATTAGAGAAATATTCAAGTATTGAGAAATTATTAATTATATTATTAAAATTCTTCCATTTAACCTACAGAATCATTGTCAAATTGTTGAGGTCTATGAGGCGATGAAAGCTCTAGTTTTAGGGTCTCTGATCGACCTGGTCTGCCTATTTTCACCGATGATGTGATTTTTAGTGACATGCTAAAAGTCATAATAATTTGTGCTTTCTTTATAAAGTCTTGTATAATAATTGGACTGCAGACTCTGGAGGCATATGTGTAGACTCAGAGTGGCAGAAACAAGCCTACATTGTGGTGCAAAGGTTGGTTCCTAATCCTGGGAGAAAGCTTTTGGATCTGGCAAAAAGCCTCATGCTTAACAAGCAAGGAGCTCTAGATAAAACAAAATGGAGATGCACAATAGAATACTGGTCGCAGCGCACAGGTCCATAAAGAGGCCGTTTCATACATAATCTAATCTATAATCTAAATTCGTAAACGTTTAAACAAAATAATGGAGAAATATTCAAGTATTGAGTCATTCTCCAATAGTACTATCTGATTTGTATTTGTTTGACCTCTGTTTGGTGATAACTCTCTGGTTTTAAGTTGGTTTTTGTAAAATAATAAATAAAATAAAAACAGATAACCACTGAAGGCATTGACAAAAGAAAAGCACAAAACACACCGTGAAAAACGGCAGGCTGAAATATTTCGATTTATTGGCTTAAAAATTGATAATTCTTCCTTAAACAGTCTTGTTAGGATCTGAACAAATTGTCATCGGGCCATTTGAAGGCCGAAGGAAAAAGCTTGAGGGGGAACCGTGATGATTGAGTGGTTAGGAAGTCGCATTCGCCATGGTAGGTGTTTCTGGTTTGAATCCTGTCAGTGCCCATGTCTTTTTAATTAATAATGGTATAAAATATGTATTGTAAAGTGGTTTGACCCATCGTCTGCATCACCCAAGTAGTTGGACGTTCTTTCGTATGATTTTACATACTAGAAGCTTGACTGTATAAAACCAACTAATAAATTGTAATATACACAATTCCAGTTATCTCTAAATATGTATTTTATTGTAAAACCGTTCCCGTTGTTCCATCTTCCTTTTGATAACGACTTCAATTAATCTATCACGGTATATAAGAAAAATTGTAACAAGCAGTAAGTCAAAATTGTCTGTTTCATATAAGCCCTCCATTTCTGTACGTAATTTTCTAATAAAAAAGTTCTTCCTATTTTCATGTAGTTCTACTTCTAGCCCAGAGTCTCCACCCCATAATCCTGAGGTTGTTGCGTTGTTAACAAATTGTTTAACAAAGTCATCAAATTTGATCGTTACGTTTTTGACTGTTTATCCTGAACTGAAGATGACCAAAATGATCGGTAAAGATGAAATTTCACATCCGTCACCGTGTAAATTTCACAAAATCAGTCAGGTACTTGGATATATGGTCTATAAGGAAACCAAAAGTTTGAGTCTGCACCTTCTGACCACCATTAACTAAACAAGAATAAGTATAATGAGAGTTGAATAATGTCAGCGTCGTAATATAATAAATGAACGTACTTATTAGCTCGTTAGATTGTCGATATTGAAATATTAAGTATTCATTGCAACCAATTATTTCAAATTTCCCAGTTATAGATAGCAAAGTCTATTGATGGGCAGGAGTAAAAATTATAATTAACAAACAAATATTAACTACATAAATTCACTAATTTCGTGGTCCGCTTGACCAATTAATACTTTACAATTAATTAAGGTTTTTAGTTGAGATGAAAAAAAGTTAATGGCACGAGAGGGATTCGAAGATCGAGGGTGAAGCTCTCCATCGCCATTTCAATTGTCGTCGAGAATCCAAACCGATTACACGACATTTGAAAAATGGCAAAAGGAGGGAAAACTCATAAGGTGGGGTTGTGATGGGGAGTTGATGTTCGAGTGGATCAAGGTCACGATAGCTCAGGTGATAGAGCAGCGGCGTATCTAGCCGAAAGTCGTGGGTTCGAATCCTTCTCGTGCCATTAACTTTTTTTCATCTCAACTAAAAATGTTAATTAATTGTAAATTAACTACATAAGACATTTTTTGTGATTATTTGTGTACTTTATCTAGGCTAAATTTAAATCATGTAGCAAATATCAATTTATTTTTTTCTTCCACAGCTATAGGGTCACTGGTGTTGCAAGATACCTCGAATGAATTCCAACATGATGAGAGTTGTAGCGATAAGACCTCCTACCTACCTCTTACCCATATCCTTATTGCTATTTTTCACGTGCACATTATCCAACAGGTATGCTGTAAATTATTGTAATGTTTTTTTTTTCTCTTCTAATGATTTTTTTCTGTTTTATTAAGGCATTTGATTCCTACAGTCCATGCGACGGATTGGGATGTTTTAATTTTTACTCAGAACTGGCCAGTTTCGGTTTGTCTGTCTTGGGAAATTAAAGGCAAGAATCACACTTGCCTGCCGACACAAAGCAACAGTTTTTGGACAATACACGGCATTTGGTATTTAAAAGAATTTTAAAAATTATAAGAAACAATTTTTTGACTTTTTTTTTTAGGCCGACAAAATTTGGTACTATTGGCCCTACGTTCTGCAACACTTCGAATCATTTCAACCCGCAGGGCATATACGGTATTGAAAAAGAGCTTGAGAATGTCTGGGCACCGATTGAAAAGCATAAAAATAAGTACGCCTTTTGGAAACACGAATGGGAAAAGCACGGAACTTGCGCGGCTAAACTCGAAGAATTTAGCACAGAATTCGACTATTTCAGAAAAGTACTCGACTGTTTTTAAAAGTTACCGTATAATAATAAAGTTTATCGTATTTTAGGGAATACAGTGGCACAAAGAATACGACATGGTGAAGATTTTAGACAAAGCAGGAGTAATACCAGGAAAATCACAAAACATTACAGAAGTATGGAACAGTGTAAAACAAGTCTTGGGTAAAAACCCATTTTTATCTTGCTTCACACATCCAGTAAGTAAACACATTAGTAAAACGTCAGATAATTTATCAACTTTGCATTTTTATTATTTATTTAATCTTTTTTTTTTTACTCAGTCAACAAAAACTGCATACCTACTTGAAGTGAGAATTTGTTTTGACAAAAACTTGACACTTGTCAATTGTGACGGTATAAAGAAGAGATGCGGCAAGAAGTGTGGAGAAAACAACTTAATCGAATGTCCAACTACAAAGCTAGTGGAGTTCCCCCTTGCTTATCCGTATCCCCCGCCGGCGTTTGCCAACCAGAAGAGGCATTACCTATTCGACATACTCAGATTCCTTCAGCTTGTAAGCTGGATGACTTCATAAAAGTCGAAATATCCAATAAGTCCAAAGCCGAATATTCTAATTGATTTTTTTTTTTTTTTTAATTTACCATTTTATCCCGTGAAATATAAATGGGAAAAGTATTCTTAAAATAATTAGAGCAATATTTTGAAACGATTTGATTTATAATTTTGTATTTGAAATTTTCAACTTGTGAGTAGAGTTAAAAAACTGAACTTGACGCTTATCACATTGACTTGTAAAATTATATTTTTGATGTAAAGTGTACAAGTTCTGAATTCATAATGTTCTTATTTGCAACCATTCTGTTTGGCATGAATTTACTTTTTTTTAAATTATTTATTTATTTTTAAATAAATAGCACTTGTACAGTGATTTTTTTTTCTTTGTAGAGGCAACATCTAATACAATAACATTCTTAAAGTTTTCTGTCATTCTTTACTAATAACCTTATAAATTTTACCATTAATAAAGGTTTTCAGTTGAGATAAAAAAGTCAATGGCACGAGCGGGATTCGAACCCACGATCTTCGGCTTGATACGCCACTGCTCTACCACTTGAGCTGTCGTGACCTCGATCCACTCGGACACCAACTTCTCATCTCAACCACACCTTTTGAATTTAACCTCCTTTTTGCCATTTTTCAAATGTCGTGTAATCAATTTGATTCTCGGCGACAAATGAAATGACCACGGAGAGCTTTAGTGAAATATACTTCATTTTAAACTTATTAAATTCACTAGTTTCGTGGTCCGCTTGACCAATTAATATCTTACAATTAATTAAGGTTTTCAGTTGAGATAAAAAAGTCAATGGCACGAGCGGGATTCGAACCCACAATCTTCAGCTTGAGACACTGCTGCTCTACCCTTGAGCTATCATGACCTCGATCCACTCGGAACTAGTGTACTTATAAATTTTGTGGATCCATGAAAATAACATGAAAATACATTGAGCTGGTTTCTTCATTCATGCAACATTGATTATATTAATAATTTTTAAATAGTTAAAAAAAAAGGAAATAGACAACTTAAAGGGCAATATATTACGAAAAGAAACATTTCAATGACGATCCTTCAGTGTGAACTTTAAAGGCTTGCTCGGCAACGATAATATCTTACTCTCGTAAGACATTTCACCGTAATTATACTCGATTTCAAAATTTTTCACCATCTGAAACAGAAGAGTTGAAATTAATATTCGATATGTTCAGCCGATTTTTAAACGGCGTCTCGGTCTCACATGTGCAATAAGAACCGCGATTTGTCTGTACGCGAGTTCTTTTATAATCGGATGCTGCCTGTGACAGAACGGCATTACTTCGAGAGGATCTAATTGTTTTGAAAATCGCCCGATCCAACGCCTCGGCTCGAATTTCTTCGCATCGGCAAAGTGTTCATTTTTATGGAAGGCTATCTGGTGCGCCATTATCACATTCGTCTACAATATCAATTTTTTTTTTCATTCACTACTTTCGTGGTCTGCTTGACCAATTAATACATGACAATTAATTAAGGCTTTTAGTTGAGATGAAAAAAAGTCAATGGCACGAGCGGGATTCGAACCCACGATCTTCGGCTAGATACGCCGCTGCTCTACCACGAGCTATCTTGACCTCCATCGTCGTGACTAGCGAAGCAGTGGCGTATCTAGCCGAAGATCGTGGGTTCGAATCCCGCTCATGCCATTGACTTTAATTAATTGTCTTTTTTTTTCTTTGATCAATCGTTTATAAAATTAAATCTTACATTTTTCGGTATTGTGTAGCCATTAACAACAATTTCTTTGCTCGTACAGCGAACTGTGTGTGTAAAAGGAGGCCAGAGTCTTGAAAAAAAATTTAAAAATTAACATTTAAATATATAATTTTTTAATTTCAAATATTACCTCATGGTTTCTACGATACACGCCCTCAGAAGCGGCAGGTGTATCATATCTTCTGAAAATAGTTCATTAAGATCATGTGGAATAACTAAATTTATTTCCCAAAATAGTCTATCCTGGACATCTGGTGACTTAGATAAATAATATAAAACCATGCCGGCTATATTTGCTATCTACAAAAATAAAATTACCTTTCAGTATGAAATATTTCTTTTAAAAATGTTCAATTTTAATACCGAATTGACTCCAACAACAAGCAAATCCATCAGAGTGGTTATTATACAATCCGTACTCATTTTATCCTTGAGTATCATCGTTTCCAAGAGAGCGACAGGCTGCGGCGTTTCGTTTTTGACATTTTTTGAAAGTTTTCCCAATTTCAGATAAGTCATCCTTAAATTCCTGATGAGTAATCTAGAAAATATAATTTATTAGTTTTTTGTTTTTTTCCAGCGGCTATGCCTCAGCCTCACGTTTCCAGAACATCGAAGCATTGGGCCAACTTTGATGTTGATGTCGTCGGCAAGAACCGCCAGATTTGCGGAGCACTCTCGCAATCAGAAAGCGCCTTGCTGACTTCGATGAGCGTGTGTACTATTTTCGTATAACCGTCTTGCTTATATTCAGCATCCCTCCCAAAAACAATTGCTGAAAAACCTTTAAAAAAATGTAAAATTACTTAAGTACTATAGAATAAACTTAATACTTACATTTTAAGCTCCATAAGCAAAGTTCTCCATTGTAGTTGGCAGGAACTTCACAGCGATGATCCCTGATTAAATAATTACTGGAAACAGAATAATTATGTTTAATTTAAATAATTAGTTTTTTTTTTCTAAATAAAATACCGCTTCACGAAATCAACTGCCATTTGGTTGCAAAGGTACTGATAATCATTGACCCTATGATTCAAATGGTTTTTAAATTTTTCTGCCACTTGGCTGAAATCAATTTCATACCTGGAAGGAGAAAAACGATTAAAATTTATTTTTTTCCAGTTAAACGTAACGACTCACTGTGGCATAGTAATGCTTATTCTAGTCCGTCTATAATTTTCCATGCTGTCAATGATGGACCGGAGGGAATGAGTGCCATCGTATTTCTGTACAGCCAAAATATGTTTGGGTTTGCACAGCATAACTACCGAGCTCTTGGACGGAGTATTTATTCGAACCAAGGGTCCATAAAAATCGAAAAATATTCTAAATGGGTATATCCAACTTAGAAGTTTTTCATCATTCTGGCCCTTTATTGCTATTTGAAAAAAATAAATAAGATTAAACAAATGTAACCTATTAAATACATTTATGTATAAAAACATACTTGATAAAATAGAAAATAATTTAATGAACTTTTACCGTATAAGCATTTTGAAAATAGATGACAAAGCTCAAGCCATAAATGACCGCCGATGGCAGGAATTTGGCTGAAAGGGACAGCGCACACACCGCTTTTGTCGACACGCTGTGTTTCGTCAATCAGGGGGTCAAGCAGGGTCGGTTTGGCCTTCGGGAAGATCTGCTCGTGCTGCTGCATGACCGTGAACGGAAGGTGTTCGCTGGCGAAGAACAGATCGTCCGTGCCCAGCCTTTCGTCCAACTCCGCCTCTTCCTCGACATTGCTGGCTAGAACCTTCGATGTCGGTTGTTCTTCGCTTGTCGTAGGCGAGGTGGTTGCTGTGTACGTTGTCTTCCTCTTAATTAAGGAAAACAATCGCTGGATTAATCTGTAGAAAAATCATTATATTTTTTTTTTTTTTTAGAAAAAAAAACAGAAAAAATAAGGAAAATAAATCTAGATTGAAAATATAACCTTCTTAAATAAAATTAAGATTTTTTTTAAAGAAATTGTAGAGTATGAAATACAAGAGATCTCTTCATAAAACTACAAATCCTTGTAAGTACTTAAGTTATGGAAAAATGCTACATACTTTATTCTCAACATTCATGAACGCTCATGTAGAAAATAAACTTAGAATGCACTCAAATCTACAATATAAACCTCACTAGAAAATAAATATTGCAGAAAACATATGATTAATTATTTTTGATTTTTTTTTACAATTTTACACTGTATTCTTACACAATTAAAACTAAATAAAAAAATACTAGACATTTCTATCATTCAACAGGAAATTTATGCACTATAATTCATTAAAATTATAATTAGTCACAATGAATTATTACAAATTTAAAAAAGAAAATAAATAATAATTTATTTATTTAGACAACCATTTTTTCTTTTCTTCATGAAGTACTTCCACAATTCCACTATCAAATTATTTGTTTAATTATATCTAAAATCACACAATAAAACTCACGAGAGTAACAAGCAAATCATTACATAAACTTGAACACATTTTTGGCCTGAATTAAGTAATTATTAATGAATTAAGACTTTATTTTTTATGTTAAGAATATAATAAAGTAATTCCTTTCACCAAGGGTGTTGTGTATTTACCACATTTTGTACTATTATAAATTAAAAAGTCATGGGATATCACGACCCTCTCCAAACTTGTAGTACAATGACAATCATTTTGTTTAAATCTGACGAGACTGTTGAAATATCAATTTTTAATCCAATATTTTGGCCTGCCTTTCCTCATTGTTTTTGTCTATCAGATGCTTTTCATTTCACTTGTTATTTATTATTTTTATAAAATAACACAATCAGGGAGGACAGGCAGACTGGGGTGATTGAAGGCGAAGAAACTGCATAGTGATCATCTTGTAGACCTTGACAATATACAAAGCAGATATTCGACAATGATTACGCATTTTAAATGGGAAAATTTTACCTTCAATACTTTCTCAATTGTTTAAATGCTTTGTCTAAGGACAAATTGAAGTATATGGCTCCCGTTTGGGTCTGCGATACCCTTTGATATTTTTATTTATTTGTCCTACTGTGCAATTATTGCATGCTTGTCTCCCTGGTTTGTGAGGAATGTCACGTTGCTCCAGTTTGTGATGTGACACCCTTTGACCAACTGCTTAACTATTGCACAGTTATGTTTTCTAGATTTATGGGAGGCATTACGTGACTCTCATCTGGATTTGTGTTCATACCCTTTGACAGTCTTATTTATCTATCCAACTGTGTAATTATTGCAGGGCTGTTTGCCTGGTTTGTGAGGAATGTCACATCACTCCAGTTTGTGCTGCGAGACCCTTCGACCAACTGCTCAATGCAGTTGTTTCCCAGATCTATGGGGATGTCATGTGACTCCCATCTGGATCTGCATTGATACCCTCTGATATTTTTATTTATTTGTCCACTGTGTAATTATTGCAGGGCTATGTTTCCCTCGTTTGTGAGGAACATCACAACTCTCCAGTTTGTGTCGTGAGTCCCTTCAACCAACTGCTTAACTACTGCAGTTATGTTTCCCAGATTTGTGGCAGATGTCACGTTGTCCGTGTCTGGTTGATAGCCCCTTCCGGTTTACAGCCTTTTATCTACAGTCATTTAAACTAATTTTTTGTTATTACTTTAACAACTAGAACTTATTCTAACAGGGCTTACACTAATTTGGCCAGTCGGACCAACCTCTTTAAAAAAAATCATTGAATATGACAAAATAGAACAAAATGTCAATCAATTAGAACTCGCTTTATAAAAAGAAAAGGAAAACACTTTGAGCCTTTCTTCTGAAAAGTTCCTCCTTTGTTGTTAGGTGCTTGCTACAAGAAGAACCATTGCATTTTATTGTATGAAGCTTTCTGGTATGGTTTTTGTGAGATTACAGATGTTATTTTTATTTTACAAAGCGAGTTCTAATTGATTTATTTCTACCCCCCCTTCAAATTTGTCTTAGCTCACGTTTTCAAACATTAAACGTAAAGCATATTAGATGAAGTTTTTGTGAAATTTGACAAGTTGTAGGTATTTTTTTGTAACCTCAGTAGAACGTGCAATCACGGCCAAAATTTTAAATTTTGTAATTTTGACATTTTCCAACTGATATTGGCTAACATTTTATATCATTCAGATTATTGCAAATAGAAGCGTTTTACAGCAAATTTAGCGTTCTTTCAAATGGTGTAATTGGATTTGTTGTATTCTCAACATTTTAAAAGTGGTAAGCGTTTTTATGTGGTAAGTGAAAAAACCTAAATTGACGAATATCTTCAAAATAGAGAACTTAACAAAAATTTTCTCCTGGGCATTTTTTGCTCCAAACCAAGAGTAGAATCGATTCCCTGAGTTTCATCAGAAGGAAATGGGACACCCTGTATAACCTAACCCGTCACTAACTAACCTAACCTAACCAAAACCAACTGCCTTCAGCGAGAAAAGACTATGGTACCTAGCAATTCCTGAGCTACGTCTATCGAGATATCACACCCCTGGCTAGAATTCTGTAATAAAAAAAGAAACTGTTCCATGAAAAGCAATATCAATGACTGGACACAATAGTCAAAAAGAGGAAATCTGTATGACTCCAAAGAGAAAAAAATCAACACATGTGCAGATTACACGATCGATCTACCTCGAAAAGCCACAACATAGAAAATGTTGAGGATGCTATGGTAATTCTCTCGATTACAGGAAAATATTGAGCAAAAATTATGAATCTGTAACTTAAGGAAAATACCTAGCAAGTGAAATCCTGAACAATTCCATAACCCTGATTACAGTTCTTTTTAATCAAAAGAAAAAACATCTTCCTTGAAAACCATTGGATTTGGACAGATTTGACAAATTCTTTGGCTTGACTAAGAAATCTCTCTCAAGGAACTGGGACACCCCGTATATAAATCATGATCTCATATAATAAATTGGCACTGAAAACTACAATTAATGAGGAAGAAGTTATTTTGGATTGTAAAATAAAAGATTTTGTGATGTTTGAATCGGCGGTGATGGTATTATCGGCCGATAGTTGTTGGCATAAAGAAAACGACTTCTAATCTTGGCCGATGTTTCGATTTAATTTTAAATCTTTTTCAAGGCTGTCGCTTGATATCTAAGTGTCCTCTTTTTTTATTATGTTTTATTTATTGTTATCAAGCAACAGCCTTGAAAAAGACTTAAAATTAAATCGAAATGTCGGCCACAATTTGAAGTCGTTTTCTTTATGCCAACAACCATCGACCGATAATCCCACACTGATACAAACATCACAATTATAATTCAACGGTCATCAAAAGTCACAATAAAAGATTCTATTTATACAGGTATATTTTTAATAGAAAATTTATTGTTTTTCAATTAATTACAACTGTATTGTTAACACAAGGTGCTCAATAACTTCATATCGAAAACACCAAATTAAATAGGAATTTGCTGTAAGATATGTTTTACGTGTTAAAAATCTTTATCGCAACACAATAAAATAGAGAAGAAAAGAAAATTTAGTTAAAAAAAAAAAACTAGATTCTTTTCTTATAAATTAATTTGAGCATATCAAAAAATTATCATTTTTTATATATTTTTTTAACAAATAGTTTTTTTTATTTACAATAGTAAAACATTTATGTACAAAACAATTTTTTTTTTTCAATGTTTCATTTTTACAAATGCAATAAACCTAGAAATTGATTTGTACATTCTAACCACAGCTCAATTCAGTACTTTTGAAACTGTAATTACTGCAGATGGGACAAGACCTGTAAAAAGAAAACTCCCTTAAGTTTTTACTGTTTAAACATTGAGGGCGAAATTGTTATTACCGAGTACATCCAACGGTTTGTCGAAGTCTTCGTCTTGAAAAACCTTTTTGGGAAAAGTCGTCATGAGTAAAAATGGCCCTTCACCGTCGGTTCGGTTCATCTGGATGTATAACCTAACAGCGGACAGTTGTTCCTTGATGCCGAATGATTGAGTCAACGATTGACCGTTTGTTAATCTAATCTGAAAGAAAATCCAGTTAAAACTGTACAAATTAAAAAAAAAAAAATGAATCCAACCTGTAATTTAGTTTCAGTGTAGTCTTTTGAAACAACGGCAGGTTTTGGCGAACTGACGACCGTGGGTGAAACGAATGGCGTTCCCGCGGCTTCGGCAGCTTTCGCCCTCCTCGCAGCTTTATCGGCTTCAATCTGTTCCTTTATCCTCTGCCTTGCCATCCTATCTTCTTCTTTCTCCCTTTTTCTCAATTCTATCGCTTTCTTTAATTCATCATCTTCTAATCTATGATAAAATATCAGAAAATACAATTCAAAGCAATGATATAAGCGTTTATACTATGTATGGCTCTTCTGGTCAGCGTGTAGTTACCCACAACCAGCCAGGGGCTTGGAATATTAAGTACTCCATCAACCCCTCAGTAGGACTTAGCAAGACTGAGGTCAAAACCCGATATAAGTGATTCTCACAGTCTGCCAGTAGCTAATTGAAAATTACAAATAAATAATACAAATACTTCTATGCTATCAGTTCTTTACTGTACTCTTGTGTACATGTATGAACATTTGAATATCAAATTGAACTTATATAAATTTTTTTTAAAAATCAGTAAGCAGTGGACGTACTTTTTTTTAATGGCGACATATTCTTTTCCAGCCTTGATTCGATTTTTCTCCCTCTCTAAAGCTTCAGCTTTTTCTCTTTCTTCCCTTTCTTTCTTTTTCTCTTTGATTTTCATTTCGACAAGGCGGAGCTGCTCTTTCTTCTCTTCTTCAGTCAAAGGTTTCTTCTGTTCGGTCGATTCGCAAAATTTTGAATGTCCTGTTTTTGTAGCGTGAACTTCAACCTCCAACTGCGTTACAAATAATTTTCCACATCTGGAATTAAAATATTTAATTTTTTTTCGATTAAACAGCGTGTCTTCCTGACAATATTTAAACCAAATACTCTTCGCATTTTAGAGAATTCGCCGCCTCGTTAGCTTCGGTGGCTGAACTTGTGCTCGGAACGCTGCTTTGGCTGGGTTCACTCTGATCTCGAACTTTATCCATCGTATTTACTGTCTGAGCATTTTCTTTAGCCGGAGGTAGACTAGAATCTTCGAGTTCATCCCCATGTGCTAGCAACCTAAATGTACAATAATTTTTTGAAACAAATTCATACAGTGTAAATAATAAATAAGATGATTCAAAATTCTACGCTTTTTTTATTGATAAACAAATACCTCTAGTTAACATTGTATTATTTCTAAATAAATTAATAATCTTACATCTTATATTAAACTTGGACAAGGAAATTAGTTTGTACTATTTTGAGGCACTACTTGAAAAAAGGGCAACTAATGAGTCTAAAAAAAATTATGAATTCAAGAGGGCAGGTAGGGAATTTAAAAAGAATATTGCAAAGTACAGTTTTCCTGCACATGTACGAGATTGGATTAAATTCCGGAAGCTAGTGTCCCATACAATTTCACACAACAGCAGGCAGAACGAATGGTGGAAATTTGAAGAAGAAAAAAATCTGCAAAATCATTCGTTTTGTCAAATTTGTAATGAAAATTGGGTGTAATTAAAAAACCTATAGATTTTTATTGGTGGTGGGTTCAACCAGGATAATCGGATCTACCAAGAAGAGAATGATTTGAAGAAAAAAGTTATGATTTGTATATGGTGACATGAAGATCAAGCAATTACCTCAAAGGTATTGCTTTTCGTCTCAACTAAGACCTTACATAAAAATAATAATTAACTGAAATAAGTAATTTGGCCAATTAGACCATTAAACATAATTGAATTAATAATTAATTTTACCTGTTAATCCATTTATGTTTTAGTGGTCTAATTGACTAAATTAATTATTTCAATTAATTATTCTTTTTATGTAAGGTCTTGGTTGAGATGAAAAAGTTAGTGTCACGAGCAGGATTCGAACCAGTGTCCGAGAAGATCGATGTCACGATAGCTCAAGTGGTAGAGCAGCAGCGTATCTAGCCGAAGATCATGGGTTCGAATCCCGCTCGTGACACTGACTTTTTATCTCAACTAAAAACTTAAGTAAATGAACTATGAATAACTTTAAGCAAGATTTCTACAGTCTTCATTACTCGATAGAAGACTGTCGCATTTTCATTGGATAATACCTGCAATGTAGTTTTCTTTAAAAAGAAAATTAATTATAGATCCTAATCAAAACCAGTTTGTTTAAAAATCAATGTAAAGCATTAAAAAATTCATGTAAATTGTGAGGTATTTTGTTTAGTCCTACGGATGACGGGTTGCTATTTTGATCGTCCCCGATTATCTTGGTGGCACATATGTTGTTTTTATATATTATATTAATAATATATATATTTCTCTCTCTCTCTCTCTCTCAATTGTGTTTGTGCAATTTTATGCTCTCTGTTTTTTCATTATTTCTGGCTGAAAAAATAGAAAAGCAGCAGGACGGATTATCGAACTATCGTGTCCATTCCTGTTCTGAATATTCACGAATGCTCAAAACATTTTTCCAAGAAATATTATATGTTATGAATGGTGTTAGCCGGTGTTAGTGACAGTTAGCCAATGATTATTTGGAGATCGTGAGGTGCCGTCTGGTGTGATGTAGGTTTTAGCAAAACATTTCCTTGATCATGCCAACGTTTCGATCTTTATTGAGATCATCTTCAGGGCTCAAAGTATTTGTTTTCCATGTAGATGTGTCATTCTTGTGTGCCGTGTTGATTGTTGACTCTCAGCATGGCACATTTACACAAAAAACAAGTGACTTTTTTATCTCAACTAAAAACCTTAATTAATTTGTATGATATTAAATGGTCAAGCGGACCATGAAACTAGTGAATTTAATAAGTTTAAAATGAAGTATCCTTCACTAAAGCTCTCTGTGGCCATTTCATTTGTCTCTGAGAATCAAATTGATTACACAACATTTGAAAAATGGCAAAAAGGAGGGAAAATTCAAAATATGGAGTTGAGATGGGAAGTTAGTGTCCGAGCAGATCGAAGTCACGATAGCTCAACGAGAGAACAACCGCATATAGACCAAAAGCGCGGGGGCGAAAACCACACGCGACAAAAAAACTTTCACATCAAAACAAACACCAAAAAAAAAAAAAGAGAGAAAAAAAAATTAAAACTCAAAAATAAGAGGCGCCGCGGGCCCCAAAACGGTAGAAGAGGACACACCGCGCACAACACTACAAGAAAAAGCGCCCGGGCGAAAACACAGCCACCCCACACGAAAACGACACACACACAAAAAGGCGCTTTTTCAAAAAAACAACCACACCCAGAGGGGAGATAAAACCTCCGCTGGCGAAAACCCGCGAAAAAAAAAAAAAAAAACACAAGTACAAGCAGCAGCACCTTTAACTTTAACCACCAAAACCAAAGCCACCGAAAAAAAAAAAAAAAAAAAAAAAAAAAAAAAAACAGACAGAGACATGGAGGTGAAAAGCACAAAACGCACAGCCCCCTCACACACCAAAATTAAAAAAAAACAAGACACACAACAAAATGACAAGAAAAATATGAAGTTAATACATGTTTTATTATTTTTATTATGATTACACTTATTCAAATTAAACTAATTTAACCAAAAATATGTTTAAAAAAAATAAAATAATGAAAATACACTTTTCACCCTAGAAGAATAATTTTTACTTACCATTCCATGGCTGGCTCAACACCTTGGTTACCGGTAACTTCAAGGGCACGGTTTCTATTTAAAAAATAAATAAGACAATAAGAATAAGAATAATAAAAAATAATAATAAGACAGTAAAATACATAAAATTAAGGCATTCATATTCAATGTTTCAAAAGATTTTCATAAGAATTCATGATCACTGGATAATCAGTACAATCATACAAGTCTGCTTAGCAGTGCCCTAAGTCTTACTCTTTTACCCTATGCTGACCATAATGCATCAATGGGAAAAATTTGTAAAAAATGAAATTAAGTGATACAATTTATGTATGTTTGAATTTTAGCGATTATAATTTTTGATTTACAATATTTGGTCAATATCTTTTCTATTGTTATGTTGACTATGGGCCAGCGGTTTGGTGGACCAAGACCTAGCAGGTTAAGGTAATCAATTAAGTAACACTCAAAGATCAAAGGCTGTGTCACTGGAGCCATGAAGACCGCTTCATATTTTAATCCAAAGAGAAACCAGACCAGCGGCTCATAGGCTACATAAACGAATAGACCAAGTCAACAAACAACAGAAATCCAGGGAGGAGATACAGCCATGCCGATCAATAACACTACTTCCAAATACAACTCCACTAACAAGTACAAAATACTCATACCAAAAAAGGAAATGTGAGCCAAAGGAGTCAGAAGGCCAATTCCTACTGGTATACTGATGGCTCAAAAATTTGAGCTGGTATCCTCGAGGTGAATTCAAAGATTGAACTGATTTAAAACTTAAGTAGATACAAGACAGTTTTTCAGTTTAAAATCATAAGAATTGAACATTGTGCCAAATTAAAAGACTAGAACGCATTCTAGTAAGATAGTCATTTTTCTCGACGCAGCACTTAAATCCTTAGTCTCATGCAAGGGAAAGGCAAAAAGAGTATGTAATTGCATGAAATCCCTGGAAGAAGTGACAACAATGACCTCTGGCATAAGTCCCTGGGCATTCAGTACATAGAGGAATGAAAAAGTGGACATGGACAAAAAAAGAGCTAATATGAATTCTCTAGGCCATGAAACCACATACAAAAAAGGATACAGCAAAAAATGGATCCTTAATGAAACTAAAAATTAGTGGAGCAACACCCCAGTTTTGTGAGCCATAGAGGGACCAAGAATTACTGGAACGTAGGGTATAAGGATAAAAGAGGCGGCGACAAGGCCTTCTGCACTTCGACCTGAAAAGATTGTGCTCCTCTATTTTTTTTATAACACATTGGCCGATTTCAAGTTCTTCAATTCGATTCTTATTCAAATACTATACAAGTTCGCAGTACACTAACAACCCTAAATGGAAAATATGGTATAATTGGTTTACAAAGCAATGATGTAAAGTTATAACTGGTTGATGGATGAGAAAGTTATGGACTTGTAGTTTGGTCAATCCTTGCTATTTTGGTCTTGCCAGATGTGTTTAATCTTTTTTGCCTTTTTCTGTCTGTTTTATACTGTTGTGTAAGGAGGACAGAAGTCGAGAGTTATGAGTAAGGTGCCTTACTCAGCTCTCTTTTATTTTCCTTATTCATCAACTAGACAATTATTTAACGGGCTTTTTAGCTGAAAGCAAGGTGCTTTACTCAGCTCACTTTTATTCTCCTTGTCCATTAACTAGAAGAATATTTAAATAGAGGTGTGGTTAAGAAAAAATTTTAACTTTTCCAGGTGGTGTATTAAGATTTTTCTTCACAAGAAGTGCTCCTGCTTCCTCGGGTTCTAACATCGTACTGACCTCCTGTTGGGAAGAGAAGTTGATTCCACAAGTTGCTCGGTGCGAAACCGAGTCTTCACATGGCAGTAAACTAGTTGAGAGTCAGTAAACTTAGTTGAATCAACCAAACCGCCTTGCAGCTTTTCCTCTCTTAATTGCAAGAATCTGCACATACAAAGACGTTCGCAGAAACACAAAATGTGTTCTGCTGTCTCTTCCTGGCAGTATCAGCACAGTGTTTCTTCTATACTCCTATCTTGTGCATGTGCTTTCTTAAGTGACAGTGCCCTGTCAGGAGTCCAACCAGAATCCTGGTACTGTCGCGGTTGTTTAACAATAATTCCCTTGTTAAGTTTTGTGGATGGCCGTTCTATGAACCTCTTCACGTGCCTCATGCCTAGGGTATTGTTCCACAAAACTTTAGACTCCGTTTAAAAATGTTTTTTACTGGAAGATAACTGCAACAGAACCAGGGTTAGTGGGTACGATTTGTTCGATTTGAGTGGGTGGTCGTTACGCATTTTCACGAACAAAAAAAACCTTTGTCCGGACAAAGTACAAATTCAGGTGTCTTTCGGGTCTTTTTGGCTTTACACAGTCGACTGTCACCCTGACGTTTACGGATTGATAAACAAATGAAAGGTGCCCGGGGCTGACCACAATGAAAAGAATACCCAAAAAGGAAAATTCCTGAAATCCCCTGACATACTTAAGTATGCTGAATTTCCAAAGGTGGGCTATAGATCCAGGAAGTCATGTTCAACTGCAGCTGGGTCACTTATTGCTTTGTCATCTTCAGTGTGTACATTAATTTCCTTCTTCCTTTAAAAAGCATTTGAGTAACATCCAATGATCCAATGCCTGATCAATATGTACATTTAATGTAAAAATGATTAAGCTAAAATTTTCTAGCATTGTATAAATTGTGGTCTGATGTGATGTAAGTTTTACAAAAACATTTTCTTTATCGTGCCAACGTTTCGATCTTTATTGAGGTCATCTTCAGGACCTCGGATTTATAAACATTGTTGAAATTTTACATATACATGTAGGATGTGAAAAAAAGTGAATTTATACAATGTAAAATATATATTTTTTAGATATAGATAGATTTATACAATGCTAGAAAAAAAATTTTGGATTAAAAAAATATGAATTTATACAATGCTTTTTAATTTTTATTTATTTAGAAATCGTGAGATGCGGTCTGGTATGATGTAGGTTTCAGAAAAACATTTTCTTTATCGTGCCGTTTTTTTTTTTTTTTTTAATTGGCCTTATGATCTTTGCATATTAGCCATGACGAATCTCTTATATATGTTGTTCAAATTGGGGGTTATCGGGAAAAAAGGGCCAGAGGCGACGGTGGGAATCGAACCCACGACCGCGGCGTGAGAGTATCGTGCCAACGTTTCGATCTTTATTGAGATCATCCTCAGGGCCTGGGATTTACAAACATTGTTTACATATAAATTGTAAATCCCAGGCCCTGAAGATGATCTCAATAAAGATCGAAACGTTGGCACGATAAAGAAAATGTTTTTCTGAAACCTACATCACACTAGACCGCATCTCACGATTTCTAAATAAATATCAATTAATGGTCACTAATCACCACACACACGTTATAATTGTAGTGTCACCTAAGAAGGTGCACGCACCGGAAAGTACTATGTAAATCTAGATTCTTGCATCTAGGGATCTACATCTATTTAATCTAGAGGAAAAGCCGCAAACAATTTCCTACACTAAGGAGTTGCTGGCAACACTATTTAGATTGATTAACAACCTGAAATTAGCCAGTGATTTATAAAAAATAGAAGAACACAATAGATCTCAAGTTGAGGTGTGTAAGGCCTTGTGGCAGCCTCATTAATCCCTATTCTTATTCTTAGGTCTGATTCGCCTTTTTTTTAAATATTTAAAGCACCTATCTTTCTCTTATAAATTAACAACTGTGTTCTGCACTGGTTTAGCTGTTGAAAAATTGTACATGCTGAAACTGCCAAAATGTTAAAAATAAATTTAAAAATAATCATTCCTTTTGTTACCTGAGCTGGAGGTTGAGTTTGTTAGTGAGTGATGTATTTTAGTGTGTATGTTATTTTCTTATTTTGGCATTTTGATAGTTTCTCAGTTCAGCTGCTTTATTAATTTCGAAGCTTTTATGGAACAATACTAGAGTATAAAAAGGTACAGATTTTGATGGGATTCCGTGTGTAAGGATTTTCAATGGCATAAATTGAAAACAGAAGAGACTTAACTTAGTCGACGATTCCATGTAATTTATTGCAATAAACAATTATTAATAAATAGATACTTGCACTTTGTCTATAGAGAAGCCCATGTCGAGCAAAACGTTGGCATATGGAGAAGACATCTCGTCTGTATAACTGCAGATTTGCTGAAAGCCGGTGGACTAACCGCGACACAAAACAGACGAACCGACAGAACAAAGCAACAACGGCAACAAGAACCTCCCGCATGAACTTGCAAAAGAGGGATTTGAAAATTATCTCGAACTTTTATATACTCAAAACGTCGAACTATTAATAAAACGTAACGGCCGAGTAAAAGGGATTTTTTTTCCCCGAAAATAAAATTTGAAAAGGAATTCCCGAGTTTTATATTGAAATTCCTATCTCGGAATTATCTCCCGCCCGATTTGGATACGTTATCAGAAGGGGCACGTTTCTTATCCCTTTTCTTCTGAAATCTGAAACAATTGTTTTGAAAGTAGAAGATGTGGGGCGACAAAGCATTCGCCCTAGTCAAAGAACTGGAAAGAAGCACAGACACAATGCCTCCTTTCGACGTGAGCAAATGTTTTTATTTATTTATTTTAAAAGTACAAAAAGGACTTAAACTATCCCTTTACATGTATGTACACTTAGAAACAAATTTAATTTTATAAACATAATAATAATAGCTATACAAAATAATATATTCTTTAAGATTGGTGAAGGTATGGTATGCACCGTGTATTGCTACGGTTCAGACACATAGCGTGTGATTTATGCGCTTGGGGTATTTGAGATGATGGTGGCTACCTGGTCTGCACCGACTCCCTCAGTGCGGTTTTGTGATCTTAACGGACGACAAAATGGTGGTTGTCTGCGTATCCGGCTGAGGCTTAACATCCTTCCACAAAAGAGGACACATGTTAAAATTCGTCTTTAATGAGGCCAAAACCTGGCAGAACAGTGCCACAGGTATGAGGCGAAGGGATTCATAAATGGACCAAAACTTACAAAAGAATTACTGTAACCGCAACCAAACCAGGATTCTGTGTGGACTCCTGACAGGACACTGCCACTTAAGAAAGTGCACTGCCACCAATTTTACATGCTAAAATTATCAAAATGCCAAAATAAGAAAATTACATACACACTAAAATGCATTACTCATTAACAAACTCAACCTCCAGCTCAGGTAACAGAAGGAATGATTATTTTTAAATTTATTTTTAGCATTTTGACAGTTTTAGCATGTACAATTGGTAGTACGGAACCTTTCAACAGCTAAACCAGTGCAGAACACTTAGTTATTAATTTATAAGAGAAAGATAGGTGCTTTAAATATTAAAAAAAAAAAAAAAGGCAAATCAGACCTAAGAATAAGAATAGGGATTTATGAGGCTGCCACAAGACCTTACACACCTCAACTTGAGATCTATTGCGTTCTTATATGTTTTATAACTCACTGGCTAATTTCAGGTTGTTAATAATCTTCATAGTCTTGCCAGCAACTCCTTTGTGTAGGAAATTGTTTGCGGCTTTTCCTCTAGATTAAATAGATATAGATCCTTAGATGCAAGAATCTACATTTACATAGTACTATCCAGTGGTCAAGGCTATCGCGAATGTGAAGAGAGAAAAAGTTCACTGTTTTTTTGTTCGTAAGTTGTTTGCCCTGCCATCATCAACTCCTAATTATATGTTGTATATTGAGACTGGCATAGAATTGTTGTTTGTTTATTCTTTAAGGTTAGATTTTAAATTCACTATTTTTCGTGGTCCGCTTGACCACTTAATAACATTCATTAATTAAGGTTTTAAGTTGAGATAAAAAAGTCAGTGTCACGAGCGGGATTCGAACTCAAGACCTTTGGCTTGATACGCCGCCACTCTACCACTTGAAGTCACGATAGCTCAAGTGGTAGAATAGCGGTGTATCAAGCCAAAAGTCGTGAGTTCGAATCCCGCTCGTGACACTGACTTTTTTATCTCCACTTAAAACCTTAATTAATTGGATGTTAGATTTTAAGTTTATTTGGAAATCGCTTCAAGCTTCTGATTCTCGCCTGGCAAAAATCACATCACTTGAAGTTATTAAGGGTAACATATCCTGGTTCAAATCTTGCGGAGAGGTATAATGTGGCTCGGTTCTCTTTGGATAATTCTGCAGCGTGGTCAGAAATGTTTTCTAATCTTCTTATTATCTCGTCATCGGGAGAGTTGTATTTCTTGTGCCGTGGATTCAAATAGATTCCAACTCTACAAGGAGTTGAATCATTCCCTAACTCCTCGCAATGTTTTTCTGCTCCAGCAAATGATGTTCCGTTCTCTTTTTTCCGCTGGTGGTTTAAAATTCGAGGGGAGTTGTTCCTGAATTTCAGGCCTTGGGTTGGGGGTACTCCTGCCACTGCAATGTGCTCTCTGTGCAACACAGGTGATAGTGATGCATTTCATTTTCTCACTAGATGCTCAGTCCTTAACGAATTGAGGTATCTGTATGTGGGTAAGGGTTTTCTGACGAGGGAAGAGCTTATAGCCCTTCTCAACAGCTCGGAAAGCCTGGTTTTACAGATATGAATATATTGGAATGTAGGAAATTAATATTCTGTTTGTTTTATTTTGTTTCCTTTTTTGCTCTCGCAGGTAGTACATATAATTTCTACTTTGTGGGCTTCTAAATGCGAATTCTGTTTGCCGGTGGGGGACCCTTTGCGAATTGGAATCCTTGCTTTTGTTCTTTGAAGTGTCATTTTTATTATTTTCAAAGTTTATCGCATGTTAATCTTGTTATTTGAAAATCCTGTAAATAATTGTAACCTCTGAAGTTGATATTGTAAATTCTCGTTTTCTTATAATTATGTATATTCTTGGAATAGTAATGCACTCCGTACTCTGGCTGATGGTCTTAATACCATGCCATAATAATATTGTTTTTTATTTTTAACTCTAAATTTCTTTCATTTTGTAAATAAAATATATCTATCTATCTACAATCCAGTGCGTGCGTCTTCTTAGGTGACACTACCATGTCAGGAGTACAAGTAGAATCCTGGTTCTGTTGTGCTTATCTTCCAGTAAAAAGAGGATACGTTTTTAAATGGAGTCCAAAGTTTTTTTTCCAAAATAACCGCAACGGTACCAAGATTCTGGTTGGACTCCTGACAGAGCCCAGCCACTTAAGAAAGCACTTGCACCAGATAGGAGTACAGACAGATGAAACACTGTGCAGATTCTGCCAGGATGAGGAGACTGTGGAAAAAAACTGGCATAATTATTTTTCAGTTCTTATCAATCAAATTAAAAAACATCACAAAGGATGTCGGTCACATGTCCAAGCATCTACGCATCTCTCACTTTACAAGGAGGTACAAATTTCTCCTGCATTGTTCAACCTACATGAAGATAATTTTGACGGTCTTTGTCTCAATGAGTTGCGATGGCTTTTTAAGCTAAGAAGTGAGGTTTTGCGCTTAAACTCAGCTGTTTGTATATTACAAAAGATGGAACTGCTTGATAGTTGGCTGATAGCTTCAGAAATGTTGCTTTTTGGGCATTGAATGTAAAACTGAGTGTTGTTAGCTTAAAGATGAAATTAGAGAAATTAAGAACTAATGGAATATCATTCAGTAACATGGAAAAGAGTAAAGGTCCAAAAATAGAGCCTTGGGGGTACACCAGCTGAAATTAAGAGAGAGGAGGAGATAGAATTTGAAGCTTTTACTCTCCAAGTTCTGTCAGTAGAAGAAAAACCAAAAGTACCTAATTAAGCAAAATAAGATTTATGGATCTGAATTTATTGGAAAAATGAAATAGTACAATAATAGTAGACTTGTGGTCAGGTTTTTTAAAAATGTGGAACAAAACAGCCTGTTAAAAAAAATACCTGACCACAGATTACAAGAACAACTTGTAAAATAACAGAATAAATCTAAAATTTAATGTAAACTTATTATCATCAATATGGTGGATATCATCTGAGATCATAAGGGCTGTCTCACAACTATGAAATTTTTGGAAGCCTGATTGAAATGAGGATGAAATGGCATAGGAGTCAATAAAGAATATTGTGTAAATAAATTATTTTCAAATGCTTTATGAATACTAATAGGGCAATAGTCACTAGAAAGGGTGAGTTAAGCTTTCCTTGGCCCTTCCAGTCTGAAAGAAAACAGGATGAGGTGATAGAGAAGATAAAAATGTGGTTATCTATTTTAAAGTAACAGAAAGAGAAAAAATGATGAATTTAATGGATGAAAGATTAAGACCTGTGGTACCCAAGATTTAATTGAAAGGAGAGCTTCTAAGGACAATTTTTGATAATGTAGATCAGCAGGAAATGAAGTTTTAGTTTGGAGGGAAGAGCACATTGAAGTAAAAAACAAGTTTAATTTGTCAACATAGAGCATGAATGAAAACTGTCAACTTTGTTTTTAAGATCAAGTTTTCTAGCGTTGTTCCATAGTGATTTAGTTAGGCGGCAGGTTATGATCAAGCAATTCACAAAAAATAATTTTCTGTGATTTACAGGCTAGATTTCTTGTTTTATTCTTAGTATTTTACACCTTAACAATGTTCTTATTAAACTCTTTTAATTATTAACTCTTTTTATCTTAACAGGACGATGCTATTCGGTTGATCTTGGAGGAAATGAGGGTCCTAAATCAATTTATAGAAGATGCCATGTGAGTTTTTTCAGCTAAAACCAATTTTAAATGTAGTGGGCTCCAGGGAAGCGTCCTAGGTCCAATCCTATTTATTCTTTGTAAAATGTAAAATATCTGAACATTTTTTTGCATGTTATAAAAAATTGTTTAATTTAGTATGTACAATTAATACCTAGAACAAGTCCTGCCATCTTTTAAATTAATTTTGTGTGCTTGGGCTTCTGTTTTGTAGTTTGGTCGATCAGACATGTTATTACTAAAACAATCTGAAATGACTAAACAACACACCCTGCAGATCTGAAGAAGAAACCTTAAAATTTTATGTTAACAATGCCAACAAGTGGATACTACTGAAAAAAATCTCTCACTAAGGTCATCATCAGGGCAAAACAATCTTAAAGATGTTTACAAATTGACATAATTGAGTTTTTACTAGATTGTTTTGAAGACTGACTCGGTCCCAACATTGCCAAGTATTGTAAAACTCAATTTTTTCAATTCTACACTGACAAAGCAGTGTTTCCATTGGCTATAGGTCACCGGCATAAAGAAGAAACAGGATTGGTCCTAGGACGCTTCCCTGGGGCACACCAACCTTTATTTCCTAAGAGTTCAGAGTATTCGTTCTCCTGTTTTAATCAGAATCTGTCTGAGATGTAGCAGAGGAGTTGTACTGAATTGGAAAGATGTTTTTTTAAGTTTATGTATTAAGCCTTCATGTCAGACTTTATCAAAGTCTTGAAATAAGTAAAAACTCGACAGAACAGATGTGTTTCTCGTCTAAAGCCAAATTGATTGTTTCGAATGAGACTCTTTTTTTTGTTGAGAGGTTTAACCTTTTGAGTATAAGTTTCTTGAAGAGTTTTGAAATCACTGGAAGTAGTGATATTGATCTATAATAAAATTATAGTAAAATAGTAATAGTTTTTATTATTATCGTATATTTTCCAGATTCTAATAAGAAAATAACCTTTTTTTAAAAGATTTGTGTACAACTTTTTGCACATTCGTTGAGTTTCAATTAATAAACTAAATGATACGTGTTCTGGAAATGTTTTTATATTCATTATGAATTTTGATTTTATTTTTAACAATTCAGGAACTCGACGTTTCACCCTGAGACGAACAACTTTCTAGCCGGTGTTAAGGCTCGTCAGGCAGCCCTTGAACGCAATAAACGATGTTTACTCGCATACCAGTAAGTATATTTGATTTATTTTACCGTACTATTCTTAAAATATTCTGATTCGACAATTTTTATAAACAAGATGGAACCGACTTCAGAAATTAAGGGAGTTGCGATGGGAATTCGGTAACGTGCTTCCTCACGATGTTAAGGCCAACTTGAGCGAAGGAGAAGTAAATAAGCCAATTTGATATATTGGTGTTGATTATACAATATTTAATTTTTTTTTTTAGGTGGTTTGGTTTAATAATTACAGTAAATGCTTGGCGAGCTATATGAGAACGGTAGGAGGGGAAAACGGACTGAATTTATTCCAGGACTTCCAGCCTCCTAAAGACTTGTACATCGAGGTATTCATTATCATTCTATGTCCGTAAAACATCTAATATAAAAAAAAAAATAATTTAAGGTGAGATGTCTAGTGGATTATGGAAAACTCGAACTGGATTCGGGTGAGGTGATTATGCTTAACAAGGACAGCCAGCATTTGATGCCAAGGTCTCAGTGCGAACACTTAATCAGGCAGGGGATATTAAAACAAATCGATTAATGTAAGTAATTTATTTTACAACTCTTGGAAATATTTTTCAAGAGATTTCAGAATATCTTTTGAAGGCGCATGTGATGGATAAGCATTCAGGCTCTTTTGAATCACTGTATAGCTGGTTTGTAGATCTCCAGTCTAAAAACAATAAAAAGTCAATATTTACAGTATTGAGAATTTATAGGACTTACCTCTTTTGTTAAAAGTGCGTGGTTGTAAAACGGTTCGAAAAGATACGGCCCGAGCCCTTGTGCCGCTTGAAAGTATCCAAGGGCTTCGTTGGTCTGTCCTTTCTTATGAAGGAGAACGGCTAAATTGTTATAAGCTGGCCCGTGATTCGAGTCGATCGAGAGGCAAAGTCTCAGACATTGGACGGCCATCGCCAAGTCGCCAACGCCCTAAAACTCGACTGTTTAAATCCGGTTCAAAAATCGTAACATTTTTACTCACGATGGCCACTTGGGAAATGTTGTACCAAACATCTGCCGCAGCTTCTTCGACAGCGAGGCTAAGAGCACGTTCGAAACAGTTGACTACCATGTCGTAGTGTTGGGCGTAATAACAGCAAAGACCGATGTTATTGAAGAGTTCTGCGTTGTATAAACCCATTTGAAGCAACCTTCTAAAATTTTATTTAATAAATAGATTGAACTTATTTGAAAACAAATACAAACTAAATTTTAACCTGTAAAAACACAAAGCCACTTCCGGTTGATCACAGTAGAAGTAATTTACAGCAATACAAGCAATTGCTTCAATATTCGTTGAGTCTTCGGTCAAAATTTCCCTGTAGTATTTAACCGAGGCTGGTATATTGTTCAGGCCTTCGAGTATTCTGAAAAGTCAGGGAATTAAGCCCAAGCATTTACACTAAATCATAAGAAGCAATCACCTTGCAATCTCTGTTGATAATGTCACCTCACCAGGGAAGATCTGCAGAGCAGATGTGCATAATTCTAAAACATTCAGGGGTTGGTCTAATTTGGTATAAAGGCCTGAAAGGCGCAGGAAAGCGTCGACAGTCGGTACTTGTTTAAGCGCAGAACGGTATTGTTGTTCTGCATCTCTAGTGAGGCCAAGCATCGAGTAGCACTTGCCTAAAGCGACTTTCCACCACCAATCTTTGTACTGGGCGGCTTTGGTCGCTTCCACAGCCAAATCTAGTGCCTAGAAAACTGTCATTAGATTTTCAACAAATCGTATTTTTTTATATTTTTTTTTTAACTTACATTTCTCACATCATTTTCATGGTAGAAAATATATAAAAACAACGGTTTAGCAATTCCTTCTGTCGCTGCGTATTTTGCCAAGTTCAATCTTGTAACCTGAAAAGAAACATTTTAACCAGAAGCTGATGAAATTTTTGAATATTTTACCTGTATGAAAGGGCCGTTAGGTTGAGTCATCATAGATGCGGTCCCGAGCCTGATTGTTCTAGCTGCATGAGTTGTTACCGGCCTAGCTGACCTGGCAGTTCTGGGCGTTTTAAGCGCGTTTTCTAAAGAAGTCGCCCGGCCTGATTGCGTTGCTGGTCTTACTATCCCGCTAAGAGGTCGCCCTGTAGACCCCCGTGGCCTGATACATCACTGTTATTTATTAAACGATGAAATTTATACAATATATTATTTTTACCTCATGCCAGCTGCTGTTGTTGGTGCTGCTGTTTTCAATGAAGTCCCCGGCCTGGCTACTTGAGCAATAGTTTCCGAATCCAAAAGTTCATCTGCAATTCCTTCCTCATCAGCTTCTATGTCATCGACCATCACTTGGGCAGTCAACGATTGCATTTTTAAAGTCCACACTGCCTGTTGAAACATAATAGGTGAAACTGACTCATGTTCAGAGGGCCTAAAAACTACTTCGATGGTTATATATATCATCAATCAGAGATAATACTTATAAAATTGTTACCCTCTAAATGTTAATTTTAAAATTTTGTATGTTATACCATTAAAAAAAAAAAAGATTTTTTATAGACTGTATGTTAACTGTTCCCCCCAAAAAATAAATACATAAACGCTGTTCTGTTTTTTTATTATTTCATATTTGTGTGATAACATAATATCAGTGTGGTACAATGTGAATTTATTAAAGATAGATCCTGGCTATGTTTGACAGTTGAAAAAAAAAATAACAAAACAAAGCAGGCTAACTAAGAATATTAGGTAGGAAAGCAGCCTAAAATTTGATTCAGATTTTAGTTAACTTTCCAGAAACCAAAATACAAAACAAACTGCTACAATAGAATTTTCTTGGAATGATTGGCTTTTATTGTTACTATTTTATTATATTATTTCATTTATTTATTTTTTTTAAGTTTAGGTACAAGTATTTTTTGAATAGTAACATTGCAGGTGTACAGAAACTAACTTTGAAATGTATCTCATCAATTTTTGATTTTAATTCAGATCATGAACTCAATAGAGCTTAATTATTTATTTGTATAATATTTTCAATTATATGATTTTTTTGTGTGTATGAGATTTTTCTCTTCTATTTCCTTTCAAAATGAATATGTACTGGACCAAAAATTACATTAAAAAAAAAAAAGGCAAGGTGTCAGACATTCATCCTAGATATTTTAATAATTTTAGAGCAAATTATATGACATATTTGAGACATTTTATTATGTTACACCCATTTTTTTACGAGGGTTCGCAACAGCAGAGATTATATAAACTCTCAGGGTGCCGGTGTTTTTGGAAAAAAAAAAAAAACTAAGTATGTCGGGTTTGAATGCAGAGCCTCTGGATTCGAACTCGGGACCTTCATCTTACAGTGATGAGCGCTGTGTCAACACCTAAACTTTTGCGGCCACCGACACCCCCTTATAATCCTATATAGCTCTATTGTTAATATTATATCATTGCATTGGATTTTTGGGTGATCTGAACGGTTTTGAAGGCGTATGCTCTTCAGGAAATTGAAAATATTCCAATATTTTTAAAACCTTCTGTTGGAATTTTGATCATAAACTCATAAACATAGCAACTCTTGGGCTTTGGTCCTTTTTACGTATGGTTCTATTATTAATATTAGCAACCATGAATGGTATTTTTGTGATTTTAAGTCTTGAGGGCTGATTCCGTTCAGCAAATTGAAAACCGTTGAACCTAAAAGTTTCCGTTGAAATCGTGATCGTAAACTCATAATCATAAAACCCCTAGGCTATGGTCCATCAGACGTGAGTTAATGTTATCATTAATAATAAATTAACAAATTTACAAGGTTTTCTTAAAGTTCGGTATTGTATCTTGATAAAAAAATATTCATAATCATAGAAATTTTGTATATTTTCAATTATATGATTTTTTGTGTGTCTGAGATTTTTCTCTTCTATTTCCTTTCAAAATTAATATGTACTGGACCAAAAATATATACAAAAAAAAAACAAAGGCAAGTAGTCAGACATTCATCGTACATATTTGAGATGTTTTATTATGCTACACCCATTTTTTTTACGAGGGTTCACAACAGCAGAGATTATATAAACCCTCAGGGTGCCGTTGTTTTTGAAAAAAAAAAAAAACTGTAAGTATGTCGGGTTTGAATGCAGGGCCTCTGGATTTGAACTCGGGGCCTTCATCTTACAGTGATGAGCGCTGTGTCAACACCTAAACTTTTGCGGCCACCCGACGCCCCAAGAGTTTTTATTATTCTATTATTGTTTTTGCTGAAGAGATACCAAAAACTGGAGTGTCTGGGGAAAAGGGTGGTTGTTGCCAGTAACAAAAAAGTGGATGAGGCTGCTAACGTCAAGATGCTAAAATCGCAATGTAAAAACAAAAAAGATTAAAAGAAGGTGGCAGTATCGGTGGGCTGGGTCGGTTGAGAAGCCCTCACATAACAAAGCACTGTCGATGCATGGCCCTTGAAGGACCTGACTTGGAGAAGGATCATCCTCACCCTAGTGCAGCCCACCTCAACCTTCGGATATGCCATACAGGTTTGGTACTTAATTATTTTTATTACATTTTCTTGAACCATCACTCTCACTGTAAAAAAATTAAATTCTTGTCTAAATTTATTGCAATTTTTATACAACCTAGTATCAAGTAAAATGTTAATCAATGCATACTACGGCTGTGTTTATGCACATATTAGTTATGCAGTTAGTATGGGGTCACTGAGCTTCATCTAAATTGGTTTTCTTCATCCAAAAAAAGGCAGTGGGCTGTCGGTGGCCACAACGATTTAGGTTTGACACAGCGCTCATTACTTTAAGGTAAAGTCCTGCATTCGAACCCTACAAACTTTCAAATGGGCATTTTTTCAAAAACATATAACTTCGTAATTGAAATACCCTCGTTTAAAAAATAAAATAAAAAAGACAGTAAGAATCATTTGTGGGTTAGGCTGTGACGCCAATTGCAGAAATGCATTTAAAAGTCTAAAAATACATTACCTTGTTTATATGTGTTTAATTGTATTATATATATTTATTATAATTACAACAAAATACCTACAAAATATAAAAGATGAGCATAAATACAATACTAGTAAAGGACACTTAATAAAACTCCCTAGGAAAAAAATTGAATAATTCGTGTATCATTCTTAATTATTGGGCGGTTAGATTTTACAATACTTTGCCCAACATCATCTAACTTCACCATCTCAACAGCATGGATCTACCAAAGGGCGTTCCATTTAAACTAAATTAGTAGTTTACTCTGACTTTTCATATAACAGTTTAAAAGCGAAAACACAAGTTGATACAGTCTACACTGGCATGGCCAAAGCTTTTGATCTAGTTAATAACCAATGTTTTTTTAAGTACATCGACCCTCGATTAGATTCGTTACGTAATAGGTTTAAAGGATTAAGAAGGAATATCAAATACATCACCCTGAGTGAATATAAATAGGAAAGAATGTATTTTAGAGGGAGAAAGTGTGAACAGGTATAGATTTACGAACTGATTTCATTGAGTGATGAAATGACCTAGCAGTTGACAGCGCGACGACAGTGTCTGGTTGAATAAGATCCTGTATGTCCTCGGACTGCCAACACCTCGGGTGGGTGATTCTCGAGGCCTGATGGTAATTTTTTTCTAAATTGGAATTGCTTGGTGGAATTGAGAGGCCCAAATCTGTACATGCATTTGTATATACATGCACATTTGGGTTATATCAATACAAATTAGTGCATATTATACAGCATATTTGGAGATTATTTATTACTTAGAAATATGGGTTCTAAATTCATGACATATGTAGTATTCGTGATTTTTCTTCTTTTTTTTTTTCATTTAGAAAATTTATAAACTTTTTGTTTAAACTTTTCAAAATTATTTATGAAGTGTTCTCTATTTGTAAATAATAAATTAATTAACTAATTGCTCACCTGGTCGTAGGGATTCTTTTCAAGTAGGAGTGTGCATATGTCGGCACATTTTTCGAAATGCCTCTTCTTGTACAAGCTAAGAGCTTCGTAAAATGGGTCCATTTAAACATAAAAGTATGCTTTTTTGGCCGGAAACGGAAAAATCGATTTTGACTTCGTTATCCGTTGCTAACAACACGTTATGGCCGAGAGCGTTTGATTTTTTCAATATTAACCGGTTCTTTCTACGATCCACTTTTGACAAAATTGATTCCCAGCTTTGAATCCATGAAATTCTTAAATTTCAGTTTTAAAATTCTTCATTGAAATGGTGGGCGAGGCTGCACGCATAACTTTTTTCCCGGGTCGTTTCGTCCCGTTTCTATACACAAAACATCATTTTTATACCTATTTATTCATAGTTTAACTCTTCTGTCTTTTAAATAATTTATCGAGTTTTTAATTATTAAGGCAAAGAAATATTGCCAAAATTTATTTTCAAAAACGACGTACTAAAAAAGGTATAAAAAATTTAAACTCTCATGCTCCCTATATAATACCAATAACACTCAAATTTAAATAATTCAGGATGATTGATAGATTTTTGAATTATTTTTAAAAAATTCAATCTACTCCGGGAGTGTTACCATTTTTAAACTTTTTAATAATTAAAGTCAATAAATAATTATTTTATTAATTAAATTTAGGAGTTGACTGGAACGCGTGTCCAGGACGGTCGCGATAATTTGAGCTCTGCATTAATTTGCATTTATCTTTTTATATTCGATTTTTGCTTTCGATTATTTTGCTTTCTACATGTTCAATCATACCAGCTTCTCATTGGAACGTCGCGTTGGCGGGGGTATCGGCGGGTTCACTTTTGCAATTCATGTCGAGAGATCTTCAACCTGATGATGAGCTAAGGGCTCGAAATCCGGATCTTTGGAAAACAACTCACTATGAGTAGGAACTATCTTTTTTTAAAAAGGATTGAACACTGCACGCATCATTTCAATAGTACACTTGTGGTCAGGTTTTTGACAACCAACCAGTTTAAAAAAAAATACCTGATCATAATGTTGCTTGCTTTTAGGGCATCGAATGTAAAACTGAGTGTCATTATCTTAAAGATAAAATTAGAGAAATTAAGAACTCATTAGATAAGATTAATATCATTTAGTAACATGGAAAAGAGTAAAGGTCCAAGGATAGAGCCTTGGGGTACACCACCTGAAATTGAGAGACAGGAGGAGATAGAATGTGAAGAGTTCACTCTCTGAGTTCTGCCAGTCAGAAGGAGATAAGATTAGGAGCAGTAGAAGAAAAACCAAAAGTACCTAATTCAAAAAATTATGATTTATGGATTTGAACGTATTGGAAAAATGAAATAGTACAATAATAGTAGACTGGTGGTCAGGTTTTTTAAACCTGAAAAAAAACCTTAAAAAAAAAAAAAAAAAAAAAAAAAAACACCTGACCACAGATTACAAGAACAACTTTGTAAAACAATAGGAAAAGCTTATTAACATCAATGCCTAGGCAAATATCATCTGAGATTATGAGAAGGGTTGTCTAACAGCTGTGAAATTTTCAGAATCCCAATTGAAAAGGGGATATAAGGGCATGGGAGTCAATAAATAAGGATATTTGTTTAAATAAAATCTCAAATGATTTGGATAGTGATGGAAGAATACTAATAGAACAAAAGTCACTAGCAAGCGTGGGGATTTGTTAGGTTTTAAAAGGACGTTATTACTTGACCATTGATGTTGAGAATGAAATTCACAAAAGAGAAGAGAGATAGCTTCAAAAATTCTGCTTTTAAGGCATTGAATGTAAAGCTTAGTGTCATTGGCATAAAGATGAAATTGGAAGAATTAAGAACTTAAGGAAGATCATTTAGTAACATGAAAAAGAGTAAAGATCCAAGAATAGACCCTTGGGGTACACCAGCTGAAATTAGAGAGAAGAAGAGATAGAATTTGTAGCATTAACTCTCTGCGTTCTGCCAGGCAGATAGGAGGAAATGAGATTAGTAGCAGTAGAAGAAAGACCAAAAAGATGCTCCAGATTCCCAAGAAAATTATGAACCAAATGCACTGGAAAAATCAAGTAGTACAATAATAATGCACTTATTATCATCAATGCCTAGGCAAATGCCATCTGAGATTTTGAGAAGAACTGTCTAGCTATGAAATTTTTGGAAGCCAGATTGAAAATAGGATAGAAGGACGTGGGAGTCAATAAATGAGCACATTTGTTTAAATAAAGTCTTCTCAATTGATTTGGATAGTGATAGACAAATATTAATAGGGCAATAGTCACTAGCAAGGGTTGGTTTCTTGGGTAATGCAACTATTAGAGCTTCCTTCCAGGCTGAAGGAAAACAGGATGAGGTGATAGAGAAGATCAAAATGTGGTTTACCTATTTTATAGTAACAGAAATAGAAAATATTATGAGTTTAATAGACATAAAATTGGGACCTGTGGTATAGACGATTTAATCGAAAAGATAGCTTCTAAACCATTTTCATGGGTAATATTTGAATAATTAAAGAACAATTTGTGGTGATGTAGATGAGCAGGAAATGGAGATTAGTTTGGAGGGAAGAGGACATTGAAGCGAATGATTTTCTGTGATCTAGTGGTACAGGAAGAAAATAAAGGAATTATTAGGATTTAATAAGGAAAACATAAGTTTTTGCGAGTTTGAAATAATGCTGCATTTTTAACTTTAGGACAAAATTTAAAGGAAAGCTGTTGTATGAGAAGGGGATAGATTTTTTTTTTTTTTTTTTTTTTTTAATAGAATGAAGTTCACAATTGAGTAGCTTGCAGCTTCAGAAATGTTGCTTTCAGGGCATTTAATGTAAGATTATTTAGTAACATGGAAAAGAGTATAGAACCTTGGGGTACACCACCTGAAATTGAGAGACAGGAGGAGATAGAATGTGAAGAGTTCACTCTCCGAGTTCTGCCAGTAAGAAGGAGATAAGATTAGGAGCAGTATAAGAAAAACCAAAAGTACCTAATTCAGCAAATTATGATTTATGAAGCTGAATGAATTGGAAAAATTAAGTTGTACGGTAATAGTACACTTGTAGTCTGGTTTTTGACAAACATGGAACAAAACAACCAGTTAAAAAAAATTTAAAAAAAATACCTGACCACAGATTACAAGAACAACAACTTTGTAAATAATAGGATAAACATAAAATTTAATAGTAAGCTTATTATCATCAATGCTTAGGCGAATGTCATTTGAGATTATGAGAAGGGCTGTCTAACAGCTATGAAATTTATGAATCCAGATTAAAAAGCCCAAGGGGTTAAATGCCTGGGTAGACTCGTACCCCATCTCTAAAAGGACCGGGACTTGGTCGGCTCACGTGTCCTGCATAAAACGGTCTTGGACCTGTTCACCAACCCCAAGATTTTGGACCATTTAATCTCAGGGAGTGATTTGGTGATGTCCTCTCCTTCAAAACTTTCAAATCTAGACCTACTCAGCGAGCTAGTGCCTTGCCGTTTCTTCTTTTATTTTGCAAAAATGGCAAAAGGGATCTGGTAGAATACTCATTACGAAGAGGTGTCTTCTCAGTGCTCAATGGCCCGTCAGAATACCTATCAGCCTCCTAATTCCCTTCCTTGAGTTAGAGAAGCCATTTCGATTCTGCTGGTTTGATTTCCTTAACAAACTTTTTTGATTGCCTGTGTCCGTGGGAACTGTTTCATACCCCAGTTTTTAATACTCTCAGAAAAGAGGCTAGAATGGCATGGGAGTCAATAAATAAGGATATTTGTCTAAATAAAATCTTCTCAAATGATTTGGATAGTTTATTTCGGATTTGGAAGAATATTAATAAGGTGATAGTCACTTGTAAGTGTGGGTTTCTTGGGTAATGTACCTATTAATGAATATATTAAACAGGATGAGGTGATAGAGAAGTTTTGCATTTATTATTTGAAATGTAAATTTTATTTGGTCACAAATTGAATGTAGTGACGTTTCACCAGTCTGCGCACGTTGAGCATTGTTTTGGATTGTTTATAGGCAGGTTGGTGCTTGGTAGTTTTTCGTCTGCTTCCCAGTTCACACTCTTCTTCCCAGAAGGCGGCTTTAATTCTGCTTCAGTTTGCCTAAACAAAAAAGCACGATTCTGCTTGCACTTAGGTTTCCAACGAAGATGCCGACCATCGTCAAGCCTGAATGAAGTCCGAATCAAGTCCCCATCACGTGAACAATGGTGTTTTATTAATTAATTTTAAAGGGTAGACTTAAGTCGAATTATTCCTTATTATTCGATTCCCTTTATTTTTCTACATTGTCGAAAATGAGTTCGGAAGAACTCCCTGTGCTTTCAGATTTATGTTCGTCCAAAATGTTCCACTTTCGAACTTCTAAGGTTTGTATATGCGTTCATTTATTTTAATTTTATTTTGTTTTTTTAACAGTGAGACTGAAATGTATGAAAAATGATAATTTTGGGTTTTGTTAGAGAGACATTTAATCCTTGTTTGACCAATTAAATAGATGTTTATATATTAAAAACACCACTTTTTTTTCCTCTTTTTTCTTTCTTATTTCCGATAATTTCAATCTTATACCTCTGTCTAATTTCGTTTCAGTTTTTAATCGGTAGGAATTTGGAATCGGATCTTGACATTCCATCGCAGTACATTTCACGGAAGCAGTGCATCTTTGAAAAATCCGGCGGTTGGAAAATAACGAATCTAGTAGGACGAACCACACTTTTACCAATTTAATTGCAGATATTTTATTTTATTTTATTTTTTTTTAAGAGTGCGTTGAAAACGACTCTGGTCAACAATAAAAAAGTCGAAGAGCCTGTCGAGTTGAGAAACGGGGATGTCATATCGTTCGCCAATTATCCCAGCATCGAGTTGTCGTTCTTCTCCTCTCTACAAGAATACTTTCTTTTCTCAGGGATCAAAAGGAAAAGACTGTGAGTTCGATTTAGCCTCGGGTCGTAGTAATAAATTACACCGTATTGTTTGTTTTAGCAGAAATGAAACTTTAGAGGTAAACAAGCATGACCATGCTGATCAGTTAAAAGAGCTGAAAGATAACTATCAAGCGACTTTGATAAAAGTGTAAGTTTTCCTTTTAATCCACTTTTACAGTTCAAGAACTTAGGTTTTATTATAGATTATATAGGAGCCGGCCTCTTTACAACCTGCTCACTGCAATTAGCAATGGTATAATGCTTTTTTTAAATTATCTAGAGTTAAGCTTAAGGTAGGCCGTCCACTGGAGCCGTTTTCAGCCGAACTTGCACGGCTGAATAGGGCTGGTTGATCCAAAAGCGAAGAAACGAATGAGCACGCGTCCAATTAGAACCAATTCGTTCGGTCGGGTTGGTCCGTGTACGGCCGAAGCACATTCCGATCCAAATAAAGTTGGATTTTCCAGTCCTATTCGGCTGAAGGGTTACTTTGACTTCAACTGTCAATCACGTGACATCAAACGCTCACCATTGTTTAACGCCGTTCTTTGCTTTTTGCTTACCTTTTCGTTTCGTTTTCATTTCGATGGATTGTGAAAAATTGATAAGTGCGGTTGAGGAGCAGGCTCTTGGGACATGCGTGATCCACTCTATCATCGGAGAGATGTCCAGCGTAAACTGTGGTCAAGGATAGCTTTAGAAATGGAACTTCCAATATTTTTGTTTATTTCTTTCATTCCATTTGTATGTAAACTAACAATTTTCGAGCAGCAACAAATCTACATCCATTTGGGCTGTGTCGTGAACTGACGAAAATCGGCTACAGTGGGTGACGGCGTTCGACTATATTGCCGGTCGTCCATTTGGTCAAATAGTTCGGCTGTTGAACAGCCGTCGTAGTTCGGTTCCAATGGACGAGCAGCCTAAGGCTTTTCACCAGACCCCAAACCTTTTTCAAGGGCTCCCGTGTGTTTCCTTCAGGCCCTGGCATTTCCTATCCCAAGATTCTCGGTCTACGTTCCGCTGTTTCTTTTTCTTCTTGGTTATCCACACAGGCTTGTTTCTGCCACTCCGAATCTATACATAGGCCTCCAGAGTCTGCAAAGTCCAGTCAGCAGTCCAAATATTATTCAGGTCCTAGCACATCCTATATTTAGTAGTTCAACTGTAGTTTCTGCAATGGTCCTTTGATAAATTTTTTGACCCGTGTTTTTGGCATTTTGCCCTCAAAAGGTTTCAGGGCTAATAGGTGTCCTCATCGAACTTTCCTCGGCCAATTTGTCATCCTCTTCGTGTACAAACACTTAAGCTCCCCATCTTAAGCTCATCCAGGTAGCTTCTTTTCCCCAGTCCTCTATATTTATTAATCAGAAGACCTTGAGGACAATTTACTTTTATTAGTCCACAGATAATTTAATAATGTGAAGATGGGCAGAGCAGAGACAGAAACATGCCGATTCTGTCAGGAAGACCATGACATCAGCACATACCTTTATGAATGTAAAGCACTATGGCCGTTTACTGTACACTCGCTTTGGCAGGAATTTTCTCACACCAAAAGAGGTCTGTGAAAAGACACCAAGGAAAGTGCTTAGTCTTAAAGGTCTTTGCCCACTAGAACGTATCATACTAGGACCGCAACCGTACCGACACATGCAAACAAATATTCTTTACATCAGTTAGTATTAGAAAATGCCCAATACACGGTTCCGTCACCAGCCAACACTGTACCGTGCCATGCACAGTCAGTCAAAAATCGGCTGCCGAGAATATTTTGCAAGAGTCGGCCCGGCTGTGTATGACACATGACCTTGTGTTTTCAGCGCATCCAGCGTACTGCATTGCTGTCCCGTTCCACACAAGTTCTTTGCATTTGACAAAGAGATCTGTGTTTGTGTTCTGTTGAATTGTGTTTGTGTCTTAATAAAAATGGAGGATGAACAACCAATAGAATACGTTCGTAATTACAAGTTTTTATACAATTTACAACATCTAGTGTTTTTTGGTTTTCCCCTTCTTCNTTCCTCTATTGCAGCCTAAAGAGATTTATTGTGGCAGGTAGGTAACATAAATTATATCCAAGCCTTGGAAAGTGCGCTTTTTCTTATTAAATAAGTAAATTTTGGCCAACAAAAGACACCCAACTGCTTTTTTGGCCATGGTTTACTTAATGTGTATGGGTGGTGAATCAAAGCCAATGAAGCGGTTGGCCTTGATCAAGGTTCAGACTAATGGCGGTAATATCAAAAGGGTTATGTCGAACACGATTGCACATGGCCGAATCCCTTGGCCCCAACCTCTTGGTTTGAGATGAGGATGACCAACAATTGGCCTGATATATTGGTTGTCTTTCATTGGCTGAGATTTGTGTGTGCCCTTTATAGGAAAAAACACATTTTCTGAAGCATGACTATAATTTATAGGGGTTCTACAATGAATCTATTTAGGTCACAAGGAAAGGATTTTCATAATTCTTTATCAAACTATCAACCTCCCCTCCCAAAAAAAACAGGCTAAAATATGTTCTGCTGTCTGTTATTAGGGCTCGGTCAGACATTGGGTACAACAACAAAATTTACCAGGGCTGAGGGGTGACGAATAGTCTTATAAATTGGGCAAGGAAAGTTCACAGAGGATACCTGTACGCTTTTGTGGCCAAACTGCCAAAAACAAAGATCTATTAGAAAATTGATAAAAAATAGTTCCTGGGTTTAAACAGCCCAGGATATTCATCAAAGGAAACAGAAACTAATGGCAGAACTACTAAATCTAGGACTATTAACGACTAACCAGTTAGTCACTGTTGATTTGCATCTTAAAATTCTTTCCTCCTTGATTCCAACGCTGAGACTACCATGTATTTATTTTTTGTATTGTTAATTACTCGCTAATTCAGATATTTTAATTGTTGCCTTAACAATTAAACAACGCTGTACAAGAAATCACAAAATTTGCTTGTACAGCATACTCGACCGATCTCTTCTGTTGCTTCTCTTTTTTTTATATAGATCTTAGTCAGTTTTTCCTACTAGTGAAACATTATTCTTTCATTTCAGCGAAGAATTGAACGCCCAGGTCACGGAATCAAACGAAAGGGCCAACAAATGTGAACTTGACACTAAGAATTTAAGGAACAAAAATAAGGAATTGATGGACCGGATCGTTCAACTCGAAGTGGATAAAACCATGCTGCTGTCCCAATGCAAGGAAAATTACACATTGCTTCACGAATGTGTCGAGGAAATCAACAGAATGTCAGATGACCGAGATGTAATTTCTATCCCTTCTGAGTGTCGGTCTTCAGACAAATTTAACTCGATTTTGATATTTGCAGGAATTATCCAAAATGTTATCAGAAAGCCCACTAGTAAGGAGTAAAGGTAACTTATATTGATTTTTATTTAAAGCATGAACTTTATTGAATTTATTTTTAGTATTATACTAGGGCGAGTAAAAAAATGATCGTTTCAATAGTTAACCTGCGAGCATTCTTTTTACAGTTGGTCACTTATGAGATTTTCATTTTATTATTATTGTTAATAAATATTTAAATTGGATTTTATATAAATCTTACACTGTCAAACTTCTCTTATTAGAAGAATTCACATAAAGAAAAAATGTTAAGTAATTAAATTTCCTCCTGTAAACGATGAATATGGTTGAAGGGCTATTCCTTGGTGAGGATGTTCCTGGGGTCTGCATTAGCCACCTGACAGGATTATAGGGATGGATTATATTATGGATTGGGCTAGTGGCGTCAGGTGGGTAGAGAGTTTATTGCGGACAGAAAATTTGGTGGGGATTTTGAGATCGTTGTGGAGGCATAGTATGTACCGTAGAATTTTGAGGACTTTATATTGGAAGGAATTCATTGATATTGGTATGTTTAGCCCATATATTTGTCAACATGTTAGATTTGTATCCACGTAGTTTATACAGTAGTCTGAAGCATCAGTTCTTGTCTTTTTATTTCTATGTGCCAGTTCCACATTAAACTTGCATCAAGAACCCAAGTCGGTTTTAAGAATAGAAATGTTGTTGAGGAATGTTATGTGAGGAGTTTTACTTTTATTATATAATATTATAGTTTATTGCTAAAAAAAAAGCTTCCAGTGCACCTCGAAAAGCTAGAAGTTTCATCTTATCCAGGCCTTCTATTTCTTAATAATCCTCTAGTTAATGAAAAAGAAACACAAAAGTAACCACCTTACTTCACATCTGGAAAAGCTAGAATTTTGATCTTAAACACCTTTTCTATCTGAATAATATTCTGGTTAACAAATAAGGAGAATAAAAGTGGTCTAAGTAAGGCACCTTGCTTCACACCTGAAATATTATGTGAGTTTTGCTTTGGTTAATGTCATGCATTTGTTTTAGTTAATTTTTATCCTCCAAGGTTTGCTCTATTCAGCTATTCATTGAACACGTGCCAGAAGTACCTCCGAGACAAGCTTGTCAAATATTTTTAGAGGGGGCTGGACAGTAGGAAGATTCACTATAGCCTGGTTTGCCGAGTTTAGGGAAAAAGATTATTTTTGAGTATTTCCACAGAAAAGGGAATAGTGTGGAGAGTAATGTTTTAGGGAATGTACAAAAGATTCAAGATGTGATGAGGTCATAGGCAACTTGTGACTTGTCATCTGGGTAAGGATATATTTAACTGAAGGAGAGTGACTGTTTTGGTATAATAAAATAGGGAAAAACACAGGTACCAATCTTTAAAAAAAGATCGAAAATAGTACAAAACAAAATTTTAAACAGATAAAATCTCAAATAGTTATCACTCCTATTTATTTTCTACTTATAATTTTAACTCGTACTTGAAAATGACAAAACTGATCTCTCTTCTTTTATGTCCGGGTTATGTTCATTTTAAAAGGTCGAGCAGTCTTATATGGTGTTCATGCGGGGTCGTGGGTTTGGTTTAGCCATTGGAGGCCCTTTTCTGATGACTCCTCCAGGAAGAATTAACCTCCAGGCTCAGATGACTGATTTAATTGTATCCGACTCTCACGATCTTTGACGTGCATTGAGTACCTTGCATTTGATACCTCATAGTGGGTGACCCCAGGTCCTTCTTGACAGAGGTGTATTGGTGAAACAAAATATTCATCAAACCTGGGCTTTGCTTCCTCACACTAGAAAAGCAAGCTCAAATACTTTGATTAATTGAAAAGTACTAAAAAATCCCCATCAGTAAATCCATTTTTTAGGTAAAAATGATTGTTTACCTTGGTCATTTGTAGTCATTTTTGATCTGCCAGACCTCGCTGTTTTGGTGTCAGCATTTCAGCTTTTTTAACAGGGGTGGGTAATAAAGAAATCAGACAATTCTATTGAAAAACTCGCTTAATTTGTTGGTCAATTGTGAATGAATAATTTTTCCAAATTGTAAACACAATGTTTTTGATGACTGTAAATTTTCATCTATGATTATTTTGCAATATTGCCGTAATTTCATACCTCAATGTCATTTTCGTTTGTGGAATGTCAAACAGAGAATAAAATTAGGTCATGTTTACAAAAACGATTCGATAAAACAAAAGAATTAATTTTAAAAAGACACCAACAACAAAATTGGAAGGAAAAGCAGGAAATAAATTTGTTCCAAGTAATTGTCATTTTTTTACTCATATTAATATTAAATTTTAAAGGGGGGGGAATTATAATGAAACGAGCTCATCTCGTGTATTTTTGAAGAAACTGAGCTGGTTAGAAAAATTATCCTGTAGTTCGTTGAAGTCGTGAGAAGTGGTCAGGAAGAAGTTTAGAAAAACACCTTTTTCATTTTTGTTGATGATGTTTCAACCTTTATTCGGGTCATCTTCAGGGCCTGGGTGAATTACAAAACATACATTGATTAGAAAAAATGCAATATAGATGTAAATAATATAAATTTTGGGCCGAGTATTTCGTACTCAAATAAAGTGTGGTGTTATTCTAGTGGAGCCGTGTTTGTTTCATGTGAAATTGTTGTGAAACGTGAATTCTTGAATTCCTTTGGGTCAAATAAAATCGTCTACGATCAATGAAAATTTCCAAGATTTACCGAGTTCTCCACCCTGGCCATAATCTTATAAAAAGAGCACAATACAAATTTACGTTTCGCAACAATTTCATGCGAAACAAACAAGAATAACACGACACTTTTGTGAATATGAAATACTCGGTTCAAAATTTATATTATTTACGTTTGCATTGTAGTTTTTACAATCAACGTATGTTTTGTAATTCGCCCAGGCCCTGAAAATGATCTAAATAAAGGTTGAAACATCATCAACAAAAATTAAAAAGGTGTTTTTCTAAAATATTTCATTCCCCATCACTCCGCACAACTTTAAGAAAATATTGAACAACCGGTCGCTAAAAAATATACATTTATTATCTGTATTGTTGAAAAGTTACAGGATTGAGAAATCATTTATCAACAAATTATCAATGACAAATTTAATACTATTTTTATAATGATAAAATCAAGAATCTGCAATATACAGGAGCCATCCTTAACTAACAATATTCTCCAAAACCGGCCACCAGCTCTCGGAAATAAAATTCTCGTTTGTCTATGATATTACGTCTTATAATCCGATCAAATATTAAAATTTAATTAATTAATTATACTTTTCATCTAAGGTCTTGGTTAAGATGAAAAAATCTAGTGTCACGAGAAGTCACGATAGCTCAAGTGGTTAGAGGCGTATTGAGCTGAAGGTCATAGGTTCGAATCCCACTCGTGACACTAGCTTTTTCATCTCAAACAAGATAAAAGGTATAATTAATTAAACTAATTATTAGTCAATAATAGCTACTAAATTCATATATGAATTCTTTTTCTTAATAAAAACAGCGTAAGTATATTGAATTTTATCAAATCATTCCATCTAGTTTAGAAAAAAAAAGATTGATATAAACAAAAATTAAGTTCAAATTTGTTTGGATTAGGAATAGAAAATAAAAACAATGATGACTCCAATTGTATGGATGGATGTGGGAATTATATCAATTTTATAGAATATGAAGCTATAAAGACGGATCTAGATGATAAGAACTCTAAAATAAATGAGCTAGAAGGCATTATTTTAAAAATGGCTGAGGAAAAAGAAAAATACAATAGCCAAGTGCTTATGATGGTGGAACAAGAACTGTCTTGTTGTGTGTGTAGTGATATAATGTTTGAGGTAAAATAATAAAATATTGATTTTTTATCAGATTTTTGTTTAATACATAATTGTAATAATTTACAGGCGACTATACTCAATTGTAAACACACGCTTTGTAAAGCTTGTCTCAACGAGTGGAAAAAGAAAAAAAAGGAATGTCCTGAGTGTAGGACAAAAATAAAACACGAAACGCACAATTTACTTGTTGACAAATTCATAGAAAGGGTTGCGCCTTTGCTCGGGAATAGTTTTGTTAATAGACGGAAGGAAATCATTAGAGATAGAGTTGCGAACGTTAACGAGGTTATATCGATAGCTTCTCACCACAACGCAAGACGAGGCACCCCCCGGCCTAGACGTGGGGTACGGAGGCGAGGAGGTCCTTATTCTGCGTGAGTCGAGATTGCAATAATTCTCTATGTTTTTTTTTAACGAATCATCCTATTTCAATAATTTCAGGAATGTACAGACAAGTAGAGTAGAAACCAGCAGCCGTCGAAGGGTTGATATAATTGATTTAACTAGTCCAGTAGGGTAAGTTTTTCCAAATTGTTTTAAAAATTTATTTTCTGTTTTTCTACATTTTTTCAGAGGACGTAGAAGCGCATGGTCACGAGCAAATAATATCACAACGAACAGGGACTAAAGTCTGGAAAAACGAGAAGAGTAGCATAATTCCATTGTCAATATACAGTTTTTTTTTTTTTTTTGTTAATTACTTTATTATTACTACCTATTATTAAAGATATATTTCATACGTAAAACGGTAACATCGATGTAATTATTTTTGTAACTTATGATTTTAATTTGTTGCCTCAATTTGTATTTTTATGTCTAGAAAAAAATATGATATAATGAAATTTTCGCTCAATAAACATTGGTTAAAAAAAATTAAGTCATTAAACTTGAAACAATTGCATAAAGGCAGGTTTTAACCCACGTAATTGCCTGCACACACATAATTTCTATGCTGTATAATAACCTTAACCAAAAAGTATGATTATCTTCCACTCTCACAATGAATTTCTACACAAGATGTGATTAGGAATTTCATTAAGCAAATTAGAGAAAATAATAGGATGATTAAGAAAATGATGCTGTGATATATAAAATAAAGATTACATTTTTTAATCAGATTCTTTCGTAGTGTAGTGCATTTTTAAACATTTACTTTTTGTATGAATCTTATAAATCTTGTTATTATATTATTTCTTTTTTTTTTATTCTCCTTTTTTATTTCCATATTGGACAATTTAGATTGCACTAGTTTTTATTGGTTGAATGTAATCAAAACAAAAAATATTAAAGTGTTCTTGCGAAGTTTCAGCAAATTTTTGTTATTAAATTTATAACTTAATTAATCAAAATTATTAAAATAAAATAAATTGCTGCAATAGCTAAGACATTAACACGTCGAGTCATTGTTGGAAGGTCCTCAATTCAAACAAAAGTACTCCAAAATGGATTTGTCTATGGAAAAAACATATAAACATTACAAATCTTACAAAATTATAGCCTTTCATAACTGAGAGGAATCTCCCAACTTAAATTGTATATAATTTTCCAACATTGCTTTGTAACTACAAATTGTATAATATTTTAATGAGAATATCTACTATAGGTCTGATAGACTTGATATTCATATATCAATGCTACCTAGAAAAGCTGGAATGTTGATCTTAATTCGACCTCAGCTATCTAGTTAATGAATAAGAATAAAAATGGACCGAGAAAATACCTTGTTGAAAAAGTTTGCAATGCACCTCAAAAATCTAGAAGTATCATGTTAGCTAGGCCTTCTCTTTCTGAATAATCATCTATTAATAGAATAAACAAAAGTGGGCTGAATAAGCCACCTTCCTTCACACCTGAAAAAGCTAGAATTTGCATCTTAACCAATCTCTGTCCAAATATTCTTCTACTTAAAGAATAAGGAGAATAAAATTGAGCTGATTTTAGCACCTCGTTTCTCACCTGAAAAAACTACACCATCCAGAAAAGGTAGAATTTTGATCTTAAACACACCTTTTCAATCTAAATAATATTCTAGTTAACAAATGAGGAAAATAAAAGTGGACTGTGAAAGGCACTTTATTGCTGAACAATCTTTCAATGCACCTCGAAAAGCTAGAAATTTCATCTTAGCCAGCGCTGCTCTTTCTGAATAATCACCTAGTTAATAAAAAAGAAGTAGGCTGAATAAGCCACCTTCCTTCACTCCTGAAAAAGTAGACTTTTGATCTTCACCATATCCACAATCTTTACACATCTTTTACACATTATTCTTAGGGGGCACCAGTCCCAGAATAAAGTTAGTTTTCTTCTTCTTCTTCTTAAATTAGGCAACTGTAGAGGGCGCTAAGATTATTGATATCACTTCTCAAATTTAGTGAATTGACATCAGATCTAATGTGTCGCATTTCTTTTAATAATCTTCTGTCCAAAATTTTTATTTCTTAGTATGGAAAAACGTTTTAATAAATATACTTGTTTATATATCTTTTCTACCTAAATAATCTTCTACTTAACGAATAAGGAAAATAAAAATGGTCTAAGAAAGGAACCTTGCTTTACACCTCAAAAAGCTAGAATTTTGATCTCAAACACTCCTTCTCGATCTAAATAATATAGTTAATGAATAAGGAGAAAAAAAAGTGGGCCATGAAAGGCACCTTGCTTTATTGCTAAAAAAAGCTTCCAATGCACCTCAAAAAGCTAGAAGTTTCATCTTATCCAAGCCTTCTATTTCTGAATAATCATCTAGTTAATGAAAAAGAAACACAAAAGTAAGCCACCTTGCTTCACACCTGGAAAAGCTAGAATTTTGATCTTAAGCACATCTAAATAATCTACTTCAGGTGATGCTTGACTAACAGATCTTATGAGGATTTTTCTTACCAGTGCAACCTTTTTTAAGATTTTCCCAGACACAAGCACTGATGGCATGTATTTCTGCTTGAAAGAGCGAAGTGTACTTTCCTAATGAGTTTGATTGCTCATGTTTTAGGCTTGTACAGAAAACGCCTGATCCGGTTCCTTCATTTGTTTTGGAGCCATCTGTGTACCATATCATTGTATATGATGCTCTCCTGTGTTCTTCCACTCCTTTATAGTCCATTGAGACTTTACAGGAAGTTGTGAAGATTGTTTCCGGGATCATATAATCAGTCCCCATTTCTAATAATGGGTGTCTGATTTTGTTGATTATGGTTGTATAGCCCAAATTGTTTAGTTTCTTTAATTTAATTGTTTCTGGAGCATAAGTGAGCTTTTCTTAGCCTCTCCTTGTATGAATATTTCCAGTGGAGGTAGGTTTAGCAAAGTTTCTAATGCGTTTGTAGGGGTTGTTCTCATTGCCCCTGCGATACGTAGGTTTGCTAGTCTTTGTATGCTGCATAATGTTTGGGTAGATACTTTTTGTTGAGCTTTGTTCCACCAGATTAGTGATCCATGAGCTTACTTAGCCCACTTTTGTGTTTCTTTTTATTAACTAGATGATTATTCAGAAATAGAAGGCCTGGATAAGATGAAACTTCTAAGTTTTCGAGGTGCATTGGAAGCTTTTTTTTAGCAATAAAGCAAGGTGCTTTCATGGCCCACTTTTTTTTCCTTATTCATTAACTATAATATTATTTAGATCGAGAAGGAGTGTTTGAGATCAAAATTCTAGCTTTTCAAAGTGCATTGCAAGCTTGTAGGTGTAAAGCAAGGTGCCTTACTTAGACTACTTTTATTCTCCTTATTTGTTAACCAGAATATTATTCAGATAGAAAAGGTGTTTAAGATCAAAATTCTAGCTTTTCCAGGTGTGAAGTAAGGAGGCTTACTTAGCCCACTTTTGTGTTTCTTTTTCATTAACTAGATGATTATTCAGAAATAGAAGGCCTGGATAAGATGAAACTTCAAGCTTTTCGAAGAAGCTTTTATAGCAATACAGCAAGGTGCCTTTCATGGCCCACTTTTTTTCTCCTTATTCATTAACTATAATATTATTTAGATCGAGGAGTGTTTGAGATCAAAATTCTAGCTTTCCGAGGTGCAAACTCAGAGTGGTAGGACTACTAACTGGTCACTGGCATCTGAGAAAACATCTACACAATATGGGTATATTATAACGATGATTCCATTTGCAGATTAAGTAATGAGGAGGAAGAAACAACCACTCATATTATCTTTGAATGCGAAGCAACAGCTCAATGAATATTTAACGGAAAAAACTTAGGGAATCAAATTGCAGCAGCAACAGTCAATGACCTGGTACTTCTAAGAAGATTGAGTCTACTGCACTGAACTAAGGAACTAGGAAGGTACAATAAGCCAGAAAGCTGCAGTGCCTGGGGAGCGCAAACCCCGCTTCCTAGTATCCTTTTTTACCATACCATACCATCCCTTCTCGATCTAAATAATATTATAGTTAATGAATAAGGAGAAAAAAGTGGGCCATGAAAGGCACCTTGCTTTATTGCTAAAAAAAGCTTCCAATGCGCCTAGAAAAGCTAGAAGTTTCATCTTATCCAGGCATTCTATTTCTGAATAATCATCTAGTTAATGAAAAAAACACAAAAGTGGGCTAAGTAAGCCACCTCACTTCACACCTGGAAAAGCTAGAATTTTGATCCTAAACACCTTTTCTATCTGAATAATATTCTGGTTAACAAATAAGGAGAATAAAAGTGGACTAAGTAAGGCACCTTGCTTCACACCTGAAAAAGCTTGCAATGCACCTTGAAAAGCTAGAAGTTGTGATTTTTTTTCAAATTGTTTAAAACTTTGGATTTAAATTGATACTTCTTAATTATATTGCAATGATGCAATTGGCNAGGTGTAAAGCAAGGTGCCTTTCTTAGACCATTTTTATTTTCCTTATTCATTAAGTAGATTATTTAGGTAGACAAGGTGTGTGAAGATTGTGATATGGTGGTTGCTTCACACCTGGAAAAGCTTACAATGCACCTCGAAAAGCCAGAATTTTGATCTCAGACACACCTTAACCACATTTCTCTCTAATTAATCTTTTTCCCAATGAATAAGGAGAATAAACTCGAACTGAGTAAGGCACCTTGATTCTCACATAAAAAAGCTTAAATACACCCAGCAGAAGCTTTAATTTTATTCAATAGGATATTTGATAACAACCTGCTCAAAAGCTTCGTGTTAATTTTTTTTTTTTAATCAGTTTTAAATTTTGCTTAAATACTTGTTTTTATTATTTTTGTGTTTTAGTTAACAATTGGTAATAAATTACAAAAAATTGTTTTGAGTCATTTTGCAACTGAGAACTCCCGCGAGTTAGTGAGTTTGTAAAACGCCGTGAGTGTCGTCACTGAGCGAAACTTCGCCGGTTGTTACTCTAACGGATAACTCTAGAGTCACTCGACACTCAGCTCTACCGTCTCTTCGCCGATATCAATCACAGTCTCGTTATGTTAGAGGTTTGTGAATGAATTCTCGTTTTAGGCCGAACGTCTGAATTGATTTAGAGTGAAAATGTCATTCAATTATCCAGCAGTGGCGTACATTTTCGCCCTCATCTCGGACGCAGTTCTTATATTCTTCGCTATATTTCACGTAAGTAGTCCTATCTTCGGCTCAATTAATACAGAAAAATTTGACTTATTTATAAAATTTATAGGTGATCGCTTTCGACGAGCTGAAAACGGATTATAAAAATCCAATCGATCAGTGTAACAGCTTGAACCCTGTAAGAAAAACTGTTTTAATGTGGATTTTTTTTGTGTAAGTATTTAATGTGGATTAATTTATAGCTCGTCTTGCCTGAGTACTTGCTTCATATGATCTTCAATGTACTGTTCTTGCTCAGTGGTCAGTGGTTTTCTCTTTGCATGAACATACCTCTCATCGCCTATCATGTTATGAGGTGAGTCTCAGTTCCTTTCTTTTTGAAAAAAAAAAAATCATAAGTGACTTCATGATGCTTGTTAAGTATTCAGAAATCGTGAGATGCGGTCTGGTGTGTTGTAGGTTTCAGAAAAATATTTTCTTTAGCGTACCAACGTTTCGATCTTTATTGAGATCATCTTCAGGGCCTGGGATTTACAAACTTTGTTTAAATATAACAAATACATATAGGATGTGGAAAAGTGAATTTATACAATGCAAAATATATATTTTTTTTTATATTTTCAATCAAAGTATTTCTACTCACTCAAAGTCTTTTGTGTAATTGTGCCATTTTTACGTGTCGTGTTGAGAGTCCAGTGAGATTTTGCTGTTTTATGTTTATATACGTTGAATTTTGAAGGGGCGGGGAAGGAAGTCGGTATAGAAAAGACATTTTTGTATAACAATTCAAACACTTTTTTCCAAATTTAAAGATCCTACACCAATAACAAACAAATCTGACAATCTACAAAATCAACTGTTTAAACTGTCCGGAAACTTACATCGGTCTTACATCCCAACATCTGGACAAGAGAGTAAAGCAACATACCTCTGATTGCAAAACACCCAAGCAAAATCCTACAGCACTCGCTACCCACCATTTTGAACAATTTCGACTTCAACAATCCAAAATATTACACACAGAACAAAACATAAACGTAATTTTTTAGAAATGGTTTACATCAACGGAGATAAACACAGCATCAATTACAGAACAGATACATGTAAACTCAGTCGCAGCTACGTCAATATCATTAATTAAATTCAATACAGATAACATACCTATATCATCACATTACATTCCACACATCAAACATTTTTCACATAATCTAATTTTTCAACAATTTAGCTTTCCTTTCCCTATTTTTCACCTCAAAAAAGCCGATGCCATACAAAAATTTTCTATACCGACTTCCATCCCCACCCCTTCAAAATCCAACGTATATAAACACAAAATAGCAAAATCTCACTGGCACTCTCAACACCACATGCAAGAATGGCACAATTACACAGAAGACAAACACTTTGTGAGTAGAAATACTTTGATTGAATATAAAAAAATATATTTTGCATTGTATAAATTCACTTTTTTCCACATCCTACATGTATTTGTTAAATGTGAACAATGTTTGTAAATCCCAGGCCCTGAAAATGATCTCAATAAGGATCGAAATGTTGGCACGAAAAAGAAAATGTTTTTCTGAAACCTACATTATACCAGACCGCATCTCACGATTTCTATAAAAACACATAAACCTGAACACCCTCTAGGTCCAATAATTTCATTTGTAAATTAAAAGATGATCTCGATAAAGATCGAAATGTTGGCACGATAAAGAAAATAGAAATGGTGAATGATGGAGTGAGTGCGGTGTTCAGTCCTTTTTTTAAAAAAAAAAGACAGTTCCTACTCACAGTAAGTACTCTTTAAAAAAGGATCGATAAAGAAAATGTTTTCTAAAACCTACGTCACACCAGACCGCATCTCACTATATCCAAATAATCATAAACGGTCACTAAACACCACACATATTTTTTCAATACTTTATATAGGTATGAATTTCCAGGCCCTGATGATGGTCTAAATAAAGATCGAAACGTTGGCACGATAAAGAAAATGTTTTTCTGAAATCTACATCACACCAGACCGCATCTCACGATTTCTGAATAATTATCGATTAACGGTCACTAACCACCACACACGCTTGTTAAGTTTACATGGTTGAATGTTATGGAGAGGAATGACCAGTTTTTTCGATGAAGAGGATCAGTTTTATGTTCTTGAATGAAATTACAAACTTAAGCAAAGCTTTCGCGACATATAGTCGCATCATCAGGGCATTGCTGCTGAATTATACATTACGTATTTGAGAAAGACAACTATTTTTATCCATTTCACAGAAAATTTGGACCATAGGGTCATGAAATGGGAAGTTTGGGGCGTAGCAACAAAATGAACCTGATCAGATGTTTTTTTCTACAAGCCCAAAATATAAAAAAATACACCTTGGTCTTTGAAGCTGAAATACACGTCATTAACGCTTGTATCTAAAGCCTAGTACGCACTGGGATTCTTTGAATTGATTCATGTTGCGGGGCAGAGTCGGGGCTGTGTAGATTCATTGTTCTGATGAAGCCCCGACTCTGCTCCCCGACAAAGATTCAGTTCACATCCAACAGTGCTTGCGAAAATGACGGAGGAACTAGCTCTCTTGGGAATTTCCCTTGCTCTTTTTTGCATTGCACGTATCCATAATCGGAAGTGCATTAAAAAACTGTCCTTTTAAAGTGTGCATTTTTTTTCAATTAAGGCGACGGAAACACTGAATTTTTGGGCTAAACCGTTCAATGTTTGGCTTTTCAATTCCCGATTTCTGTATTCCATGAATGATACATCCCGATGGGAATGCATGTCTTCAATAAACTATAAGTCAACTCGGTACCCACAACATACTTTTATACAAGTCACTATCAAAATTTTCAAGAAAACACTCACTAGAACGTCAAGTAAACAAAAGAAGCAATTGCTCTTGTTCCGATTCACATCCGCACTGGCAAATATTGAGCACATTGAGTCAAAGAATCCCACATCGTATGGGATTCAAAAGAGTCCAAAAATACTAGCCCGCAACACACCAGATTCATCGCAACAATTTTTCGGGGCAGCCTGGACTCAGGCTAGACGCAGCTGAGGCTCTCTGGAGATTCAAAGAATCCCAGTGTGTACTTACCTTTAGAAAATCTCAAAAGAGGTTATACCAGCAAAAAAAAAATTAAGACTGGATAGCCAAGTCTATTAAAGCATTAGCATGTAAAAATTGGTCATTGAATGCATCCAAAAATTCCAAACTCTAGGGATGCAACAACTTACCTGCGTACGAGGAAACAAGGAATCTCGGGTAAAGAAAAATATACAGGCCTTGAACCTACTCTTGGGACGACAAAAATGAAATCCACCATCACAGAATGATTCCATAAAAGACAAAAGAAGGGGATAAACTCTAAAGGTGCTAGATACAGTTAACTTATAGGTTTGTTATGCTAAAACACTTTAGTAAAACCCCTGACAAACTTAGGCTGATAAGGTAAAGTATAAATAAAGAATAAACTTATTTTAAAAAAATTACTAGGTCGTTACAAAAGTTTTTGGGCATAAATTAAGTTTTTTATTTAAATTTCAGTGTAAAATGTAAACATGAAAATTATTCTTCAAAATATAAGCCATTGTTAACAACTACTTTAACTTATCTTTCTGCCAGAAGTTAAATTTGGTGGTGATAACATTCCTTGATTTTCGAGGCGAAGAACTCCTAGTTTACAAAGTTCTGACCGTAGTCGGTGTGAGTCAGGGAGGGTGGGGTAAGATGCTAACATCTTTCATTTCTGAAAATTTTTCTTCGGTTAAAAGCGAACGATGGGCAGGAGTCTTGCTGAAATATCACTTTATCCTGATTGAGCAAAGTAGAGTACTTCTCTTTTAAAACTCCGTATACTCTTTCTAGTTGTTTACAGTCAATAGCCCTGCCATCTGGAACCAACTCAAAGTGCAAAACACCTTCTTAATTCCACCGAACCTCTTCTCCTTGCAGTACCCACTGTTTTCGGTGGATAGGATTTTTTAAAAATATCCATTTTTCATCATTCATTACAATTCTCTTCCAAAATCTATCATCTTTTGGATTTTGAAGCAAACTTTTACAGATATCAACTCGTTGACCTTGGGCAGCTGATAAATCATGATCTAGGTCGAATATTTCAGATATTAAGCTTTTGGATTTTGGATGATAATCCTCGAGTGGTTGCATAAGGATCCTTATTGACTAGCTTGAGTAATTCAGTGTCATCCACCACTGAGAGTCATCTTGAAAGCTGTTATTCCCAGAATTAAACCGCCTGAACCAAAACGCTGCAGTGTTACGATGCATGATATTTTCACCTTACACCGCACTAATTTCTTCGGCTGCTGCACTTAGTCCTTTTCTCCAGTAGTGCCTCAGTAGACAACAAATGTCAATTTTTTGTTCCTACATTTTCGGTGAGATTTATAAAATCGACTGAAAGGTAGAGTCAGTTAGTATACATAATTAAATAAAAGAATAGGACCACCCACATTTTGCTGCATTCTGCACTTTCGTTGTTCTATAATCCAACCCAGACTGTTGTTTGCATATAACTACATTTTTAACACACAATTGTTAATTATAAACAGTGTGTGGTATTTATTGACTGTTAATTAATGATATTTAGGTATAAAAATTCATTTTTCTATGAGGAGTTGGCTTTGAAAAAGAAGCCAACTTCTTATAAAGAAAATGTTTTTCTAAATCCACATCAAACCAGACCGCAACTCATAATCTCTAAATAATTATAAACAATTGTGATAAGGACTGTGAGATCTTGTACTTAAAATCACACAGACTCACAGAAGATGTTGAATTGTCGAAACACGTCTGACCAACCTAGCGAGGATATGACCAAGATACAGATCAAATTACACGGTCTTTAATAGTTCATAAAATCGAATGATTAACTAAAAATAAATTAACTTTATTAAGTCATCTAGGGTTAAACAGTCTAATAGAAAAAAGATCAACATCATTCAGTGAATTTGCGCTATTTAAATTCAATTGTTCTCCATTACAAATTGAAAATTCAAAAAAGTTTTGATTTAAAACAATTTAAAATTCAATTAAAATAGGTCATTGAATTAATCATTGAACGTCAGAAGTATACAAGTACTGAGGAATTTCCGTTCAAAAACAAAAAAGTGGTAGCTGTTTTGGACGATCATGAGTTATGAATTATTTATTAGATTGTAAATAGCAGTCAAAGTCAATTAACATTTTATTTATTTATCATTACTTTTTTTAACAAGACAATTACGATGATAAATATAAGGTGTATAAAATATAAATGGGACGCATTTTTTTTAAAATTCTAACTTTATTTAATTAAGCTTACAAAATATTAGGTTTCATGGTCCACTTGACCAAATAAACTTTTTTCAATTTTACTTACAAAATATATTATTTCTCTAAATATTTTCTTGTCCTAGAAGGGTTGTTTTTTTTTCCATAGCCATTTGAGTACAAATGTTTCCACTGGTTCGTTGTCATTGAAACGCTGGCCCACAAGAGTTTCTTTGAGGGGTCAAAAAATGAAAGTTGCAAGGTGACAAACCTGGAATAAACTTCCAACATTTCCCATCCTACTGCATCCAGTTTTTGCCTCTTGGCATTATTTATACGAGGCCTGGTGTTGTCATATAGAAGTCTTGACACTTCTGGCCCATTGTTTCTTCCTTTTCCTTCAAAATGACAACTTCACAGCATTCAATAATTGACAACAATATTGCGCATTGATCATGGAGACATGTTGGCCTCAGTTATATTCGTACTCGGGCATTGAACATGACTCTTTTTTGAACCTTTTCACACTCCCCAGAAATTTTTTGTGCCAAGCCAACCGGGCATCCTTTCCCTTCTTTTAATCGTTTCTCCTTGGTCAAAAACTGGATAACAATCCGTCGCTGTATGAAGAAAATGACTTCTTTCTCACTCATGGTTTCTAATGACACTAAAGGGAACTTCTTGCCATTCTTCCCTGTCCCTGTAGGTACAATCTATTGGCTTTTCTCTCAATTACTGTTCCATATAATAAACTTTATGTTTAATCGATTATTTTTTTGTACGAATGTCAACACTAAACCTCTTCCAAACAAAAATGTTTGATTACTCAGCAGCATTTTGTTACTTGGTAAGAAGTCAGTATTTAATAAGATGCCAACACGTGATTTTCGTGTAATTTTGTTTTACAATTTTAATCTCGGTCGGGATGGTGCCTAGAGGCAGACATTAATGGAGTCTGGGACAATGGCAGTGTGAGGAGAGCACCGCTCAAAGGTGGTTTAAAAATTTTTGAGACTTTATCTTTGAAGACAAGCTCATGGGAGGATTTCTTCCCTAGTTTATGTTCTGCAAGCTTTGATCAAAGAAAATCCCAGAAAATAGTTCGAAAATTTGCAGAGAATCTTTCAGTTAGCAGATCAACCACCACTGACCACTTTAAAGTAATTGAAAAGGTGAAAAAGCTCAAAAGTTGGGTTCTTCATGCATTAAACGACAGCCAAAAAATCATCGTTGTTAAGTTTGCGCAACTTTGTCGAAACAGAAACAACCTTTTCTGGTGGAACACATACCAACGTGTCACATAAATGAAAAAAAATTCTTTTTCTTGGGGTGGTTCAATGTTTCTGGCTTGAGTACCCCTTAAGAAAGCTAGGCGGTGACGACGGTCCTAAAATGCTCAGGTGGTTCAGGAAGTGGAGGAGGTAGTAGCATGGACAGCAGGGGCCCAGCCAGAGCGCTTGAGCGGAGAGAGGCTGGCCGGCGAGGACAGGCAAGAAACGGCAAGCCAAGGCCGGAAAGGGCGCGAGCTTACTAGAGGAAAAAAGATCGTTTCTGGACTTTCTGAGTGCTTCTTTGTCAGGTAGCAAGTATCCAGAGGACCTCGGGGGAGTCTAGAAAACCAGAGGAAACTGGAGAGATCGCCGAGGAGCGACAGATGAATCCAAGTGATGAGTGCAGCGGTGAAAATCAAGCCAGACTTTTATTTAGGTTTTTTTTTTTAAAAAAAAGAAGTTTTATTTATTTTAGAAAGAGATCTGTATTACTTTATTTTTATAATTTTTTAATGTGAGTTGGCCAACAGTTTTCCAATTTTCACATTACGAATAGAGTGTTAATTTCTGGTTTAGTTAATACACTTTTTTTTGTTTTTATTTCCCTTTGGAATCGATTCAGGTCTTATTAGTTTGTCGTTGCCAACCAGACTGGCAATCTCATAGGGTCACTATTCCCTGGGGGAGAAAAAATAGTGTGGCGCCCGAACTATATATTCATTTGTACAGTCCCACGAACTTCTCCACAGAGCTACCGACACCCAAAACCCAGGTTGGTTGTCACAAAACTGTGTGGTAGAATTGTTACTTGTGGTGAAAAGATGATATCTCTACGATAACAGCAGATTGAAGAAAAACAGTACATTTTCCAAAGCTACAAACTCATTTAAAAAATGTGATGTGATTTTGTGGGCTTCATTTGTGTTTATTTACAATAGCTCTTTTAATCTTGGCAAAACAATCAATGCCAAAGTGTATTGCTCTCAAATTGAAGCAATCCGCCAGAAATTGGCATTATTGAAGCCATCTTTGGTCAATCGGAAAAGGCCGATTTCTGTGTGACAACCTAAAAACGTTTGGATCTTTGAAGTTCTGCCTTATCGTTCTCCAATCCTCTCTCCTGCGTACTACCATTTTTTCTGACACCTGGACAACGTTTTACAACTTAAAAAATTTATTAATCAAAGGTTGTTAGAAAACAAGAAAAAAGAGAAATCGTGTTGGGTTTAGTAATAAAAAAGATTTAAAATCATTTAATTGTTTTTATGTTATGACCTGCATTATTTTCTGGATAACCCAGTACCTACATATCAACCTATTTCAAGTCTATGAACCCTCTGACATTTTTAAGAAAATCAGTTTCGTTTATATTTGGTATGACCCTCGTATGATAGGAACATAAAAGTCATCGTTGTTTTTATTTTATTTTTTTAGGTATAAGAATCGGCCGGTCATGTCTTGTGCAGGCCTTTACGACCCGACAGATATTATGAACACTGATGTTCTTACAAAATGCCAAAGAGAAGGATGGGTTAAACTAGCCTTTTATCTAATGTCGTTTTTCTACTATTTATACGGGTAAGTTTGTATACTGTAAGGATTATTATAAATTATTTCAAATATTGTATGCAAATTCTTTTTTATTTTCAATAGCTTTAATACAAAGTTAATATTTTTTAGACTTTGGTTGTGCAAGATATCTCGGTCGTTTTTAATTATTTATTAATTTTTTTTTAGTAAAATATAAAAATATAACAATAATTACAATTACAACAATAATTTAAATAGGTGGTATTATTCAGGTATTTTGTTAACTTAATTCTATTTTTTACATGCAGGATGATCCACTCCCTCATCACAACATGAAGAATTGATGAAAATTCAAATTATGTTCCAATTTAAGACTTACAATCATTACGAGACACAAAAATGAGAGGAATGTTTGCTATTCTAACAATACATTTAGAGTCTTATCAGTGAGGTGTGCCATTGTTCTTTTTTTTTTTTTTTTTTTTTTTTTTTTTTTTTTTTTTTTTTTTTTTTTNTACAGCATTTTATTTTGTAAAATTACTACTAAGATTGTATTTTTATATCGTCTAACATCAACATTAAATTTTATGCTAATCAATTCTATAAGTTATTTTTGTTTTTATGTCAACTTTACAGCAGGTATACTTTCACACTTTAAAATTTTTATGATTTGTAAAGCATTCATCAGCATGGCATGACGTGTTAAAAAAAAAATCCAAATAAAATTTATAGACCCTGTAGTATTATTTTCTTTTTTGTCTGGTAGTCAAATCAACTTGTATTTATGTATTAATTGTAGATAAATTAACTATTATTATTTTGTAAATAATTTTTTTTTACAATAAAACTTTATTACAAAAAACATTGTTAATTGAATACATAAATAAAATGATTTAAATACTCATCCTGTTACTTTTTCTCTTTTTCATAATGCAATTTTTCTCTTGACACATTTAAATAATTGGTAGAAAAAACTATGTCTGTTATAAGATGTTAATATCAATGTTAAATATCACAAACAAAATTTGTATATAAATGCATTTGGTAAGTAATGACTTATATAAATGCACAATTATCACAATGCATCAATTTAAAAAACTTGGCAGCTTAGAAATGTTTCCACAGATATCAAACGACGACGGTATATTAAAAAAAGGTAACGTTATTGGTTAAGGTAATACAGTATGTGATTTATGTTGCGATCTATTTTAAAAGCTTCGAGTAAAGCCATTCGTCGGTGAGCTCGTCCAGCTCACGTACCTCATAAGCGAGAGGAAGATTGGCCTCTCTTTGCACGGCTATTTTCGTCCCAGCGTACATTATCTGCAAGTCGGTCTGGCAGTCTAAAAACACAAAGGTAAAACAAATATAATTTACTTATCAATGTGCAAACAGTAGAAAAAGAGGTAAAATTCACATTACACTGAACATTTTAAGAACCTTATTAAGCTATTACTAGTTACCCCTTGGTGTGACATATATAAAGCACATCGGAAATGATACTCTTCCGTCCGGATGGGCTAGACGGCAAGTGTAAACGACGTATCTGGGCTGGTGCCCGGGTAACACTTCTTGCAAATCATCCAAGCTGGTGTCCTTTACATAAAAGCAAATAAACCAACATTTAAATGGGTAAATAATAATTTCACTTATAACTAAACTATTTCAATAATTGGTAAAAAATGAAATCTGGTTAAAAGGAGTCGGCCTATTTAGGATCTTGCGCCCGATGACAAATATTGATCTATTGTGCAATCTCCATTTCTAGAGCTCTACTAAAATCCTAAGGATTTTTACCAGATCCCAAAGCTTTGTTAAATTTTCTTAGGTTTCTTTTTCTTGACAATATCTATACAGGCTTGTTTCTGCTGCTAGGCTTGCGGCTAATAAACTCTGGTATTTTAAGAGCTCTCGCATTGAAATAGTCAGTGAGTATAAATATTTGGGCTTAATTCTCACAACTAAACTTTCATTCAATGTTCATGCGAAAGACTCATTTCGAATAATCTGCCCCGGGTTTAGTAAATACAAACTTTTGGCTGTTTGCCGCCCGATTGTGTCCTACGCTTCCCAGGCTTGGGGTTTCCAGCGCTATGAAACAATTGAATCCCTACAACGCTATTTTATCCGTAAAATTTATCTCATCCCTTCTTTCACCCTTAACTACATGATCTACCTTGACCCCTCAGTTGAACTTTTTTGTTTCAATTTACATACTTCCTATATCTGCAGCTTCCTAACCTTCCCAGGAATATTGTGCTGAAAATCATAAGGTCCAAAATATCATGGTTCTCTTGCTGGAATACCTTGGCTCGACAAGTTCATCTCAGTGACAATTTTTCCAATTTTTTTGGACAATTATAAAGAGTGGCCACTTTTACACTAAAAATTGATCAACCATATCCGCACCTCTCAGTGAAATGTTTCCTTCATGCTCAAAATCCCTCTAGGTTTTTTCTGTACAAGGATCTTAATGTCAATCAACCTTTCTTGAACATAGTGCAAAGTCCAATTAATTAAGGTTTTAAGTTGAGATAAAAAAGTCATTGTCACAAGCGGGATTCGAACCCACGACCTTTGGCTTGATACCCCACTACTCTACCACTTGAGCTATCGTGACCTCGATCCACTCGGACACCAACTTCCCATCTCAACCCACCTTTTGAATTTTCCCTCCTTTTTTCCATTTTTCAATGTCATGTAATCTATTTGATTCTCAGCGACAAGTGAAATGGCCACGGAGAGCTTTAGTGAACGTATACTTCATTTTAATTAATTAAATTTGCTATTTTTCGTGGTCCGCTTGACCAATTAATATCATCCAATTAATTAAGGTTTTAAGTTGAGATAAAAAAGTCGTGTCACGAGTGGGATTCGAACCCACGACCTTCGGCTTGATACGCCGCTACTCTACCACTTGAGCTATCGTGACCTCGATCCACTTGGACACTAACTTCCCATCTCAACCCCACAGTTTGAATTTTCCCTCCTTTCTGCCATTTTTCAAATGTCGTGTAATCGTGATGATATTAATTGGTCAAGCAGACCACGAAAAATAGTGAATAGTCTCAAGTTCTAAAATTCCATCCATTCCGCTAACTCGCTGGTTTTTGAAAGTTAGGTGCGAATTACTCTTTACCTTAATTATAATTCCACAAGAGTCAACAGTTCTGATTAGTGCTCTGCAACAGGCAGGCTCGAGAAGATTGTTTTCACTTTTTAGCAGAATGCCCAGTTTTAGCAGAATTCTGAGTACGGCATATAGGCAATGTTAACAAGAGAGCACCTATTTTTTTTTTTTTTTTTTTTTTCAAGGGTTTACCACAGCAGAGGTCATATCAACCCTCAGGAAGACGGTTCGGCCACCAACGCCCCCCTTATGTCTTTATTAAATAACCCCAAATGCTTAAAGTTAGTAAAGTTTGCAATGGAAGCCTGGAACTACAGAAAAGAACTATTTTTTATTTCAATTATTAAGTGTTTAATGTACAAAAAAGAGACACCCAGGTTATTTATATATGCATAAGTGTATGTAAATATTACTTAGATATGTTATTTTATTTTACTTATATAGTTTTTTTTTCTCTTTTGTTTATTGCTGGAGAAGAAATATTTAGTCTTATTTTGTTTATTAAAAATTTATAGTCCGACTCTGGTATATATGGTATTGATAACCACTGCCGTTATGTGCAATTTTTTTCTCTCTTTTGTTTTTCTAATAAAGTACTTTTTTCACTCATTCATTGTTTCTGCTGTTAGAAGTCTATATATACTTCAGAAGTCAGGAATTCCAGGTTTAGTAGTTGTGATATTAATTTCTGTGATAAAACTTGGATGAATTTTTTTACATGCCTCTATCCTGGGATACCTCGGAATCATACCCAGGGTAATCAAGACATATTTCTCCCTTAGAGTGGAGACCAAGTCGAATGCCTTTCGGTTGGTGGAGGTGAAATTTTTTAGTTTGAACAATATATTTTTTATCTTGACCCGCTCTATTCCAAAGACGACCAAAAACACACTTTTATAAAAAGTAATCTTTGTAGTTTAAACAAGTATTGATTTCGGGGTGCTGCCCATTCCCCTCTTCAGCTGTTATCAATGTAATTTTTTTTTTTTTTGTATTTCCCAGTTAAATTTCAATGTTATTAACGGTCATTTGCCCATTCCAAACTCTACTGTCGAATTTTAGCTGTACTTTTATGAAGAAATTCTGTCAGCATAATAATTGGACCTGTTTGGTCCGTAATAAACGTTTTGGTCTGTCAAACGTGTTTTGACTTGTCACCATCTTTGTTGGTGGGTTTTGTATAAAATTAATGTATCCGACAAGGCAAAAATAGGTCAACCAAAATGATCCGAAACGACTTTGTCCTATTTTTTCCGGCTTTCTTGCTTCCTTTTGCATTATTAATAATTTGCATTTTCGCGAATTTAAACAAGGCTTGGTCCCAATCAGTTTGGAAAAGCTGGACTGTATTGGAAAAAAAATGATTATACTCAATTTAATTGTTGAATATGCTTATTCCTAATTTTATCACACAGACATAACTAAACATTAATTAATTTGCTTAGTCATTCCTGATAATTGCCATCTGTCTATAGTCACTGTTTTGGTCTGTCATTTTGGCTTCCTGCCTTCTTTTGTTGCTTGTCCCTTCACTTTTTTGCTAGAACACGGTATTATTATTCTAACCGCCAGACTAAACAAAAATCAGACAAACCCTCCTTTGGGTAAACGACCAGATCAAAATGATCGGGGATAACTAAACAATATGAACTTGTTCTCATTACATTCATTGTAGCCTGAATGCCTACACATTTCACCAACATGTAAAAGGGCCAAAACTACTATAAATGAAATATAGATCAACTTTGTCAACTTTTGATATGCTGAGTATCATTTTCAAACATCATTTCACATTAATCATCAACCAACTATGAAAGCAAAAATGCAGTAATCATGAGAAAATTTTCCAAACATGACAAACCAAAACTGTCTCACATGCACAAACAGTATTTTCAACAATTAAGAAGATATGTCAAATCTACGATATTCTGAGTGTCATTTACCATAATAATTTTAAGTTGAACATCATCAGCCAGCCTAAAAAAGACAATCATCATGAGACCAATCTCCAAATATGACAAACCAAAATTGACACATATACACCAAACAGTATCTTCAACAGACATGAACTTTGATCCACTTTTGATATGCTGGGTATCATTTTCCAACATAATTTTAAGTTAATTATCATCAGCCTGCTTATAAAAACCCAATCATCATGAAAAAAATCTCCAAACATAACAAACCAAAACTGTCACTCCTGCACGAACAGAATTTCCAACAAATAAGATTTGTCAAAACTTTGATATACTGAGCATCATTTTCCATCATAATTTTAAGTTGATCATCATCACCCTGCCTTAAAAACCCAGTCATCATGAGAAAAATCACTGAACATAAGAAACCAAAACTGTCACACCTGCACAAACAGAATTTCCATCAAATACGAAGATTTGTCAAACCTTTGATATTCTGAGTGTCATGTACCATCATAATTTTAAGTTTAACATCAGACAGCCTTAAAAAGACAATCATCATGAGAAAAATCTCCAAATATGACAAACTAAAATTGACACTTATACACCAAACAGTATCTTCAACAGACATGAACTTTGATCCACTTTTGATATGCTGGGTATCATTTTCCAACATAATTTTAAGTTAATTATCATCAGCCTGCTTATAAAAACCCAATCATCATGAAAAAAATCTCCAAACATAACAAACCAAAACTGTCACTCCTGCACGAACAAAATTTCCAACAAATAAGATTTGTCAAAACTTTGATATACTGAGCATCATTTTCCATCGTAATTTTAAGTTAATCATCATCACCCTGCCTTAAAAACCCAGTTATCATGAGAAAAAACTCAGAACATGACAAACCAAAACTGTCACACCTGCACAAACCCTATTTTAAAAAAATATGAAGATTTGTCTAATCTTTGATATACTGAGTATCATTTTCCATCATAACTTTATATTAATTATCATCAGCGTGCATATAAAAACCCAATCATCATGAAAAAATCTCTCAACATAACAAACCAAAACTGTCACTCCTGCACGAACAGAATTTCCAAAGAATACGAAGATTTGTCAAACTGATATACTGAATATCATTTTCCATCGTAATTTTAAGTTAATCATCATCAGCCTGCCTTAACACCCAGTCATTATGAGAAAAATCACCGAACATGACAAACCAAAGCTGTCACAACTTCACAAACCCTATTTAAAAAATAAAAAATAAATATGAAGATTTGTCAAACCTTGATATAATGAGTATCATTTTCCATCGTAATTTTATGTTAATCATCATCACCCTGCCTTAAAAACCCAATCATCATGAGAAAAAACTCCAAACATGACAAACCAAAACTGTCACTCCTGGACGAACAGAATTTCCAACAAATATGAAGAATTGTCAAACCTTTTATATACTGAGTATCATTTTCCGTCATAATTTTAAGTTGATCATCATCACCCTGCCTTAAAAACCCAATCATCATGAAAAAAAAATCTGAACATATCAAACCAAAACTGTTTTTTCAGCATATATTATGAACTGGCACTATGTATCTTATATAAGCTTTGGGCCTTCTTCAGTGAGGAACTGATTTTTCTCAGTTCTAATAATAAAACTTTAGTACAGATTCCCTCAAACCCACCAACTCTAAAATTAACTTAAAACTGAGTAACGTTGTAAAAGTGACTTACTATTATTAATTATAGTCCTAATTAGGAGTCAAGGGTAAAACATCCTGAACGTTAGTTTGCTTTTTATGTTTATAAAACATCGCTCGTTAATTCCTAATCAAGCTAATTGGGTGTAAAAGAATAATCACATATGCTTAGTCAAGTAATGCTAGATAATATACAGTAGTTAGTCTTACAGTTTGTTCTTTATGTACCTTATGCATAAATTGATTTTTTTGTTTTTTGAGAATAGATAAAACTGCTTTTTTTTCATACGCAGCTTTAGTCATAATGAGTCATGCGTGAAAAATTCACTGTCTTAAATTATTCAAAATGTATACGATGGAAGCAAATTTAACTATAAGTTTAATATTTAAAAAAATTATTTGCAATAAAAATAAATTTATCAAATGGTCTCTCACCTCGACCAATTCATCGATGCAGATCTTCTGCGCCTGTTTGTCCACCTTAACTGAAAATCAAACGAATCAGACATTTTAAAATTTTTATTACTCAATTATTATTATATTACGGATAAGGGCGGCGCTTGTTTCTGCCTTTCTGAATCGGAATTTTTTCAATGCTTCTTTGACATCATCTTCAATTTCGCACACGTTGACGTTAGACTGAAATATAATTTTAATTAAAACGCTGGCTATTTTCTTTGTTGGTTTTTAACAGTTACCATTGTTTTCTTTGTATTTTCTTCGTTCGGCTTCACTGGAGTTTTAGCTGTTGTTCCCTTGACAACAAGAACTCTTGTTGTTGTTGTAACCTGGATGCCTGTGCTGTCAAAAGGGGCAAGAACTGTTAAGTACTAGCCAGGCTGGGTCTACGAAGGGAAATTATTGAACAATCTATTTTAAAAAAATACCAAAATATAATTTATCTCAGTGTTTTAATTTATATCCGAATAAACAATATAATATTAAAACATGTTTGAATTTTTACTGAACCATTGGTGATTAATGGCTATCAAAAAATCAACCTAAACCAATCAAAAATCTACATTACATTTTTCAAGTTTTTTTTTCGACTAAAAATATAAATTTGATCATATTTAATTGTATTATGTTCCTAATGGCTTCAAAACTACCTGTGGATTGAGTAAAGATTAAAGAGTATAAAGGTTATTAGTGACAGGCTCAGATGCAATAATCCTAAATTTGATAGATAATCCTCTATGATGTAAATATACAGACTTTTATTGTAAACAAATTAATGCTCAACTAGTATAAGAATGTACTAATAACATTCTTTCTGACTTGGGGTGTCGTGGAATAAAGGAATGGCAATAAAAAAGCTGATAAACTTGCTAAACAAGAAGCCTCTACAAGATATAGACAGGGACCAAAACCTGTATTACGCATTAGCAAATCCAACTAGCAAACTCCAAAATAGAAGCAAGGCATTCCAAACGAAAATCAAAAATTCTTCTTGTAAATGGACCGAGTCGCTATACTCGGTTTAGAGCCTAATGTGAGGTCACCTGGTTAAAGGAATATGTGAAAAAGGGTATCAACAGAAACCAAAAAAGATACTGTATATAGTTATCCAAATAAATTTGACACATTAGATAAAGAGACGAAACGTTTTATAAAAACTTAAAACCAAATTCTATAGTCACTAACGCTTGGCATCCAGAGGTGCAATAACCTATATGCTTCTACCAAACTACACTAACAAATTCTATGCCTGTTTGTCATAATTTTTAGTTTATTTGAAACTAAAATAACTTGTGAGATTTCCCCGTGTGAAATTGTTGAAATTTGATCGAAAATGTTTCTCGCCTATCCTTGCTGAGTTGGTCTGTCAGATGTTTCGGCGTTGAATAGTACACAATCGGTATCAGGACGACGATAAATTGGCCGATTAAAGCTCGGTGAGGATACCTATCGGCCCTTCTTTGGCATACCAAATTGCCAAAAACAGATCCACCAGACAATGGAGTCAGAATAAACCCTCGGTTAAATGCGATGGTATTCCATGATAGAAGCGAAAAAGTTTATCATCGCAGAAACTAACGGCAGAACTACTAAGGACATGTACAATTAGAATGATAGTAGTACTGCTGACTGGACACTACATATTCTTGAGGCATATGTATACTCGGACCAGATGAAACAAGCCTGTGCAGATATTGGAAGAACATTCTTCGCAGGAACAAGAAATTGTTGTGCGAAGGCCTATAGGAGAAGAAAAGCTCAAGACTGAAAGAAACGCATTCTTTACGAAGCTTTGGGATCTGATAAAAAGCTTTGAGCTTAACGAAGAGCTCAAAACTATAATGGAGATTGCACAATAGGTCATGGTTCGCAAGGTCGTTTAGAAAGCATCTTGGTCAGCCAATACAAATTCATTGTGTTATTACTTGGGAACCATCTGGTCAAACTTTTTACAAATGTGTGGTGGTTAGTGACCGTTAGTAATGATTATTTGGAGATCGTGAGATGCGGTCTGGTGTGAGGTAGGTTTTAGAAAAACTCTTTATTGAGCCTGAAGATGATCTGTATAAAGATCGAAACATTGGCAGAATAAAGATGTTTTTATAAAACCTACCTCACACCAGACGCATCTCACGATCTCCAAATAATCTTTTTACAAACATATTTTGTATTTTCCTGTTAGTAGTTTGAGGAGGTAAGTAAACCATTTTTTGGATGAACAGCACTGTTTTTTTTATTTACATTTTTAGATTCCATTTTTAACTCTTACAAAATTTGAGGTTATCAAGCATTCTTTACGGGCCCCAGAATGGGAAATCATATTTTAAATAGGAAAGTGTGTGTGGACATTACTAAGGTTTTTTTTATGGATCTATCCATATCTATGAAAAAACAAGTTTGTAATGTTACACTTTTGTACTTAAAATATATATTTCCCAATCTAAAGGGTAGTCATGGTTCTGATTAAAATTTACAAAATTTGAGGTTATCAAGCATTCTTTACAGGCCCCAGAATGGGAAATCATATTTTAAATAGAAAAGTGGGTGTGGACATTACTAAGGGTTTTTTTTATGGATATATCCATATCTATGAACAAACAAGTTTGTAATGTTACACTTTTGTATTTAAAATATATATTTCCCAATATAAAGGGTAGTCATGGTCCTGATTAAAATTTACAAAATTTGAGGTTATCAAGCATTCTTTACAGGCCCCAGAGTGAGAAATCATATTTTAAATAGAAAAGTGTGTGTGGACTTTACTAAGGTTTTCTTTATGGATCTATCCATATCTATGAAAAAACAAGTTTGTAAAGTTACACTTTTGTATTTAAAATATATATTTTCCAATCTTAAGGGCAGTCATGGTCCTGAATAAAATTTACCAAATTTGAAGGTTAGCAAGCATTCTTTACAGGCCCCTGATTAAGAAATACATATTTTATGTCCACACACTTTTGTATTTAAAATATGTATTTCCCATTTTGGGGCCTGTAAAGAATGTTGGTTAACTTCATATTTTGTAAATTTTAGTCTGGACCATGACTATCCTGAAGATGTTTCAATATGTGACAACAGAAGGTCACGTTTTTGGTATTTTCTTCATTCCATGACCATTTACCTAATAAAAAAATTAGGATTACTTTCAAAGATTTTGGTTCAAGTGCTGAGGGAAAGGGATAATGAGCCTGGTGATAAACATTGATCAAAATCTCATCTTTGGTCGGGTTCTGTGTAAAGTTGCGGAAAAAAATCAGGTCGTACACTATAAAACTTCCCTCGCAGGGATATGGTGAGGTAGGCTTATGAGTCGATTCTCGGAAAATAAATCATTCGGCAGATAAATGTTTATGATTTTAAAAAAGAGAGGTCAGATGGAGGTAGGCTTATCTGTTATGTAGCCGCCTCTTCCAGGAAACTCCAGGGAGCATACATTAACTTTAAAGCCAACATAAATTATACCGGTAAAGAGCGGTTGTAAGGGGGGGGGGAACAGTTCTGAAATCCAAACTATCCGTGGAAAGGTGGGCTTTTTGTCATTTGCCAAGGATTGTTTCTGAACCGGTGCGGTGTATATGGAGGGGGCCTAGATAAACTATCTAGCTAGCCGACTAGACTTCACCTGGCCCCTAACAAGTGGTGTCGGCGGAGATCAAAGAGACCCTCGGCTCGAAGGGATTCGACTCGGAGGAGGGGCTCTTCCAACATCAGTGAGATCCGAGACGGGGTAGCAAACGGGAGGATGAAGGCGGTTGCTCTTCTCTTCCTTCTTCTCTTCGCCCTCGCCGCTTCCGCTTCTGCCGTCGGCCCCAGGCACCCCAACCCTCGAGGGGCGACCTCCCTCCAATCGAAAATTCATCATTTGCAAGTAAGATCGAAACTCAATTATTAAAAAAAAAAAATTTGGATTCTGTAAAAACTGCAACCCAAATGACTGAACCTTTTTGTTTATAATTTGATCGACATGGAAGAAAACACTAAAATTATCAACTAAAACACTCATAAATTGAATAAAATACACTTATGCCAGAAAAAGCTTTGCTAATTTCATCAATTTGTTGAAAATTAATTCTAGATGCACTGTTTTGCATAAATTAAAAAAAAATACATGACAATATTTGCAATTAAGATATCCATAACAAGAACAGATAACAGTAACATCTATAAAAACAACCTGGGATACAAGATAAATATAATAATTATTCAGAAATCGTGAGATGCGGTCTGGTGTTGTAGGTTTCTGAAAAACATTTTCTTTATCGTGCCAATGTTTCGATCTTTATTGAGATCATCTTCAGGGCTCAAACTGTTTGTCTTCTGTGTAACTGTGCCATTCTTGCGTGTCATGTTGAGAGTGCCTGAAGATGGTCTCAATAAAGATCGAAACGTTGGCACGATAAAGAAAATGTTTTTCTGAAACCTACACCAGACCGCATCTCACGATTTCTGAATAATTATCGAATAACGGTCACTAATCACCACACATAAATATAATATATAAATAAATAAAGCACGCCCACCTCGAGTTCTAGTTTGCTTAATTTTCCCCATTAGCAGTAAATCTATTAATGCACGTTTGCATATCTTAATCTAACAGAATTAAAATAGATTATTAATTTTAAATAGGCTTATCTTTAGAATGAAAGAAGACCAGGTGAGGCCATCGAATAAATGCTTAGAATTAATTTAAAAAAATAAATTTAGGCCATGATGGAAATATTTATTACGAAAGCTAGACAAGAAGAAACGGATTTTGTTCTTAATTTGATGACCTCATCCTTAATGTGGGTTGATTTTAGATACGATTTGATTTAGATTTCACAAAATTAAACTTTTTTTCTTTGCTTCTCATTGAATACATTTATTGGCAATTAAATTTTTATTTGTATAGATTTCCTGGAATATTCTGAAGGTCTACTGTTGTCTAAGTAGAATAAGTTTTATCATGTCTTTTTTATCTATTTATTTGTATTTATCTTATTTCGTATATTTTTAATGTTTAGTATGTTTCTAGAGATACATTGAACATTTCTAATACTTACAAAGAAAAATTCTGACTATTGTTTGAAGGTCAAATCCTAACTTTAAGTTTTTTTTTCTCGAAATTATAGATTAAAATACTAAACATTATGCTATGATTTTCTTAAAAAAATATTATAAAGAAAGACTTCCCAAAAAGAGACTACACAAAGGAAAAATAAAAAAACGAAAAACAAGAAAAACCTTTCTGGTTTTATAATTGTTTAATTATTTATTGGAAATTAAAATCTTATTTATGTAGATGTACCGGAATATTCAATAGCTGTAGGATAAGTTTTATAATGTTTTGCCATTTATCCTATTTCATACATTTTTAATGTTTTGTCTCTAGAACTATATTCTCATTATATATTTCCGACACTTTAAAAAAAAAAATCCTCTTCCTTTACGTTTTTTTTTCTCGAAATTATAGATTAAAATACTAAACATTATGCTATGATTTAAAAAAAAATATTATAAAGAATGACTTCCTACCCTACTACAAAGAAGAGACTACACAAACGAAAAAGACCAACTTCTCGCATAAAAAAAACGAAAAACAAGAAAAACTTTTCTGGTTTTATAATTGTACACATTTATTGAAAATGAAACTCTTATTTATGTATACGTACTGGAATATTCAATGTAGGATAAGTTTTGTAATTTTTTGCCATCTATTTATAATTATCATATTTCATACATTTTTAATGTTTAGTCTCTAGAACGATATTCTCATTATATATTTCCAACACTTTCAAAGAAAAATTCTGATTATTGTTCAAATTTGTTCAAAAACCTTCTCAGTAGAAGTTTTCTTTTTTCTCGACATTATAAATTAGAATAATTACTAAATATTATGCTATGATTCTGTAAAACAAATTTTATAAAGAACAACTTCCTCAAATTTACCCCCTGATGTTTGAACCTGTGAAAATTTGAAGAATGATATTCAGAAATCGTGAGATGCGGTCTGGTGTGACGTAGGTTTCAGAAAAACGTTTTTTTTATCGTGCCACGTTTCGATCTTTATTGAGATCATCTTCAGGGCCTGGGATTTACAAACATTGTTTACATTTAACAAATACATTTAGGATGTGGAAAAAAGTGAATGTTTTTGTTAAATTTAAACAATGTTCGTAAATCCCAGGCCCTGAAGATGATCTCAATAAAGATCGAAACGTTGGCACGATAAAAAAAAAATTCTGAAACCTACATCACAACAGATCGCATCTCACGATTTCTGAATAATCATCGACAAACGGTCACTAATCACCACACATTTGAAAATTGAATTAAAAACAAAATTTCCAAAGGCTCTTGTTTATTTATAATTGTATACGCTTGGCTTTTTGCTATTTATTTTGTTCCCTGTTTTATTTGTTGACGAAAGAACAGATATAACTATAAAGCTAAAATCAGAAAGAAACCTAGAAAAATATATATCAAATATAATCCTCATTTTCTTTGTTTTTTCTACCCTTCTATGCTTCTTTTTATGGGTGGTTTCTGTCTTAATTATGTGCCTTCTCTGAAGACCATAGAACATAATCCTCCTGATACAAAAAGTCAATCCTTGAATTGTAAATAACTAAGCCGTAATGTCAAACTTTTCCAAGCTATTTGTAATTACTTTAAAGAAACGACTTAAACAGATTAATAAAAAAAGGTTATGTGGGTCTTGGTCTGCGATTAGGTACATATTGATCAGGCTTTGGGACATTGGATGTTACTCAAATGCTTTTCAAAGGAAAAAGGAAATTAATGTACACACTGAAGATGGAAGGCAATAAGTGACCCAGCACCAGTTGAACATGACTTCTTGGATCTATAAAGCCCACCTTTGGAAATTCAGAATTTTCCTTTTTGGAGTTTTGGGTATTCTTTTTATTGTGGTGAGTCCCGGGCACCTTTCATTCGTTTATCATTCATTCAGGGTGACAGTCGACTGCGTAAAACCAAAAAGACCCGAAAGACACCCGCATTTGAACTTAGTCCATCTAACTCCTTGATTTTTGAGGTTGCTGAAATGTGTTAAAATGAAGAAGGAGTGAAAAACTTCCTGATCAACACAATTTGGACGATTTTTCTTGCAGGATTTAAATTTCCTTGGGTTATTTTCTGAAAGACGATTTTACGCTTGGATGTGATTAACTATAATAATAAATCTATAAAATCCTGTCTTTAAAACGCACCGAACTCATGGAAATTAAGAGTACTGTATTTTTTTTGGTAATTTTATGGATGTCATCATTCCAAATATTTTTTAAAAATATTTTCTATTAAAATCTTAAATTAACAAGAGATTGATATATATTTTTTTATGTATAAAATTCCCCTCACAATATAAACCAATTTTTTTTAAATATTTTGAATATTGAGTATATGTATAAATGCTAAATCCAAATAAAATCGTCTTTCAGAAAAGGATGAAAGGAAATTTAAATCTAAGGATAATTATTGAATGAAGATTAAGCGCATTTAGGAAGAACGTTTTTTTTATAATTGATAATTTTTACTTCGTTCAGAGTTATGTTCCTTTCATAAATTTATGATAAAAATGCATTCCGAAAGCTCGGCAAGAAGGAACGGCCTTTCCTCTTTAATGACCTCACCTCTTTTTCCTTCATTCTGAATATGGGTTCTTCCTTCAAATTTTTAGAGGATTTTTCTTGCAGGATCTAAATTTCCATGCGACTTTTTCTGGAAAACGATTTTATGCGTGTTTGTGATTAAGTACGATAATAAATCTATAAAATCCTGTTTTTAATACTCACAGAATAAGTGCAAAAGTTTTGTATTTATTGTTTTTTGATAATTTCACGCATCATCTTTACAAATAATTGTTTAATTATTCTCCGCTAAAATATTAAATTAACGCGAGGTTGGTGGTCATAGTAAAAAAACTATGTACAAAAATAATACATAATATAATTTAAAAAAAAAAATTATAATAATTTTTTTACCTTGAATTGCCTTTATAAATGCTAAATCCAAATAAAATCGCCTTTCAGAAAAGGACCAAAGGAAATTTAGTCCTCTAAAGAAAATTAATTATTGAAAGACTATTAAACCACATTTAGGAAGAACAAAAGAGTAGTCCACATGTGTCTAATTAATTTTTTGTCTGTTTAAAGTTATGTTTTATGATGAATTTAGGACCTGATATAAAATACATAATACAAAAGCTCGGGAATAATAACCGGACTTCGTCCTTTATTTGATCATCTCCCGTTTTTCTTTCATTCTGTCTGTTGATCTTCTTTCATTAATTATTTTTAGAGGATTTTCTTGCAGGATCTAAATTTCCTTGGGTCCTTTTCTGAAATATTTTATTTCAATTTAGCATCGGATTTTCATACAGAAAAAATTCTTCTACCTATCAAGCTAATTTAAAGTTTTTAGAAAAAAATTCAATAGTTTTCTGGTGTATAAAAATGACCAGAGAAAATTTTGCGAAGAAATCCATTCTGTGCAGGTATTAAAAGGAGAAATATATGGATATGTCAGCTTAATCATAAATCCGAAATGTTCTCGATTCGATTTTTGAAACAGTCTTGAAAACTAAAAGAAAAAAAAATTCTCGTCTGTCAATTTATCATTTTTGTGGCGTTGAGAGAAGAAATGAATCGTTAGTGTAATAAAACTTTGAAATTTTTACAAAATGTGTGGTGTTTAGTGACCGTTTTTATTTGATGATTATTTGGAGGTCGTGAGATGCGGTCTGGTGTGACGTAGGTTCTAGAAAAACATTTTCTTTATCGTGCCAACGTTTCGATCTTTATAGAGATCATCTTCAGGACCTGGGATTGATAAACATTGTTTAAATTTTACAAATACATGTAGGATATGAAAAAATGAATTTATACAATGCTAGAAAATTTTAGATAAAAAGAAATGTATTTATACAATGCTAGAAAGTTTTAGATTAACAAGTAATAATAATGAATTTATACAATGGTAGAAAATTTTAGATAAAAATGAATTTATACAATGCTAGAAAATTTTATATTAAAAAGTAATAATAATAATTATTATTATTATTATTCAGAAATCGTGAGATGCGGTCTGGTGTGATTTCAGAAACATTTTCTTTATCGTGCCAACGTTTCGATCTTTATTGGGCTCATCTTCAGGGCCTGGGATTTACAAACAATGTTTCCTTTTAACAAATACATTTAGGTTGTGGAAAAATGAATTTATACAATGCAAAATATATATATTTTTTTATATTCAATCAAAGTCACTAATCACCACACAATAATAATAATAATAATAAAATTTTAGATAAAAAAATGAATTTATACAACGCTAGAAAATTTTAGAAAAAAAGAATTTATACAATGCTAAAAAATTTTAGATTAAAAAGCATTGTATAAATTCATATTTTTTAATCGACTTTTTTTCTAGCATTGTATAAATTCATCATTATTATTTTTTTTAATCTAAAATTTTCTAGCATTGTATAAATTCTTTTTTCTTTTCACATCCTACATGTATATGTAAAATTTTAACAATGTTTATAAATCCGAGGTCCTGAAGATGATCTCAATAAAGATCGAAACGTGCCACGATAAAGAAAACGTTTTTGTGAAACCTACATCACACCAGACCACAATTTATACAATGCTAGAAAATTTTAGCTTAACCATAGAAGAAATGAATCGTTAGTGTAATAAAACTTTCAAATTTTTGTATTACATGTACATAATGATCAGGCATTGGATCATTGGATTACTTACTCAAATGCTTTTGAAAGGAAGAAGGAAATTAATGTACACGCTAAAGATGGCAAGGCAATAAGTGACCCAGCGCCAGTCGAACATGACTTCCTGGATCTATAGCCGACCTTTGGAAATTCAGCATACTTATGTATGTCAGGGGATTTCAGGAATTTTCCTTTTTGGGGGTTTTGGGTATTCTTTTCATTGTGGTCAGCCCCGGGCACCTTTCATCCGTTTATCAATCCGTAAACGTCAGGGTGACAGTCGACTGTGTAAAGCCAAAAAGACCCGAAAGACACCTGTATTTGTACTTTGTCCGGACAAAGGTTTTTTTTGTTCGTGAAAATGCGTAACGACCACCCACTCAAATCGAACAAATCGTACACACTAAACCGAAGTTTTCATCGTCATATCGGCCTTGTAAACAGCTTACAAACGGATCCGGATTTCGGCCGAAGCTTTTTGTTGTTTTTGTATAATGAGAGAGTTGAATAGAGGGGCCGACAATAGATTTAGGGCAGAGTGCTCTCCGACTATTGTTGCCGGCCTTTCATCTCCGCCGACTCTCGACAGATTGCTTTCTTTTCTTCCATCTCACTCTAGCTCTTTCTCTTCTCCCGATTCTCACTCGCATTCCCATTACATCCGTGAGGAAACGGAAATTCTCGATTTCCCAAGATTCGATCCAAAGCTTTAACTATAACTCAAGTTTGTATGACCGACTTACAATTTATTTTCTTTTGTTTGATTAATCGACGTGATGATACTTTATAAAATAAGTCCCGAAAATGGTATCAAAGTAATTCTTTTAAGAAAAAAAAAATCGGTTCCAAGTAGGTCTTAAAGAGCCGACAAAGAAGCTGTTCAAGTGGAAGGGGAGCGATCATTTTCTTACTAGCTCCTTTGGTCATTATCATCATCATTAGTTATCGGTCGGTCGACTTCAAACGGACAGAGTGAACAGTAAGAGGCGAAATTTAAATATTCAAAGGTGTTCGGCGTTGGGAAAATAATTGGAATTCGCTAATCAAATTAAGCCCGGGGACGAGATTTCAACACGAGCTATAAATACGACTGAATCGCACGAGGAAGACCTGGCCGAAATATTTTGTAAAAATTATTTGGAGGTCGTGAGATGCGGTGTGGTGTGACGTAGGTTTTAGAAGAACATTTTCTTTATCTTGCCAACGTTTCGATCTTTATTGAGATCATCTTCAGGGCCTGGATTTATAAACATTGCTTAAATGTTACAAATACATGTAGGATGTGAAAAAAATGAATTATATAATGCTAGAAAATTTTAGATAAAAAAGTAGTAATAATAATAATGAATTTATACAATGCCAGACAATTTTAGATAAAAAAATTAATTATACAATGCTACAAAAGTTTAGATCAAAAAGTAATAATAATAATGAATTTATGCAATGCTAGAAAATTTTCGATTAAAAAGTAATAATAATAATGAATTTATATAATGCTAGAAAACTTTAGATTAAAAAAATGAATTTATACAATGCTAGAAAATTTTAGATAAAAAAAGGAATTATAAAATGCTAGAAAATTTTAGATAAAAAATTAATTATACAATGCTAGAAAATTTATTTAGAAATCGTGAGATGCGGTCTGGTGTGATGTAGGTTTCAGAAAAACATCTNCTCTCTCTCTCTCTCTCTCTCTCTCTCTCTCTCTCTCTCTCTCTCTCTCTCTCACTCCCTCCCACGAGCACGTAAAAAACCCACCGAATTACTCGAAAACGGTTGAGAAATTGGGCAAAGTGGAAGACTGAAAGCTTATTAAAATTTCCTATCGATTGCTATAGGATTTCCTGGCTCCATAGCCCAATTTGAAGTTTTTGTAAAAACTGAAAAATTAACATGTTCTCGAATTTTTAAATTTACCGATGAATAACTGGAGCGAGGAAAAACATTTAAAAAAAAGCCATATCGTTCAGCGTGAAATTTAAAAAAAAATGAGATCTAGCGCGGGTCTGTGACTTAAAACGCTGAGAAAATAAGCATTTTCAAAGTTGGCCAAAATTTCGTGCAAGGCAACGTATCTTTATCCTCCGGAGAGACCAGGCATTGTACCTAAGATTGTAAATAAGAAATTTAAAAAAAAATTTAAATCGATGTTGTCTCTTCTTTTACAAGAATTTTAGCTCCCAAACTAGGAGGCTCCATATGCGACCAAAGGTCCAAACGTTTTTCTATATTTCACTTGTGAATAAAAAAAAAACCCCCGGATAAATATGCGCGGAATGAGTACAAACGATTGACAAAGAATTTTATAACGGCCACTAATTTTTAACAGCCCACCCTGCCCAGTTTGCAGTGAGAATGTTTACTTTTTCGTAAGGAAGCCAAAATTTGTTGCCTTATTTCATATATGGGTCATTTCGCGAAATTTTTCAAATCTGCTAAATGATTCAGAAAAGATCTGCACTCATAAAAGAAATCAGTTCTTTCAGCTAAAGCTTGTTTGGACGATAGTAAGGAACTTTGACCCAACCAATTTAAAATAAAAGCGTATATAAATTTCAATTTGTACTAGCGTCATATTTAAATAAATTCTCACTAGATCTGGCAACGAAGGTTATTAGGAGTACTAAATATATTTTAAAAAATCTAAAGATGAATTCATGTACCTACGAAAACCATTGGGTGTTGTCTATATTTGGAAGTCAATTTCGTTATTTTGGTGAGTGTCTAAACCTAATTGATGGATTTTTTTTGGCTTTTTTCAGTTTCTCTAATGGATGCTTTAGTATATGGTGTTAAGATCGCTAAGTGTTTTTTCAGTGGGTCTAAAGTACGTCTAGATAGATGGTGTCCATTATCAGCCATAATCTTTAGGAACTGGTTCTCCTCGAGGGGTCGGAGATGTTTGGTTCTCCATCTTTTCGGGTGTGTATGTCTCAGTTAAATGTATACGGGTTTTGTAAGTCGCAGTGCTTTTGTGTACTATATTTTTTAGTGTGTCGATAGCCTCTTTACTTAGACAGATTGATTTGGTTCTTCTACGAAAGCAGACTGGTTTGGCAGTTGAGGGGATTGACATCTTCTTGTTTTTAAAACTTTAAATTGAATTTTAGAATGTCTGCAACATGCTTTGTATGTAGGGGCTGGCTTATTTCACTATAGGTCTAACGGAGAGGTTTTTGGGAGGGATGTTTGGCAGTTGGGTTTTTCTATGTGGGGTCTCTGTTGTTCATGCTGTGGTCTAAGGTGGCTATCATATTACTAAATATACCTTGGGGCAAAAATAAAAATTGTGAGATTTCCTCCTGGGGTCTGCGTGATGATAAAACTATTGTTTGACAGTCACCTATCATCCTGGTCTATCGTTGGTGATTTTTGTTAATTTATTTGTTGTCTTTTTAAATGTTATTTCATTAATTTGTTAATTGGATTAACAGAAATCAGCGAGGATAGGCTATCAAAAAACTGGTCCAATTTTGGCATTATTCTAGGAATGACAGACTGTATAACTGATGAAGTCGAGAAGGAAGACTTCTCATAGGACAGGGGAAGGAAATGGAAAACATAAATTGAATTTATACCAAAACGCTTAAACTTTAAATTCCTGAAAATTTGTTTTTGAACTGTTTTTTGTTTTCAGTACAAGAACTACTCACGATCAAGGTATAGACTTTTGAATAAGAAAGCAAAAAAAACTACTACCAAGATTTCGATCTTTTTAAGGTCATCATCAAGGCGATACAATCTTAAACATGTCTACAGATTGTCATATTTAGGTTTTTACAGATTAAGTTATCTCAAATTTCCTTGACCGACTCAGACCTAATATCGCCAAGGAAAGTTAGGCAGTAGCAACTGAATGTGCTTTCTTCTTCAAGTCACCTTGATCCTGAATGTTCGTTACCCAGTTTTGACCCGAAGATGCAGAATTTTTGTACTGAATTAATCATTTTTCCCATAAAAAGTTCTTAACAATATTGAATACTTTAAACAATAATGATATATAGATTTTTCTTGTTATCGAATTTGTTTGAAAGAGCAAATGTGTTGATTTCATATGATGAAGTATATAAACAAATATTTATTTAGAAATCGTGAGATGCGGTCTGGTGTGATGTAGGTTTTAGAAAAACATTTTCTTTATCGTGTCACGTTTCGACCTCTATTGAGATCATCTTCAGGGCCTGGGATTTACAAACATTGTTTACATATAACAATTACATTTTGAACAAATACTTTGATTGAATATATAAAAAATATATTTTGCATTGTATAAATTCACTTTTCCACATCCAAAATGTAAATAAACAATGATAACTCTAAAACTAAAAGGTTTTGCACAAATCCGTTGATACTTTTGAAAACTACTTTAAATTTCCAATAAGATGTGGTTAACGTTAAACTTGTAAACCTTCGTAATATAGGCCTTTTAGTAGCGAGAACTTTGACAAATAATTTTTTTTTTGAAACTTGAAAAACTTACTATGGTGATTCTAAATTACTATTTTCAAACCTAGAGACGAAAAAATTTCAGAAAAGGTACTCCATTTAATATTCTTTTTAGTGGTGTAATTTCTTTTTTAATTACTTTTTTCAAAGATGAAGAAATTGATGGAGGAAAGGAAAAAAACCGTGGTTGAAGGATTGGTAAGATGGAAAGATTAATGACAATAAAAAATAAAAAACGTAAGGAAATTTTGGATGAATTTTTTTCCTTTCCTCCATCAATTTCTTCATGTTTGAAAAAAGTAATTAAAAAAGAAATTACACCACTAAAAAAGATATTAAATGAAGTAAGTTTTCTGAAATTTTCTGGTTTCTAAGTTTGGAAATAGTAGTTTAGAATCACCATAGAAAGTTTTTCAACTTTGAAAAAAGATTTTTTTTTTAAAGTTATCGCTACTAAAACGCTTATTTCAGGACGGTTTACAGGTTTTAGTATTGATCACATCTTATTGGAAGTTTAACGTAGTTTTCAAAAGTATTAACGGATTTGTCCAAAACCTTTTAGTTTTGGAGTTATCATTGTTTATTTGAAGCAAGATCGTGAAATCTTAAAAGAATCAGAAAAAGTGAAATAACTCCGAAACTGCTGAGATTCGGACCGTAGTTAATTAGGACTTTTTGGTTCCATTTTGCGTGTAGAATCTACGGGTAAAGTTTGTAACACGAGTAGCCGAAGTTGTTATATTTTTGTTATAAAACATGGCTGAAATTCATAAATTTTCTCATAGAAATTCTTTAAGAAAAAAAAAGTCCGACACTTCCATAGGTGGTTCAGTGTGGGTAATGTGTACGACTGAAACGGGCGTACTAAATTTCTAATAACGAAAACCGAAAAGCACGAAGTCAAATGGATAATACGGGAATGGGGAGATAAATAATGCATGGACCGAGTAGATGATCGTATTTATTGGAATCGAATTGGGGTTTCATGGCCGGCCCGAGGCGGTGCCTTCGGCACTTCCAGCCTTGATGATAATCATCAAGAATTGGCCGGCTCGCCGCCTCAGAGGTCACCGAGTAAAATACGACGGGACATTCTTTATGCTTTCAGCTACCTTGTTTCTCTCGTTTTATTACCCTATAATAAAACCATATTAACGGCATCTAGTCGACTGCCTGTAACATCCTTTTAACAAGAAAATCCATTTCGTCCTACTAGAGTTTGTTTAATTGGAAATGAGGAAGAAAGCGGAAATAGAAAAATCTGACTATTTTAGGTCCTAAAATCTGCCAATTTTCAGTTAGTTTTTTTTTTAGTATACAACATTTCACCAAANCAAAATCCTGCATTATTTTCCGGACAACCCAATACAAGCTCAAAGCTTTCTGCTTTTATAATGCCATCCTCAGGGCAGTTTTTTTTTTTGCTTTCTGTCCCCACATCTAACCACGGGGAAGTATTGCATATTAGAAGTGAGTTACAATTGTTAACTTACAAGGGAACGACCATGTTGGTGTGTCCGGAATTTGGACCAAACTTTTTTTTGGTGATCATGTACTCCAAAATATCAGATATTCTTGTGAATTGGATTTTGCCAAAAAATTTTGAAAGTTGATATTTTCCATTTTTAAATATTTCTATTTTGCCGTTCTATTTGCTCAAATCAATTATATGAATATATCGTACAAAATTTTCTGTGTAAATTGCAATAAACATATAGTAAATGCTATCGAAGCTTATCAATTTCTAAAAACCAAATATTTTTCAAGTAAACTGTCATAATTTTTTTTTCCTTGGAACTAACATGAAATTTCAGCACCTGTAGAAATCCCTAAATTTGAATTATTGTTAAAAAATATATCTTTTTTTGACCCATACAATTTTTCTGATTTTTAAAAAGTCATCATTGGATTATCTGATTGAAACGGCTATAATTCAAAAACTGGTAAAGGGATTTTTAAGGTGGAAAGGTCCATTTGAAAAAAAGAGAAATGTTGCTTTTTAACGACGTATGTACCATTAAAATATATAAAATATTTCTATAAGAAAATGAGAAAATTATTAGGCAGAAATTTTTTGACACAGTTATAAAATGCACTTGTCAATTTCTTTAAAACTAATTATCAACCATGAAAATCAGTCAACTAGGTTTTTGAAAACCCAATTAACCCGTAATTAACATTTTTAGGAAACGAACAAAGAGACGATAAGACATGGTAAAAAGAAAAGAATGAGAATGGGAGGTGGACGAGGGAAGAGGAAACAGAAGCATGGTTCAGCCAGAAGATATTTTGAAAAACAGTTTTTAGTGCAAAATCGAACATTAGCACTACTTGGTATTTTTTTTTTCTTATTAATTATAATTAGCCCAGAACAGAATGTTTAACAAAATATTTTCAGGTGATGAGGTACAGAGGATACTTCACAGTACGACGAAAACCTTCAGCCGGGAATCACCCCGGCCAGTACGCCCTGTGCTGAAAAGCTCGTCCCATTTTTACCCAGAGCGTAAGAACAGCTCTCAAAGAAAATTCAAAAATGTCACCAGGAGAGTAAAAAATCAGAACCGACCTGGGACTGGGCACAATAAAGGGATGAAACTATTAAATACGCTGAATACAAACAGCAGTCAAGCTGAAGAAGACGAAGAAGAACGGTTCAAAGAGCCTTTGGACGTCGTTCAATTTGATAAAGAGGAATACGACCTGGACATTTCTTCTTTAAAAGACGATGTACAGTTCAACCTCAATAACGCTCTTGTACACATCATATCTGCCATTGAAAACTTCACATCAGTCCATTCTGAAGGAATGACACCATGTGATAGGGTAACTTTTTATTTTTTACATTTTCCGCTAGCTAGGGTCTTTTCTTGATTATTGTCACTTGGTTACTTATTAAGCATACAATATACATCTTAAGAAAAATATATTTATGTAGTTTTCTTGTTTCCAATCATTTTGGCCTGAAAGATGATGAGAAGCCTAAATATGTTTGACAGGCCAAAATAATTCATCACCTCACAGGAAGTATTAAAATATAAGTATAATTTAAAACATTTCAGCTGGCTGATTGTAGACAGGAGCTTCAAGGTATATTTTTAGGCCCATTGCCGGACTGCCCTTGTAATTACCCTACGGGTATATTTTATGAAAACAGGATTTGGGACCAAACTCAAAACAAGTCAGTTTTTAAAAAATTCTTTAACCTATTATGAAAAATAAATTAAATAATTTTCAGATTTTTTTACTGGAAAGATGCAAGCAATGAGCGTTTGGATATTTACAAACTTGGAGCTGAATATTGCATCAGGTCACAGATTGACCACGGAAGCACTTCACTTTCAGCGCAGCATTGCTGTTATGACAGGTATATTAAAAATAGCATTAAAAAAAATTGTACGTAAAGAATTATTATATCAGGGACCGAAAGTTGATAACACGTGGTTCGGGTGCAGGAAGTCCGAATTACATCTCGCCCGACGTCTCTGTCGTGTTGCACGACAAAATCGACATCCTACCTTGGAGGCTTTGCAAAGGGGATTTCACCAGGTACAAAATGCGCTTACGCTTTTCTCTTTTTGTGCTATTGTGCATTTTTTTTCAGGTTTAATAAAGTACGGCCTCCTAACAACGGTAAGTTGTGCGAAGAGAATCCAAGCGAGCCAGAGTTCAACAAGCAGGTCCAGATTACCATTTCATACTAACTACAAGCCAAAATTAGTTTCGTACAAAGTTTTGAATATAAAGTTACCTTTGAAAATTTTTAAAACTGTAAATATTTTTTTTATTTGTACAAAAATATATGAATATTTATTAAAATTTGCTGTTTTTGATACATTTAATCAATCTTAGATATATCATTATAAAAATTTTTATTTTTTTAGTTTTTTCATTCCTCTTCTCTAACCGTACAATCCTAGGTTTTCTTTTTATTTTCCTTTTTAAGTGCTTTTATGAGAGGATTTTTTTTTCAGAAAAAGGTATTTTTCCAGCCCTCATTCAAGTAGCCATCCACAAGTAAGTGTTTTATGGTGCCTGGCATTATCCGGCATTAGCAAGAACCTGAACCTCTCACTGATGTGGGGGGCAAATGGCACACTGTGTTGTTTTTTTACACTTTCTTCATTTTCATTTTGTCCTTTTAAGGTACTCACTGAAGATGGTAAAAGCATACATTCGCAATCTACTTATTTTAATAAGTGCACAATTAAACAATTACAAAAATATAATTACAATTTTATAATCCTTTCTTGATAGAGGAAAATATTTAGGGGAGTTTTTATAAAAAGTCAAAAATATATTGGGTTGTCCGGAAAATAATGCAGGATTTTAAGTTTTCATTAAAAAAAATCTATATAAAATATTCTGTTTACGTTTACAGGATTACTCATTTGTATGAATNGGAAATTATTTTGATTAAAGAACATTGCTTTAAAGTAACTAGTTTCTTTTTTTTTGTTTAATACCAAAATCCTGCATTATTTTCCGGACAACCCAATAGAAGAAAAATATTATATTATGCTTTTTAAAAAAAATTATAAATAACATTTTATAAAAATTTCATAGTCCTACTAGTTGAACACAACAATTATCTATACAATATTTACACAACATTATTAAAATGTATTTTGAACACAAATGTTTATTTCAAGAGTAGCAGTCTTATCATTTTAATTGTGCATCAACGAAAAATTACTGATTTATAACGATATCAATCAAATCAGTTGATTTAATATAAATGTAAACAGGCGGAAAAGTGAGTATTAATTAAATTATCACATTTGTTTACCTTAAAAACTATTTACTTATACGCTAAAATATTCTAGGCACTTTGTCACATATTTACAAAATTGGGTTCAAAATTGATAAAACATAAAGAGTGAAAAAACTAAGCATTTCTAACAATACTTAACAATTAAAATATTACAAAATATCACATTTGGCATTGGTCTAGTAATTGAATCGAATTTTACATGGCAGTTTCTAAAGGTTGACTTTTACTCAAGGGCTGGAATGACCTCATATCCTGAGGGGTGTAATGGTTGTCGAAACTCGTCTCAAGGAGGTTCTCCGACTGCGTCCTTGTAGGAGGCGCAGGAGGCAGAGAATCGTCCAGGTTCGTCTCGAGAATAGCTGAACTCTTCGGCCTTTCGTAAAATACCTGAAAACAAATCAACGATGAATTTCGCTCTTTGTTGAGTTTTGCGCGAAATATTCACCTGATAATCCGGCTCTCGTTGATAATTGGACTTATTTATAATATCGACAGTCGAGTCTGTCATCGCTAAGCTAGTGTTTAAAGGCAATGTCGATGAGTTATTCAAATAATCATCGGTCGACTGCCATGTGCTGTTCTCTTGAGATGCAAATGTTGAATTATCTCTAAAGCCTGAAAATTGAAAAAAAATTATTAATTAATGAAAAAACACTATGTTTATGCAAACGATTTTATCTATTTTGTATTAAAAACTCTGGGATAAGGACAATTTAAAAGAAAAGAAAACTCAGTATTTTTTTTTTCCAAGCTTTTGAGGAATAAAGTCCACTTCATCAAGACTTTCTGTAAGATCTGTATTAATATGAATTAAAGTAAATAAATTGGAGTAATTGTTACAATAAAGAAATAGTTTATAAAGAATTTTGGAAGAAACTTTTATTTTTGGTAGGTTGTAAACGGCAAAAAGGTTCAAAGGAGCGTTTCAAAAAACCTGGAGGTGTGAAAAAAATTTGACTGACGAGGAGTCCTGAGCCAAGGAGAGGGGAGACACAAAGGATGGGTATGATTTGACTGACAAGGAGAGTCGAGACCCGAGTAATGGACAGAGATGAATAGACTGACATGGAAATCCTGAAGCAAAGAAAATTGAGACCTGATTAAAAGACGGATACGATTCGACTGACGAGGAGAGTCCTGAGACAAGGAGAGGTGAGACCCGAGTAAAGGACAGAGATGAATTGAATGACGAGGAAAGTCCCAAAGCAATGAGCGTCGAGATCTGAGTAAGAGCAGCGATGAATCGACTGACATGGAAGTCCCGAAGCAAAGAAAATTGAGACCTGATTAAAAGACGGTGTTTACACCAACTGTACATATGTACATTGATCGTACTCTTAATCACACAAGCAGCTGTTTTTCCTTTGATCTCCTCCGCTTACACGAGCCAATCTCACTTCTCATGTAATTCTTTTACGATCCACTCACTCCTCCTATTCTCTCTGGCGTTTTCGGTATTTAAAGGTGTGCCAGTGATTTAAATGTTTTTTTGGTTCAACCCGAAATTAATATAAGAAATATATAAGAAAATTAGCCGAAGCTAATAACACACCAGAGACTACAACGGACTCGGGCCCGAAGTTGCGTCGCCGCTGTGAATTCGACAGGTTTCAGCAAGGTGAGTTTCCAGGCATTATTTTCAGGTGAATGGTTTTATTTAATGTTATTTCATTTAATTTGAAACATTGGCTCACTTTAATTTTCTCATTTATTTTGGTTAAATTTGATTTTTTATTATTTAATTTTCTTAAGAAATTATTATTTTTTTTCTTCTTCTTTTCGAATCCTTTATATCAAACGATTAAACAGACGGATACGAATCGACTGACGAGGAAAGTCCCGAAGCAATGAGTCAAGACCTGAGTAAAGGACAGAGATGAATCGAATGACAAGGAAGTCCTGAAGCAAAGAAAATTGAGACCTGATTAAAAGATGGATATGATTCGACTGACGAGGAGAGTCCTGAGACAAGGAGAGGTGAGACCCAATTAAAGGACAAAGATGAATCGAATGACAAGGAAAGTCGTGAAGCAATGAGAGTCGAGACCTGAGTAAGGGCACATGGAGAGTACCAAAGTAGAGATGATTCCACTGATGAGGAGAGTCCTGATACCAAGAGGAGTAAAGAATCAAGGTGTAAAGGTAAAAAAGGAGACACGTATTGAAGAGAGTTTCAAGGCAAGAAAAGTTGGGATCTGAATAAAGGCAAACTGACAAGCAATCAAATTTTCTTTCATATGTACACCTTATCCCTGATTTTTTAAAATAAATCATGATTTTAAAGACTGATAATATATGATAATTATATCAAGATGATTTTGTCAATGTTGACGATAAATAAAATAGCAAATAGATCGAAAATTTGTGTCAAAATACCTTGGTTTCGGAATGAGAGATCAAAACCAGGATTAATGGCTTCAGTTGTAGTTGGATTATGTGCTTCGTAAATGTCGTAACTCTGTGTATCTTCGTTTGATGAATTAAACTGGGATTTTTCAATACTGTCGACGCTACCTGACATTTTTTTGTACTCACTGTTTTTGTTAAGCGTCGGAGAAGACTGTGTGCTCTAAAAGTGAACAGCGTGATTAGGCATTGTAAATGTGTTAAGTTTGCGTCTGCTTACAGTTGCTACGCCGTTCCTTCTGTTGTACATGTCGCTGAAGGCGTGCGATGAGCCGAACGATCGAACCGAGTGCAAGGACTGTCTGATGCTGTTTCTCCGTTCCAACCTTTCCAGGTGTCTATGCCTTGATTTTGTGAACCAAAACGCGATCAACAATCCAATCAGAAGCAAAGCGAGGCAAACAAACCCAATAAGTGCAATAACCAAAACGTCCGCTCTCCAACTCAAAGGGTTAATGACAACTTTCGGATCTAAAATTATTACATAAAAAACATATTAAAAAAAGACTTAAATAAGTAATAAACTTGATAGTTACCCATCTCGCAGACAAACGGGCTCAGTCTGTTGCAATAGTCGATTTCAATTTTTTGAAATGAGAAAACAGTGCACTGATGAATTCGATCTATGTGCTGAACCCATACTCGGTCGTAGAACTGATAAGTCTCCTGAGATTTTTTCAAGAATTTATACAATTCTAAATGATTACCCATGACATAAGGCATTGTAGCATTATTCGCCTAAGAAAAATAATTTTAAATAATTAAATCGGATAGTTTTCAAGTGTTTGTCTAATATAAAATAAATTCTTACTCGACAGAATTCTCTCGCTTCAAAAAAATTCATAGGTGCGCCGATATATATATAGCAAGTGTCGCCGACTAAAAACCATCCAGGGGGACATTTTACATCCAAAATTGTCGAATTGCTCATGAGGAAAGGCCTAAAATCAACTTCAAGCAGGTTTGCTTGATCGCTCCTGTCTCTTATCCTCCCCATGACTGCGAGCGTTTCATTATAACCCCAATAATTATGCTTCGCATCGATAGGTGTTTGCCAAACATCAATTCTAAACAAAAATGTAAATATAATAAAAAATAAATATTATGAATAATACAATTAATTAAGGTTTTTAGTTGAGATAAAAAAAGTCAATGGCACGAGCGGGATTCGAACCCATGATCTTCGGCTTGATACGCTGCTGCTCTACCACTTGAGCTATCGTGTCCTCGATCCACTTGGACACTACTTCCTACCTCAACCACACCTTTTGAATTTCCCTCCTTTTTGCCATTTTTCAAATGTCGTGCAACTTATTTGATTCTCGGCGACAAATGAAATGGCCACGGAGAGCTTTAGCGAAGTATACTTCATTTTAAACTTATTAAATTCACCAGTTTCAGGGTCCGCTTGGCAAATTAATATATTACAATTAATTAAGGTTTTTAGTTAAGATAAAAAAGTCAATGGCACGAGCGGGATTTGAACCCATGAACCTTTTTTATCTTAACTAAAAACCTTAATTAATTGTAATATATTAATTGGTCAAGCAGACCACGAAATTAGTGACTTATGAATAATAAAAAAACATACAGGGATCTGTTAACTGTAACGATTTCATAATCGTTGTCAGGGTTGAAGAAAATATTATCGACATAGTGTTGTCCAGCTGTTCCAGCAGTAATTGTACTACGCCTGTCTCTATCAACAGCAAGATTCCTAAAATAAATTAAAACGTGTTTAATTAAAAAAAAAAGTAAAACAGCAAGGTAATAACATACCAGTAGAAACCGTTATGAGTTGTACTCTGATATATCGGCAGCCGCACCCTCTCAAATCCTGACACCTCAAGAATATTTGCACCGATATTCTCATAAAGGTAATTATAGGTGAAGTTTGAAACGACCTATTTGTATTAAAGTATAAATATAAAACATCATAAAAAGGGATTTTAACTGAAGCTTACTTGTTGCAGCCTGATTGTGTTTTCGTATCTGGCTTTGTTTCTAGACCAGAAGTTGTTGTAAATGGTGACCTGTTGATACGGGCTACTCTGTCGGCCCTCGACTGAAAGAGCCGGGCGATTTTTGTTTCTAGTGAACAAATTATTATGTATCCAGCCTTTCAAAGACGTAGCCGAACCCCTCGAGTCGGACCTTATAAAAACTCCGCCTTGATTGTTCTGGACAAGGTTGTTCTAAAACATCAAAAGTTAATATTTTAAATTTTAATGCAATGTTATAATAATCATACTCTGAAATGAAGATTTTGCGTGTTTTGAAGATCCATATAGATTCCGGATTTACAGGATGTGAAGTTTCCATACATTTTTATGCAGTTGTCCCTCAGCTGGTTTTTCTCTATAGTTATCCTAGGATTGACTTCACCTACACTACTGTAATGTATGGCGCCACCTTTGTTTTGAGATATTACAGAGAAAGAAATATTATGCTGGACATCTCGATCTATAACGGAAAAATATTGTTGAAAAATAATCGAATTAAAAAAAACCCAAAAACTAATACATACTAAATCCAATGGCTGATATCGGCAATGTTACAACTTCAGCAATAAAACCGTATTTTTGAGAAGCGGCACTGGCCACGAGATGTACGCTCATCCTTGGGCTCAGCGTTTTGACAAATTTTTTCTCACTTCCGATCGGCGAGTATGAACTGAATGATGTTATATGTTTCACGGAATGGTTGTACAGGCCGCCGTCGAAGAGGTCCAGGTGGTCAGTCGAATTGTACAAGTTGAACTGAAGTAGTCTAAACCCGAAAGGTTTAATTTGATAGGCGCTGTAAAATATCTTAACACAGTTGACCGGCCTGTTGTCGTAAATGTAATAGAGAATAAGCCTTTCTTGGACGATTATTTCTTTTGAAGGATCACACATGTCGACCAAACTGAAAACTTTGTAAGGCAGGAGTATTTCCTTCAAAGGTGTAAAAGAGCTTTCCCCACTTTCTCTTCCTTCGCCAGTAATCGAAGCGATATTTACTCCGACTCCAAGATTGTTTGTTATTCTTATAAAAATAAAATAAAATTGATTCAATATTTAACAAAAATATATTAAAATTAAATTTACCCATTGAACAAAAGCTTGACATTGTCCGTAGGAGCAATAAGAGATATACCGTGGTCTGCACAGTCTGTTATATTGACATTGTTTATTGTCGGTGATTTGGAAACGGCGAGTATGGCTGGTGATTTTTGACTATGCAAGAGTCCTGCACCAGTTATATTCACAAATTCCATAATACTTTCTTGTTTCATCAACGTACTGTGCGTAACAACATCATGAATCCTATTTTCAAATTGGCTCTGTTCAAAATCTGCATTTGCAAATCTATAAAAAAAAATTCACAAGTTGGATTCATGTTTCCATAAAAATTTATCAAATTGAAGCTGTGAAATCATTAGGACATCCTAATATCAAATATCTCAATTTAAAGGCATATAAATTTGAAAAAAGATTGTAAATGGTCTTATCCCTTAACAAACTGCCAAAAACAATGGATTAAAAATAAGTCCTCTCATTCAATTTCAATGGAAATGTAGCCTGGGATAGATAAAAAAAATTATCTAATGACCATCACAGAAATTAATGGCAAAACTACTCCTAGAACAAGCTAGGAATAGAATAATAGTTGGACTGTTGACTGGACAGTGCAGACTGGAGGAATACGTATAGACTCAGAGTGGCAGAAAAAGAACCTGTTTAGATATTGCCAAGAGGAAGAAGAAACAGCGGAACATGTCCTCTGTTGGTGCAAAGGCCTAAAGGTGGCCATTCACGGTCGCTCCAAATGGAACCGCACCAAGCCGTATAGCTCCATTTGGAGTGTCTGAAATTTGAGGGGGCATTTACAAGCTCTAGTGAATTACCTTCTCAAAATGGATGACGAGCTCTTGTGCTGTTTATATATTAAAAGCAAAAAACCGAAGAGGAAATGGTGTAAGAAGTGGCTCCTGAACAGAAGCTGTAATACCCACATCAATTTGATGAAAGATCTTTCCCTTGAACCCGCTGATGGGACGAACTATTTAAGGATGGATGAAACGTCTTATTTATTCATTATATTTAGTGTTCTATTGACCAAATTACTTATTTCAATTATTTAATCTTTTTTTGTAAAGTATTGGTTGAAATAAAAAAGCTAATGCCACGAGTGGGATTCGAACCCACGACCTTTGGCTAAATACGCTGCTGCTCTACCACTTGAGCTATCGTGACTGACAAAAAAAAGATTAACGTCTTATTTATATTTACTCCAGCTTGTTACCCCTCCTTGATTGGAAAACAAAAGACATTCATGAGAGAAATCATCACTCTACATGAAAAGTTGGCAGCCACATTTCGTTTTGTCGGTACAGGGATGAACCACGAAGGATTTTAAGTTCTCTACTACAATTTCTGCTCAGAGCTTAGTGGTTATTAATACCGCATCTCTCATTGCATTTGTATCCTTTGTTTTGAAAATGTCGACCAACTGGTTGAGGACCGAATTTCTTTTATTTCTATCGTGGTAATTATTGTCCACCACTTTCCATAAACATAGTAAATTTTCGTACTATTTATGGCGGCGAACTTTCAAATTGTCGCCAAACCCTACTGCTCGAATATCCCATTGTTCAATGCGAGACAATTGGAAAAGGAAGAGGCTCTATGAGGAATGGTGGGGGAGTCGGGTTTCGAGCGAGAAACGGAAAGGACGAAAGAAGTAAGAGTCTGCGCAAACCAGAAAAGAAGAAGTGTGCTAATTATTTTTTTACATCGTACGTACGAATTATAATTTTTTCAATATTTTATGAGCTCATAGTTTTGGCCAAAAGAGGATTAGTTTATATTTTTATTATTTTATTTTGTATATAAACTGAGGTTACCTTTTTTTAAAAGTTAATTAAATATATTTGAGTTTATGAGAAGGAAAGTATTTGTTTATTATTTTTCAATTATAGTAAAGTATTTGTTTATTTTTTTATTTTTTTAATTATGGAAAGAATTATTTAATAAATAGTATTATAGTGGAATTTATTTAATTTAATTTACCCTAACATTACAAATTCAATCACCTCAACAATAAAATCTCAATTAGATCTTTTTGCCAATAAAGAAAAAAACATTTTTCACTTTTTGAGAACGTAGGACGGAGATGTTTGCTCAGTGACAGAAAGACGGAGACTGCGCCAAAAAACGCGGGTTTTCCCATTCACGACCAAGCCAGCACTCCAATATTCCACCGTTCACGCCAGGTTTTCCCATTCACGAACGCACCATGCCGTCGTCGCACTGTAGATATTTAGAGTGGCGCGATGGAGTTTGGACCGGTGGAATATTCGGCACTGCTGGGCACGCCATCTCAGTTTTGCCATCGACGTGGTTTTTGGAATGGCGTCGCTCTGTTTGGACTGCTTGGAGCGATCGTGAATGGCCACCTTAAGAAGGCTGAGATTCCTAATCTTGGGAGAAGAAAAGCCAGGGCTTGAAGGATACACACGGGAGCCCTAGGAAAAGCTTTGGGGTCTGGTAAAATGCCTTAAACTTAAAGAGGAGCTCTAGATTAAAAAAAAAATGGAGATGCATAATAGACTAATGCTGATCACAGTGAGCAGATTGTAAAGAGGCCAGCTTCTATATTATCTAATCTAATAGGTCTTATCCCTCATCCCTAACAAAAATTTCTTTAGTCTCTCAAACAAGAATAAGTAGAGAAAAAATATGAGAAAAATTACTTTATTATAGCTTAAGAAATAAAATGAAACTAACCTGATTCCACCCCATTGGTTATTTTCAACGATTGGCTTTCCACAATGAACAAAGACAAACTGACTGTCCCAGTCGCAGCGGTGTATATGGCCATAAACCTGTCCATTTAGCCTTATCTCACAATCCTCCAGTCTGCTTTCATCTCCTACAAATAAAACAGAATTAAATAATAAACAGCATAATTTTTCAGAATTTCTCGCTTTAGACATACCTGTACATTGCAACGGTTCGTGCCAAGACCAGATCCTCGACGTGTCACTATGATGCAGCTCGTACCTTCTATCATGACCGACATAAATGTCAAGACTGTCCCGCATTAACTGGCGGCAAGTCACCTGGGCGTTTCTTTCTGAGAAACGCTCGTCGCAAACTGGAACCCACTGTTGTGTCGTCGAGTTCCACCTTTCTACAAATCCTTCATTACCAGTGCAATTGGTAGCAGTGCATAAACGCACAGTTCTGATTAAAAAAAAAAAATTATTGGCGTTAAATAAACAATCAATAGGTAGAAATAAAACTCACTGCTCCATGTATGGTAAGCTTTGATTCTTTTTACGACTCCTTGTGGGTTTCATTACGATTTCCTTTCCTCCTAATCCTTGTGCTGAGAATGTTCCTAACACAAGAATGCCAACCCTAGGCGAAAACTCCAACGTAACACCAGGATTTATTCTCAGGTTGATACCAGGAAGAACGGTAATGTCAGATATGACTAAATAAGGTTTTGGACGAGGGAAAAGCGTCAAGGAAGATGTCAATCTTCCACCCAAGACTTCTAAATCAACAGGATGCTGCTGCTCCCATCCAACCTGACATATTAAAACAAATTAATAAAACAAAAAATAAAAAAATAGAACAGATAGTTTACCGATAGAGAACCCTCAAAAGCATCTTCAACCAAAAATGGATGGTAAATAGCAAGTGCATGATCGTTCCAGTCATCAAAATCAAAGATGTGCTGTTTTATCATCAATGAATCTTTTGTTCCCCACCAGTTTTCGGAAACATCAAGGGAAGACTCGAGCCTCGATGTCCTTACTCCGGCCACCAGCGAATAATCCATGTTGTTTTCTGATATCAAGTTTCTTTTAACTCTCACTCTTTGAATCCCATCGAATAATATAACACCAGAAGGAGTCTGTAATAAATTCAATAAATAAAACAAATATATTTTTAAAAAAAATTTATTACTTACTTCTGGAGTTGGTGCACGATTTTTTTTAACTGAATTGAAGACAAATTTGGCCTTTAGTTCGCCCATGATTTCAGACTGACTGTCAGCTTTGAACTGCAACATGAACACGCCGACGTTCTTTTCGATGATATTATTCGATATTTTCATACGTTTTTCCATCCCTTGTATCGATATCAATCCGATCTTGCAGATATTTTCGACAAACTCGCTGTTCGTTATGTTTACGTCGGAAAAATGCCCGCCGACAATTATGCCAAACTGTCTGTTGTTCCTCCAGGTGTTGTTTCTCAATGACACAGAATGGGTGAAATTTTCATTGTAGTCCCAGACGTACGGAAGGAGAATTTCAAACCCCCCGTAGGAATTTCTCTCGATGGAGTTGTCGTTTAAATTCCAGTGAAAGAGATTTGTAGAATTTCTGAGATCTCTGTTTAAAAAAATAAATAAAAAAGTTTTATGAGTTTCTTCATTTAAGATTAAGAAAGACATATTGTAATTTTACTTGTTTAATAGTTCATTAAAGTTATTTACCTTTTACCTCTTTGCATAGCAAACGGACAAAAAGTTAAAAGCTACATTTCTCTTTCTTGTTCTATTTTTTTCTATGTGAATTTTTGACTTACCTACTGTACTGATAAAAGCCTCTCCCATTGTCAGTTATGAGTGAATTATTAAAAACCAGCGTAATTTCACTCAGATTGGAATGCGTGATGCTCCAATACGGCGCATCGATGAAAACAGCTTCTCTCTCGTTGTGAGATATGTCACACCCTATCACTTGAATCGTTTCATTACTCTTTCTCAAATAATGCTCACCGAGTTCCGTAAGGTATCTGAAAATGTGTATTTTATTAACATTAAAGGAAAATATTCTATATTAATATAAATAGGTTTTTAGTTGAGATAGAAAAGTCAGTGTCAAGAGCGGGATTCGAACCCACAACCTTCGGCTGAATATGCCGCTACTCTACCACTTGAGCTATCGTGAATTCGATCCACTCGGACACTAACTTGCTATCTCAACCCGACCTTTTGAATTTTCTTTTTTGCCATTTTTCAAATGTCGTGTAATCAGATTGGATTCTCGACGACAAATGAAATGGCCACGGAGAGCTTTAGTGAAGTGTACTTCAATTTTAAATCATTAAATTCACTAATTTCGTGGTCTGCTTGACCAATTAATATATTACAATTAATTAAGGTTTTTAGTTGAGATAGAAAAGTCATTGTCACGAGCGGGATTTGAACCCACGACCTTCGGGTCAATACACCGCTGCTCTACCACTTGAGCTATGGTGACTTCGATCCACTCGGACACTAACTTCCCATCTCGACCCCACCTTTTGAATTTTCCTCCTTTTTGCCATTTTTCAAATGTCGTGTAATGTATTTTATTCTCGGCGACAAATGAAATGGACACGGAGAGCTTTAGTGAAGTATACTTCATTTTAATTAATTAAATTCACTATTTTTCGTGGTCCGCTTGACCAATTAATATCATTCAATTTATTAAGGTTTTTAGTTGAGGTAAAAAGTCAGTGTCACGAGCGGGATTCGAAGGGGAAAATCAAAAGGTAGGGTTGAGATGGGAAGTTACTGCCCGAGTGGATCGAAGACATGATAGCTCACTGGTAGAGCAGTGGTGTATCAAGCCGAAGGTCGTGGGTTCGAATCCCGCTCATGACACTGACTTTTTTATCTCAGCTAAAAACCTTAATTAATTGAATGATATTAATGGTCAAGCGGACCACGAAAACTAGTGAATTTAGTAGATTTAACTTTATGAGGACAATTTTTTCTAAAATTGAAACTATGAAAAAATAATTAAGAGATAGTTTAATTTTTCATTTGTGTATCCACTTTTTATATAATATAATAGAATAACAGTTGAGCATATTTTACAGCAGAGAACTAGAAGCCTGAGGAATGAACTACAATGGTACACTTAGGGCTATCAGAGTTTTAAAACTATATAGTATTTTTTTAAAATGGTTTTATGAGTATGCATATTAGCTATAGTTCGATTCCATTGATTATTTCATCATAATATGGGGGAAGTATTGTGTGAAAAAAGGGCTGGGGCGAAGGTACGAATCGAACCCATGACAGTGGGATCTAAATGTAAATAATTAGTGTGAATAACTAGCCCCAACCCTGAGGAATAACGAGTATTCTGACGCGAGAATGTAATGTCTGTAGATTAAAAGTAATTTATTAGTGTGAATGAGGATTTAAACTTGCCATCTTGCAGCAACAATGAAAGAGTTTTGAAGATAAGAAAACTGGACAAAAATAGGATAAAATTGGTGAGGGGAAAAAACGCAGAATTTTCGGTTACATGCCTGGAGGGCTGGTGATGACCTCTACATTTTTGTTGGCCCACAAATAATATATGTACTATTTACACCATAGAGAGAGAGAGATAGAAAAAAAAGTTTTGTTACCTATTATAAAATGATGCCCAAATTCCTCGTTGATTTCCTTTAATCCTTGTGTTATGAACGGTTAAAGTCGGCACTGGGCCTTTAATTATTTTATTAACCAAAACTTGCTTTGGAGCTATAAAATATAAAATAAATAAATATATTTTATAGAAATTCGTGCGGATTTCTTTATTTACCTCTTATTGTTGAAACTGCTATAACTGTCATACCGAAGGCATCAATTCCGCTTCGGTATTGAAGGACAACACCGTATGATGCCGAAGTCGTTGGAAAAATGTTTATGTCCCTTTTTACATTCCAATTCTCCGATTGGGAGGTCAATTCAGGAGAATCGTGAATCCAGATTTCTTCTGTACTCCTGTTGTGAATCGGGTTCAATAAATTCAAACCAATAACGAAGCCCGGCTTGCACTAAAATATAAAAAAACGACAGTTTCTATAATTCACGATATAAATTATTATTGTATAATTTACCTTGATGTAATAGGTACTTTCGATTGAATCTTGAGTCACTTTCTGAGTAATGATGTATTTTGTGTTTCCTTCTTCTATTTCAATGGTGTGCGAAGCTTGAGGGATCATGATTGGATCGTAAGGAGAGAACTGCGACGTAACATCTGTGAGCGGTTTGAACCACCCTGCAAATTCTCTCTGCTCTAAATTAGTCATAGTCGGATTATGCCGTATTCCACTGATTTTGTTGTTTTCAATTTTACTTCCTAAAAACGCATATTTATTACAAACATCAGATTATATATAGATTCACTAATTTCGTGGTCTGCTCGACCAATTAATATATTACAATTATTAAGGTTTTTAGTTGAGATAAAAAAGTCAATGGCACGAGCGGGATTCGAACCCACGATCTTCGGCTAGATACACCGCTGTTCTACCACTTGAGCTATCGTGACCTCGATCCACTCGGACACTAACTTCCCATCTCAACCCCACCTTTTGAATTTTCCCTCCTTTTTGCCATTTTTCACTAAAGCTCTCCGTGGCCATTTCATTTGTTGCCGAGAATCCAATCCATTACACAACATTTTGAAAAATGGCAAAAAGGAGGGAAAATTCAAAAGGTGGGGTTGAGATGGGAAGTTAGTGTCTGAGTAGATTGAGGTCATGATAGCTCAAGTGGTAGAGCAGCGGCGTATCTAGCCGAAGATCGTGGGTTCGAATCCCGCTCGTGCCATTGACTTTTTTTTCTCAACTAAAAACCTTAATTAATTGTATTATATATAGAGTTAAAACATACCTGAGATCCTCAAGCCTAATTGCTTAAAACCAACACCGCTGCCTTTATTGTTGCTGAACTCGCAATTTTTAACTGTGTTTGAACCTCCTGTAGAATATATATCGGAGTAGACGATCCCAAGACCGTCATGGGCGTTGTCGATAAGCCTAACGTTTTCCATAGTGTGACGTGAAAAATCGATCTGAAGAGCTACATAGAAAGTAATTATGTACAAAATAATCATGGGTTGTTGAGTATTTCAGTCTTACCCGGTTTGAATTCGTTGGTACTGTAATCTAAAATTCCGGCTTGTTGTATTGTTATGTACTGAAGGTGACTGCGTTCGGCTAGCGGGCCCAATCTCACACCCGCCCAATGCGGAGGGTAGCATCTCATCAAAACATCTTGCAAATGTGTACACGCATTTTCAAAATCTGTTGTCCTTTGCAATTTGCATTCAGTAATATCAAAGTCATCGTCGCCACATTCAACATTTCTATATATACAAAAAAAAAAATTAAACTATTTTAAAAAAGTTATTTAATGATAAAACTTACGTTAGAAGAATAGGGTCGTTTGTTCCAGGGTGAGGAATATCGGATCTGTATAAAAGCCAGTCATTTGGATTTAGAATTAAACCGAGTTGATTACACACTAAAGATGCTGCTCTTTGTGTCCATCCGTAATTACAAACAGTTCCCCATTGACTGTTTATTTTAACCTATAATTATAATAAATATAAGATTCTGTGAATATATTTTCTTCTTATTAAATATATATTTATACACGGTGTTCGGCTACTCACATTACAAACTTTGTCAGTAGATTCTACACTCAAAATGGAACCAAAAAGTACTTATTAACTATGGTCCGAATCTCACCGGTTTTGGAGTTATTCCACTTTTTCTGATTATTTAAGATTTGACGACCTTGCTTCAAATAAACAATGATAACATCAAAACAAAATGGTTCTGGGCAAATCCGTACAAATACCATTGAAAACTACGTTAAATTTTCAATAAGATGTGATCAATACTAAATTTTTAAACGCTGGTGAAATAAGCATTTTAGTAACCATAACTTTGAAAAATAATAATTTTTTTCAATGTTGAAAAACTTACTACGGTGATTCTAAACTACTATACTCCAAACCAAGAGACTAGCAAATTTCAGAAAACATACTCCATTTAATATCGTTTTTAGTGGTGTAATTTCTTGTTTAAATACTTTTTTCAAAGATGAAGAAATTGATGAGGAAAGGAAAAAACTGTGTTTGACAAATTGGTAAGGGTGGAAAGATTAATAATAATAAACAAATAGCGAGAACATTGAAAAAAAAAAATTTTTTTTCAAAGTTAAAAAATGTACTATGGTGATTCTACACCACTATTTCCAAACCTAGAGAACAGGATAAAGAAATTGATGAAGAAAAGGAGAAAACCGTGATTGACAGATCGGTAAGTTGGAAAGATATTAAATAATAATAATAAAAAAAATAAAAAAATAGGGGCATCGGTAGCTACAAGGTTTAGTCTTTGACACGGAGCTCATCACTGTAAGGTAAAGGTCCCGGGTTCGAATCCAGCGGCCCTGCATTCCAACCCGACATACTTACAAATTACAATTAATTAAGGTTTTTAGATGAGATAAAAAAGTCAATGGCACGAGTGGGATTCCGAACCCACGATCTTCGGCTTGATACGCCGCTGCTCTACCACTTGAGCTATCGTGAGTTGGTGTCCGAGTGGATCGAGTTCACAATAGCTCAAGTGGTAGAGCAGCGGCGTATCAAGCCGAAGATCATGGGTTCGAATCCCGCTCGTGACACTGACTTTTTTATCTCAACTAAAAACCTTAATTAATTGTAATGTATTAATTGGTCAAGCGGACCATGAAATTAGTGAATTTAATACTTACATTTTTTTTTTTTAAACACCGGCACCCCAAGGGTTTATATGACCTCTACTGTGGCGAACCCTCGTAAAAAAAACACAAGGAAATTTTGAATGAATGAACTATAAACCCTTTGAATCTTAAAACTTTTATTCCTGGGAATAATAATACAATAATCCTTTAATCAAAATTGTATTTTTGTCAGTAAATACGTAAACCATTGCACTATTTCGGTTTCGAACCCAATTTAAAAAACGTTTAATAAATTCATTCAAAATTTTCTTAAGTTTTCATTTTTTACCAGGTTTTTACCTTTCCTTCATCAATTTCTTCATCTTTGAATAAAGAAATTACCACTAAAAGGGATATTAAATGGAGTAGTTTTCCGAAATTTGCTGGTCTCCAGGTTTGGAAATAGTAGTTTAAAATCACCATAGTAAGTTTTTCAACATTGTAAAAAAATTGTTTTTCAAAGTTCTGGCTACTAAAACTCTTATTTTCCCAAAGTTTACAAGTTTAGTATTGATCACATCTTATTGGAAATTTAACGTAGTTTTCACTGGTATCAATGGATTTGTCCAAAACCTTTTAGTTTTGGAGTTATTTAGAAGAACATTCTATATTCAAAAAGGAACCAAAAAGGTCCTAATTAACAGTGGTCAACAGTTTTGGTGTTATTTCGCTTGTTCTGTTTTTTTTTTGTTTTTTTTTTTGTTTTTTTTTTAAGATTTCACGACCTTGCTTCAAAAAAACAATGATTACTCCAAAACGTAAAAGTTTTGGATAAATCCGTACAAATACCATTGAAAACTACGTTAAATTTTCAATAAGATGTGATCAATACTAAATTTTTAAACGCTGGTGAAATAAGCGTTTTAGTTGTGACAACTTTGAAATTTTTTTTTAAGTTGAAAAACTTACTATGGTGATTCTAAACTACTATTTCCAAACCAAGAGACCAGCAAATTTCAGCAAACGTACTCCATTTAATATTCTTTTTAGTGGTGTAATTTTTTAAAAAATTACTTTTTTCAAAGATGAAGAAATTGATAGAGAGGAAAAACTGTTGGCTGACGGATTTGTAAGGTGGAAATTTAAAAAAAAAATTGTAAGGTAATTTTGAATGATTTTGTTACACTTTTTTTTAAAATTTGGATCTGAAACTGAAATAGTGCAAGTGTACTTATTTACCAAAACGACTGCAACTTTGAGTAAAGAATTATTGTATTATTAATCTCCAGAATAAAAGTTTTATTATTCAAAACATTTTTAGTTAGCTAAGTGATATCTTGTTAACACTAAAGATACTTTTTCTAATGAAGAATACGCTGATATCTTATATGTGGGTTTTGCGGGTTTAATGCAAGGCAGCGCACGGAAAATACATTGTGGAGGGTGGAGAGCATTTCAAATCAAAATTTAAAAAATGTTTAATAAATTCATTCAAAATTTTCTTAAATTTTTTATTATTATTAGTCTTTCCACCTTACCAATCCTTCAACTACGTTTTTTCCTTTCCTTCATCAATTTCTTCATCTTTAAAAAAAGTAATTAAAAGAGCAATTGCACCATTAAAAAGGATATTAAATGGAGTATGTTTGATGAAATTTGCTGGTTCCTAGGTTGGGAAATAGTAGTTTAAAATTAGTAAGTTTTTCATCCTTGAAAAAAAAATATTTTTCAAAGTTCTGGCTACTAAAATGCTTATTTCACAAATATTTACAAGTTTAGTGTTGATCACATCTTATTGGAAATTTAATGTAGTTTTCAACGGTATCAATGGATTTGTGCAAAACCTTTTGGTTTTGGTGTTATCATTGTTTATTTAAAGCAAGGTTGTGAAATCTTAAAAAATCAGAAAAAGTGGAATAACACCGAAACTGTTGAGATTCGGACCATAGTTAATTAGGACTTTTTGGTTCCATTTTGAATGTAGAATCTACTGTCAAAGTTTGTAACATGAGAAGCCCGACACCCTGTATAAAATAACTAGTATTTTACCTGAAGCGTTCCTTCGAATGAAGTTTTTCCGCCGATTAGTCTTACATTCGGCTCAGGTTTAGTTGGTGCAGGTGGTATGTAAGTTTCTCCGTCTAAATTATCAAGGAGTGTTGTGCTTTCTTCAATCTGAGGATCTTCTTTGAGCATAAGTAGTATATCATTGGGACCTTTTCCCCTAGCTTCTAGTTTCCCAGCGACCATCATCCCAACGCCGGGAGGAAATCTAAAAGTGTAGAAGTTAACGAGGCGTTTTGATTCGTCACTTTAAAAAACATACTTTAGAGTCACGCCTGGCTCCAACGTCAACCGGCCGCCAGGTCTGACATTAATGTCTCTCTCTACTATGTATTCACCGGCTCTGAGGTTTTCCAAACCATCGACTTCTCCACCGACTGTGCCAACTGGGCCTGAATTACTTGTAATAAACAGGGGAACGAATGTAGGAAAATAAATTACTGCACTAGCACCAGGATTACTCCTATGAAGAAGATACGGCAAATATAGAATTTTTGCTAAGTTGTAACGGTCTTTCCTAAAAAATAAATATATATTTTAACAAATAAATATTTTAATTATTAACATTGAATTACATAAGATATATGATAAACAGAATTATGATTTTTTTCCAGTAATAATTGCCAAAAAATTATACCTGTCAAAAATACGAGAAAATATTATTTTCTCTTCTGAAGAGCCGAGCCAATTGTATGTGCAGTTGAGCATTTTGCTTTGATCTTGCAAATGAGCACCGATTTCGTATTGCGAATCAGGATTTTGTATTATGTTTCTAAACACAATAACATTTTCGGAAGAAATCACCAACGGGGCTGCAACCCTGCTTCTTGGTATCAACGCCTTTGCTTCGACATCAGCTTGAAAATTAAAAAAGTTTTTAAGATTTTTTTAAATTTTAAACATGGATTTACAAGTTGAAACCAACTTACAATCAAATGGTTCTAATATTTTATTATCTTTGACGAAATTCCATGTAAAATGTATGCTATGTTGGTCAGAGTATGGTGAGAGGCCGAGGTTTACTACATAAACGCCTTGATTCTTATAAAATTCATTATTCCTTATTAATATATCGCTCGGGAGGGTGTCAAATGTTTCCAATGGGTCGTTTTTAATCAAAATTCCTCCGTAAACATTTTCAATAAATCTGTTGAACTCGATTATTGATTTTAAATTCACTGCGGGTCTGATTTTTATGCCCAATTTTCTGTTTTGTATGAAAATATTATGACCGATAAAGAGTTTCAAACTTTCGACGTTTTCTTTCCAGCAAGACTTCACTTCGATGGCTGTGTCCAAACTTAGGTTGAACCAATTTCCAGTGATGTTAACTATCGCGTCGCCACAAAAATTGCCCACTAAAATCCCCTTGTCAACGTTTTTAAATATCTCACTGTACTGGATAATGGTGTTGAAGTTGAACGCAGGATATTCTGGTGTTTCCATTGTATCGTTGAACCAAACCGCGACTCCACTTCCGATATTTGACGAAAGAGACGATTTACTTATATTAGTACATCCTCCCGTATAGGTGACATTTATACCATCACCAATATTAAACGAAATTCTAGATTCGGTCACATTGACATGACCTGCGCCATTTTTAACATGCACCCCTGCAACATGGTTGTTATGGGATATGGAAGTTCGGTACAAATACAGTCTGCTTCTGAGATTTTCCACAGCTACACCTCTTCCATTATTGTCAGATATGGTCGAATCTGTTATATTCACATCAACCCATTTATCTAAAAACAACCAAAGATTAAAATATTGATTGAGCCAAAGTCTATTAAGTACTTACCAAATCCTGAAGTGATTCTGATCAAAGCGTAAGTGTCTGTGAACGCTTTGGCCGAAAATGATATGTACACGTTGTTCTTTGTAGTCGTAACACTCTGAGGTTTAGTTGCGTTGTAAAGGGAAAATGAAGCGAGCGTGTTTTCACTAGACGAATAGCCATCATAAACAGTCACTTGAGAAGAGCCGTTCTCGTTAGTTTGAATCGGCAGGAAATTGATTGTCAATACATGGCCAGATTTTGTAAAAAAATGCTGAAAAGTGAACAAAGTAAATATAATTTTCCAGTTTGTTCATTAGTATTAATTTGGGTCAATAGTATAAATTTTTTTTGCAGATTGATACACAGTTATTTTTGAATAAGTCACTGGTTTTGTGATAATATAGTGAGATAACTTATCCTTAAGTGTTTGCTAATGGCTTTTTTTAAATTGAAACATTGACATGATAAAAAAAATGTTTTTCTGAACCTACATCATACAAGACCGCATCTCACGATCTCCAAATAATCATTAATTAATGATCACTAAACACCACACAGATTGTATAAATTAAAGTTGTCACAGTCATCCATGACATGACGTGAAAGCTTGACAACACCCTTAATTTGTAGTTTGTTGACCTGATCACCTGACAGCACGACGTAAGCAGACTGCACAAATTAATGTTGTCACCAAGCTTTCAAAATGTATGTTATCTTTCCATCATGGATGACATATATGTTGAAACCTTGGCAACAACTGAAATATCATTCATGATATGACATACATGTCAAAGACTTGGTGACAGCATTAATTTGTTTAGACTGTTGACCCTTATACATTCCACAGACTGTACAAATTAAAGTTGTCACATACATGATGTCATCCACGACATGACAAAAGCTTGGCAAAAACTTTAATTTGTACAGTCTATTGATCCTTATCCTCATCAGTAGACTGTACAAATTAAGGTTTTCACCAAAATTTCAAAACATATGTCATCCTGACATTATGAGTGACATATATGTCGAATTCTTGACAAAAACTTTATAGTCTGATAACCTGATGAGCAGACTACAAATTGAAGCTGTCAGAAAATAAAACGTGTTACACAACCTGACAAACTGATATAAGCAGACTGTACAAATCCTTTTTTTAAAAAGGATTGAACACCGCACTCACTCCATCATTCATCATTTCTATGTACAAATTAATGTTGTTACCAAGTTTCAACATATGTCTTCCAGCCATCATGGATGACATATATGTTCAATGCTTGGTAAAATTTTTAATCTAATACCGTCTGCTGATTCTTATGTGATCAGCAGTCAGTACAAATTAATGTTGTCACCAAAATTTCAACATATATGTCATCCCGTCATTATCAGTGACATATATGTCGAATACTTGACAAAAACTTTATAGTCTGATAACCTGATCAGCATACTACAAATTGAAGCTGTCAGAAAATAAAATGTGTTACACGATCTGACAAACTGATATAACCAGCCTGTACAAATTAATATCATCACCAAGCTTTCAACATAGGTCTTCCAGCCATCATGGATGACATATACATCGAATACTTGGCAAAAACTTTAATTTGTGGTGCAGTCTGCTGATTCTTATATGATCAGCAGTCAGTAAAAATTAATGTTGTCATCAAACTTTCAACATATATGTCATTCTTCCATCATTGATGAAATATATGCCGAAAGCATTTAATTTGAACATTCTGTGATCCTTATATGATCAGCAGACTATATAAATTAGTGTTGTCACCAAACTTACAACATACATGTCATCCTGCCATAATCTATGACGTATATGTTGAAAGCTTTGTAAAAACATTTGTAAAATACATAAAGCAGTAATTTTTATATCGAAATATATAAAAATGAATTAAAATGTGAAATTGTATTAAAATAAAACCTTGTTGCAATCCTTTTGGTTAGCACTGTAAACATTCTGTTGAAGGGCAACAATCAGTGGGAATGTTTGTGTAGTCGTTGTGGGCAATGTGCATAAGTCATAGACATTTTTTCTATTCGATATTCTATATTCATGTCCGAAATATCTGACACCGTCTCCATCATTTTCAGAGATTTGGCTGTTTTCGATATTCAGACCACCGTCAGAGCTATTAACAAATATGCCATAACCTGAAACATATAATTTTTTTTTGTAATTATGATTGCTATTTTAATTAGTTGTAGATTTTACCTCCGTTATTTGCTATTGTAGTGTTAGATATTGTTATAGGGCCAACTGGGTGGGTAATATTTATAGCGTTGTATGCACTGTTGAATATAGTGATGTTTGATATCTGAGGTGGCACTCCAATAACTTCAATAGAAGAACTAGCGTTATAATCACGACCTGATCCACCGGATCTGAAATAAATAAAAATTTAATAATATTATTCTAAATTTTTTTTTTAACAATGTGTTACCTTATGTCGACATAAGAGAGAGTTGAAGCTGAATATGGGACGTAAAATGTGTTGTCTTGGGTCAGGTATCTGTCGTACTTTGCATTTTCAAACCTCAACCCTCTCCAGTTATGACGGACGAGTCCAGGATCGTGTTGAGGAAAACACTGGATGGCTATGTCAGGATGATAATCTAAAACAAACGAATTGAAAAACAGTTTCGATCCTGAATATAAATTTATTTAAATGAAGTACCGCAAGTCGGTCCGCCCATTTGACGAAGATTCTTTTCGCATTCTTGCAACGTCGTTTCCGTACCGGTACAGTTGGGCAATATGAGCAGGCGGGGTTTTCTGCCTGATTCTCTGTCCATCCAACCGACCCAGCTGCCCCCGAGCCAGCCCATCTCTCGACAAATGACTTCAACATCTCGCACCGACCACCTGAGGAAAATTTATTAAATTTAAATAATTATTATAATTGATTAAATATCTAGAAGCTTGTTGGGAAAAAATGTATACCTTCTTGAATTAGAGCATACAGATCTCCACTTTCCATTGTGAAATGCTTGCAGCCTACCGGATAAAATGCTCGCGCCATCCACCAGCCTGTACTTCGTCGCTCTCGTAATGTTTTCAGCAGACTCCAAGCTCTGAAAGATAATCCTGTCTGTTGGAGTTCCCTGCAGAAAAAAAAATTATATATATTTGAAATGATTATGTATGAATAGATAATACATTATAAGAAGAACAATTGAGTTTTATTGTTTTACTTAAAATTTAGTGCTTTTTAGTTGAATAATTTCTATTTGCATAAAATACGTATTAGAGCAAAATTGAATGTTACGATCAAAAAACATTTGTTTTTGTGCTATCTAGACTAGATAAGATTAGGCCACTTGTGTCAGGAATGATCATTATTGATTTTTCTGTTCACCTGATGCCATATTGTAAAAAAAGGAACCAAGGGGGAAATTAAGTGCATCCCACGTCTCGTTGACCCCTAGTTTTCACCAGTGCAACATCCAATTAGCCAGTATCCCACGCCATCGTTAATAGCTCATGTTAAAAAGGACAAATTCAAGTAATTCCCAACCGGAATTGTGCAACAGAAAGAATTTGAAGGAAAGACTGGCAGAAATAAACCGAAGTTGATTAACGAAGAAATTTATCGGTTTTGTGATCGTAAAATTTATATTACACATTCGTCCGTTGCTATTTCAGTTTGAAAAGGACGGAAACGGAAGCGGCTGGAATCCGTCGACAACGCCCTTATGAAACTTTTGCCTTTTGGGTTCGACATACTCCTCACATAAAGGAAATACGTCATTCTCAACGGAATTATTTCAATTTCAACTTAGGAATCTAATAAACAATTAAAAATTCCTGCCGATTTCGAGCTTTTACCTCATCGACAGATTGAAGGAGTTCCACAACCTGATGATGAGCTAAAAGCTCGAAATCCGTTACGTTGGAAAACAACTTACTCTGAGTAGAAACTATCTTTATAAAATCGATTTAAGATTTACTTTTATTGTTCGTGTTTCTTCCTTAGTTCCTTTCCTTCTTGTTCTTTTTTTTCTTCTTCTTAATTACCCCAAATTATCATCAGAAATGTTTAATTGTTTATTAGATTGTTTTTTTAGAAAGTTGTTTTCCAACGTAACGGATTTCGAGCTTTTACTTCATCGTCAGGTTGAAGGAGTTCTACAAGCTGATGATGAGCTAAAAGCTCGAAATCTGTTACGTTGGAAAACAACTTACTCTGAGTAGAAACTATCTTTTTAAAATGGATTTAAGATTTACTTTTATTGTTCGTGTTTCTTCCTTAGTTCCTTTCCTTCTTGTTCTTTTTTTTCTTCTTCTTAATTACCCCAAACTATCAGCAGAAATTTTTAATTGTTTATTAGATTGTTGTTTAGAAAGTTATTTTCCAACGTAACGGATTTCGAGCTTTTACCTCATCATCAGATTGAAGGAGTTCTACAACCTGATGATGAGCTAAAAGCTCGAAATCCGTTACGTTGGAAAACTACTTACCCCACCATTCATAATTTCTACAAATAAATCTTTTGTTATTTATTATTTTAAAATAAGAGTCTCAGAGATCTTCTAAATATTTTATATATTTTTTTCTACAAAAAAAGAAAACATTAAGGCTGATAATCTTAATCTGGGGATAAAAAAGTAATGTAGGAATTAGGATTACCAAAGCTTATATCAGTGCTTATTAGAGCCAGATTACCAGTTCTAACAGTTTTTTCCGTAATATAAAAAACATATTTACAAATTCGAGTTTGTATTGTTTAAATAATTCCAGCAGGAGGAATCTCAGGGAATAAAGGCCGACCTCTTTACCCTTTTAAGATTGGCTCTAATTGGAAATTTACGGCCGTTCGCCACGGTTTCACCCAGTTATTTACTTAAAAGCCGGTCGGAAAATAATTGAAATTATATTGTATAAGGAGGATGCTTAAGCAAGGACTGTCTCGCCTTTGGATTCTGCCTGCGTGACATGGGTTTTTAGGGAGCGTGCAATTCACGCACGAACGACCTCTTTCTTCCGGGCCTAACAAACCAAATATTTACAATGCTTCAAGTATAAACCCTGCCTAACTCATTTTATATCTTTGTAAACTTTCGATAGTTCAAATATTTTAAATAGATCACGGTTTGCAGTTGAATAGCTGAACAATCCAGACGTCAAACTGGACATCTGGCGAATTATAGAGGTCATCTAAACCAAAACAACTATAATGCAATTCGGCAGATTACCGTCTTGTAATTGTGGCAACAAGCCATTGTGGATTTTGGAACGTTACGAATACAAGGCGTTATCAAACTGCATGAGCTGAGAAAACATTACCTGTTTACATAAATTAAAATGATAATTCTATTGAAATTTCATTTTATGCCAAGCTTTCCACCTTTCATTCAGCCTTGATCAGGTCTCTACAGAACGAAAATAATAATTCTGAACTATTTTTGTTTTACATTTTTTTGAAATATAAACAACTATGGAGTGCTAGTAATTTTACCTAAATTCTTTCTTTTGGAATGAACCATATTATTAAAATATTGCAACTTTTGCAAAAACTAAACATAGCCTCTCGAGTTCAAAAAATAAAACAATCCTCTCGAATTTTTATTGGCTTAATTTCGTAGATTGAAGTGTATTTTTTAAAAGATTTCCGCTTGTTGTTAATTTGTGAGTTTTTTTTTTGGTAATATTAATGGTCATTTATTTGGCTTTGCCCATTTCAAACCCTACTGTCGATTTTTCGGTTCCCTCAGCCGAAAATTGTGATGTCTGCGGGGTGATGAACCATGAACTATTTCGCTTTCTTCTGGATTTAGCCATTCCCTATCTATCTAGCTATCGATTTATGTATTTATTTATCTTCGTATCTATATCTTATATGATCATTCTTATTATTATTAATTTTAATATTTGTAATTTCCAAAAACTTAGTAGCTTCAATTCGTTTTTGATGTCTTAACATTGAGTTTGTTTGTCTGTGCTACTTATCATTTCTCACTCTCTCTCTCTCTCTCTTTCTGTCTTACTTCATCTCTCTTTCTCTAATACTCTCTCTTTTTCTCTTTTTCTTTCTTACTCCATATCTCTTTCTCTAATACTCTCTCTTTCTCTCTTTTTCTTTCTTACACCATCTCTCTTTCTCTGATACTCTCTCTTTCTCTAATACTCTCTCTTTTTCTCTTTCTCTAACACTCTCTCTCTCCCTCCCTCCCTCTCTCTCTCTCTCTCTCTCTCTCTCTCCATTTATCTATCTATCTATCGCTCTCTTATTTTTATTACTATTAAATTATTATTTATTTAAATGTTATCATTTTCTAAAAAGATTGCACGTTTTAGTTCGTTCTTGATGTTCTAGTTTTGAGTTTCTGTCTTTACTATTTATCTTTCCCTTCTTCCTCTTCCCCCATAACTTCTTCTCGCTTTCTCATTCTTTCTTTCTCTTTTTCTAACAGTCTCTCTTACTTTTTGATTTTTTTAAATTTTTGCTTGTCTTCCATGTTCCTCCTCCTCTCTTTTTTCTCTCTCTCTCTCTTTACCTATCTATCGCTTTCTTATTTATATTAATATTAAATTAATATTTATTTAAATGTTGTCAATTTCTAAAAAGATTGAACGTTTTAGTTCGTTCTTGATGTTCTAGATTTGAGTTTCTGTCTTTGCTGTTTATCTTTCCCTTTTTCCTCCTTCCCCCGTAACTTCCTCTCTCTCTCTCTCTCTCTCTCTCTTTCTTTCTCTTTTTCTAACAGTCTCTCATTCTCTTTGATTTTTTTAATTTTTGCTTGTCTTCCATGTCCCTTCTCCTCTCTCTCTCTCTCTCTCCATTATTATTATTAAAGTTATTATTATTTTGTAAAAACTTTCAACAATTCAGTTCGTTGTCCGTTCTTGACGTAGGCAAGGCACTGAACAAAGTCTCTTTCTATTGATTAGTAAGGATGACAATAAAACCTAAATCTTTTATCCACGTCTAATCGGTTGAGAGAGCTAAGGTAGTTTTTACATTTTTTTTTTTTTTTTAACTTGGCCTTATCAGTCTGGTACACGTTCGTTGACCGACAGACTGTTTCTAATTGAGTGAAGATAACGATCCTTTAATAGGACCGAAAGATGAAAAGTGCAGAAAATATCAAAATGCCTCTTATATTGCACAAACCTTTCCTTTGTGCAATACCAATTGACTGTGTCAATAAAATATTGTTTTTATTAACGATATAACATTATTCGAATACAGAATCCCACGTCGTTGGTTATCAAGTAAAAAATTAAATTGATAACTTTATCATCTTCAATAATTTTAAAGCTTCCACAAAGATTTTTTTTTGTGTAAAGATAGGAGTGTTTTAAGTGTTTGCGAGATACCATTTATAAACTGGGTGCGTTAAGTGTTCGTTATTATTTCTACAGGCGATAACCTAATCTAAAAGAAATATAGGAAGTAAACGTTATTATCCTTCTTTATCGTTTTTCAATACCGTGTAATTTTTATGGCAGTTGAACCAATAAAAGGCAAAAGTTACGGACTGGTTGTTTAAATTGTATAAAGTTACAAAAAGTAAGATTTAGTAGATGAAATTTGTAGTGAAGCATATGAAAACATGGTAAGAATCCCGGTATGGAGTGTTTCTTCAAGGCCTTCTTTAGAAAAGCAGAAAACCGATAGTTTCAGATCTGGTTTTGGCAAGGCAATTTTCAAAAGTCTTGATTCTTTAAATTAATTTTTTTTCTTTGATCCTTACCGATCAGCTTAGTCTGTCTAGCATTGCTGCTTTTGTCTGTGAGACGAGTTAGACAATGCTTTAGGACTAGCTTACATTCTTGACGCACGAAATTTATGTTTCCCACTGGGGTCGCAATGTCTTTTAACATAGAGGTACTTGTCGGCCTTATCGAACGTTTAGATTCTCAAGTTGGGAGCGACTCGCCTCCGCGCACGGAAAATCTGCTTCTTCCGGTTCGGTGTAGAAGCCCACATCATCCTGCCGACAAGTCGACTTCTCCCGCTTGCCGTGTAAAGGGAAACCCAAAAAGGGTCAAAATGCATCGACTGAGTCTCCCACGCACTTCCTAAATAGAGAAGACAACTCTATCTCCTTGGATGGAGGGTCTCCGCCAGCGTCGAAATCTACGGATCCGCTCCGGCCGCGATTTTGGGCAAGCGGGTGCGAGGTTGTCTTGGGCCTTCGGGGCTGAGCTGCCTCTACACCAACGCTGCGGCAGTAACACCATTCTGTCGTTCGCGGAGGTGCGTCAGCTCTCATCTTGAGAATTAAAACGTCCGATAAGCCCGAAAAGGCTAGGTGTGGACGTTAAAGATCCCCATTGTCTTTTTTAGGACGACCGAATATTCGAGAAAGCATGTACGCTTCGGCAGTCCGATCGCTCCGATTCCCGCGAGGTCAGGTTACACGGAGGTCATACGCAAGGTCCACCGCCACGAATGAAACACAACCTCTGCACTAGGTACCCGCTAGGTCGAGTCCTTATCCATGCAGTTGGGCTTGAATTTGGAACGAAACTTCGCTGGCCCGCAGTTCAGATGGTCATGCAACCTTCCCCGTCCGTACATATAAATATATATAAACAGGATCTGGTACCCTAACCTGCGTGTGCATCTGATGCAGCATCCGCCGTTCGCGGCCAGCTACTTCCTTAACGCATTTCGAGGGACTAGATAGCCATAGTCTTAGCATACCCTTCCTTGATCCTATCGTCCAAATGCATGCAGAGGCTGCTTAAGGCATGACCCACGAAATGCCGAAGCGCGTCTGACAGCTGACCAGCGAGGATAGGCAGACCAAAATGATTGGTAACGATCAAACTACATTTTCCTCAACCCGTAGACAACATAAAGAATTATTTTATTATTAAAGTTTCATTATTTTCTTTTCAGAATTAATGTAATTTTTTAAATACCGAAGAACGAGGTGATTGCTTTACAGTCCATCATGACCAATAGACAGTAAGTCTTAAAACACGATGTCCTAAATTTTAGTTAAGTCTGATAAAAATAGGATACAATTGGCTTATGATTCCCCATTTAACACCCCTTTTGTGTATTTTCCTTGGGTCTTTTAACAGCCCATCTTATGGAAAACGTTTTATTTAGAAAGGTGACTCGATTATCCTATGGTCAGGTAATGGCTTGTTTGGAGGCTTTCACCGTCTAGGAATAGTCTAGCACCATTCCATAAAATCTCGGGTAAAGATAACTACCTGGTTGAAAGTAAGAGTTTGCCTACTGAAATCCAAAATATCGTTTATTAGGGTTCCTAGGTGAGGTAGATGATTCGGTAGGAGCCTTTCAGAAATTGTTTAAGAGTTATTATTGCTCAGGTAGCTGCAAGGATCAGATTTTGGTTTCTTTAGTGTTTTGAACTTGAATAATCGAGCTTATTCTACCTGAGTAAGATGTACTACTGTTTTACTAAGATTAGGACTTCTCACTTTCTCCATTGCTGTTGACAGGTCAAATCTTGTCCGTCCTGTCCAAGTTAGGCTCAAGGTAACAAATAGGTAATTTTTCAGGTTCAAACTTATGCAATTTTTGACCTAATCATAGTCATTCCCTAATAAACTATTTCCTTTACCCAGAACATTGATGACGTTGATCACACTTGATCTTCGATGTCTTTGCCTATTTTTTTTTTTTTACGAGGGTTCGCAACAGCAGAGGTCATATAAAACCCTCAGGTGCCGGTGTTTTTGAAAAAAAAGCCCATTTGTATGTATGTCGGGTTCGAATGGAGGGCCGCTGGATTCGAACCCGGGACCTTCACCTTACAGTGATGAGCGCCGTGCCAACGCCTAAACCGTTGCGGCCACCGACGCCCCCCCTTTGCCTATTTTACTTTGTTTTGTCAGTCAATAGACGATTTTCACCGCTTTCCATTTTTCCAAAGTGTAAAATGAGCACAACTGACAAACACATTGGCACAAAAATGCTGATATGTTTCACTTGAGTCGTGGTTGAATTAGGAGAAAAAAAGATTTTTAAAGCTTATGTCAGCTTTCTTCAAACATCTGCAGTCTTGTCTTGTCTTGGGTCTTGTCCGTCGCGGTATCAAAAACTTTCCTTTTCCCTCTCTTCCCCTCTCTGCTTTGGTGGAGGCTTCCTGGGTTACTGAACCCGCACCCCTCAGGCAACGGGTGTTCGTTTGAACTCCCGGGTGGGCGATCAGTCAGAGTGCCTTCTCTATCTCTCCGGGGGTGGTGAAAGGCACGGCTGAAAGGCTGTGCCAGAAACTACAAAACTGCTTTTTTGAACTTGGTTAGCATTGCACCACCTCGCTAGCCAAGGAATGTGACAAGTTCATGTAAAATCTTCTTGGTGTTTTCTTTGAGAATACTGGGCGTCTGAGAAGTCCCCTCGGGGATAAGTCCGGACGTTAAACATCTCATGGGTGTCAAGATCCATGAGTAAAGATGGTCCAATGCCCCTTTGGAAAAGTTTTTTAATCGGGTATACTTGATCGATCATCCTGGTTTGCCTATTTTTGTCAATTTATGCCAAACATGAGTCGATGAGGCAAAACCATGACGATCAGAGGTGACGTTTTTGACAATTAGGAGCCTTTTTGATTTTGGTTTGATTCAAGTTTATTTCAGCTTTCTTCAACCTCCTTTGGAAATACTGTATGTCTTGGATTGCTCAACTCCTTAGTATTTTTAAGTATAGTTATAGAATCGTTATCATGAAAATAAGTTACCTAGTATGACTGTGAGGTGTTTTTTTGTTTGTTTGCTGTTTCTTTGGAAGTAAATCTTGGAAGTTAAGTAACTTTTTGCCTTTAGTTGCTCGGTTGTATTCATGTCTGTATGATCTTTACAAGTTTCTGTTATTTTAATGAGTGGTAAAAAAACTCTTTTTATTTTTATTGTGCTGTTGAAAGTTCAGGTGATTCCCGACGTGGATTCTAGTATGGCACAGCGATGCGAAACATTTCGTCCTGCTTAAAAGTTCAAGGCCAGGACTTTGTCCCGAATAAGCCGTTTCAATAAGAACCACATATAGCAAAAGACCATGGTTTATAAAGACCCTCGCTCTCTGAAATTAGGCGCATATTGAATCGAAACCAATCCATGGTTATTATTATGGTTAAAAATAAGCCCTTGATTCAATGGGATTCCAGGACAGAAGCAAAAAATGCATCAAAGGACCAGGGCAACTAACGGCAGAACTACTAAAGGATATTTTAGGATAGAATGATAGATGCTAACTGAACACTGCAGACTCCGGAGGTTATAGACTAACTGCTTTGCATTCACTGATAGGTAGGGTTGAGAAATCATTACTTAATAATGAATACACACTAGGCTGCTTCTTCGATATCCAAGAGGCGTTTGATAATGCTGAAACTTCTTGCATTATATCAGCACTAGATAGATACAATGTCGACCATCACCTTACTAGATGGGTGAAGACCTACTTGGAGGGAAGGATGGTCAATATGTGCTTAGGTAGTAGTACTCTCAGAATTAATGTCCAAGGAGGCTGTTCACAGAGAGGTTGCTTGTCACCTCTTCTATGGTTAATTACAGTAAACAGTTTAATAGAGCTTCTGAATAATTCAGGTTTCTACAGTCAATTATTTTCAGATGATGGTACCATAGTGAGCACGGGTAGGGATCCTCTGACTCTTTCACTACTGATGAAGGATGCCATGGGATTGCTTTCTAACGGTGTTGTGATAAAGGTTTATCGATTAATCGAGCTAAACTGGAATTGATAATGTTTAGCAGGAGAAGAACATTAGGTAATTTCAAAAACCCTAAATTTCAGGGCAAAGAATTAAAATTAGTGGATTCAATCAAATTCCTTGGCGTGACGCTTGACAGGAAACTTGAATGGAAAGGTCATATTAATAATATATACAGGAAAGGCACAATATCTATGGTACAATATAGGAGGATTGTTGGTAAAACAGGGTCTCAAACCATGGGTAGCCAAATGGCTATATACCGCAATTATTCTACCTAGATTGTTCGCAGGTAGGACATCACCAAATCACTCCCCGAGATAAAATGGTCCAAAATCTTGGGGTTTGTGAGTCCAAGAGGTTTATGCAGGACACGTGAGCCGACCAAGTCCCAGAGCTTTTACGGATGGGGTACGAGTCTACCCGGGCATTTAACCCTTCGGGTCTTGGTCGCCCACCCTGTTTAATATATGTAAGTGCAACAGAAGCAAGCCTGTGTAGATATTGTCAGGGAGAAAAAGAAATAGCTGAACATGTCCTTTTTTATGCTAAAAAACCAGAGGCATACTGCGCAGAATATTCACCTTGTATAACCACCGAGTTCTGACTAATCTGAGCTGTTCTAATGAGGTAGAGTTCGTACCCAATGAAGTAACCCTCAAAAATGTAAGGTTTTACTGACAGTATTTGTTATACTCCGAGTCAAACCAAAACCCAGGTTATTCACTGTTTCAACAAATAAAATATGTCCATCTATGGCAAGGGAAGGCAAACAGCAACAGTTTTTTTGAATTTTTGGATGGTTCATCTTGTTTAGGGAGTTCTTAATCAGATCGTAGGGTGGGCGACCAAGACCCGAGGGGTTAAATGGCTGGGTAGACTCGTACCCCATCCCTAAAAGGTCCGGGACATGGTCGGTTCACGTGTCCTGTATCAACCTCTTGGACTTATTCACAAACCCCAAGATTTTCGAACATTTTATCTCGGGGAGTGATTTGGTGATGTCCTCTCCTTCAAAGATTTCAAATCTAGACCTAGCATACCTATCACACTCTGCGAGGTAGTGCCTTGCCGTTTCTTCTTTTATTGCAGAAGCGGCAAAAGGGATCTGGTAGGATACCCATTACGAAGAGGTGTCTTCTCAGTGGGCAGTGGCCCGTCAGAATTCCTATCAGCCTCCTAATTCCCTTCCTTGATTTAGAGAATAGCCATTTCGATTCTGCTGGTTTGATCGCCTTAACAAACTCTTTCGATTGCCTGTGTCCGGGGGATAAATTCCACTCCCTAAGGAATTGTTTCATGCCTCAGTTATTGATACTCTCTTTCGCTGTGCTCATAGAGTGAGTTAATACCGGTTGTGGCCCAACAAACGCAGTATTAGAACCTTCTTTGGCTAGGCCATCCGCCTTTTCATTGCCATGGTGTCCTTTATGTGCTGGTATCCACATAAGGGTCACCTTATTCTCAAACCTGAAAGAGATCCTAAGATCTACAGTTTCCTCCACCAGTCGTGAGGTTGACAAATCTTTTTGCCCTAAGACTAGTCTGACTGTCAGAAAAGATTTTAATATCTTTTCCCTTAATTTTATTTTCTATGAGTGTTCTACAACACACATTGATGGCCCAGATTTCCGCCTGAAAAACGGAGGTGTTATTGCCAAGAGGGGAGGAGATGCTGATTCCGAACCGTCAGTATACCAGTAGGAGTTTGCTTTTAGCCGTATTCCTTTGGCCCATTCTTCCCGTTTTGGTATCTACTTTGTACTTTTTAGTAAAATTGTACTTTGGAGTTGTGGCATCACTTGGCATGTCTAGAATGGCATCTGCCTGTATCTCCTCCCTCAGTTTCCGTTGTTTATTTACATGGCCTATCCTTGCAGATGGTTGTCCATTTATGAGCCTGTGGGCCTCTGCTCTGGCTTCTCCTTGGATTAAAATATGAAGTGGTGGGAGGTTTAACAACAGTTCCAGCATAGCGGTGTGCTCATGGCACCAGTGACACTGAGACAGGCTTGTCTTTGGGTGCCACTTAATAGCCTTATTCTTTGGCCTGAAGAGTTTTGGTCCACCTACCCATAGTCTTAGGTCACAGGCTTTATTGCCAAGAGGGGAAGAGATGCTGATTCCTAATTTTGGTATGTAGATTCCTGCACTACTTCCTCTTCCTTTGATGATCCATCTGTGTAGCAGTCTATGTTATGATGGTCATCATCCAGACTATAATTAGAATCACAAGGGGTGACCTGAAAGTGCTTTTTCCCCGAAGGGGTTTTAATCTTTTTATCACTAACGCTTAATAATTTACTCAATAGTTGTGAGATTTTCGAGTGACCTATGTTATTGCACTCGGAATTTAAATGTCTACAGGTAAATTTATCAATCGGTACCAGTCTGAAATTAGGCACATATTGACTTCTACTGAAGGTATTTTTTTTTGCTAAAATCACCCGATGATGCACCAAAATTACAATTTGGCTGGATATCGTGTACTCTGTAATTCAGTTCTAAAAGGTCGAAAGCAATATCAAATATAAATATAGAAATGTTATCTGATGATAGGTCTAGGAGAAAAATGAACATGATAGAAGTCAATTGTCAATAAATGTCACATAAAACAGGTGTTCATCTAATCCTACTGTCAGTTTATATCATCATAATCATGGAAACGCAAAAATGTTTCCATCGAAGGCTTATTACGTTAAAAAAATCAAAAGTTATTTCATAATGCGGGTAAGTCAAGGTGTGCATTATATCAACCGGTTTCTGAGTCATAGCCACTTAAGGAATCCTTATATCAAAAGCTCCCACTTTTTTCAAGGATAAAACAAACCGTTTTAAACCAATCCGGATGCACTTTTCTTTTTACCTATTGAGAATTCAAGGGGCTTAGGAAGAGGAAGGTACGACTGTATATCACAAATGTGTACGGTTTCAAAACTTGCACGAGCTGGAGATGATGCTGGGATTAGTTTATAGGCAAAGTAATAGAAAAGTTTCAACATTTTAGCTTCCTTTGGACAAAGTAATCTAGGAACTGGCTGGCTTTGTAGAAAGAGGTCGACCTGACCGTTCTGTCATTCCGTCTTTCGTAAGTATTTATAACGAGTTTGTTCAATATAATTGGTATGCAGGATTTTTTTTTGTTCGAAACCCATCGCGTGGTACCACCAGGAAATCGACCCTGCTCTCCCGATACTTGGTACACATTCCTGCCTTAACGGACAGAACAAAAAAAGTCTCTCTACACGACACGCAAGAATGGCACGATTACACAGAAGACAAACACTTTGAGCCCTGAAGATGATCTCAATAAAGATTGAAACAATTAATTAAGATTTTCAGTTGAGATAAAAAAGTCAATGGCACGAGCGGGATTCGAACACGCGATCTTCGGCTTGATACGCCGCTGCTCTACCATTTGAGCTATCGTGACCTCGATCCACTTCAACCGCACCTTTTGAATTTCCCTCCTTTTTGCCATTTTTCAAATGTCGCTCGTGCCATTGACTTTTTTATCTCAACTGAAAATCTTAATTAATTGTAAGATATTAATTGGTCAAGAGGACCACGAAACTAGTGAATTTAAAAAGATCGAAACGTTGGCACGATAAAGAAAATGTTTTTCTGAAACCTACATCACACCAGACCGCATCTCACGATTTCTGAATAATTAAGAACAGACCAAATTTCGTTTAGATCTTTACCAATCTTCGAATAAATACTAATAAACAACAATAAGCCTGCAAAAGCATGTATATTAATAATTACATCTATTAGACAAATCGTAACAAATTTGACCTTCTGGCTTGTCCTCCTCTCTTCTAAATTGAATGAGTCAGTTTGAATTTACGTAATTATATAAACCTGGCCTCCTTTTACAAATCGTCATAATAATGACTCACAATTTCTACGAGTGGGTGATTTTCCCGTTGTAAAATAAAATAATTGGCCCATTTTTATCCACACGTTGCAGAATTGGAAATATGAATCAATAGGTCTAATTAACAATTTATTTTATTTATTGATTTTTGATTCTGTACAGTATCGAGGTCTCTAATATGCTAGATAGTTGGGTTAACAGATTGACATTAGCTAATGAGTAGCCATGTGTCAGCCGAATATGTCCGATTCTTAGTCTTTGTTACAGCAGTTTCTTCTATTCTGCATTCGCGCATTGAAGGAAACATGCTCGAATTATATTGTTAATATTCTGCTTTGTCCAATTTTTCTTTCCATTTTAGATAAATTAATTTCCTTCTGAGCTAGCTTAGAGAAGAAAAAACCCTTGATAGCTGAGGCTAGGGGAAAATGATCCTAGTTAATGCCGACTAGTCTATGGAAAAAGCAAGTACTGGTATTTACATAAGCCTTGGGCAATATTCTACCGTATTTCAAACAGAGCCAAGATCAATCATCTGTGAATGGCTATTCTATACCCGGCAGTACATAGTCATCTCATCGGTGGTGATAGTGATGAGGTTACTAGGAAGCCGGGTTTGTGCTCCCAAGCACTGCCGCCTTCTGGCTTATTGTACCTTCCTAATTCCCTAGTTCAGTGCAATCGACTCAATCCGTCTTCTCAGAAGTATTAGGTCATTGACTGTTGCTGCTACAATTTCCGTTCCATCGCATTCGAAGATTCCTCATCCTCATTGCATAATCTGCAGATGGGATCACCGTTGTATATGCCCATGTTTTTTTAGATGCCAGTGACCGGTTAATAGTCCTATGACTGCTCTGAGTCTAGCCCTGTCCAACTGCAGCAGTGAGTTTGCCAGTCTTGGTGAGGGTTGTTTCATCATAAGTTTACTATGTCTAGCACTGCTAGAGTTTATCCACTTCTCCTTTTGTTTTGTTTGGATCCATTCTGCGATGGATGATTCTATATTTGTTTTTGTTATCCCAAGTATAGGTTCGGGGCCTATGGATGGCTGTTTCCTCCTCATTACATAGTCAGCAAATGGGATCATCGTTGTATACCCATGTTGTGTTGATGTTTTCTCAGATGCCACTGACCGGTTAATAGTTTGACTGCTCTGAGTCTAGCCCTCTCCAACTGCAGCAGTGAGTTTGCCAGTCTTGGTGAGGGTTGTTTTAAGATAAGTTTACTGTGACGCTAGAGTTTATCCACTTCTCCTTTTGTTTTAGTTGGATCCATTCTGCGATGGAGGATTCTGTCCTTGTTTATTTGTAATCCCAAGTGTAGGTTCGGGGCCTTTGTATGGTCTTGTACAACCTCTTCTGGCCATCTGCTTTTTCGTTACCCAAAATTCCTTCGTTCCCTGGCAAGATATCAGATTGTTGTGTTTATCCAGGTTTTGGAGTTTTTGGATGCATTCACGGTCTAATTTTGATGTGATTTTTTACATGCTCATGCTTTAATAGCTGCTAGGCTATCAGAACTTACGAGGAATTTTTGGCCATAACCATTTTCTTTCTGATCAAGCAGCAATATTTAGATCCCATTTATATAAAAACTTTTGCTTTTCTCTTGGAATCACTTACTACTTAAGCATACCCTCAAGCTAATGCCGCAGATCGTACAATCAGAACCCTAAAAACTTGTATATCAGCATATTTTAGTGATGATCAAAAAAATTGAGACAAAAATTTACATCTTTATTTAATTGCTTTAAACAATTCTGTACATTCTTCAACGGGATATTCTCCCGCCTTGTTATTTTTGGGAAGACAAATGAATCACCCACTAAATTTTAAATTTACAGTAGACGAATCCATTAATCAAATAACAGACAAAAATAAAATGATAGAAATGTGGACTAATGCATTAAAAAACTTACAAAATGCACATTATATTGCCTCCAAGAATTTTAATAAAAATGCAAAAAATGTAGAATTTAAAGTAGGCGATTTCGTATAAAACATATCATCTATCAAGTAAATTGCACCAAAAAAATGCCAAATTAATGCCGAAATTTTCAGGCCCATATGAAATCATAAACGTACGTTCTAGAGTTTCCTATATAATAAATTGCAAAGTTGCACAAGATAAAATAATTGTAGCACACACAATTGAAATTCTGTGATCCTGAAGTCGTAAAAAAATTAAAAAATACTTAAATAAAAATTAAATTAAATTAAATTAAACATTAGAAATAATTGGCACTTAACAAAAAAATATAATAAGTTATAATAAATAGATTTTGAATTTAGTAAATTTGTTAATAAGGTATACATAAAATTTAATAAATTAAATAGTACACCCAGCACCAAATTATATAACATAGTGCAACAGTTTTGTTTAAAAATAAGAAACCAACAATAATTTTCTGTAAATATAATAATATGTACATATCTAGTGTATTAAATTCATAAAATTATAATTTATATTAAGAATACAAGATTATATTTTAATTTTAATTTCTGTAGGGTCAAAAAGAAAACACTGGGGTACTCCTTTCTTCTCCTATCCTACTACCTATCCGACTACCATCTGGAAGGAACTCAAAACAATCTACATAGAATGATCTTCATCTTCAACAACCAGTTATGTATCTCGCAGACCAATTATGTGCTCCCACAGACTTCGTCATGTATTTTCGCACATTTTTTGGGGTTTAGAAATTTTGTAACAAACAAATTGAAATGAACGAGAAGGAGGCGATGGACTTTGGAACTCGTGGGAGCCAAAAGTGCAGAAAGGCTAAAAGGCGGTGGCCAGGAAGCATTCCATTGAGAGACTGCGGACAAACCACCTCGAACGTAGCTGCTTCAACTTGGCTTGTGAAGAATCATCTTATGAGAAAACATCAGGAAAACAGCATACATCGTGTGAGTCTTTTCCTATTCCATATTCCCTTAATTTTATTCCTTGGGGATTGCGCGTACGTATTGTAGATATGAATTCATTTATTTTTAACAATAGTTTAAATACTTCTTAGTTATATTTTAAGTTTTTTTTAATATTGTTTCAAGAAGAATTGATTTTATTTTTTTGTAAAAATTTAAGTTTGAAGAATCAATTTAAAAGAAAGAAGAGTGTAAATATAATTTTAGAAAAGAAATAATTGGATTGAATAAATTCTGGTTCTCTTACAGTGCCTTTTATTTTTAATTTTTTCCTTTTATTAAAATAATAGTAATAGTAAAAAAATTACAATTATTATTGTAATTGTTAAAATTGTATTTTAAGTTTTTCATAAAAAAGACCCTAAAAGTCTAACAAAAATGGCTATGTTATAATGTTTTCTATGTTATAAGCGTTGTTGGTATGTATTTCTTCTTTAATGACCGAAGTATACTTCCCTAATGAGCTTGATTGCTCATATTTTGGGCTTGTTCAGAAAACACCCTGTTCTTTCTTTTGTTTCGGAACCATCTGTATACTGTATCTGATGCTCCTCTGCGTTCTTCCTCTCCTTTACAGTGGTCCCCATTTCTAGGAATGGGTGTCTGATTTTATTAGTTTTGGTTGTGTGCCCGAATTGCTTAGTTCCTATCCGATTTGATATTTTTGTAGCCTAAATGAGCTATTCCTAGCCTCACCTTGTATAAATGTTTCCGGTTGAGGTAGGTTTAGGAAAATTTCTAGTACACTTGTAGGGGTTGTTCTCATTGTCCCTGTGATACATAGGTTTGCTAATCTTTGTATGCTGCCTAGTGATTGAATAGCTACTTGTTGAGCTTTGGTCCGCCAGATTAATGACCCATAAGTTATTTTGGGTCTTATTAATGCAGTGTATAGCCAATGGGCCATTATCAGTTTTAACCCTCAAGATTTGCCAAGGGTTTTTCTTGTGTTCATTAGCGATATTTTACTTTTTGCTAGGGTACGCTGCAGGTGAGAGATCCAGGTTAACTTCTTATCAAAGATTATTCCTAAATATTTAAGCTCGTATTTAACTACAACATTTCATTATAGTAATAAAGTCCAGAGCTGTTTGGGAATGCATCAAGGCCTTGTTAGACATTGTGGACTACAACAAAATTACCCTTGTAGGGCATACAAGGCAGAGGGGCAAAGAAGAGGAAGATAAATTAGCCAAGGAAAGTTCGATCAGATCACCCATCAGCCCTGAACTCATTTGCACCATATGAAATTGCCAAAAATATAGATCCATCATTTAATTAGTTAAAAGTAAGCACTTGGTTCACTGGAATTCCAGGACAGAAGCAAAAAATGCATCAAGCGACCATGGCAACTAACGGCAGAATAACTAATATTTTAGGATAGAATGATAGCAGGGCTACTGACTGTACACTGCATCTCCGGAGGTTATAGACTAGTAGTAGCAGAAGCAAGCCTATTCGAGTATGCTTTGCACGCAGGTGTAGGCTGAGTTCGATTGGCGGCTTTTACCGTAGACAGTCTCCTCTAGGGGATGGTGAGCAATTCCACTTTAAACAAAACCGCGGCCGGAGCAGATGCGGTAGTTTCTTCGCTTGGGAAGCCCCAATACTCTGGGAGATAGAGTGACCTTCTTTTCTATCTAGGGAGTGCGCGGGAGACCAGGCTGATGTATTTCAGCTCAGGTAGCCCTTTGCGCGCGGCATGGTTCGATGCTTAATGCGGAACCGACCACTCGGAATGGTCAAGCGGGGAGCGAGGTTGTCTTGGACCTCGGGGCTGAGCTGCCTCTACACCAACGCTGCGGCAGTAACACACTTCTGTCGTATGAGGAGGTGCGTCAGTTCTCATCTTGAGAAGCTAAACGTCCGATAAGGCCGGAAGGCTAGGTGCGGACGTTAAAGATCCTCATTGTTCTTTTAAGGATGACCGAGTATACGGGAAAGCATGCCTGTGTAGATATTGCCAGGAAGAAAAAAAATAACTGAACATGTCTCTTTTTATGCTAAAAACCAGAGGCATACTGCTCAGAATATTCACCTTGTTTACCCACTGAGTTCTGAATAATAAATCTGAGCAGTACTGATGAAATAGAGTTCGTCAGAACACGCATTCAATGCAACCATAGCCTAAGTATGTTCTGTGGTACCCAATGAGGTAACCCTAAAAAATGTAAGGTTTTACTGACAGTATTTGATATACTCCAAGTCAAACTAAAACCCAGATTATTCACTGTTTAAACAAATAAAATATGTCCATCTATGGCAAGGGGACGCAAAGTACTGGTTTTTCTAAAAAAAAAATAAACAGCAACAGTTTTTTGAATTTTTGAAGGTTCATCTTGTTTATGGAGTTCTTAATCACATCAGAATCTCAGTTTAAATGTGTACAGGTAAATTTATTAGAAAAAAGGAAGCACTAAGGAATGCCATTTCGGAGATTCATTCGAAAGTACTCTTCCATAGGTAACTAAACCTTTAGGAATTTGCGAGAATAGCAAGGAGTGCATATGACCAGTTACATCTAGTCAAAGATGGCATCACAAGCCAGGCGCCTCATCTTTGAGATACCATACACTAAGGTTATTCGACTACAAGAGTCGAACCTTAAATATGTAAACTATTTAAAAAAATCAAGTCAATTGTGTTTTACCAGCTTTATCAAGTTGTAATTTTCCTAACAGCTAACGAATTGTAATTCGTTGAGGTTAACGTTCATTAACCAGTCAGAACAATACAAAAATGTACGGGACATAGAGGATTTGCATAAATTAGCATGTAATGGTATGATGAACTTTAGTTCTACGAGATACTTCTCCACACTTAAAAAACTTCGTTTAACATTCTTTTCTAAAAAGGTCGTAAGTAGAAGTTCTGATTGTTCCACACAGAAAAGAAAAGCCAGAACAGGTAAACAATGGTTGTTGCTTTGCGGGGGCGTCAAGTAAAGACTTTATGCTTACTCCACTGCGATTTAAGTCCATCCCGTGGAAAGTGCGGTGATAGAGAAGAGGACATTTGTTTCTTTAGAGGCTTATAATTTTCTTCAAATCTTGCCTGCTGAGAGAGAGATATTCCTCTTTTTTGAGAGATTTACGAATTTTATTGCTTGCCTCAAGCCGGTGCTTGCGTTCATGCAGTAGGCAATTTAGGCATTCTCATGATTGTTTGAAGCTAAAAGCATGCACAAATAATGCTTTTAAAGCTGGTTGACAGTATGTAAATCCGTCCACTTAAGAATAGTTGGATGGCATAGACCTCAGCTTCGAAGATAATTGAAATTAGCCCGAAGGTTTTGCTGCAGTGTAATTCACATCCTTTTCCTTCTTTGATCCATTATTAATGGATATTACCTTAGTGCCCTTTCTGAAACTTTGGGCTGCCTTCTTTCAACGGTCTCTGTTACCTATGACCACTTGGTCTGTCAAAGTTAAATATTTCTCCAATTTTGTCAGGCGTTTGGAGTTAAAACCACGTATTTAGCGTCTTATAGACAGAAAGTATGTAGATCTTTGCACCCTTCATTTTCTCCTTTAACCATCCCCGTGACAGACTTGGATTGCATGGACATCAGCGTGTAAGATAGTTGAAGTCCAGGAGGTTTTATTAGGGTGTAATTCGCCCAGTTTACCCTTAAACACCTTTTTAAATATTTGATGCATAATTGTACATGGCTCAGATCTGAAACATGGGGTTGCCTTTCTTCCAACAGTCTCTGTTATCTATGACCTCGTGGGAAGTTTTGTCAAAGTTAAGTATTTCTCCAATTTTGTCAGGCGTCTGGAGTTCAAATCACGTATTTAGCGTCTTATAGCCTGACAGAAAGTATGTAGATCTTTGGACCCTTCATTTTCTCCATTAACCATCCCCGTGAGTGACTTGGATTGCATGGACATCAGCTTGTATGATAGTTGAAGTCCAGGAGGTTTCATTAGAGTGTAATTCGCCCAGTTTACCCTTAAACACCTTTTTATATATTTGATGCATAATTGTACCTGGCTCAGATCTGAAACATGGGGTTGTCTTTCTTCCAACGGTCTTTTTTTATCTATGACCTCTTGGGAAGTTTTGTCAAAGTTAAGTATTTCTCCAATTTTGTCCTTTAACCATCCCAGTGACAGACTTGGATTGCATGGACTTCAGCGTGTAAGATAGTTGAAGTCCAGGAGGTTTTATTAGGGTATAATTCGCCCAGTTTACCCTTTTTTATATACCTTTTTTTTATCTTTGATCCATCAATGTACCATATTAGTGCCCTTTTCTGAAACTTTGGGTTGCCATTCTTTCAAAGGTCTCTGTTATCTATGACCACATGGTCTGTCAAAGTCTTTCTCTAATTTTATCTGGTACTTCATTTATTTTAATTCTTTCTAGAATGTGTGGTGATTAGTGACAGTTAATCGATAATTATTCAGAAATCGTGAGATGCGGTCTGGTGTGATGTAGGTTTCAAAAAAACATTTTCTTTATCGTGCCAACGTTTCGATCTTTATTGAGATCATCTTCAGGGCTCAAAGTGTGGCCCAAGGCACTCTCGACACGACACGCAAGAATGGCACAATTATACAGAAGAAAAACACTTTGAGCCCTGAAGATGATCCTCAATAAAGATCGAAACGTTGGCACGATAAAGAAAATGTTTTTCTGAAACCTACATCACACCAGACCGCATCTCACGATTTCTGAATAATNCCTCGGGGCGGGGTTATAAGCAACCCCTTCCTTTCACGCTAATAAATTACTTTTACTCTCCAGACGTCATATACTCACCCCAGAGTTCTGAAACCTACATCACACCAGACCGCATCTCACGATTTCTGAATAATTATCTTTCTAGAATTTTCTCTCGGCTTCTTCTTGTATCTCAGGGGTCCTCACTCGAAATCTACTATTTGTACGTGAATTAAAAAAAACTGGGAGACAGAGTGTGGCTTCCATCGTAAGTGTGGTATATGTAAATAAAGTAAATCTAGGATTTTAAAATTGTAAATATTGTGCAATGTATTATTAAAAATCTCGTCTTTTACACTTTTTCTCCCATCGAAATCAAAATGCTTAAGACTTTCGTCTTGCTTATGACGTTCATGATTTTTTTATGCTGTCTCATCATTAAATCCCTTTTCACTCATCGAAATGAAAATCGGTTTTAGTTGATCGATTTGTTAATACAGTACAAAAAGAAAATTTATTTGTTTAAAGTTATTCCGATGGCCTAACAAGATAACAATAGCCTTGGTGAAAGTTTTTCACTAAGAAACAATTCAATCATTGCTTTTTATCGGATACGTGTCTTTTATCGGTATAAAAATTAGGTAATAAATTCATGCTTGCTTAACATAGAGAGATGGAGGGAGAGAGAAAAAAAGTTGCAAAACTTTCCTTTATTTACAGGAGAGAATCAAAATGAAGCTGGTAATTCGAAAAGAAGGGTGTCAGAAGTACTCTCCGGGTCGTTCCCACGTATGCTTTTCCACCGGGCAACGGAAATGAGACAATTAGATCATGAAATCTCTTTCATTGCTTATGCAAAAATTGCACGTTTCGACTTTCCTCGGTGATTCGTTATTAAAGGAAAATGGTTGGTTTTTGGACATTTGGTGTTTTTTTAGGTGTTCCGAGGTGTATGCATTGTATAGTTCTTTTCATCGGTGAAATTGTAAACGACCGGAGTTGAAAGAGAAAATTCCCCGTAGACTGTTGCCCTCTTCGAGAATAAAAGGAGATCAATGATCGTGAGCGCGTGGAAAATCATCACCGTCCAAAGGCTGCGGCAGTTTCCACAAGATCCGGAATCGAAGATCGGCATGGAAAAAAACCCCGGCCCTGTTTTGGAACGTCGTTACGCTTTTCCTCCTTGGACCGAAAGAAAGTATCGGAATAAAACAACGCGTCTTCGGGGCAAAAATTCATTACGCCCCGGTCAATAGTGCTTCAGGACCTTTTGTAATAACGACAATGATACAACAGAGTTTTCGAAATTTTCCAGGTCTTGAATGACGATTGCACAATTGTAAAGTTACGTTCATCTCAGTGCGAAAGAACCGGAGGATGGCTGTTATAACCGACCTCATTGTACCTACTTGCCACTGGTAAACAACGAAAGTTTGTCGGAACTTCCCTTGGAAATCCCATAGTAAAATTAATTTTTTCAATTAATTAATCTTTTTATGTAAGGTTTTGGTTGTAATGAAAAAGTTAGTGTCAAGTGCAGGATTCGAACATACGACTTTCGGCTCAAAATATCGTGACTTAGATCCACACGGACATCAACTCTACATCTCGTGACACGATAGCTCAAGTAGTTAGAGCAGCGTCCTATTGAGCCGAAGGTCGTGGGTTCGAATCCCGCTCGTGACACTAACTTTTTCATCTCAACCAAGACCGTACACAAAAGGTTATTAAATGAAAGAAGTGATTTAGCCAAAAGACCACTAAATATAATGGACTAAAATTAATTATTTCATCAATTGACTAATCTTTGATCTTAGCCTGAATTAAGGTACATTGAGGAAATTCTTCTGTGAAACTTTTTTTTTTAGAAATCGTGAGATGCGGTCTGGTGTTTGCCAATTTTGCTTGTTGCAATGTTTTTCTGAAACCTACATCACACCAGACCGCATCTCACGATTTCTAAATAAATATCTATTAACGGTCACTAATCACCACACACTCCTGTGAACTGTTGTCCCATTCGCTCCATTTGGGACAACTTCGTGTTAATGCATGATAATGTAATGAATGTATTTTATATATTACCAACTCCACGGTTCATATTTTCTCTATTGATAAGTTGAAAAATTCCAAATTCTCCGTGGTTGAAAAACCTTTATTCAATTTAATAAATTACATAGACGTTTCGGGCTCCTGGCCCATCATCAGGAACTAAACATAGAGACATTTCATGGTATAATTCCAATAAAAAAATTGGAAATTAGTAACGGGTGTGCCTTCAGAATGGGAATTATACCATGACATTTCTCTATGTTTAGTTGCTGATGATGGGCCAGGAGCCCGAAACGCCATGTAATTTACTAAATTGAATAAAGGTTATTCAACCACGGAGAACTTGGAATTTTTCAACCTATTAGAGTAATGAATGTAGCTCGAGTTGTCCAATACTTAGACCATGTAAGGACTACCACAATGAATTGCCATCACGTCCTCCTGACATGAATCCCATGGAACACTTATGGGACATCATAAAGAGCGGATTTGACATCCTTCGCCGCCTTTAACAAGCCGTGAACAGCTTCAAACCGCTCTTCTTCAGAATGGCACTCTGTTTCATAAGACGAAATCCGATTGCTTATTTACTCAATGCTTAGGAGGCTTAAGGCCCTCTGCGATCCAAAACAAAATACAAGCGTCCGCTTTTTGTGTCTCCTTAGAACAACATACTTCCCATCTCATTGGAAATTTTCCCTCCTCCGAATGATTCTAAAGCTTAAAAACCACATAACCTTCCATCATCCTAAGGTCTAATTGGTCTGTTGCCTACAATGGGCAAAATCTTAAAAAAACCTCTGCTTGTACACATTCTTCCCACCCTTCTTTTAGCTTTATCCCTGACCACCAATTTGGGTTTGCATGTTCTCTTTCCACTGTTCAGCGCTGCCATCGTGTTGTAGATATCTACCGCTAATGAGCAAAAGGAGTGATCCGGTCTATTCCTACATGTGAGCAAGCCTTCGGATATGGCACTCGGGGCTCGTCTGGAAGCTTAAGAAATCCTAACTTTTACCTGATCCTAAAATACTACATAACCGACTGATACTTTCATCAGTAGCTACTCTCTATCAGCCGGATATCGCACAGATACAGGAGTACCGCAAGGAAGTATCTTAGGACCCATCCTCTACACTTATACCGCAGACCTTTCTACTCTTCCGGAAACGATCTATGCATCCTTTCCTGCTATAAAGACTTTCAACATGAAACTTACAAGGCCATGTCACATCCCGAGAGCAGTGGTTCAAGCAGTGGAAGATGAATCTGAACATGTCACTTTTCACCCTACGGAGAATACTGCTCCCATCTGTTTTAATAGTATCCCTCCTCCACCAGCTGCAGTCCGCTACTTTCGGCTTTATATTGAAAAACAACATGGAACCCACACACGCGACCCAAAAGACAAGAGCTAAACAGACGATTCAGACTTCTCAAAATATTGCTGACCATTTGGACATACGAACTTTGGGAACCCCCAACGTAACCCCCCTAAAAATCCTTCGAACCATCGTCAATGCTCCTTTCTATCTACCTTACCATTCACAATGACTTTAATAACCAATATGTCCTTGAAGTAGTGAAAAACTGCTAAAGGGAGTTTCACAAACAATGAATCCCATTTGCAGACTATGTAATAAAGAGAAGGAAACAGCCACCCATATCATCTTCGAAAGCGAAGCAACAGCTCAATGGAGATTTAACCTAACGAAAAAACTTAGGGAATCAAATTGTAACAGAGACAACCAATGACCTGATACTTCTCAGGAGAAGGATTAGGTCTATTGCACTGCACTAAGGAACTAGGAAGGTACAATAAGCCAGAAGGACCCAGAGAGTACTTGTCCATTAACATGTCCTAATTATAACACAACTTCATAAGTGGTTTTTCTAATCCCATCGTTCAGGGTTCGTCATGAAATTCTCCAAGTACAACAATAAGCTCTCGTATGATTTATAAGCAAGAAAGCAATATGACAACTTGAATCTTGGCTGACACAACGCCTCCGCTCTTTCAATTATTTGTATTATTGTTTGTAGGACGGATGCAATTTAACTTCAGACAAAACAGTGACTCGGGGAGTGAGTTGCAACAGTTGTTTCCTCACGAAAACAACGACCTAGCTATAAAAAACGCCCAAAAAATAAAAAACTCATTCTAGCCTCTCGAGTCTGCCCTATTTTCCTAGATCTTTTTCTTTCGCAATTAAGTCCGGTAGAGGTATGTTTCAAGCCGGATCTTTGCGCCGTTTGGCCCGTCACGGCATCGGCCAGTACCCCGTGCACTTAAGGATTCTGGCAACAGCGCCTTCCTTTTTCTCGGTCCGGTGTGTTAAAGTCTCCCGAAGAAATAAAACTGCAATCGGCATACAACGAACGTACAACATGATAAATATAAAAAAAAGCCACGTTAATGATAAAAGAGTTTTAAAAAAAATAACCCAACGTGTTTTATAGTTTTGTGGTCACGGTTGACAACTATAAATGAATGACGGTTAATAGTTTCCTCTTTGGGTCCGCCTACCCTCGCTAGTCCTCTCTTAACCGCTAGGATTTTTCCGTCCGATATTTTATTCACGAATAAAACAAAATATTAAGTTGATGATTTAGTAATTTTGGTCATTTCACAAGGGTCGTGGAATCACTGACTATAATTAAACCATTTTTGGCGATTCTAGGTAGAAATTTAAAAAAAGTAATTTCAATACATGTGCTTGTGTTTCAAGGTTTTTTATGTATATCAGTATATTAATTTTTTTACGTAGGATAATAAAATAATATGTAAAATCGTATTAAATGAGGTTTGTTACATAAGATGTTACAAAAAACCAAAAGACTATTTCATTAAAGTAGGGAAAAAAACACTTTTGTTTTAAAGAAAATTCAAATTCGTTTAAGCCTTATTTAAAGTTCTTAAATAACAATTTATACAGTAAACAAAAGAAAATATTATTAGGCTGGCTCACTGACCATTTTTCATTAAACCATTTTTGGTGATTCCAGGTAGAAATTTAAAAAAAGTAATTTCAATACATGTGCTTGTGTTTCAAGGTTTTTTAATGTATATCAGTATATTCATTTTTTTAACAAAAGCAAAAAGACGATTTCATTAAAGTAGGCCAAACAAAAACACTTTTGTTTTAAAGAAAATTCAAAATCGTTTAANACTTTTGTTTTAAACAAAATTCAAATTCGTTTAAGCCCAATTTAAAATTTTTAAATAATAAATTCTACAAAAAAGAAAAGATTATTAGGTTGGATCAATGACTATAATTAAACCATTTTTGGCGATTCTAGGTAGAAATTAAAAAAAAAAAAAGTAATTTTAATGCATGTTCCTGTATTTCAAGGTTTTTTATGTATATCAGTATATTAATTTTCGTGCTTAATTAATGCTGCTAATTTTATATTAGTCTAATTTTTTTTTCTTTTTGAGAAATGTAAATAAGAAAATTCGATCTATCAGTGTGAAATGTTCTTCTTATGTTCACTAATTTCGTGGTCCGCTTGACCAATTAATATATTACAATTAATTAAGGGTTTTAGTTGAGATAAATTAATTGTAATACATTAATTGGTCAAGCGGACCACGAAATTAGTGAATTTAATTAATTAAAATGAAGTATACTTCACTAAAGCTCTCCGTGGCCATTTCATTTGTCGTCGAGAATCCAATCCGATTACACGACATTCGAAAAATGGCAAAAAGTAGGGAAAATTCAAAAGGTGGGGTTGAGATGGGAAGTTAGTGTCCGAGCGGATCGATGTCACAATAGCTCAAGTGGTAGAGCAGCGGCCTATTTAGCCGAAGGTCGTGGGTTCGAATCCCGCTCGTGCCATTGACTTTTTCATCTCAACTAAAAACCTTAATTAATTGTAATATATTAATTGGTCAAGCGGACCACGAAACTAGTGAATTGAATATAATAATAAAAATTGCACCATTTTGAAAGCCTTAAGTAAAATTAAGTGATAAAATGAAATCATGCCTAAAAAATAAAGCTTAAAGTAGAGAAAAACGAACGTAAGAAGCATATAATAGGATATAAGTGTAATAAGAAGAATATAAATATTTTAGACATAATTCTGCGAATTTTATAAACAATTATTAATTAGTTAATTACAAATTAAATAAGAAATTCAAAACACGGCTAGAAAGAAAAGGTTAAAGTAGATAAAAACGAACATGAGCAGGATATCTTATAAATTGATCGAATCTTATATTTTCTCTTTTCTATTTTTTAATCGAAAGACTTTAGACATAATAAAAAAATGCAGCATTTTATAAACATTATATGCAAACTAAATCAGGAAATCAAAACATGCTTAGAAAATAAGGCTGAAAGTAGATAAAAATGTACGCGAAAATTATTCTAATAGATGAATATCTCCTTTATCCTGAACTTTATATAGTGATAAAAGAAATATTTTAGACATAATAATAAAAATTGTCGACTTTGTGAGCGTCAAGCATAAGTTATATTAAAAAAATCAGTTTGGTCGAGTAAGTAACTAGTGATTAATATCGACCGAATTTGGTTTTCGCAGTCTCGATACTTCGTAGTAAGAAATATTTTATAAAGTCGTGTATATAAGGATCGGAAATAGGGCGATAAGGATTTTTGCTTAACAAACATGTTTTTAAAACCCTGGAGTTTTTAGCTCGACAATCCATATTTTAACTTCAGTTAAGTCATTTTTTTTTATTTTCACTGAGCTTTCTTAACAATTATCATTCCAGCTGAAACGAGGTATGCGTTCACTTTTTCAAGGGCAATGCACCATACGGGAGCGATCAGACTTTTAAATTGGCCACGCTCTCCTCCACCCGTACACGACCATCCATCGAGAAAATTAAAAACCAAGGCATGGACACCTGGAATTATTCCCGGATGTTGCATCACCTACGTTGACAACCGTTTTCCCATTCGCGGCTAATTAGTCATCGTCGCGTGATAAGATTTGTGACCCTTTTCTGAAAATCCGAGGTGAATCCGTTGTTAAAAAAAGAAGGACGATTATTTTAAACAAGCTGTTCCACACCAACGCGAAAAATGAGTATAACGCAAAAAAAGGGTTCTTCTCACACTTTCTATAATTTTCCATTGCGTGATCTCTCACAGATCGTTTCTTTTAATAGTTACTCCGTCAAAAGGAACATTTTTTGTCCAAAGGAGAGTTTTTGCTAAGCTGGACAAAATGGTGACTAAGGCTCGGTGGATTAAACGAGGACACCGACAAACTTCTCTTCCTAAACAAAACTTAACAATGGTCAGCATAATAAACAAACCGAAACAATTTCTCAATTAATATCATCTTTAAAATGTTATCACACTCAATACGGATTTATACGACTATGTTTCGACATTTGTACCAGCTTTTTAAGGGAAGAATAAAATACCGAATCGGGCTGTCGGTTCACTAACGAGCAAAGAAAAGCCCAAACCAGCAACTTTAGAAGCTGATAGTAAGCTATAAGCGCAAAGAAGTCAAGCACATAGAAGTACACTTCAAATATTAACAACAACTAACAACAAAATAATTAACCTGACTTACTAGCAAAGAATAGTCCACTCCAGTAAGTACAAGTGGGCGACTTTTAAATAAAAAAAAGCTTGAAGCTAGAAGCTGATGGTAAACTATAACCAAAAAGAAGTCGAGCACATATCCTATGTTGTAAAGATCTAACAACCAGAAAGCGTAACCTAATTCACTAGAAAGAAAAGCCTACTCCAGAAAGTATAACTGAAAGCTTGAAGTTACAGAAGCTGTCGGAAAGCTATATGCGAGGAAGATCGAGCCCACAACAGTGCATATATGCTTTATGACCTAACAACTAGATAATTTAACCTCACTCACTAGAAAGAAAAGCCGACTCCAGCAAGTATAACGGAGTAACTGTTAAATAAAAAAAGCCTGAAGCTATAGAAGCTGATGGTAAGCTATAACCGAAAAATAGAGCAGCGCTCAACAGTACATATCAAGTGTAGTATAGATCTAACAACCAGACAGTTTAACTTAACTTACAAGAAAGAAAAGCCCAGTCCCGCAAGTATACCTGAGCAACTGTTAGGTAAAAAAAAGGTTGAAGCTATAGAAGCTGATGGTAAGCTATAACCGAAAAATAGAGCAGCACTCAACAGTACATATCAAGTGTAGTACAGATCTAACAACCAGACAGTTTAACCTAACTTACTAGAAAGAAAACCCCACTCCAGCAAGTATAACTTAAAGCTTGAAGTTACAGAAGCTGATGAAAAGCAATAAGCGAGAAAGGTCGAGCCCTCAGCAGTACATATCATATGCTTTATGAGCTAACAACTAGATAGTTTAACCTAATTCGCGAACAAAGAAAAGTCTACTGCGGCAAGTATAACCAAGCCACTATTAGGTAATAAAAAGCGTGAAAAAAAGAAACTGGTGGTAAGCTATAACCGAAAAGAAGTCGACCACAGCAGTACATATCATATGTTGTACAGATCCAACAACCAGATAGCTACTAACTTACTAGCAAAGAATAGCCCCTCCAGCAATTAACCTGAGCAATTGTTAAGTAAAAAAAAGGCTGAAGCTATAGAAACTTATGGTAAAGTATAGCAGAAAAGGAAAGCAGCACACAACAGTACATATCAAATGTTGTAAAGATCTAACAACCAGATAGTTTAACCTAACTTACTAGAAAGAAAAACCCAATCCATCAAGTATAACTTTAGAAGCTGATGGAAAGCTATAAGCGAAAGCGTCGAGCACACAGCAATACGTTTCAAGGTTATTAAGATCTAACGACCAGATAGTTTAACCTTTTAAGGTTTTTATCAATTATGACAAAAGTATAAAATATGTAATTATCGGGCTGTCGGTTCACTCACGAGCGAAGAAAAGCCCGAAGCTATAGACGCTATAGGAGAAGAGGAGTACAATAGTCCATCATATAGTCAAAAATTCACTTGCTTTTCCTATTATTACGATTTATGGACATATTTTGAAATAAATTGACTATTATTAATGTACAGCATTGGCTAAGTTTGCTTTCTTCTGAGGTTTCTTAAAAATTGGATATTTCAAAGTCGATGGTAAGGTCCAATTGACAATTTGTAAGATCTTCGGTCTATTTTCTTTTTTTTATACCGTCGGATGATGTCCGGCTAAGAAAATGACAATAGGCGTGGCGAAAGACGACATCAATGATGAAGGTGTAATTCATCCTGATAATGAAGTTTCATTCTTTCTGCCTGGCAGACAGGAGTTTTTATGCTTAAGAATCTCTGACCCATCTGAGAAAATTTGTCCATTATGTTTTTTCTGTTTCGCTAAGAAATGTAAAAAAAATGACCTGTTAAAGCAGAGGCCGTTTCGTAGCATTTTAAAAGTCATTTGCTCGGTCCATTCGTTCTAAATGGCCAAATCTACTGGTCCGATCTAGGATTTGACACAGACTCCTGGGAAAAACGGTAAACGGAAGCCAATCGACCGTTTTCTGTCATTGTTCTGCCAGCTCTATTCTCAAGGATCCGGGGCAATGTTAAGAAGCCAAGGCTTTCATCTCCACGAATCCCTTTCCTGCGGTTACGTGCCCCTGCAGAAGAGGCCGTGGACAATGTTTCACCACGCCGGGTCCAGTTACTCCGCCGAGTGAAAGTTACCGTCCGGGTTCAACTTCCTTCGAATCGGTCCTAGACCTGATCCTAGCCCCCCCAAAAAAAATTTCAACGCGATTCGACAAAAGGTCGCCGCGCGGACCGCGTTCAGTTTGTTGAACCACACGCTCTGTGTAACAATCCGTTAGGTCAGTTATCTTCCGGTGGTCACAAAGTGTAAAATAAGAATGCTAAAAGATCAGGGAAATTAAGCAGGGCCGTTTACAATGATTCGTTCCAATTAACACTCCTTGCCACCGACCGACCTTATTTCGATGAAGCAACCGTTCTTTTGTTAATATTTCTTCTAAACAACCTTTAATATTGTTTTTAGTCTGAATAGTCTTGAAAACTAATCATCTTCGGCAAAATGAAAACCTAAAGTTTGGTCGTTTCCAATGTTTTTGGGCTGACTATGCTCGCGGTTTTGGTCTGTACCAAGGATTGACAGGCCAAAATACAGGCTCATCATCCGCAGACTCAAAGAGAAAATCGCACAAATTAATAACTTAAAGTTTAGTCGTTTCTGATGTGTTTGGTCTGATATCCTTGCTGCTTTGGTATGTAGACAAACTTGGGCAGACCAAAACACGTTGTCATTCGCAGACCCAAAGAGAAAATCGCACAAATCAATAACTTAAAGTTTAGTCGTTTCCGATATTCTTAGTCTGACTATCCTTGCTGGTTTGGTATGTAGCAAAGAGTGACAGAACAAAATACTGATATATCAACTGGTAGGCTCAAATAAAATTTTACAAATTGAAAATCTGCTTTTTGTCCGGATTTTTTGGCCTGACCAGTCTCATTTTTTGATGAAATCTTCATCATAAGCTCATAATCATAAAAACCTCTAGGCTACGGTCCATCAGATGTATAGCTCTATTGTTAATATTATTATATTGCATTGGATTTTTGGATGATCTGAACGATCTTGAAGGCGGATTCTGATCAGCGAATGAAAAAGAATTCCGATATTTTTAAAAGCTTCTGTTGGAATCTTGATCATAAACTCATAATCATAAAAACCTCTAGGCTACGGTCCATCAGACGTATAGCTCTATTTTTGTCTTTTTTTACGAGGTTCGCAACAACAGATATATCAACCCTCAGGGTGCCGGTGTTTAAAAAAAAAAAAAAAGCCCATTTGTAAGTATGTCGGATTCGAATGCAGGGCCGCTGGATTCGAACCCGGGACCTTTACCTTACAGTGATGAGCGCCGAGTCAACGCCTAAACCGTTGCGGCCACTCTATAGTTAATATTATTACATTGCATTGAATTTTTGGATGATCTGAACGGTCTTGAAGGCGGATGCTCTTCAGGAAATTGAAAACATTCCATTATTTTTAAAAGCTTCTGTTGGAATTTTGATCATAAACTCATAAACATAGCAACTCTTGGGCTTTGGTCCTTTTTACGTATGGTTCTATTATTAATATTAGCAACCATGAATGGTATTTTTGTGATTTTAAGTCTTGAGGGCTGATTCCGTTCAGCAAATTGAAAACCGTTGAACCTAAAAGTTTCCGTTGAAATCGTGATCGTAAACTCATAATCATAAAACCCCTAGGCTATGGTCCATTGTGTGTTAATATTATCATTAATAATAAATAAATTAATAAACTTACAAGAATTTCATAAAGTTTTATATTGTATTTTGATAAAAAAAATATTCATAATCATAAAAATTTCGACTTATTATGCATATTTAACTGTATTTTTGCTTTTTATGATATTGTATGAACTGAATAAGTGAACATTATAAATAATTTGACAGATTGGATAATTAAGGAGCTTTTGCACTTCTTAAATAGCCAAGTAGTAGATGAATTAAGTCGATAAGTATGGTGTGATAATATAAATCAAATGTTTGCATAAATTCCTTTTACCTCGGCTTTCATGATCCCCCTGACCGTGATGCCAACCGTGGGTGCGAAGTTTATAGTGGTACCAGGGAGGAGGGCCAATTCGGACGTGTGGTCTACGATGAGATCTTCTTTAAGGATGTACTCCCCACGGTCGATCTTCAGCTTTCTGTTTGTCATCAGGCCGCCCTGAAGTTCGATGAAGCCGCTTCTGGTCGGCTCCGAGCTGGAGTACCAGTTGTACATGCTCGGGTCCGGAGTGGTCTGCTCTGCGGAGTCGAAGGCTATGAGGCAGAAGAGGAAAATCCCAAAATTCCTCCAGCCTCCCATTTCGATTTTTTTCTGTCTAATCTTTCACTGGGATGAATTCAATTTTTGCACTTTGCGCCTGGAGCGCGAAATATGGTGAAAATCTGGCCTACGCCCATTCACCTCAGGAGTACTGGCTTCTTGTGGCAAAATCCCGATTCGGACCCGTTGCCCTTTGACACTGGAGGCCCGTCTCGGCCTCTTCGCACGTTAAGCACCGTCGGTCCGGAACTTCTGCAAAACTGACCGCGTCCGAACCCAAAATGAACTTAATAAACTTATTAACTGAAAAGCTCCGACGAACTGAACCGTTGTTTCGAAACAACTGAAAGCCAGATCCCCTCCATCGTGGCACACCTCCCACCTCGCGAACGTCATGATGTTGAACCAAGCCACCTTTTTGTACCGTTCTCCATCTTTGATTCCGCCTAGTTCTATGTACCTGAGCCTCGATCGGAACAGGTGCACCTCCCGAACACGCACCCCTTTTTGTGATGAGGCTTGTTATCGTTTTTTCATCCCCGACCTTTACGAAAAATTCCTTGCCTCTGGGACGTTTTGTTTCCTTTTTACTTCGCGACCGTCTCCTTGACGACCGGAGACGCCTTCCTTGCGACCTTGCCTTCAAGTCCCTTGCGTGCTCATTTCGAATTTTCAAACTTCCATTTGTCGAATACCGTTAACGATTGTTCATGACACTTTCCATTTCCGTTGGCGTAAACTCTTCATATCGAAGGGAAAAACAAAATAAAAACATCGTTATCTCAAAAAATTAGGGATAATGCCAATTTGAAAGACAACATGCAGTTTCTTCGTTCAGCCTCAGGACTTTGACAAAAATTTAACATACAATTCTCAATTTAAAAAAAAAAATTCAATATTCAATATTTAATTTTCAAGATATTTTTATAAACAATGGACGGGATATCTCTGTAAATTTAACTTATATTGAAACCATACGTTTCATGTTTTAACTTGTATTATATTTTGTGTACATAAAAGAACGACGTTTTTAAGCACCTTAGAAACACGAAAAATGTCACATCTTGATATTAAGCACTTTACAAAAAAGAATGACTCGTTATTTTTAAGCGCTTTATAAAAAATAAAATGTCACATCTTTGGTTTTAAGCACATTGTACACAAGAAAAAATTTCAAATTTTTTTAAAAACAACATTTTCACAACTTGTTTTTAAGCACCTTACAACCAACAAAAATTACACATCTTGCTTTTAAGCACCATACAAACAAAAAATGTCACCTAGTTTTTACCAGCATACAAACAACAAAAATGTCACATCTTGATTTTAAGCACCATACAAACAACAAAAATGTCACATCTTGATTTCAAGCACCTTCCAACAACAAAAATGTCACATCCTAGATTTTAAGCACCTGCCAGATAACTAAAATGTCACATCTAGATTTTAAGCACCATACAAACAACAAAAATGCCACATCTAGATTTTAAGCACCTTCCAACAACAAAAAAATGTCACATCTAGATTTTAAGCATCATACAAACAACAAAAATGTCGCATCCTAGATTTTAAGCACCTGCCAGATAACTAAAATGTCACATCTAGATTTTAAGCACCATACAAACAACAAAAATGTCACATTTAGATTTTAAGCGCCATACAAACAACAAAAATGTCATATCTAGATTTTAAGAACCATACACAAAAAATTCACATCTTGATTTTAAGCACCTGTCAAACAATTAAAATGTCTCATCTTATTTTTAAGCATCTTACAAATAACAAAAATGTCACATCTAGATTTTAAGCACTATGCAAATAACAAAAATGTCACATCTAGATTTTAAGCACCACACACAAAAAATTCACATCTTGATATTAATGTCTCATCTCATTTTTAAGCACCTTACAAATAACCAAAATGTCACATCCCAATGTTAAATACCTTACAAACAGCAAAAATATTACATTTTGATATTATTTAACAAGCCCTTTAAAAACAACAAAAATGTCACATCTTGATTTCAAGAACCTTACAAACCACAAAAAGTCTCATTTTGATTTTAAGCACCTTAAAAATAACGAAAATGTCTCATCTCAATTTAAGTACCTTACACACAACTAAAATATCACATCTTGATATTAAGCACCTTACAAAGAAGACTGTCTCTTTTTATTTTTAAGCACCTTACTTCACTGTCAAACAACACAACCTTACAAAAAATGATGTCACAACTTGTTTTTAAGCGCATTGAAAACAACATAAATTTCACAACTTGTTTTTAAGCACCTTACAAACAACAAAAATATCACATCTTGATTTTAAGCACCTTAGAAACATGACAAATGTCACATCTTGATATTAAGCACCCTACAAAGAAGAATGTCTTATTTTATTTTTAAGCACCTTACTTTACTTTCAAACAACAAAAATGCATGACTTGTTTTTAAGCACCTTACAAAAAACAAAATGTTATATCTTGTAGTAACCACCTTACAGAAGAATGTCACGTATTGTTTTAAGCACCTTACAAACAACAAAAATGCCACATCCTATAAGTACCTATAAGTTACCTAGTAAGCAATAAAAATATGTCTCACCTTATTGTTAAGTACTTGTCCAACAAAACGGACCGAATCTTGTTTTTAAGCACCTTATTGAAAGAATTTCGCATCTTATTTTTGAGCATTTAACTTATTAGTGTTACCGTAAACATCCACTCATTTATTACCATCTACAATGCAAATCATTTGTGATGACAGTACAACATATCCTCTCAACGTAATACTTTAACTTACGGACATTGACAATATAATAAAATGATGAATCAACGTAAATTGTTAGTCAATCATGACCGTGACAGTTGGTCCAGCCCTAAAAACAAATTTTAAATAAATATACAACAAAATAAACATAATAATTGTACTACCTGTTTTTCTGGCCATTGGTGAAAATCATAAACTTGTCTATAGTTATGTCATGTCAAATAGTAATGTAATTCCAATGTATAGACATTAATTTTTAATAAGGATTTTATTATAAATTTATTTTTAATAATTTTTACACTGAATCCTCAGGGCAAAAAGTACTTCAATTCTGATGTAATTAACACCACAACAATATATATAAAAAAATAATAATACTGATTAAGTTGGTATGAACTAAATGTCAAAAAGGATTGTAAAGGAAAGGGTATAATTGTTACAGGATTAAAAATCTGAATTTTGGAGCAATCATTTATATATTAGATTTGACACAAAAATATCTTTAAATACTATGTACCAATAAAATTTATAAATATATAACAGTCATTGTACAAATAAGGTTCTTATTCTTAATCCTATTACGTGTGGAATGTGATTTTTCAGATGTTGTTTTAAACTATATTTATAATCAAAACACTCTTAAAATTTATTATCACATTTTTACAATCAATTTTCATTAAATATAAATCTTATATAAAAACAATGGTGTTTAAAAGATCACATTTAATTATGTTTTTATTATTCACATTTTTAAGTTTACAATACAGAGATTTTAAAAAATATATTTTTGGTTAAAAATATTACAATAAATCTTATAAAACAAAAAATATATTGCTAGGATAAAGCTGTTTTATCGATGTGTCTATAATTTTATAATATTATTTATTGTTTTATAATATTAGAAAATTATAAACTAGGTTTTTATTTATTTACAGGTTGTGTGCGAGCTGGTAGAAATGAGAATTACGATTCTCCATTAAGTTGCTCGGCGTATCAAATTCTACCACTTTCCCATCTTTCATGACAAGAACCCTATAGGGGGGAAAAGATCATTAATTAATCCAAATTTAAAAAAAAAACAAAAAAACAGTCATATTATTTACCTGTCACAATCAATAATTGTTTTAACTCTATGCGCTATAGTTATCACAGTACTCTGAAGGAAACTATTTCTTATAGTCTGTTGAATTAGTCTGTCGGTGTCTTCGTCAACATTTGCTGTCGCTTCATCGATACAAATAATCTGAGGAAAAAAAATTCAAGACAGTTGTTTGGTTTTAAATATTATTAAATTTGTCGCTTACTTTTGTGTTTTTAAGGATGGCCCTAGCGAGGCATATGAGTTGACCTTGTCCGACGGAGAAAGTATCTTTATTGATGTTTACATACAAGCCCCCATTTTCTTCCACCGCTGTCATCATATAAGTTTTTTCCAAGACTTCGCGCAATTCGTCATCAGTGTGAATATTATGCGGGTCTAGGTTAGACCTCATCGAGCCCTCGAATATGAATGGATCTTGAGGTATTATACACATACGTGACCTAAGAGATTTTAAGATTACTCGATTAATTATTCGTTTAAAAAAAATTAAGTGAAAACTTTACCTCAATTGATCCAAAGAAATCAATTTGATGTTGACAAAGTCAACGGAAATTTCCCCTTTAGTCAAATCGCTCAATCTAAAAAGAGCTGATATCAATGAACTCTTCCCTGCTCCAGTCCTTCCAACAACACCTATTTTCTCACCAGGTCTTGTCACAAAAGTCACTTCATTTAAGGAATAAGGGAGAGATTCACTAAAAAAAAAGTCATACTAATATGTCATGAAAAAAAAACAACCTATGTATATGTATATAATTTATTTACTTATCCATACACTACAACAAATTATTTAAAAAAAAAATTAAGTTCTTACCTGTATCGGTAAAATACGTTATGAAAAGAAATGACGCCTTGTGTTGGCCAACCGAAAGGAATAACAACTGACGAGGGCGATTTGTCTTCTCCCTCCAGGCCTATATAAGCATTATTCAAATACTGGCTAACTCTCTCGACAGAAACCATCTCCCTTTCGGTTTCTGTGACTGCGTTTACAAGTCCTCCGATCGAACTCGTTAGTGTTAGGGCGTAAGAAATCGCCAATCCGATTAATCCTAAAATTGAGATAAATAGTAAAACGAAATTTACTTTTTATTTGTCGTAATCACCTGGTTCGGCAAAATCGAGGTGGTGTCGGAGTGTAGCTAATATAGCGACTCCTGTGATCATGACAACTCCGATGAGTTGTAACCGTAAACCGAGCCATTGCGAAGCGGCGCTAGCGCTTAATTGAGCCTTTATATTAGATTCAAGCCAAGACTGATTGTCCCTCATAAACCTTTGTTAAAAATTAAATTAAAAATTGAATTATTTATAGACAATTTAATTTACCTCGAAGTCACTCTAAATGCTCGTATTACAGCTGCCCCTTGAAGTGTCTCATTAAAGTGGCTGTAAAGAGGTGACATTGTCGTACTTGTAAGTCGTTTTAGCTCCCTCGAAGTCAATCTGTAGTTGGACTGTAAGTTGTGATAAATTGGAACGAGAGGGGCCAAAATCAAAAATAGCCATGGAAGCCCATAAAGAGTCATTGCAAGCGTTCCTAGAAACGTCCATTTTAAATAAAATATAATTAAAACAGACATTTTTTCTAAGTAAGATAAATTTTTTACCTAGCACTGTAAAAATTGATGCTAAAAGTATATTAGAAATAAAAGGAAGAGAATCATCGATAGTATAGACATCAGATGAAAACCGGTTTAAAATTTTTCCAGATGAATTTGTTTCAAAGAACAACATTTTAGCCTAAAAGTGTTTAAAATATTAAAATAAATCAGCAATTTAGATTAATGAAAATACTGGTAAAATAATTACATCAATAACTTTCTTTAAAAGTTTTTTATGAATTTTACGCGCTGCATTTAGACCACCGAACGCAAACAGGAATGCTCTGAATAATGTAAAAAGAGAATTCATTCCGGCGATTCCAGCGTAAATTATTAAATATTTAGATGTACTATTGGAAGACAATTCTTCTGAAAATCGAGAGAAAAAAAATTATAAATATATAACAGAAGGATTTATATGAAAATTCCCTTTTAAAAAGATAAATGACCTTGGAATTGTGTATAGTTTAAATTTGACACCCAGTACGACAGCCAGTAATCAACTCCATTTCGGCTAATTTGCATCAGAACGATCGAAGTTAAAATCAACGGCCACAGACATACTCCAGCAGACATTATATACATTCCAAACACTCTACAATCCATAGAGCCTAAAAAAAATTGTATTTTTTCTTTACGAAAGATAATTAAATTACACCTAGCATTTGTTGATCTCAAGAGAAAGGAAATTTTTCTCATAAATTTCTCGGATTGATTTGATTTGGTTAGTTTAGTAATTTGACTTTGACAAAAATTGAACATACAATAATTGCCAATTTAAAAAAAATTTTAATTCCATATTCAATATTTAATTTTCAACATATTTTTATAAACAATGGATGGGATATCTCTGTAAAGATAACTTATATTTGAAACCATACGTTTCAATGTTTTAACTTTATGTTCTTGTGATTATATTTTGTATACATAAAAGAACGACGTTTTTAAGCAACTTAGAAACAAGAAAAATGTCACATCTTGATATTAAGCAACAAAAAAGAATGACTCGTTATTTTTAAGCACCTTATAAAAAAACAAAATGTCACATCTTGTTTTTAAGCACATTGTACACAAGAAAAAATGTCACTTTTTTTAAAAACAACAAAAATGTCACATCTTGTTTTTAAGCACGTTGTACACAAGAAAAAATGTCACATTTTTTTTAAAACAACAAAAATGTCACATCTAATTTTCAACACCAAACAAACAACAAAAATGTCACATCTAGATTTTAAGCACCATACAAACAACAAAAATGTCATCTAATTTTAAGCACCATACAAACAACAAAAATGTCACATCTAGATTTTAAGCACCATACAAACAACAAAAATGTCACATCTAGATTTTAAGCACCATACAAACAACAAAAATGTCATCTAATTTTAAGCACCATACAAACAACAAAAATGTCATCTAATTTTAAGCACCATACAAACAACAAAAATGTCATCTAATTTTAAGCACCATACAAACAACAAAAATGCCATCAAATTTTAAGCACCATACAAACAACAAAAATGTCATCTAATTTTAAGCACCATACAAACAACAAAAATGTCATCTAGATTTTAAAAGCACGATACAAACAAAAATGTCACATCTAGATTTTAAAAGCACGATACAAACAAAAATGTCACATCTAGATTTTAAGCATGTCAAACAATTAAAATGTCTCATCTTATTTTTAAGCATCTTACAAATAACGAAAATGTCACATCTCAATGTTAAACACCTTACAAACAACTAAAATGTCACATCTTGATATTAATGTCTCATCTCATTTTTAAGCACCTTACAAATAACCAAAATATCACATCCCAATGTTAAACACCTAACACAAATTTTGATTTGGTTAGTTTAGTAATGTGGTTGTTATTGATCATTTTGATTGACCTCTCCTCACTAGAGTAGTCAAACTTTTGCCTTCTTCAGTGTGACTAAACATAGAATTACACAGACACAGGTAAGATGATTGTTATCCCTCAGACTTTTGACAATCCACCCAGCCTGGATATTTTCTTGTGGCTTTTTCCTCTGTGTTAAGAAAAGAAAAAGTTCTCTTTCAAAAAATAATAAAACGAACAAACCAAATCGTGTAAAATAACAGTTTGAACATCTTTTTTACCTCATTCCTCCTCACACATATACAAACTCTGCTCAACAGCAGCGACAAAAAGAAAAAAATTCCTTTTTCCACTCTAACTTGTCCATGCTGACCTGTTCAAGCTCATCTGTCCTCGCTGGCCACTTATGACACCACGAGATGGGCCCCACACGTAATCGGCCTCACTCAACTTTGCCGAGGGCACCCCTATCTGGCTGAATCCGGTCATCCCAGTGCAAAAAAAATTTTTTTCAACTTGAAACAATTGTCTAACATATTCAGCTCAATTCACCACTATACATTTCACCTTATTTAGATGTGTTTTCCATTAAAAATCCGTTTAGTAGTACTTTTTGGTTTGCATTCAGGGCCGTTGAGATTCGAACCCAAAATGTCAATGCTTTAAACAGACCTCTTTTTAATTACTATTCCGTTTCTCTTGAGTTCTTGTTTGTTATTTATTTTCTACTAACCTCACGTCACTTACCATGAGCTCTTTCTTCAATTTCAACTTCAACTTCAGGTTCGGGTGATTTTTTATCAGAATGATTTTCCTCTGACTCGACTTTTGCACTCTCGTCAATTTCTAGCTCCGAATCAGTCACATACTCTATATAATTGGGTAGAACCTCTGAAGGCCTTCCTATTAAATATAAATAAAACAATTTAAAAATTCATTGAATTTCAGATAGTGGTTTTGCCACCTTGACAGACAATTTTCCCGTCTTGTAGAACGATGATATGATCCGCGTTTATGAGGAAGCGCGACTGGTGAGTGAATAGAAGGCGCGTCTTGTTCTGAAGAATTCCGCAGATACACTGTGTGAAAATGTGTTTTGCTACTTGCGGGTCTACTGCGGATAAAATATCATCTAAAAGGTATATCTGTTTGTCCTAGGAAACGAATAATTACTTAGAAAAGAAATTACTTTAAAAAATGTAAACGTTATGAACATACTTGATAAACGGCTCTTGCAAGGGCGATTCTTGCCTTTTGCCCACCGCTTAACGTACACCCTCCTTCACCGATTTTAGCAGAATCTTTACCAGGTAGCAGATTGATATCCTCTGTCAGTCCACATGCATTCAACACACTCCTAATAAAATATACAAAGGATTTTTATTAAGAATTACAGTAAAATTAAAATTACTGTTCAATCACCAATATCTATGTCTCAAAAAGTGCTCGCCAAAAAGAATATTTTCTAAAATTGTTCCCTTTTGAAGCCAAGGAGTTTGTGGTACATAACCAAATCCTAAATTACATTTTTATTAGTGAATATTATAATTAAAATAAACGCTGAAATTTACCTTCTTCGTAGTTTAGTACTGAAACCGACCCAGAGGATTTTTCTATTTCTGAAAGAATGGCGGCAATCATCGACGATTTCCCGCTCCCTACGGGTCCAATTATACCGATGAGTTGGCCTTTATCTATTTTTACGTTGATCCCCTTTAACGAAAACCTTGTTTCATTCCAGCAGAAATTACCATTTATTATTTCCAGCGCTTCACCTTCAGATTTGTCGTAATACGCTTTCAACACACGATCTGGAAGCTTCATAAAGCATTAAATATTTTCTTATCGGGTTTTGAACTAATAATAGGAGTTCTTGCATAAATTAGAATTGAAATCAAATTATAAATTAAACAGTTTTGCCTCACTATCGGCGATAAAAGCAATACTTTCTGTCTAATTATAATTATTAAATCACTTTTAAAGTAGTCAAATTTAAAAAAAATCAAAATTTCATAATGTGCCACTTTTTTGTGGAGCAGTGTACTAATCTTTACCCCTAGTAATTATGGAAAATAAACACAAGTGTCTTTTTTTACTTTGAGTGTATTACACTAAAAAGGCAACAAATTAAATCCTCCCATTATGAAAAAAAAGGTCAAAAATCGTGACAAATCTACGCAAGAAACTCTTTAGAAAATGAATAACTTAAAAATATAAAATCTACCTTAATTAATCTTTCGACGCGTTTTAATGATACCCAAGCTTCAGTCAAACCGTTCAAAACCCAGGGGAAGGCGTTGAGCGGCGTTATTAACATGTTTATTAAAGCAATTGTTGTAAATACCTGATCAAAATTAAATATTTTGCAATAATTGTACAATTAAATTCAATTTTTTTTTTTTAAATACTCACTACTGATGCTGTCAGTTGATTTCCTGTAAGAGTGTAGGTAACAAATGTCAATAGTGATATTAAAACAGGAGTTGTCGCCCAAAAATAAACACAAAGAGCATCTAAATATTTTCTCCAAGATAGAAATTTCATCTCCTGTTTTCTAACACCTAAAAGAAAAATTTTAAATGAGCGATTATGTTTTAATTTGCCCTATTGACCAAAGAATCACTTTAAATATTATTCAGTTTGATTGAGTTGAAAAATAGTGACACGAGACGCAAACTCACAACCTCCTGGGTACTGATCTGGTGGTCGTGGGTTCGAGTCTCTCTTATGACACTAATTTTTCAACTCAAACATTATAATAATAATAATTTTAAAATAAAGATGAACATTCCTTCTTTCTTCTTAAAAATCATTATTTAATACAATATTTGGTTATATATTATTATTACTATTCTTTTATCATCTAGGAAACAGACCTTCAACTTTTTGAACGAATTCATTTTCCCAGACGTGTAATTTAATTGTCTTAATGCCTCTGAAAATTTCCATCATTATCTGCAAACGGGCATCCTTGTACGACATGGTTTTTTCGCTTAATTTACCTGAAACAGCGCAAGTTTTACACTGGGGGGGAAAAAACTGTCAAATATTCCTCAATAAGTTTCACCGAACCTATTTGTTTGGCCAAAAATCTATTTATCGGTATTAAGACGATCGAGAACGCAATACCAGCCAAGAAAGACAACCCCACTTGAAGATAGAGCAAGTACAATGTGACGAAGAGCTGGAAATTTTAAATTGAACGTGTAAAATTTGTACGATTTCGTTCCAAACGCTAATTATTACCTGCAAAGGGATGCTCCAGAATGCGTGGAAGCTTGCGCATGAGTTTACTATCCGGTCCATGTCCGTACTCATATAATTTGCAACTTCGCCTTTACTAAAATTAAATTATGATTCTTTTTAGCTAAAATAGATAGATTATATAGTTTTAAATAATTGAGGCAAAATAATTATTTGTTTGGAACAAAAGATTATATATATAAATTCTAATCTAGTGTCGGATCTAATCTTAATAGAGGCGTGTCATGCCTTGGCTCCATACAGAGAGCGTGTAGGCATGCCGCCGGACTTAAGAAGAGTTCTCGAACTAGGTAGCGAGTTTTAGAGTCCCCTATTCTGCTTTTTAAGGGAAATTGGGTTTTTTTATTGTATGTTAATATGTTTTACATGTTGTGTCTATATGTTTGGTCTGAGTGCATGTATTTATTAGCGTGAATGGCGAGGGGTGAGGGTGAAATATAACGTCATCATCGCCCCTCGAACGTTGAGAGCGTAAGAGTGTGTGTTCAGGACGATGGCGGAATATTTATAAAAGTACTAAAAAAAAAAACTATAAAAAAAAATAGTTGTATGTTATTTGTCTTTCAGGAGATTCCCAGACAAACAAGCTTGAATATTACATAAACAACAACATATATGAAAAATTTATATTATTTTAAAAACAGTTTAAATTTGTTTTACTATTCAATATGAAGATTGGAAAAAAGACAATAATAAAATTAGTTAATAATATAATATTTAGATATAATAAAGGGGAGAAGGAAACAAAGTGACAATGCTAAATAAACAAGATAAAATATTAATCAGCATAATTATTCATAAATTTAAGTTATATCAATGTCATATTTAATTTATATTTACATTATTAATTCTGTATTCTATTTTTATTTATGTATTAAAAATTATCTTAATTTTAAACAGTTCATAAAGTTTTTAATATTTTTCATATTTTCTGTTGTAAAAACACGCTGGTACTCATCAATAATAGTAGTGGTTTTTTTAATAGTTTTTATTTTTATTTTTAGTTTTATGGCCGACAAACTAGCCCGGTTATCGCCAGCCATCTCTTCCTTAGCTTTACATTTCTTTTTTTACCTTTCTTGCATATTACTAATACTAATTTATTTTTATATTTCTCCAGGTGAGTTTAGATATTTTATAGTACTACGGTAGCCAACTCTCTCTTTTCTTTGTACTATTTCTAGCCTCTTTATGATCAGGGCTCGTCAATCGTGGATAAAATAGACAAATAACAAACACAAATACACAAAAACAAGATAAAAAACGTAATAGACTGGTTAGCATTCACACTAGCCCAGAGTAGTCGATATTCCTTGGGGTAATTGAGGTTAAACCCTACCATTCACGCTATTAAATTACATTTGCGCATACATTCTCTCTTCCACAGAGTACTCGATATTCCTCGAAGTTATTGGGGATAAGCTACCTTTCACGCTAATAAATTACATCCACACATTCATTCACACTATGATTAAAACAGAGTGGTCGGCCGGATCGCCAGTGAAGCTCCCGCGTGTCAAAGGTGCTGATGGTAGGTGGCCCTTGGAGGATTTGACAAGTTGAAGAGATAGATCATATTCAACCGGTTAAGAATAGGCCATGTGAGGTTGACACAAGGACTTATAGAACACAAGGAACTTTTGAACCAAATTTAATGCCGCTGGACTTAAGAAGAGATCTCGAGCATGGTAGCGAGTTTCAGAGTCCCCTGTTCCGCTTTTTATGGGAAATTGGTTTTTTTTTATTGTATATAATATGTCTTATGTGTTGTATCTATATGTTTTGTCTGAGTGCATGTATTTATTAGCGTGAATGTCAAGGGGTGAGGGTGAAATATAACGTCATCATCGCCCCTCGAATGTTGAGAGCATATGAGTGTGTGTTCAGGGTCGATGACGGAATATTTATAAAAGTACTCCACCGACCAAACGGAATGAGTGTACTGTACGGATGAATTTATGTGTATGAATGTAGTGTTTGAAAGGGAAGAATATAGACATAGTTGGGGGCTGAAATGACCTAGATGTCGGAAGCCCGTCAAAAAAAAAAAAAAAAGCCTTGAATGCATCGTCAGCGACACAGCCAAGCAATGGCATGCATCTTAGAATCTGGAGAGGCATCCGTCAATCCAGCCTGACTCACACCCAAAACCTGTACGGTCCACGATTGAGCCCAGACACACCTCTGACATGGGGTTCCAGCAGAAGAAACAAGAACTGAGAGGGTGTAATATGTGTGTTTATATAAATTTTACGTGTGCTAAGAATTTGATAATTTTGTTTATTAATTATTGTTTAGTAAGGAGTAGAGATCATTAAGTGTTGTTATAAAGGACAATTAATTTTTATTTGATAGATTAATACTGTATATCCGGGGTGGGGGAGCCAAATGGCAAAATAAAGATATACATCATTAAAGATATCTTCCAACTTAAATTGACATGACACTATTTAAAAAAGTAACTAATAATAATAATTACATGGCACTTAACTTAAAATCAATAATTACATCACGCAACAATAAAACATCATTCATTTACAATAAAAGCTCTCAATTTAAGTGCTTCATAAACAAAATTGAACACTTTTCTTTCTTCAGATTTTAGCAAGAACTCAAGTTTTTCTAAATTGTTACTACTTACACTTGTATCTACGTACTTCTTTAAATAAAAGGATCTTTGCGGTTGGTAAATTGGACAATTTAAAACTATATGCTCCATGTTCTCCTCTTCTAACAATTTACACAAAGAGGACTAGGAGTATTTCTGGGCAAATGGTTAATTTTTATTTTATTTATTAATTAAAACTGGTCTTAAGACTTCTAACAATATATCGATTGTGTAGGAGTTTGGTCACTTCAATTTTCTCGTGTTGGCCGATTTTTGGCAGCGATTTTACGATCCGTTTGTAAGCCCTTATTCCTTATGTGACAAGATGCATCGACCACTTTTTTGTATGTAAAATTTGTATGTTCTGATTTTTGCTGATTGAGCTTGATTATCAATTTTTTGTCCATTCATTCAGGCCTTCTCTCAGGCCAATTTTACGCTAGGCTAGAATGGTTTTTTAGTTTTGGAAAATTCTGGGATTCCCATCGTAAATATTTTTTATTCCAAGGAACTTGCTTCCAGGCTTGACAGCAGAGGTCACTGAAGAGGACCCTATCCCAGGTAGTATTAATTAAAATAGTCAATTTGTCTGTCTTGTTGTTTTTGATACCAGAATGACCAGGAATAGACTTGAATAATTTTTTACAATTGATATTCCTTTTATTTTGGAATAATTATCCCAGGTGCACAGGTTTAAGATGTTATTTAATATTTTATTTAGTGAGTGTTGTAAGAGTCAAAACTTCAGAGTTCAGTGGTGAAACTAAATCAAAGGTGATACAGGCGGAAATTTACTCTACCGTCTACTCATCTGGATACAACAGGAAAAAATTCTGCTCCCGAATATGCAGATCTGAACTTGAGCAATAAGAGGAGGATGAGAGTTAAAAGATAAAGAATGAATCGGCTTATATAAATAAATTTTTAACAGGTTTTTATTTTTAATCAATGACGTAATCACCCTCATTATCAACGTTTTGCCATCTACAAATTTTCAATGCAGGATCGATAAAAATCAATTAGTTTTTGAGCAAAAATCTGGAAATGGCATTTTGGACATTATCCAAATTTTCATATTTTTTGCCACTTAGAAAATGATGTAGCAATTGGAATAAATGGAAATCCAATAGTGCAATATCAGGTAAATGTAGAGGATGAGGCAACATCTCCTACCCAATTCATTAATTTTTCCAGGTTCGTCTTCCATTATCGTGCTGCAGAAAAAAAACCCTTTTCCGTTGACAATTTCTAGGCACTTTTCAATTGATTGATTTTCTCGATCTAACTGTTCTCAGTAAAGGTCTGCCGTCAAGAAGGTCAGTTTCTCCAGGTTTCAGCACGTCAAAATGAAAAACCCCACGAATACTCCGCCAAATAAACAAAAATTGCCTTTTTTTGGATGTAAATCGGGCTCGTAAAGAGCCACTGCCTTTTGCATTTTGGATTACCATAGAGGGCCCATTTTTCATATCCAGTGATCAATCAATCAAAAAACGCTTCTGTATTGTGCTGCTGAAGCAAACACCGGTTAATTAATAATTAATTTATCAATCTACTGCAAATGTTTTTGGATGGTCGGCCAAGGTTGATTGTGTCTGACAGTTCCTCAATTGTCTGACACGGATCTGCTTCCACTTCCATCTTTAACATGTCATTGTCTAAAGTTGTTGAACTTCCTGATCAATACGAGTTGAAAAGATCAAAATTTCTGGATTTGAATAGAAAAAACTAACGTCGTAAATGTTTTTGTTAGCAACTGTTGCGTTACTACCCTTGTGAAATTCAAAAAGCATACAATGCTGGTTATGTACCTCTTTTGGTATTTGGCCATTTCACCATAAATTGAAAAAAAAAAGAAAAAAGATTTAATTAACGAGTAAACAAGTCATTCTAACTTTAAAATGACTTTGGAATGACTTTGAAGTACACAATGAGCTGATAAACGACAAATGAATATTGACACAGGCAGAAACGGCATTACTTTCCGGTCCCCCAATAATTTTGGGGCTTAAGGGGCTTAGAGATATGCACGTTAGATAAATGAGGAAGAATGTTGTATATGCAAAAAAGAAAAGGAAAGAATTTTAGCAATAGAAAAAAATCTTCAAGATGATGGCTATGTATGAACGAGAGTTCACCTGTGTTGATGTGAATACTGTTCACAGTACAAAAGATTCTGATATCCCTCAGGATCTTCAGGCCATTATTTTCTATTTATACCAAGCCAAAATGAAGTTTTTTTTTTAAATATTACATAGATATATGCATATCACATTCCAACATTTTAACTGTAAACTTACCTAAACTGAGACATAGTGACTGTATTGACTGTCAGTGTCTTCTTGTAAATTGTACTGACTAAAGCTGCTTTGATTTTTAAGCCGACCTTTGACATAAGAAAATTGAAATGAGAATTGCAGAAAGCACCTGAACAGAAATTGCAAAATAAGTCATACATTTCAGATTTAAAAAAAATAAATAAATAAAAATTACTGATTAGAGCTGTGATGCTAAGTCCGATGGCGTACATATAGCCATATCCAACTGGTTCAGTTTTGTCTTCGATAAATTTAACAAGAAGATTGAGAAAAATGGGCCCGCAGAACCCCGAGACGTCAGCGATAAACTTCAGAACACCTATACCATAGAACTCCTTCCAAAAACATTTATGGAGTGCACGTAAAAGCGTACTCCTGTACCTGGGGTGGTGGTAGAGAGCCACGGACATATTCATGTTGAGCTGCGCGACCGTCATACTGTTGGGAAGGTCATACAGATCCTCGGTGGAGTCCAGCAGGCCCTGGACGCCTTTTTCTATCAGAGGGTTCACCCAGGAGAATGTGAGCCGTGCCAAACTGTTCCAGCCTTCCATAGCCACTCCCAAATAATTCACATCGAGGTCTTCCCTGAATCTCGTATAAGCACCTATGGGAGGAGATTGCTCTCCTGACTTTAAAATTTAAACATTAGCTTAAAAACAAATCCATACTTATAATATTTAATTAAATCTAAGTGGGAAAATTTTCAATTAAATGATACTTATTTTCATTGACCCTCAAGTAAGAAATCACACAGGAAGACTATTTTTAGGATAATTATTCTTTTTGCGTAAGGTCTTGGTTGAGATGAAAAAGTTAAAAAATGGCACAAAAAAAGAGGTTAAATTCGAAAGGTTGTAGGTTGAGATGAGGAGTTGGCGTCCGAGTGGATTGACATCACAATAGCTCAAGTAGTTAGAGCAGCGGCGTATTCAGCCGAAGGTCATGGGTTTGAATGCGACTACCTAGGCTATGTGGACGATCTTAGTAGTAAAAAAAACATCATGCAAACACTGTGATGGACACTGCATAATATATAATATATATACTGACGGTTCCAAAACCGATTAGGGGATGAACCCAGATTGAACTGACAGATAACCTAGGTAAATATGCTACTGTTTTCCAATCTGAAATCAAGCGCCAGAGAATAACAAGGCTAGGAATTCATTCCCGGAAGATAGCCATTTTCTCTGACAGCCAGGCAGCATTAAAGGCCCTAGATCATGCGAGATGACGGCAAAGTGTTTGGAATTGCATGGAGGCCCTGATGGAAGTCCAAACCCTGGCGGAATAATACCACAGGTATGAGGCACACGAAGAGATTCATAGAAGGACCATCACAAAACTTACAAAAGAATTACTGGAAGGCAACCGCAACCAAACCAGGATTCTGGTTGGACTCCTGACAGGGCTCTGCCATTTAGGCATTTAACCCCTCGGGTCTTGGTCGCTCACCCCGCATAATATATAATATATATATACCACCTGCAACAATAAGGGATGTTACCAGCCTGCAGAGTTTTGGCTAAGATCGTTGTTAAAAGAATTAAAGCCGCTGTGGGAAAGCTACTGAAAAACAGCTGTATAGACAATGCAAATTATAGTCGAGCAATATGTCAAGTGCAGAGCCTGTGTATTTTTTATATACATATTTGAAAAGGCTGAATTGATCAATCATGGACAAATGTGGTTTCTTTCCTTCTGGAAAGATGGCATTCTCACAAAACTCATAACGTAACAGTAATGACCTGATCCTGGCGTGGTCCCCAGGGCGCTTGGGGCCTAGAGGCAACGGAAAGGTTGACATGTTGGCCAAAGAGGGGGCCAACATGGACCTCTGGGCCCTGAAACCTACTGGGCTTAGCAACTCCATTTTAAAATGGATCCTTAATGAGTCCAAACCTGGTGGAATAATACCACAGGTATGAGGCACATGAAGAGATTCATAGAAGGACCATCACAAAACTTACAAAAGAATTACTGGAAGGCAACCGCAACCGAACCAGGATTCTGGTAGGACTCCTGACGGGGTACTACCACTTGAGGGAGCACATGCACCGGATGGGACTATAGACAGAAGATACTGCCAGGGAGAGGAGGTAAAGGTCCACATAGGTGCATGTTTTTGAAACAAGGACAGGAAAAAAAATCACAAGCAAGATCCTACGCTAAGGAGCCGCTGGCAAAGCTGTGGAGGCTGATTAACAACCTGAAGCTGGCCAGTGAGTTATAAAAAAACAGGGGAGCACCACAGGTCGAGGTGCGGTAGGACTTGTGTCTGCCTCTTTTTTCCCTATCCCCGCTCATGACACTAACTTTTTCACCTCAACCAAGACCTTACATAAAAGGAATAATTAATTGAAAGAAGTAATTTGGTCAATTAGACCATTAAAACATAAATGGATTACTATTTTTTGCATTTTAACGAGTATCATTGGTATTAAAATTCAGTACACTAAGCTAAGATTTAAGTTACATATTTTAATAAAAACTCTTGAAAAACGGAATGTTTTTTTGAAAATGATTTTTTTTAAAGATATATATGTGAGTCTGCTTACCTGATTGCAGAGTGACTGAAAGTGCTGGAGCTGAGCAGGAATCGCCCCAGATGGTATAAGCGTACAAAGATAAATGGACTGGACTACAACCTTAATTATGGAAAAGCGGAACGGCACACCTGAGGCGTACAAATCAGAGTCCGGGTCCTGAACGATCAAATAATTCGAATGAAGGCTGACCCACGAAAGCATGTAATTGACCGCCCAGATGACACCGAGGAAGACCGGTCCCCGGAGATTAGGGCCCAGTTTATTGCAGAGGACAAGAAGGAAGCAGAAATGCATGAGCCAGGCGAAGCACTCGATCGCCACCAACAGGTAGTCGACAGGCTTCAGATGACCTGGGAACATCACCTCTTCCATGTAAGCGCAAACGACCGGCAGACCGGCCAGGACCAGGGTTGTCACCGTCCTCACCCTCAACACCCATTTCTCTATTCTAGACCTCCTGAAGTAATAGAACAAAGCTCCTGTGTAATAAGCAGAAAAGACAGCGACCAGAGTCAGGACGGGTATGTGGAAAATAAGGAACTGGAAGCATAAATCAAAATCCCTGTGCTTTGTGTTCCACACAACGAATGAATCTCTATTGCAGAAATCCTGCCAGCTCCAATCGAAATCGCTCAAATTGACCATCCTTCTAATGATCTCGTAAAACTCGACTGGCTAAACATTTACACTACCTTACAAAAATTTTGGGCGAATTTTGACTAGATTAGTTCGTCGGCTTTTGAACGACAGACAACAGGACTCAGGAGTTTTCACTGAGGAGGTAACGAATCACAAATCACAATGCAATATCGATATATGATGAGTCACTGACAATTTTCTGCTGATAACATCATAATCATCAGCATTTGTTAAGTTGAAAAATGAAAAACCAATAATGAAAACAAATCGGAAATAGCACGAATACACTTGGTTCTAAATTAATTATGTTCAGATGGCCAAATGTTTATGGAAGAAAAGATATCTACTAAGATGAAGATACCGTAAAACTAAAACACTTATTAATTGAAAATTAGTCATCCAATGACATCATTTTTGTAAAAATTTGTTTGTTTTGGCTTAAAAAACATCACACTTTAATTTTTATTAACCATTTATATTTTATTTGTTTCAAAGGTACAAATAGGGCTTTAAGCTCCACTACATGTTCATATCTTTGAAATAAATTTAGTTTTATAAACAGTAAAATAATAACAATAGTAATAATAAAACATAGAACATAACATACAAAACATTAATGACAATAATAGATTCTCTAAAATATTAATTGTTTATAATTGAGCGATGAAACCATATTAAGAAAAGAAATAAGAAGGAGAAAGAAGACAAAAGGAAACGACAAAAAGAAAAAGTAGTATATACTATAATCCATAGTAAAGTTTTAGGTTTTTTAACTAAATAAAATTATTATGGTTTAAGTAATTGATGTTTTAATGAGGAAACAGAAGTATTAAATAAATCAACAGTATTGCATATGCATTGGGGAGTGGTGAAAAATTTGTTCCTTTATATTCAGAAAATATATTTTTTGATTTCTGAGGTGGCAAGTTTGCCAAACATTTCTGGGGAACCTATACAATTATTAATTAATTTGAAAATAAAAATAATCTCAAAACACGTTCTTTTGCAGCTAAGATTGGAAATTTTGAAGTAAGATTTAATGGGAGCATGAGAGAGTGTTTTATCATTGTGACAGTTTAATTTGAAATAAAAGTACGAAGGAATTTATTTTGAAAAAATTTGAATTTTTTCCTGTCGGATAGATGGGGAGAAGTAGAAGAAAAACAGAAAAGATGTGTCCAAATAAGCGAAGTATGATTTATGGAGTCAAATGCACTGGACAAATCAAGTAGGGCAAGAAAAACAATTCCAGCAAATTAGGACCAAAAGCATTGAATGCAAGTTAAAGAAAAGTGTGTGGTGTTTAGTGACCGTTAGTTAATGATTATTTGGAGATCATGAGATGCGGTCTGGGGTGACTTAGGTTTTAGAAAAACATTTTCTTTATCCTGCCAACGTTTTGATGTTTATTGAGATCATCTTCAGGGTCTGGGATTCATAAATATTATTTAAAATTTACAAATACAAGTAGGATGTGAAAAAAATGAATTTGTACATGCTAAAAATTTTACATTCAATTAAAATATTTGTACACACAAAAGTGACACATCTACAGGGAAAACAAACACTTTGAATGAGTACAAATACTTTGATTGAATTTAAAATGTCTAGCATTGTATATATTCATTTTTTTAAACATCATACATGTATTTGTAAAATTTAAATAATGTTTATAAATCCCAGGCCCTGAAGATGATCTCAATAAAGATCAAAACGCTGGCACGATAAAGAAAATGTTTTTCTGAAAACTACGTCACACCAGACCGCATCTCACGATCTCCAAATAATCATTAAAGAAAAGTGTCAAAGACAGTCAAAAAAGTCTGTGTTGTATAACATCAGCAGGAGATGTTCGTTGAAAGATTCAAGAATATAGTTTTGAAATAACAAATTAGAAGAAAAAGATTTTTTTTCATGAACTCATGTTGTTCAGAAATAATGGACTTACAAAAGGATTTAGGCAAGACTTAGTCTTACAAGATTTAGACAAGAAGATAAATCTTTATTACAGATAATTTATTGGATTAAATTAATTATTAAAAAGACTAAAAATCATTGGTTTAATTTTAATCTTTATGACAAAATTTTGACTTAATAAGAAAAAATTCAAAAGTTGAGTGAAAATGAACTAGAGCAAGGTTTGTCTTTTTGTTGGTCTCTAGAGTGACAGAATGAGAACAAAAATAAATCATACAAAAATCTCTAATGAATCTTTGAAACCAAATGCATTGGAAAAATCAAGTAGTGCAAGAAAAACAATTCCAGCAAATTAGGACCAAAACCTTAGAATGCAAGTTAAAAAATAGTGTCAAAGAATTAAGAAAATTCTGTGTTGTACAACATCAGCAGGTGATTTGTTGAAAGTTTCAAGAATATAGTTTTGAAATAACAAATTAGAAGAAAAAGATTTTTTTTCATGAACTCATGTTGTTCAGAAATAATGGATTTACAAGAGGATTTAGACAAGACTTAGTCTTACAAGATTTAGACAAGAAGATAAATCTTTATTATAGATGATTTATTGGATTAATTTAATTATTAAAAATTCTAAAAATAATTGGTTTAATTTTAATCTTTATGGCAAAATTTTGACTTAATAAGAAAAAATCGAAAGTTGAGTGAAAATGAACTAGAGCAATGTTTGTCTTTTTGTTGGTCTCTAGAGTGACCGAATGGGAACAAAAATAAATCATACAAAAATCTCTAATGAATCATTGAACATATGTTGTTTTTTAATTAGGTTTTTTCTTTGTTTAAATAGATTTCTTTCTTTTTATGATTTATAGTTTGATTAGGCCCAATTTGCTCTAATATCCTACGGCCGTCGAACTAACTAAAAATGAATTGTTTCCTGTGAAAGTTAACCTTCCGCCGAGTTTACTTTCGGAGTTTCAGCAGAGAATCCAGGCAAGGCTGAATTGCTCGCCGTCCCTTCGGTCAAATCGACGTTGAAGTTCTTCCCGGTGGATCGGAAAAAAGGGCCTCCTCTGCACTCGAGTTTCTCCCTTCAAAGGGCCGGCAGCGTTTTATATCTAAAGCCGACGAGGACAAAAGCGATATCGTTTCCCTTTACACCAGGTTTTCGCTGTCAGGATTGAGAAAATGTCAACCGCGGTGGCTGGTAATATTTTTCAACCTTGTTCTAATTCGTTTTATCCGACTAAATTGACGGATTTACAAATTTAAAATATCAGTTTTAAAAATGCGCTCATTTTCTCTCGGAAGGGATAAAATATTTTTAGGTTAATAATTATAGAAAAGCTTGTTTCGCAATGTCCCAGTTGCCCACTTCCAACTTCAAAATTAACAAAATTTTAATTTAAATTCCTGCCCTCTCAAAATTAAACACCTAGAACGCCTTATTAGACTAAAAATTTTAGCTTTTCGTCATAGACAATTTAATATTTAACCCTTTACTCTTAATTAGGCTTAATTTTAAGTTTCGGCCCCATAATACTTGGTTAGTTATTCACATGATTGTTGTGACTGACTTTTACAAGTTGACGGCAGTTTAATCTTCAAAAGGAATCTTCCAGAAGAAAACATAGATTTCTAGCATAACTTTTGCTGATCATAGGTTTTGTCAGATCGGAGATAAACTCCGATTTCTAACCCTTCATCACAACTTAGTTTGACAGAAAAATTAATTTAAATAAATGTTTAAAGTAATAACAATAAATAATTATTACTTCAATGAGTTATGTAACTTCACAGCTGTTTGATAGTTTCTGACAATTGTACAGAAGAAAACTCATAAGTTTCTAGCATAACTTCTGCCGATCATTCCGATATCTAACCCTTCATCACAAGTTAAAAGATTGACAGAAATATTTAATTTGATAAATATTATATGTTTAGAGCAGTAATAATTAGTTATTGTTATTACTTCAATGAGTTATGGGTTGTAAGTTCACAGCTGTTTCATTGTTTCTGACAATTGTACAGAAGAAAACTTATAAGTTTCTAGCATAACTTCTGCCGATCATACATTTTTGTCAGCTCTTAGATAAACGTACAATTGTAACCCTGCACCACCAGTTTGACAGAAAATTTAATTAGATCGATATTAGTGTTTAAAGCAATAACAATTATTTATGGTTATTGCTTCAATGAGTTATGGTTTATATAAGTTCACAGCTGTTTGATCATTTCTGACAATTGTCCAAAAAAAAAAAAAAAAAAAAAAAAAAACCATAAATTTCTAGCGTAACTTCTGCTGATTGTACTTTTTGTCAGGTCTGAGATAAACTTCAATTTCTAACTCTTCATCACAACTTAGTTTGACCCTATAAATGTTTAAAGTAATAACAATTATTTATTGTTTTTACTTCAATGAGTTATGTAACTTCACAGCTGTTTGATCATTTCTGACAATTGTACAGAAGAAAACTCATAAGTTTCTAGCATAACTTCTGCTGATTATACTTTTTGTCAGATCTGAGATTCATTCTGATTTCCAACCCTTCATCACAAGTTAAAAGTTTGACAGAAATATTTAATTTGATCAATATTATATGTTTAAAGCAATAACAATTATTTATGGTTATTACTTCAATGAGTTATGGTTTATATAAGTTCACAGCTGTTTGATCGTTTCTGACAATTTTCCAGAAGAAAAACTCATAAGTTTCTAGCATAACTTCTGCTGATCATACTTTTTGTCAGATCTGAGGTTCACTCTGATCACAACTTAAAAGTTTGACAGAAAATTTAATTTGATCAATATTAGAGGTTAAAGTGATAATTTATTGTTTTACTTCAATGAGTTATGAGTTATATAAGTTCACAGCTGTTTGATTGTTTCTGATAATTTTCCAGAAGAAAACATAAGTTTCTAGCATAACTTCTGCTGATTGTACTTTTTGTCAGATCTGAGATTCATTCCGATTTCTAACCCTTCATCACAAGTTAAATGTTTGACAGAAATATTTATTTTGTTCAAAATTATATGTTTAAAGCAGTATATATATAAAGTGGAAGGTTTATGGGCCGACAAACAGCTGAGGTCATCGCCGGCCCTCCGCATGTATTCCTTCTCTTTCCTGTCTTTCTCGCGTATTTTGTATTGAACTGCAGCCATTTGAGCATCTCGATCTGGTTACTGACTCTCTGCTTTTACTTGTATATTACGCCATTATTTTAAAAAGCTAGCCTCTTGTTAGTACCTCAGGTTGTCAATTTAAGAATAGATACACAACATACAATACATAACATATATATCGCCACAAACATAGAAGTCTGGTCACATTCACTCCCCCAGAGTACTCGATATTCCTCGGGGCGGGGTTGAACCCATTTAAAGCAGTAATAATCAGTTATTGTTATTACTTCAATGAGCTATGGGTTATATAAGTTCACAGCTGTTTCATAATTCCTAACAATATTCTTGGTGAAAATCCCATAAATTGACAGCTTAGTATGCTATGTAATGGTACTTGGAGAACCAACCCAGCAACACCGCTCATAACTTTGTCATAAATAATTGTAATTATTTCCATTAAAACTGTGTTTGTTCTCTTTTTGTCGCTATTGAGGGGACGTGGGAGATCCAGGAGGAAAAAATCAATCTATAAGAAATATTAATGTGTAAAATAATAATTTATTGTTATTACTTCAATTTAGAATTATATAATTTCCTTAATTATTACTTTTTAAATTATCTTGGTATGATTGATATCAATCTTTAATATAAAAAGTCAGGAATACGGTCAATTTGAGAGACACTCTGTTCATCATCAGGTTTTCGAGGAATATACCCAATTCATCAAGACATTGAATATATTATTAATATTTCTTCTTTTTCTACTTACAGTTCTGAAACGTATGGTTTCAAACATATTGAATTTTCGAGGTGATAGTGAAACGAGATTTACAACCTGTCCATTTGCTAACAGAATTTTTCTGAGCAAAATACACAAATCTAAGGATAAAAGTATATGCTATATAATCATACATTTTGCTTAGCTCCGAGAAAATTCTCAGAGTACCAACCCAAACTTGGTTCTGCTAGTTCACTAAGTTTTGGCCATTAAAATTATTCTTAGTTAGATCATTGCTGTTGTTTTTTCTTGAGGAAAGTCAATAAATTTATAGAAAAAATTATACCCTGTTCATAATTTGTTTGATTGAATATACTCTGAAATTAAATTTTTTTAAATTTATTTTAAATTTCACTGTAGATAGTAAAATTTCCTTCTGTAGTTTGTGGTGTGATAAACCCGTAATTTGGTCTGACGATGGTGAAAATCTGATAGTGCAAACCAGCGAGAATAAGCAGACCAAATTACAGATTTACCTTAGAGTTAACAAAACGAAATACTACAATTTTCTATTTATTGATGAATAATGAATTTTTTGTCTTCTGATTGCAATTTTTTTTAAAGTCTGGAAGTATAATTATACCATTTGTATGATTATTTGTTAATTGTAATTTTTTAGAAGACGCCCCAAATGTTACCACAGTGCCACAACCAGGTCAACCAGTAGAAAAAAAGCTCCCTGCAAGCACGACAAATGGTGTTTCCGAAGTTGCAGCCGTGAGTATCTTTACATTTTTTGAAATCTTTTTTGTAATGACAAGTTTTCTTGTTGTAGAAAATAATCCAAAATGAAAAAGAAGCCGCAGAACACCCGCCCACGAAGAAATCAAAAGTCGATTTACAGTCTTTACCCACGAGGCAATACCTCGACCAAACTGTTGTTCCGATACTTCTCCAAGGCTTGCAGACATTAGTGAAAGAAAGGTAATCTACCTGAAGACTTGATTGTTCTCTTGACTAACTTTAGATTTTATTTTAGGCCCCCAGATCCAATCAGCTACTTAGCAGCTTACCTAATGAAGAACAAACAGCTTTATGAACCACCAGCGGCATCACCACCTACAGCAACGAACCCTCAGTGAATGTGTTTCGCCTAAGAATTTCTTTCAAATGAATAATACAAAGAAGATAAATAAATATTTGTAAAATAAAAGTGAGCCATTTGTTGTATAAATAAGATTAAAAATGAAACCAAATGCGTGCCTAATTGATAAAAACATTGATAATTTTAAATTTTTATAAAATGCTATTTCCTTTATAAACATTGGATAAACATAAAATCATGAGAAGGGTAAATTTCTTATAACATAGTGGTGTATTTCCCATTATTTTCAGTAATTTGAACTTTTTGACTCCCTTTTATTTTATTATTATTATTATTTTTTTTTTAAATATGTGTATTCAACCTTGAGGTATCTGGTCATTAGTGAAAAAAGATGTGGCATGTGGGTTACCTTTATTTTAAACCAAACTGAAGTCTTTTGGTAAGGTATGTTAAAGGAAAAACTGAATATCATTCAGTTTTGTTGTTGTCTATTTTATTGTCATAACTTTGTATAAATATCTGTGAAAATAAGGAATGGACTGAGTCAGTAATTGTGCCACCAAAATTATTTTGTAAGTAAATATTTTATTTTTGCGTTTATTTTTGGATTAAGATGACCTCTCTGGTTTAGCTCGTACTTGTTTACGCAATTAAAGCAAAAACGCTTCCAAGAGATTATTGAACAAGCGTTCTCAACATAGCTATGCTTTATTAAACACTCGGTTCAAATTAGACTCAATTGCAAGCCTTAACACGTTTCGTTATTTAATTTAATTTATATTGTCTCAAAGAAATGTCCAAAACTATAACAAGAACATTTTGTAAAAGATAATTGTATAAAAATAGTAAATTTTGTATTTGGTTCACTATGGCAGAAAGGACATGAGAAAACAGAACTTTAGCACATTTTTATTTCATCGATTTTATTTCTTGTCAGATGTTTGATAATTAATGATCATGGTTCATCGGATTTATATCTGTTGATTATTATCATCTGTAATAGTGGAACAAATGACAATTTACTCAAACATCACAACTTATAATTTTATCTAATAACATGTTATTAAAATAATGCGTTATGTTTCAGGTTATATCAGTTATAATATTTAATTATTGGTTGTGAAATTAAAATGACTTTTATATATGTTAAAGGCATGAAGTTAAAGTTATTTGTGGTTTTATTCAAATTGTCTGGTTAATATCAATGTTTATTTTAAGTATATACTTCAATTTGTTCATTTAATAAACTTATATTACCAAGGATAATAATTTCATTTATAAAGAATACTAGGATTAGTTTGTTGAATTAAAAAAAAATTAAATAATTGCTGGTTGATTAAAATTTCATCCCAGATTAGATTAGTAGTAATTAATTTAAAATTTAGATTAAGTTAAGTATTTCCTGTTGTAAAGGAGCCAGGAGAGCTTTAGTTCCAGCTGAAAAATGGTCAAATCACTTTTACAATACTTTTTGCATATTGACAATTACAATAGTTAGGATTTGAACTGACCTAGCATGGCAAATACAAATCAGAAGCCGTAACCATTCGGTCACCGTGGTTCTTTAAGTTGATTACATTTCTGGTCTCAGAGTAAAGATCATGAAAGTGTTACCACCTGCAACTTAGCAGGAAAATCAGTGGAAACTGCCTTGCACTCACTAATAGGCAGGATCGAGAAATCATTTAATAATGAATATACACTAGGTTGCTTCTTTGATACCCAAGGGGCGTTTCATAATGCTGATACTTCTTGCATTATATCAGCATTAGATAATTACAATGTCGACCATCACCTTACTAGATGGGTGAAGACCTACTAAGTGGGGAGGATGGTCAATATGTGCTTAGGTGGTAGCACTCTTAGAATTAATGAGGAGGCTGTTTGTCACCTCTTTTATGGCTAATTACAGTAAACAGCTTAATAGAACTTCTGAATAATTCACGCTTCTACAGTCAATTATTTTCAGATGATGGTACCATAATGCTCACAGATAGAGATCCCTTGACTCTCACTACTGATGGAAAACACCATGGGATTGCTTTATAGGTGGTGTTGTGACAAAGGTTTATCAATTAATCCTGCTAAACTAGAATTGATGTTTAGCAGGAGAACAGGTAATTTTAAAAACCCTAAATGTCAGGGCATAGAATTAAAGTTAGTGGATTCCATCAAATTCCTTGGTGTGACACGGCAGGAAACTCGATTGGATAGGTCATATTAGGAAACATACAGGTAGTCATATATAGGTCATACAGGAAAGGCACTATATCAATGGTACAATGTAGGAGAATTGTCAGTAAAACATTGGGTAGCCAAATTATTGCAATTATTCTCCCTAGATTCTTTTTCGCAGCTTTAGTAGGTCTAGAAAATAAAGGGAATAGTAATAAATTAAGGTCATTTCAAAGACTAGGTTGTTTGATGATGACAGGAGCATTTTCAACTACACCCACCCTAGCTCTTGAAATCATAACCAATACCACACCACTTCACATTGAGGTTAAGGTCAGAGCTGCTACAGATTAATTAGCGAGGGCAACTGGAATCATAAGTGCAACAACATAGGTCACTCAAAAATTTCACAACTATTGTGTAAGGTTAACGATCAATTATTAAGCGTTAGTGATAAAAAGATTAAAACCCCTTCGGGGAAAAGGCACTTTCAGGTAGTCACCCCTTGTGATTACAATTATAGTTTTGATGAAGACTATCGTAACTGCTACCAGAGATGGTTCACTTATCAAAGGTAGAGGGAGTGGTGCAGGAATCTACATACCAAAATTAGGAATCAGCATCTCCTCCCCTCTTGGCAATAACACCTCCGTTTTTCAGGTGGAAATCTGGGCCATCAAGTGTGTTGTAGAACACTTATGGAAAATAAAATTAAGGGAAAAGATATTAAAATCTTTTCTGACAGTCTGGCTAGTCTTAGGGCATTACAAAAAGATTTGTCAACCTCATGACTGGTGGAGGAAACTATAGATCTTATCAATAGGATCTCTTTCAGGTTTGAGAATAAGGTGACCCTTATTTGGATACCAGCACATAAAGGACACCATGGCAGTGAAAAGGCGGATGGCCTAGCCAAAGAAGGTTCTAATACTGCATTTGTCTGACCACAACCGGTATTACCTCACTCTATGAGCACAGCGAAAGAGAGTATTAATAACTGGGGCATGAAACAATTCCTTAGGGAGTGGAATTTATCCCCCGGACACAGGAAATCGAAGAGTTTGTTAAGGCGATCAAACCAGCAGAATCGAAATGGCTATTCTCTATCTCAAGGAAGGGAATTAGGAGGCTGATAGGTATTCTGACGGCCACTACCCACTGAGAAGACACCTCTTCGTAATGGGTATCCTACCAGATCCCTTTTGCTGTTTTTGCGAAATAAAAGAAGAAACGGCAGGGCACTACCTCGCAGAATGTGATAGGTATGCTAGGTCTAGATTTGAAATCTTTGAAGGAGAGGACATCACTCCCTGAGATAAAATGGTCCAAAATCTTGGGGTTTGTGAACAAGTCCAAGAGGTTTATGCAGGACACGTGAACCGACCAAGTCCCGGACCTTTTAGGGATGGGGTACGAGTCTACCCAGGCATTTAACCCCTCGGGTCTTGGTCGCCCACCCCGCATAATATATAATATATATACCACCTGCAACAATAAGGGATGTTACCAGCCTGCAGAGTTTTGGCTAAGATTGTCGTTAAAAGAATTAAAGCCGCTGTGGGAAAGCTACTGAAAAACAGCTGTATAGATATTAATACAATGCAAATTATAGTCGAGCAATGTGTCAAGTGCAGAGCCTGTGTATTTTTTAAATACATATTTGAAAAGGCTGAATCGACCAATTGTGGACAAATGTGGTTCCTTTCCTTCTGGAAAGATGGCATTCTCACAAAAATCGTAACGTGATTAAATGTATATACCAAGGATACGATTGTCAAGTGATCTATGAAGGCTTTTAGTACAGTGAAATGTGGGGTTAATCAAGGATGCGTCTTGCCACCCACCCTATTCGTTTCTGGTACAGGATGAAGTCAATGCACACTCTGGAATTGAGGGAAATAGGTATTCAATGGTATTGCAGGTATAAGTGACCTGTAAGCCAAAATAATGGCCCTAAATTACACCCAAAGGGCTTTTAAAAAAAAGTATAAAATAATGAAGGAAATAAGAATAAATCCTAGAATGGTTAGCTTGCTGGTGCTGTAAGACAAACTAGAAGCCGTTGATTTCTTTACCTACCTAGGAGGAGGTGAAGAATAAAATTAGGAGTCGACTGTCAATTTATACCCGACATGGAGAAACAAAACCATCTCTACGCAAACCAAACTTAAGCAGTTCAACATGGATGTCAAGTTCATCGTATTATATGGATCAGGGACTTGGAAAATCACCAAAACTGTGACAAGTGATGAAGCAGATTCTGAACAAATAAGAAACGTAGAGCTATGGAACAGAACTGGCCAGCTTCTATATATCCTGAACATATGAAAAAGGATTGGACATATACTGAGAAATTTATTTTAAAATAAAAGTTATACAAGCATTCTACACAAATTCTCAATCGTCAGTATGTTAGAGAAGGCATAACAGATTGGTAACTGTTGGGGTGAAACAAGGCTGCATACTGAGCCCACTCCTGTTTGCACTCTTCCAGCATGATTTAGTCAGGAGTGGAAACTGGCAGAACAGCGATCAAGATTTTGATGTATGCTGAAGAATTTAGTGGTTAATACGGCAAGCTCTAAAATAATTGAGTTCAAGAAGGGAGACAGGCTATTAGGGACCAGTCAATCTTTAACAAAAACTACCACAAAATTGTAAATGAGTATAAGTATCTTGGTGTTTCCTTGTCTTCACGTTTGTCGCTACTCCATCACATTAATAGAAAAGTATCCGCAACAAAACTAGCTCTGAACAGCATTTGGCATGACTTCATCTCACATGATATGATTCCCCTGCCTACAAAATTAAAACTATTTAATTCAATATGCCATTTGATTCTCTGTTATGCTGCTCAGGTATGCTATGAAAGGTTTGAATCGCGGGACAAGATTCAACGCTTCTTCTAAAGAAAGTTATTTGCCTTCTATTATCTCTCTAATGAGCTGTGAATGAACTATAAATTTTTTTTAGGAGTTGATTTTTGGGCTATTTTGGTATATTGGCTTATTCGTTAGGTGCTGATGTTTTTTCTTGATTTTTTTTTTTTTTTTTGTAACAGGAAGAGTTGGTGATTTTTCGCCACATAATGTAAACAATCGGCCCGCTATTTTTAAAGAAATGCTTGTTAAATTAAAATTTGTTTCTGCACTCTAGTAAAGAGTCTCATCCTACTTCACGTTTGTTATTTTACAAATGGCTCAGATATGTTTAGCTTAATTACAGATACATAATTCCCAAGGGTTGTATTTGGGTGAACTTTGCTGGCTTTTCAAGATCAGAGGTGATCTTTTATATCTAAATGGTGCCCCTTTTCAACATTTGGGAAATGAACAGTGTCTATGCGATTCAGGTGTTAGGGAGGACATAGTTCATTTTTTAGCTGAATGCACCATTTTGTCAGAGATCCGCTGTTTACACTTGAATTATTCTGTAATTGAAAAAGACCAGTTTAATGTTCTATATAAGTTTAAGAATTTAATTCTAATGAATTCTGAAAAAACTTGAACTGAAAGTAGAAAATTGGAAAAAGCCAAAACTTGTCCTTTGGACTATTTTTGCCATTTTCCAAATCCAACTCCTACTAACTTGTACTAGGCTGAAAAAAAAGATTATAATAAATGGAAAGGTTGACAAATGTAAAAAGTCCTGAAATTAGACAATTCTAAAAAAACCAAATTGGTCCTTTTGCCATTTTCCAGATTAATCGATATTTCGTACAATTTTCACCTCCTATTAACTTGGACTAGGTTGAATAAACAGTTTATGACAAATAGGACGATTGAGAAATGTAAAAAGTCATGAAATTAGACAATTCGTAAAAGCCAAAAGTGGTCCTTTTGCCTATTTTTGTCATTGTCCAGATTCATTGATATTTCATACAATTTCACCTCCTTTTAACTTGGATTAAGCTGAAAAAACAGTTTAAGACAAACGGGAAGATTGAGAAATGTAAAATTCGTGATATTAGAAAATTCGAAAAAGCCAAAATTGGCTTTTTTGCTATTTTTGCCATTTTTGAAATTTATCCATATTTCCTACATTTTTCACCTCTTATTATCTTGGACTAGGCTGAATAAACAGTTTATGACAAATAGGACGATTGAGAAATGTAAAAAGTCTTAAAATTAGAAAATACGAAAAAGCCAAAATTGGCCTTTTTGCCTACTTTTGCCATTTTCAAGATTTATCGATATTTCAAACATTTTTCACCTCCTATTAACTGAGACTAGGCTGAATAAACAGTTTAAAACAAACGGGACGATTGAAAAATGTAAAAAGTCTTGAAATTAGACAAGTCGAAACAACCAAAACTGGTCCTTTTGCCTATTTTTGCCATTTTCCAGATTAATCAATATTTTGTACAATTTTCACCTCCTATTAACTTGGACTAAGCTGAAAAAACAGTTTATGTCAAATGGGACATTGAGAAATGTAAAAAGTCTTGAAAATAGAAAATTCAAAAATGCAAAAACCTGACCTTTTGCCTATTTTTGCCATTTTCCATAATTATCAATATTTGATTCATTTTCACTTCCTAATTACTCGGACGAGGATGAATAAATAATTTAGGACAAATGGGACGATTGACGAATATAAAAAGTACTGAAATTAGAAAATTGGAGAAGCAAAAACTTGTCCTTTTGGGTATTTTTGCCATTTTCCAAATTTATTGATATTTCCTACATTTTTCAACTCCTACTAACTTGTACTAGGCTGAAAAAACAGATTATAATAAATGGAAAGGTTGACAAATGTAAAAAGTCCTGAAATTAGACAATTCTAAAAAAACCAAACGTCCTTTTGCCTATTTTTGCCATTTTCCAGATTCAGCGATATTTCGTACAATTTTCACCTCCTATTAACTTGGACTAGGTTGAATAAACAGTTTATGACAAATAGGACGCTTGAGAAATGTAAAAAGTCCTGAAATTAGACAATTCGAAAAACCAAAATTGGTCCTTTAGCCTTTTTTTTGTCATTTTCCATAATTATCGATATTTGATTCATTTTTCACTTCCTAATTACTCGGATTAGGATAAATAAACAGTTTTTTGACAAATGGGACGATTGACAAATGTAAAAAGTCTTGAAATTAGACAAGTTGAAACGGCCAAAATTGGTCATTTTGCCTATTTTTGCCATTTTCCAGATTAATCTATATTTCGTACATTTTTCACTGCCTAATTACGTTGACTTGCCCCAATAAACAGTTTATAACAAATGGGACGATTGACAAATGTAAAAATTCCTGATATTAGAAAATTCGAAAAACCAAAACTGGTCCTATTGCCTATTTTTGCCATTTTCCAGATTCACCGATATTTTGTACTATTTTCACCTCCTACTAACTTGGACTAGGCTGAAAAAACAGATTATAATAAATGGAACGGTTGACAAATGTAAAAAGTTATGAAATTAGACAATTCTAAAAAACCAAACTGGTCCTTTTGCCTATTTTTGCCATTTTCCAGATTCATCGATATTTCGTACAATTTTCACCTCCTATTAAGTTGGACTAATTTTTGAAATTAGAAAATTTGAAAAACAAAATTGGTCCTTTAGCCTCCTTTTGCCATTTTCCATAATTATTGATATTTGATTCATTTTTCACTTCCTAATTACTCGGAATAGGATGAATAAACAGTTTATGACAAATGGGACGATTGACAAATGTAAAAAGTCTTAAAACTAGAAAATTCAAAATAGCCAGAACCAGTCCTTTTGCCTATTTTTGCCTTTTTCATAATTATCGATATTTGATTCATATTTGATTCATTTTTCACTTGGACTAGTCTGTATCATTCTGACTTCCGGTTTTTCATAGTTTATTATTATTATTATTTTTTAACTTTTCGTAATGTAAATCACAAACACCGACTAATATTTCTAAAATTACGCAGTTTGATGGTCTAGTTTGTTCAGGAAACCTTTAACTTGGCAAAGAAAAAAAAGTTAAATATTTTTATAAAAACTTTTTTTTTAATTTTGATTGTAACTGTTTATACGTTGTAAGTTTATTAACAAATTCCTTCTGGAAATTGAATTTTAAATTTGTATTTCCCGCGACGCAAAGAATACAATTTGAAAAATTCATGTTTACACTCTTTTACTTAATAAAGGCTAAATTTAAACAACAAAATCGGTTTAAAAACAAAACTTATTCACTAAAGATGTAAAGAATAAGGTTTATTACCAATTAACACAATATAAATTAAAAAGAAATAATCATTTTGAATTATAATCTAAAAATCAAGTCAGTTGGGGGTGGTCTTGGATATCAGGGATTTTTGGTTAATTGTCATCAACAGGAAAAATATCTTTGGCAGATAAGTCATAAAAGTTTTCAATTGAGCTTCTCAGACAGGCAAAATCGAGGGGGCGGAGGAAAAAGAGCTCCTCCGCCTCCACCTCTGTTGGAGTTTTCCGTCCTCAATCTCGCAATATTTTTTAGGCAAGAGAGAGAATTTTCTATCACTGATGAATATAGTTTGGAACTTTGGATACATACTGGACAAAAATTACCTCCCTGGGCTTGGCAATGTAACAGGAAAAACATCAACAAAAACGGTTTAAGCACATTATCTAAACATTAAAAAATAAAATACCACCACTCATACGATAGTTTAAAATCCACTTAAAAAGTAAAGTTAAACTCTAATCTAAATTTAAAAAAGTTACAATTGGGTTAAAAGTTCAAATATAAATTGTGATCTCTGACCTTTTGAAAGGAAAATCACAGACAGAAAATCTCTTTGTAAGTAATTTTTTCGTCATTGATAGTCCCCTTAAACCACGTCTCAGTTACTGACTAGGGGAAGCAAGGTCTGTAAATAATTCAAAACAATGTTCACACCTCAGATGGTATAAAAATCGAGCAATTAACTTGGACTCTACTCTAATCCTGGAATCATAGTAGTACACTTGATAAAAGACTAAAAAGAGACAGTAGATATTGGCAAACTGGTGAAACGCGTCTTCAACTCATAGCGTCGATGGGATCTCTCTCATCCCTCGATACCAAGCTTATACTGCCATCCCTCACTCACCCTACAAGGCAGTGAGTTCAATAAAATTCAAGTTCATCAGAATAGAGTACTGAGACTCATCACGTCCGTGGTTCATATGGAACCAAGTGGCCCAGGGAGAATTGGATGTTCCAGAGGACAGCATAGCTGTCCCCAAGCGTACTACCGCCTCCACAGCCCAATACTTTTCGTTTCACCCAACCTCTATCTCCTCTGATTGACGTCTGAAAAATAAACTGAAAATCTCCGCCCTGAAGAGCTATTAAAACTAGCAAGTATCCTTCAAAATTTGTTCTATTTCATATTATTCTGTATTACGCTTAATTAACGTGACAAAATTAGAAAATAAAGTTGTCAGGATGAGTCATTTTTTATCCGGGTACCGTCTGTATAACTTTAACATTTTCGTAAGTCCACAGGCGGAACTTGCTCCTGACGTATCTCGCTTCCAGGATGGGTTTCCGACTCGGGTTCGGAATTCCGGAAAGAAATCCGACACGTCGTCAAATAAATATTGACTTACTCCAACAGCCCACCCAGAGCAGGGGGTCTCGCCCGGCGAAGAGAAAGAGGTTGGGACCGCTATGAATGAAAGGTGGGAGATTCTCTTCCTTCAACCTTCACCGCGGGCCGATTCACTCAGTCACCTGTGCCTTCTTAGAGACATCGACATGGTACCACCTTCGTAACTGGCCACGAACGAACACAAACAGTAAGTCCATTCATCATTGGATAATTTTTTATATATATAAAAAAATTGATTTTGAAACAACAAATAAGACGAGAAAACACATATTGCAATTCAATGGCACCAAAACTCGTTTGATATGAAACGCCTTCTTTTCAACGTAAAATGAACTAAAAAATCTTTTTTTCTATAATTTTCAAGTAAAAAAACTTCTGGTGAATACAAATTGGATTCAATGTTACAAAAAACTCTTTTGATCTGAAACTTATTTGCAAAAAAAATGAACTTGTTTTTTTTTTCAATTATTTTCTAGTAATAAATTCTGGTGAACACAAATTGGAAACTCTTTTTTTGTCAATTATTTACGAGTAAAAAATTCTGGCGAACACAAATTGCATTCAACGGCACCAAAACTCTTCTGATCTGAAACTTCTTCTTTGCAATATACAATTAACTTTTTTTTCAATTATTTTCGGGAAAAAAATTCTGGTGAACACAAATTGGATTCAACGGCACCAAAACTCTTCTGATCTGAAACTTCTTTGCAATATAAAATGAACTCTTTTTTTCAATTATTTCCGAATAAAAAATTCTGGTGAACACAAATTGCATTCAACGGCACCAAAACTTTTCTGATCTGAAACTTCTTCTTTTCTATATAAAATTAACTAAAAACACTTTTTTTTTCTATAAATTTCCTTAAAAAACTTTGGTGAACACAAATTGTATTCAACGGCACCAAAACCCTTCTGATCTGAAACTTCTTCTTTGCAATATAAAATTAACTCTTTTTTTTTTCAAATATTTTCGAGTACAAAAATTCTGGTGAACACAAATTGCATTCAACGGCACCAAAACTCTTCTGATCTGAAACTTCTTCTTTGTAATATAAAATTCTCTTTTTTATCAATTATTTTCGAATAAAAAAATTCTGGCGAACACAAATTGCATTCAACGGCACCAAAACTCTTCTGATCTGAAACTTCTTCTTTGCAATATAAAATGAGCTAAGCACCCTTTTTTTCTTTCTATAAGACCGGTAGAATTAAAGAAATCTTTGCTAAAACATTGATCATCACGGGATTGCAACAATTTGTCGTGGTAAAACTATACAAATTTATAATTAAAATTTTTACAACCACCCTTAACAAATTATAAACGTGACATGTCCGGAAAATGTAAACATGGTTGCGAAGGTTTTTTTACTAGTTTGGATATTCAAAAAAAGGGCAACATGTAAAAGATATATCAAAATATATCGTACATACACAAAAAAATCTATTTGACATAAGATTTTAACACGATAATTGTTCTAAGAAACATGTATTCTTCTATTCCCCTAGTTTGTTTTGCTTTTTAATAAAATTTATCCAAGAAAAATATGACTCCAGATCATATTTACTTCATTTTAGCTTTTCTTAATGTTTAAATATTATTACATAGATTTTAATTAACTTAAAGTCTATTTTATTTATTGTTGTGTTGTTAAAGTACAGCCGGGTTGCTGTTCTCCACGTATTCATTTTCTGCTTAAAATGTAACGGTTCTTTTTTGAACCGGGTCACGGAAAATTGCCTTTATATTTTTTTAAAATGCGAAAATCTTTGTTTATTTTATTTTGTTATTTCGTTACTTTTGTGTTGAACATTTCAATTTGTTTGTACTGCAATGGCCGTAAATTTGACACGTTAAGGGGAAAAACGATTCGCCAAGTATGACAGGCGTGTCTGTCGCGACGAATACTTTTACCAAAATGAAAGTGCTGGATGCTATGGAAGAAAATACTCGATAAAAATCTTTAACTGTTTAAATTTGATTATTTTTTACTTATTTTTAGCCAGTTTTTTTCCTAGAGATTAAGAGTATTATTGCAGGACAGTTTGAAACAGTGATGCCCGAACAGCAGTCAAGTTAAGATTCTCATGTTGAAGAAGGTCGGTGAATAAATACGAAAATCATTATAAACGCCTATACAATAAACTTAGATAACGGTTCTCCGGAAGGAACTAGGTTACCCTTTGTGGATGAAGAGGCGTCGGGTCGGAAGCCCGAAAGAAATTGATTTAAATGCCAACATCGTCGGGTCGCGGGCCTATCACAGTTAATCCGTGCGCTTTGAATTTTAAAAGGACTGTTAGCGGGTTAATTGATTTAATAACTGTCGTTATTCGTACTGATGAAGACGATGCAGCAGTGTCGGTCGAAGGTAAAATTTTCGACGGCCTCTTTGTAACCTGTGTGATAAGCCTTTTTTAATTAAAAAAATTACATGCAAAATTGATAAAATTTGAACAAAGAAGGAAACCGAACTGAAACGGCAAAGATAATCCATATCGCCTGATCCCACCAAAAACTCATCTGATCTGAAAATTCTTCTTTTCGATATAAAACGAACTAAACACTTTTTTCCTATAAATTTCAAGAAAAAAAAAACGGGAATATAAAAAGTTGGACTCAACGCCACCAAAACCCATCTGATCTGAAACTTCTTCTTTTCAATATAAAACGCCCTAAAAACTGTTTTACGTATAAATTTCAAGAAAAAACTAGGGAACACAAAAAGTTGGATTCAACGCCACCAGAACTCATCTGATCTGAAACTTCTTATTTTCAATATAATATTAACTAAATTTTTTTTCTATTATTTTAAAATACAAAAATCCCTGGTGAGCACAAATTGGATTCAACGCCACCAAAACTCATCTGATCTGAAACTTCTTATTTTTCAATATAAAACGAACTAAAAACTTTTTTACGTATAAATTTCAAGAAAAAACTAGGGGACACAAAAAGTTGGATTCAACGCCATCAAAACTCATCGGATCTGAAACTTCTTCTTTTCAATATAAATCGAATTAAAAACTATTTTTCCTATAAATTTCAATTTAAAAAAAAACTAGAACACTTAAGTTGGATTCAACGCCACCAAAATTATTCTGATCTGAAACTTCTTTTTTTCAATATAAAACGAACTAAACTCTTTTTTTTTTTTCTATTATTCTGCGAGATAGACGGATCGGAGAAATGATCAGAATAGATCAGTTCAGTATGAATTCATCTACTCGTAAACCAACCAATTTTAATATTTTTCTTTGTATTAACAAGAATTTTTTTTTCTAAGGACTAAACAAGATACAATAACAGAAAATTTTGCAAAAAAAATTTTGAGTTGAAGAATAGAGAAATATGTTACTAAAAAATCTAAAGTTTTCAAGCAAAAAGGCTAAGAAGAAATAGCCTATGCAAGGGAACATGGAACAAGAAGAGATGTACCAATGCACCTCACCCAAGAATTGGAAAATGAGAAAAAAGAGACATCAATGAAGACGTCCCTCAGGTCTACAAGTAAAAATTTTAAGTTTCGTGTGCACGATGAAAAATTATGATTATCCAAGCAGGTTTTTATTAAAGAAAAAAGATTTAATTTATAAATTTCTGTAGAATTTATAAACTAGGGCCTACAGTTTTAGTGACATCATTAAGATTCGCGTGAAAAACTATAAGAAATTTAATTATATAAATTTGTAGGCATTTTTAAATTTTTTACGCTTTTACGTAACAGTTTTGATCTAATTGTAAGTTGATATTTACCTTCTAAGTCTTTATGTGGAATATTGACCATGATCTCTCAAATGATCGGCATGTTTGATTCAGAAACCCACCCACGATCATTCGCATCGGACTTTTGACTCTTCTGCACTTTTCAATGTACCGAAATGATTTTTACTTACACCTTGGAATGCGGAGAGTTCAAAAGGAGAAGTTGAACCAGGAGGAATTCATAGAATTTCTCGTTTGGAACGAGTTTTATCAGGTCAATTCGAAATTTCTAGAGACATACTTAGACGGCGGGATATCTGTCTTTCCCTCCCAAAAAAAGGTCCCAGAGCGAAAAAAGCCCCATTTGTAAAAGATCTCTTTCTCGAATGAACCAACAGTTTGAATTGTAATGATATTAATTCATTATGCAAAAAAATGTATAAAATCAACATCGTTCACTCTCGTTGTGTAATCAAAATTTTTCCAAGTTCTGTAAATAAAACTCTGGTTATTTAACCAGATATTTCGCTCATTAGTTAAATAACGCACTGGTAGGATAAAGATGGATATTTTATACCAGTTTTAATTTGCAAGACGATTATATTGATAGTTTACTTTCCCCTATAATTTAATACTCGGTTGTGTTCATTAACGCCTTTTCGCTGGGTTGATCGAATATTTAAAAAAAAAGAACTGTCTAATGGGAACGTTTCAGTTTCATTTTTTCTCCCTTCATTTGAAACATGTCTGACTGTTTTTCCCCCTGAACCGCCGATCAGACCATATGGGCAAGATAAACGATGGACCGCAAGACAATCATCTTCTGGGTGTTCCGGATAAAAGAACCTTTTTTTTCTGTTGTTCGAACTGAAAAACCTAAGAACAACAAAACAACTTAAGAATCATTCAACACACGCAACAACTTCGGTTTCTGTTAATAAACCTGAACCAGATTTTTAATATATAAAATTAAATCCGCTTTATCCACAAATGCTAACATTCAAATGTTATGCAATTTTTTTTACATAATAAAACTTTAGTAGAGGACCGCCACGCCATTGTTTCTAGGTTCGTGAACAATAAGATAAGCTAGTGTGCACTTAAAATATAAAATAATGAGAGACAAGGGAAGAGAGAGAGAGATAGATAGATAGATAGATAGATAGATAGATAGATAGATAGATAGATAGAGAGAGAGAGAGAGAGAGAGAGAGAGAGAGAGAGAGAGTTCAATCGAGAAATGAAACTTGATAGATAGTTCCATCGATAAATAGAGAGATAGCACATATAAAGATAAGAAGATAGATAATAGAGAGAGAAAAAAGAAAGAAGGAACAGGAGAATAAGAAGAAAGAGAGGAGGGAAAGGGAACAAATAAAGAAAAAAAGAAGAGAGAGAGAGAGAGAGAGAGAGAGAGAGACAGACAGACAGACAGAGTTAGAGAAAGAGCGATTTATATACATATTGTACTTACTCAATTGCAAGTTTATAATCCATTAGAGTTCGTTGTCCGATTGACACTTCTTTCAATTAATTAAACTTTATGTAAAGTTCACTAATTTTCGTTCAAGCGGACCACGAAAATTAGTGAATTTAATAAAGTTAAAATGAAGTATATCTTCACTAAAGCTCTCCGTGGCCATTTCATTTTTCGCCGAGAATCAAATAGATTACACGACATTTGAAAAATGGCAAAAAGGAGGGAAAATTAAAAAGGTGGGGTTGAAATGGGAAGTTAGTGCCCGAGTGGATCGAAGTCACGATAGCTCAAGTGGAAGAGTAGCGGCGTATTTAGCCGAAGATCACTGGTTCGAATCCCGCTCGTGATATACCGTTCCCGAGAACTCATCGTCAACAAGACAAGAGGATCTTTAGCGTCCGCACCTGGCCTTTTCGGCCTTATCGGACGTTTTGATTCTCAAGATGAGAGCTGACGCACCTCCGCATACGACGGAATAGTGTTACCGTCGCAGCATTGGTGTAGAGGCGCCCCAGCCCCTAAGGGCCGAGAACAACCTGCTCTCCGCTTGTCCACTCCGAATAGTCGGGCCCGCATTGTGCATAGGGTCGTATGCCGCGCGCAAAGGGCTAACAAGCCGAAATACATCAACCTGTTCTCCCGCGTACTCCCTAGATAGAGAAGGCCACTCTATCTCCCTGAGTATAGGGGTTTCTCTAGCGTAGAAACTTTCGCGGGAACGCCCCGGCAGCGGTTTAGTTTAAAGTGGAATTGCTAACCACACCCTAGATGGGCCCGCCTACGGTAAAGTCTCTTATCGAGCTAGGCCTACACCTGCCAGGCGCATTCGAGGGACGCCATAGGCTCAGCCTAGGTGGTCCTATCCTTCGCTTCCCCAAGGGTACCACGCTGGTCACACGCACAACAATGCAAAGCATACTCGAGTCAGAGACACCGTTCACTACCAGTTTCCTTTCGCTTACTCACGCATTCGAGGGACTATTCAGCATGATCATCGCGTCCTCAACGCTTACACGCTGTCGTCCGGTCGCAACGTCTCCCGTGAGGCCGGGGGTAATTACGCTGGCCATACGCAAGCTTCACGAAGGTCATAGGTAGAAGACAGCCTCTTCTCTAAGTTCCCGCCAGGGGCGTCACCACGCGCCACCACGAATCCATTCCCAGTGTAACTAGAGCTGAATTTGGAATGTTTAGTTACCCCGTGGTACAGATGGCCATACACCCTCCCTCGTCTATGCAGACAGGGTCTAGTGCACTGGCCCTCGTGTGACTCTGCTAAGACACCCGCCACCCATGCCGACCCTAGGCCGACACCCATGCCGACCCTAGGCCGACACGAGTACAGCTTGTGCTTTAGAGAGGTTGCCACGCCCTCTGGACTGCACCTTTATTTTGTGCCCGGATACCCCTCTTGCAACCAAGGGTTGGGAGGGGTCACAGGATAGAATGAAGGAACTCGGATTGAGAAAAAGGGCCGTGGATGAGAACACGAGGTGAGCCGTTTCGGGGTCTCGAGCCTCAAACCACACTATACCACCCGTCGTCGTCGTACTTCCACACATAGTGAGCCACGACTCCCAGGGTGGTGTCCCGCTCGTGACACTGACTTTTTTATCTCAACTAAAATCCTTAATTAATTGAAATTTATGTAAGGTATTTATTTAGAAATCGTGAGATGCGGTCAGGTGTGATGTAGGTTTCAGAAAAACATTTTCTTTATCGTGCCAACGTTTCGATCTTTATTGAGATCATCTTCAGGGCCTGGGATTTACAAACATTGTTTACATATTATAATTACATTTTGGATGTGGAAAAGTGAAGTTATACAATGCAAAATATTTTTTATATATTCAATCAAAGTATTTCTTATTTCTTGTAAGGTATTGGTTGAGATAATTGTCATTGACATTTGTCGCCGAGAATCGAATAGATTACGACATTTGAAAAATGGCAAAAAGGAGGGAAAATTCAAAAGGTGAGGTTGAGACGGGAAGTTGGTGTCCGAATGGATCGAAGTCTCGATAGCTCAAGTGGTAGAGCAGTGGCGTATTGAGCCGAAGGTCGTGGGTTCGAATCTCGCCCGTGACATTAATTTTTCGCCTCAACCAAAAACCTTAGATAAAAAGAATTATTCATTAGAATAATTAAATATAGTCAATTATGATCACTATTGGCTTGCTAGTGTTGATTTCTTGAGCAACTTTCTCCCAATTTAGCCGAGAAATATCTCTGCTGTGATATGACTTTTTTTTATATCAACGAATACCTTACATAAAGTTTTATTAATTGAAAGGTTTTATGTAATGTTGGTACTACAAAAAAATAAAAAACTTTACTCTTTTTTCATCAAATATATCTCACAGTTTCTTTATTTTTATGTATATGATTATAAAGTTTGGCTCCTTGTGTATAGGGGGACTATTTAGTTTATGTTATTGTATTAAAATTCGAAAGCTGGATGAAGTAATGTTTTTTTTCCAAATTGGACTTTCGTTTGTTTTTCTTTATAATACAAAAGTGTAATGTACAAAAGTAAAAAATTTAAAATAGGTCGCTTGTGCAATTCAATTTTTTTTCTCTTGCTTATATAATTAATATAAAATTTCTATATTGAAAGCCAACAGAATGTTGCTGTGTATAGAGTGTCTATTTGACAAAGCTTTAAACGGTCTTCGTCACAATTTTAGGAGTGTAAACAAATAATATACCAACATCTCGTCGTAATTTTCGCATAAAACAATTGTGCAATAAAACTCACCCTAAAATGAAAAGTTTATTGAAAGTGTTATGTAATTCTCAGGTAGGAAGAAAGTGGTGGCGAGGGGGATAGGAGAAGATCGATTGTAAAGTAGGAAAGAATGTGTTAGTCGGAAGTCCGTTGGAGTCAAGGTTGAAAGTCCGTTGCACCGAAGTGCCTCAGGAACTGTCGGTAACGGTAAACCGGAGGGAGACTTGTATGGTCGGTCGTACAGATACTACCTTGGCATACTGGCCTACATCTTTATATTAGCCGGGGAAAGTGGGCACCTATCTATTCCGCTCTGCTTCTCGTCTCCTTTTTACACGTTTTCTTCCTTCCTTTATTCACGTTATAACGTCCTTTCCTTACAATCCTCGACAATGGCGTGTGTGAACCTCTTCGGGCGGTCCTTGTGGAAATTAAAGATTTTTTTTGTATCCATCCTGCCTGGAGTTGGAAAGTTTCTTACTTGCAATAAATTCCGGTTTTTTTATTCTATCGCCTTGACTTAACCATCGAACACTTTGCTGATTTGCATCGGATGTGGTTAGATGCAATAACATTCCATCAAAAAGGATGATTTCTCGGATGCAATGTTATGATAAAACATAAAATAATTTGTATTCTGTAAAATTAAATGATCAATGCAAAAAAATTCAAGTTTCTATTTTTTTTAATGACACGCGTCTTCTTAATTATTGTGAAATAATAAGGATAATGTAATTACCTATATTATAAATATAAACACTCATTCCTGACGATGTCCGTCTCTCTCTCTCTCTCTCTCTCTCTCTCTCGTTTCACTTCTTTTCTTCTCTACCTCTCCCTTTTTATTTTATTTCTTTCATTTCACTCTTCAATATCTCTCCTTTCTCTCACTCTCGCTCTCTCTCTCTCTTTGGTCCTAGAGACCAAACCTTGAGCGATTGTTAAATAAAGCGATAATCCATCAATATTCTCTCTCTCTCCCTCCCTTCCTCCCTCTCACACACTCTCTCTCTCTCTCTCTCACTCCCCCCTCCCCCTCCCACACTCTTATTTTCCTATACACATACATACTATAAGCAGGCTCTGAACTAAATCGTGTGTGTGTGTGTGTGTGTGTGTGTCCCTGGTTTTTTAAAAATTATTCAACCTAAAAAGATTTACACGGAGTTCTCACTGCCTGTGACGATGCGATGCTGAAAAAGGAGCTGATTTCAAGACGTTACGACGAAGTACAGGATTTATGCTATGGGTATTCAATCTCACCTTCTGTAAAATTTTAAATTGCCACATAAAAAAGAAAAGGCATTACCNTCTCTCTCTCTCTCTTTCTTTCTCTCACACTTTATCGCTTTCTGTTTGTATTTATCTCTTTTAATCGTCTGGAATTAATCCCAGAACGGCTGTCGCTATTTACGTATTATCGTTATTAAGTGCACACAGTTCAAAAGTTAAAAAAAAAACCAACACACAGATCCGTAATTATATTAGGCAGGCCGTTAATGAGAAATTATTGACAGTAGGGTGTATTTAAAACACCGGAAGGGCATGTTTAAAAGAGAACAATGAAGATTCGAAGGAAGTTTAAAAGGACGTGACTGGGCATGATTAGAATGCAAGAAAGTGTACTAAAAACTGACTACTTAAAGTCCCAGGAATCTTAAAAAAGTCGTTAACCGGTTCTTTTGTGTTATAATCTATTTAACCTGATATATAAAAGATAAAATTAAAAAACTCAAAGATTTTGCAAACTTTTATTAAGTCAACCTTTGTCGTGGGTGCTTTATATTGTTTTAAATTGAGTGATTTAATGTTTTATTTTAATTGATATATTAGTTTTTAATTTTTTTTGTAATTTTACCTGATAGAAATGTCTGAATCTTACAATACAAAAAAGTAAATATCATGTGTGGTGATTAGTGACCGTTAATCGATATTTATTTGGAAATCGTGAGATGCGGTCTGGTGTGATGTAGGTTTCAGAAAAACATCACGACACGCAAGAATGGCACAATTACACAGAAGACAAACACTTTGAGTGAGTAGAAATACTTTGATTGAATATAAAAAATATATTTTGCATTGTATAAATTCACTTTTCCACATCCAAAATGTAATTGTTATATGTAAACAATGTTTGTAAATCCCAGGCCCTGAAGATGATCTCAATAAAGATCGAAACGTTGGCACGATAAAAAAAATGTTTTTCTGAAACCTACATCACACCAGACCGCATCTCACGATTTCCAAATAAATAGTACATATATTCACGATCTCATATTTTTGTACGTCTTCTTTGTAATTGTTTATTTTTTCAGTATGATATCACTTTTATAAAGAGAAACTCGCCAAGAAAGAAATTGAGAGTGCAACAAGTTAAATTTATCGGAAAGTGAAATCTGTTTCTTTCGGCCTTTTAACATACGATAATTTACTTTCTCCAATTTAATCTCTGCTTGGAGAATAACCGTATAACGATCAATTAAACGCAAATTGTGTTGTCTTTGCAATTTTCTTTTAATGAACCTATTGCGAAACGTTACGCGCTTGAAATAACCTCACGAGAAGTTGGGGTTGTCGCAGGATGTTTTCTCAGTGTCATAAATCTCAAAACGGATTTGTTGAACATCTCAAAAAACTTTTCTTTTCCCACTAATTCCTAATAATCTATACATTTTGTAATCCAATAAATCTGTATATTTTCTTGAAATGTTTTCTTCAACCGTTCTGAAAAATGTTTGAAACTCAGTTCAGGAAAAGTTTAAATATTACGAAATAACACGCTTCGCCTTTTTTATCAAGTCAAAATCATTTGTTCTTCAGCTTATGATATTTGATTTATTTCTACTGCTTAAGACCAATGGATTATTTTTTTTAAAGCTTATGCGATATCGCGCGATTAAAATCTGAAATCGCAAAGAAAGGTCATTGAATTTGCAAGAATCTGGCGACCTTTCCTATATAAAATGGAGGTCGAAAAATTAATTATTTGTGACGACCAGGATCTCGAACCGTTTCGACATTCTCAAATTCACTCTAGACATCAATTATGAAGAAATAAACATAAAGTTATATTTAAAAAAAAAATTAGATGGTTACAAGTTGCGTCAAAATAACTCGCTTTGTTGTGAACAACATCTCTAGTAAGTTTAGGCGAATTTTTGTTTTTTTGTCTCTGTCTGTTATCTGTGTTTGTCGTAGAGTGTTGTACACCATATCATTTGATCCATTCGGTAATCGTTTTTCTTTTTTATGTGGCAGTTTAAAATTTTACAGAAGGTGAGATTGAATACCCATAGCATAAATCCTGTACTTCGTCGTAACGTCTTGAAATCGGCTTCTTTTTCAGCATCGCATCGACACAGGCAGTGAAAACGCCGAGTAAATCTTTTTAGGTTGAATAATTTTTAAACAACCAGGGACACACACACACACGATTTCGTTCGCAGCCTACTTATATTATGTTTGTGTATAGGAAAATAAGAGAGAGAGAGAGAGAGAGAGAGAGAGAGAGAGAGAGAGAGAGAGAGAGAGAGAAAGAAAGAGGAAGATAATGAATGAGAATGAAAGGCCTAAGAAAATCCGGGCAAATAAGAAAGAATGAAAGAAAAAAGTATCTTGCGTGGGGACAAAAAGAAGTAACGAGAGAGGGATCAAGAGCGAGAGAAAGACAGAGAAAAAAAGAGCGAGAGACAGACACAGACAGACAGAGAATGAAAGAGAGAGAATGACGTAGAAATAAGTTCATAGATATATGGATACATAGAGGTAGAAACAGGTAGGTAGATAGATAGATAGAGAGAGTGAGTGAGTGAGAGAGATAGAGAAAGAGAGGAGAAAAAGGACAGAGTGTCAAAGAAAGAGAGGGAGAGAGAAAGAGAGAGAGAGAGAGAGAGAGAGAGAGAGGGAGGGAGGGAGAGAGAGAGAGAGAGAGAGACTGACAGACAGACAGAGACAGAGAAAGAAAGAAACAGAGAGAATGATCTGGAAATAAATTGATAGATATATGGATAGATAGTTAGATAGAGAGAAAGAGAGGAGAAAAAGGGGAAAGAGAGAACGAGAGAGAGAGAGAGAGAGACAAACACACACACACAGACAGACAGAGAAAGCAAGAAAGAGAAAAAATGACGTAGAAATAAGTTGATAGATATATGGATAGATAGAGAGAGAAAGAGAGGAGAAAAAGGGGAGGGGGAGGGAGAGAGAGAGAAAGAGAGAGAGAGAGAGAGAGAGAGAGAGAGAGAGAGAGAGAGAGGGAGAGAGAGAGATTTGATTTTGATTTGATAAACTATTTATTTTTACAAATCTCGCAGAGTTAGGCCAATTTGAACTTGCATAAATGCGCATCTAGACGATCATGTGTGTATAATAATAAAAATAAATAAAACATTTAAACTGATTGTGGAACAGTAGAGAAAAAGAGAAAAAGAAGAGAGAGAAAGAAAGAGAGAGAGGATGACTTAAAAAATGGTAGATATATGGATAGGTAGAGATGTAGATAGATAGAGAGAGATGGAGAGTAGAGAGAATTAGTTAATCTTAAAATAAATTACAAAACACTTGTTTGTTTATCAGTAAACCATTATATTCAATAGGCACCACGAAAATGAAACATGGATTACAAGTTCAAATTTGAATTTTGTACAAGGTAATCAAACGAATTCCAAATTTGACCCTTGAGTCATTAAAAAGAATTTTTGTACAACAACAAACATGTTTGATCACTCGTGGGTATTTAGGTGGCCATGAAATTTTTAATTTGTTTGAATAATCCATACTGATATGAGCAATTTGAGTTGAAGTGTCGTTTTGTACGGTTTTCTTTGTTAAAGAAAGAATCAGAGCGTTTGCTATTTTTTTTTCTTTCTGTGTGCCTCGTAGAGTTTGTGCGTTTCGCATTGACGGTCATGCTCTTGTTTCAAGCCGCAAAGGGTCGTAAAGTTGGCCGTATTACGGTCCCGGTCATCGATGGCTGACTCCTGGCGTGAATAAAGAGGCAGTTATTACATTGTAAAATAATCTCGTCTAAACCGGCGTTTTCACAGTTGATCTTCTTGTCAACACCAAATGCAGAATCGTGTCTCAATTTATTCGGATGATACCGAACAAACCCGACGTCAATCCGTCGAGGAATTGACTTTCGCTTTGGGTCAACGCGGACGTGACTCTCACGACTCGGTTTCACACGCCGCGGGGTTGGTATTTGAGGATCGGTTTACTTTTAGGATTCTGTACGACTCAGTGGAATCGGTTTACTCAGCCCATTTCCAGCGTGGTACACCGTTAAGGAAAACAACCGAGATATAGGCAACGTTGTATCTTTCCAAACACAAAAGGCAAATAGAAAATGCACATATTACTATCAGACTGGGAAAGAAAGAGAAAAAAAGAAAGCAGTCTTAATATACCCTGAATTTATTTATATCTCAAGGAACGCATGCGTGAAGTAGTGAAAACCACCTAATTTTTTCGCGTTAATTATTAAATATCACATAATATACGTTTTCACTTACGAACACTCTAGATCAGGGTCTTGAAGAAGAAAGCAAAGCTTTGGCAACGTTGGGTCGGTCTTCAAGGAAATTTGAGATCACGTGTAAAAACTGTAGAAATATTTAAGGTTGTTTTGCCCTGATGATGACCTTATAATAGGTCGAAAGCTTGACAGTCTTTCCCGTATACTCGGTCGTCCTAAAAAGGATAATGAGGATTTTTAACGTCCGCACCTAGCTTATTCGGCCTTATCGAACGTTTTGATTCTCAAGATGAGAGCTGACGCACCTCCACATACGACAGAATGGTGTTACTGCCGCAGCGTTGGTGTAGAGGCAACTCGGCCCCGAAGGCCTACGACAACATCACTCCCCGCTTGCCCAATCCGAGTGGTCGGGTCTGCATTAAGGATCAGACCGTATGCCGAGCGCATAGGGCTACCTAAGCCGAAATACATCACTCGGTCTCCCGCGCACTCCCTAGATAGAGAAGGCGACTCTATCTCCCACAGTATTGGGGCTCCTCTAGCTTCGAAATCTCCGGATTCGCTCCAGCCTCGGTTTCGTTTAAAGTGGAATTGCTAACCACCCCGTAGAGGAGTACCGCCTACGGTAAAAGCCTCCAATCGAGCTCAGCCTACACCTACGTGCAAAGCACACTCCAGTAGGAGCAACCAATTCACTACCCGTTCCCATCCGCACTACTCACGCAGTCGAGGGACTTTTCAGCATAATCATACCGTCCTTAACGCTTATTCCCTGCCGTCCGATCCGCCGTATCCCGTGAGGCTGGGCGTATAACGGTGGTCATACGCAAGTTTCGTGCAAAGTCCACAGATAGAAGACAGCCTCTTCTCTAAGTACCCGCCAGGGGGTCTCGCCACGGACACTACGAGTCCAGTCCCAGTGTAACAGCTGGATTTTGGAACATTTCTGTTACCCCGTAGTTCAGATGGTTATGCACCCTCCCCCGTCTATGCAGACAGGATCTGGTACCCTAACCCTCGTGTGCCTCTGATAAGGCACCCGCCGCCTAAGCCGACCAGAGGCCGACACGAGTATAGCTTTTGCTTTACAGGCCCTACGGGCTACACATTTATTTTTCGCCCGGACACCTCCCTTGTAACCATGGGTTGGGGAGAGGGTCACAGGATAGAATGAAGGAACCTGGATTGAGAAAGGGACGTGGATGAGGACTCGAGGCGGGCCGTTTCGGGGTCTCGAGCCTCAACCACACTATACCACCAGTCGTCGCTGTAGTTCCACATTGAGTGGGCCACAACGCCCTGGACGGGTCGAAAGCTTTGCAGTAGCAACTAAATTTTCTTTCTACTTCAAGACCATACCTTGATTCAAAGTGTTCTGTCAAGATGATGTGAGTTAATGTGCAGGCCAAGTTTCTACTGACGATCTAAGAAAATATAAACCTTCCAAATACAAACAAGTATTTGGACAGAAAACAAAGTCCAAATACAACTATCAAGGCTATAATAAAAAAACTGAAGATAGTTATAGTGATATAATCCTCCTTCTTAGCAGGAGCATAATAGTTCTAAACTGACAGACAACAAAATTCCACCCAATTGATTTTTTTTCGTTTTCTGAATAAAAGAAAATTCTGCCCTTATTTGTCTCATTGTTTTTGCCAATAAATATTTGTTTTAAATTGAGAATATCAAAAACACACGTAATCCTTAATCCAAAACAAGAAAAAAGGATTTTTCAATGTTGACCTTTTACGGAATTTAAGATGTTTATTCAGTCTCATTTGATTTATAATGCAATAAACTATTTAATTTTCACCTTTGTTTTCTTCATTTCAATTTTTAAACTTAAAAGTGCCACTTAGTGCTGAGGATGATGCGCGTGGTGTCGCACTTATTGATGATGACGTTCCATTAGGAATGCGGCTATTGCCATCGGAGTTCCCAACGAAACCCTGCGCCATTAGACGTTTTCGGGAAACTGGGTCCAATCACGGAAGGCCCGGTTCTGGACGCCCTAGGGTAACAGGACCACAGGATGACTGTTTTTTGTTCTGGGAATTTTGCGAAACGGCACCTTGTTGTTCATGAGATTCATCAGCTCCGGGAAGTTCGAGGCGTCCAAATTTCTGAACGCACTGCTCGAAGACTATTAAATCAGTATGGACTGATGGCTTTTCGCCCAATAAGAGGACCAGAATTGACCAGAACACACGGAGTTGCAAGTCGCATTTGCTCGAGAACACAGCCATTGGTATTTGGACGATTGGTCCGCTGTACTATGCACAGATGAGTGTAGATTTGCTCTACGATCTCCAGATGGGCGGGAAAGAGTGTAGAGAAGGCTAAATGAAAGGTAATCCTGTAATTTTCCCCTGAGCCAACTTTTTCAACGTAGTTCAGTGATGGTGTGGGCGGGAATTTCAATGGAGAGTCGCACAGAGTTGGCTGTTGTTCATGGAGGGCCTTTGACTGCCTCTCGCTGTCTGGATGAAATTTTGGAACATCATGCGTTCCTTATCCTATCACGTCGAAATCAGCAGCACTCTGTCACGATAATGCCACAAACATACCTTCAACAGCATAACATCACGGTTTTAGACTGGCCAGCCCGTTCTCCAGACTTGAATCCCATCGAATATACGGGATAACCTCAAAAGACGAATAATAGCGCGTCCATCACTTCCTGTACCCTCCATGATGTTGAAAGGACTCTTCATGAAGAATGGGCTAACCTCCAGCAAAGAGACGATTCCAGACTGATAGAAAGCAGGCCGAGGCGTCGTAATTTCGGCAAGAGGAGGAAATACGCGATATTAAAATTAATTAAAAGTGAATTAAAAATCTAAAACAAAATTAAAACAAGTTTTATCTAACTTTTCATTTTCCTTAGCAATTTACTTTTTTAAAAACTGTTTTAGACAAAGACTCAATTATTAAACGTTAAAAAACGTGAAACTTTGATTGTTATATAAAAATACGTACAAATCAAGTAATGTTACAAGTAGGTGGATTTTTTTGCCTATCGGTGTATATGATGGACTCAGTGCACAAGGCTCTTTAGCCATCCTAAACAATAGAAAATAAAGGGCCAGACTATATCCAATTTAAATGAAGTACATCAATTACAATTTTAACACGTTTTAATAAAAGAACATACAGACAGAAAGACGTACTTTTTTTGCTTTGATCGAGGCAGCCTATTTCCCAGCTGTTCAGTACACATTTCAAGCTGCGCCCGCGTCAAACCGATTTCTCTAAAAAACGAAGCAGGTGCAAAAAGCGTTGATGTTACCACAACCGCCCGACTATTCCAGCCTAGATATGCTCAATTTGGAACATCTCGACATTTCATTGTCTGAAGAAAAGACAATTTTTATATTCTTCTGGGAAAAGCTGTCCGGTTGGGGTGACGTTGAACCTTTTAACCCAGAGACGAACTTTTTTTTCAGCGGCCTAGTAATCGAAAATCCCGTTCCTCGGCGATTATCTGTTATCTAATTGCGGTGTAGAGCCACTTTTGATTCGTACGACTCCTCCCTTTGGGAATTTTAATTTTACTTTTTATCATTTAAAAATGCCTGTTTTGACCAAATTAAAACAATAAAATTAACTTATTGTCTTCTGTAGCTGTAAACGCCATTTTTCGAAGACTTTGAGCCCGGGGTCCGGCGATGTTAACGCTCGGTCCTCTTCGCCTTACACAGTTGGCTGTTGTCGTTCGAACCATTCATATCGGCCGTTGGCAAATCGTCGTGCAAATTTGCTATTTTGTCTTTTTTTATTTTCTTCTCGCGATCGTCGTGGCGAGATCACCGATTGACAGGGGCTCTTCGAGGAAACGAGATAAAAGGTATCCTGATCCCGATTTTCCTACATCGTCCGCACGCCTGTCCTTTCCCCCTTTAATTCATCGTGGAGTCATCTGAATGCTGAGTTTTTCTTTCTTTTTTTCTCTTTTTCAATTTTACCCTATTATTTCTCGTTCGTAAAATTACAGTCCACTTGCTCGTTAACACTGGTCCTTACCGGGTCGGATCAGTAATCGGCTAATTTTATTGAAACTCCGATTGAGTTCAATTAATTTAATTTTTCATTTTGAGTTGGTTTCTCAATATTATTTTAATAAAATTCGTTGTTAAAATTGGGTTGATCGTGAAGAACCCGTTTGTTGGAACCAACTTGCGGCCGGTGCGGATCGCGTCGAGACTTGCCGGACCCCCCTTCCCTTGGCTCTACCGTCCGTTAAATTGCGTTCAATTCCATAAACTTATAGGTTTGTTTTAACAATTTAATTTTACAATGAGCAAATCAATCGAAAATAAATTAAAACTTTTTCGCTCGAAAAAAAGAAACTGTTTCAGAGAATACAACGCGTGTACGATCTGACAAAAAATATAGACTACCCTAATGTCCAAAATCAATTTCGGATTTTATACCGATCGATAGGGAAGACGGTAACCGAATTTGATGAGTTAGATTTCCAGATTAACGAATTGGAATTGGAAAAAGACCCCTCGTACATGCCGAAATTCAACGAGGCCCTGCACGAACTGGTCGAGAACGTTGAGACAGTCGCCACTAAACTTGAGGCTGTCATGAAACCATCGGCAGAACTTTCTTTTGAATTTCCCACCATACCGAGAAGTTCTATTAGGCTTGAGAAGATCGATCTTCCTCATTTCGGAGGAAATTTTGGAGATTGGCCAGTTTTTTACAAACTTTTTAAATCTCTCGTGCTCGATGATAGTAACCTGTCGGACCAGGAAACGGTTCAATACTTGGTCTCTAAATTGACAAACTCTGCCTTAAATGCCTGTAAACATTTAGCACAGGTCGCGTCCAATTACGAGATTATGTGGGACTTACTGGTCAAACGTTACAACGACCCTCGGGCGTTAACAGATTCTTATTTGGAAAAAATTTTTGAAGTCAAACCAATGCGTGTGGAATCAAGGGAGGGATTGGTCACAATCCTGGACCCCAATCGCAGCGGTCAAAAGACTGGATTGTCCAGACCTGAGCGGCGCAATTTTCTTACATTGGGGCTTGAAATTGTTCGACCCCATGTCCCGTCGTTCGTTTGAGGCGGCTGTCCGCGAAAGATCTGTGCCTACTGATGAGGATTTCGTGGATTTTATCGAAAAACAGGTCAAAACAGTCCCTTTAGTCGCCCGACCGCCCAGAGAAAATCAGGTTCGATTATCTCATAAACCCCACGCGTTTCTCGTTCAGACGAGTCAGAACGAGAATTGTTTATGTTGTAAAAAGGGTTCCCATAAATTGATCAATTGTAAACTTTTCCTCAAGCTTTCCCCCTGGAATCGGTATCGTTTCGTCAAACAAAAAGCCATTTGCTTGAGGTCTTTTTCTACACAACATATTTCGGCCGGGTGTGAAGAGGAGAGTTCATGTGTGAAGTGTCATCAAGCCCATCATACCTGTTACATTTTGGATTTTCAAAATCCTCAACCCCGCGTTCAGGCGAAAAAGGCACAGAGAATGCCAATAATGTTTATTGTTGTTCCGCAGAGGCCTCCACTGTGTTGGATCTACCGTTTCGTTCGTAAAATTACAGTCCACTTGCTCGTTAACAATAGCAATAAAAAGTCTTAAGCACTGCAGCGTTTGCTTGTGTTCCGAGACGATGGAGGCTCTGACAATCGCGTCTGGACTTCCTGAACGCGGTTTCAGCCATTCGTAGATTCGTGGTGGACCCTGGTCTCGGAAAAACTGTGGAGGTCGTCTGGGCACCAGGACACGTTGGGCTGGAGGGCTACGAACATTCAGACCAAGAGGTGAAAGCTAGGACGTCTTGTCATCCACATAGAACCACCGCGATGGCCGGATCGTCCGAGAATACAAGTTGTCAAGAGAACGACTAGCCCGAGGATCCGAAGCTCATCCGTTTGAGGACAGGCCATACTCGATTGACATACGGACATCTACTTATGGGGCAGATCCCGCGCAGGTGTCCTCAACAAAGATTGCTCAGTGCGTTATACTTGGTCAAAAAGTCTATCCTTACTGCCCTTACGGGGAGCGTGTAGGCATAGCACTTAAAACTAGTACTTGGTTCTTGGGTCCCCTGTTTCGACTTTTAAGAAAACAGGGGTGTTTCCCCTTCTGTAAATATTATAAATATAATATATATTATTATTATGTAGTTGTACAGTGTGTTTGTTTGTATATAAATTTGTTTATACAGTTATTTGTTTGGGTGAATGAATAAGGAAAAGGGCCGATGGCGGAATATCGACTCTCACAGTGAATTGGGGGCTTTTATGACTTCACTATTTATTAAACAATAAATAAATAAAAATAAAAAAATCAATAAAAAGTAAGACAATTGATGCTCCGTTTACGTTATTTCAACACTAAACCTTCACGACCGACAGGTCATGCGTCTCAAGTATTTAAAAAGCTACAAAATAGACATTAAAAAAAATACAAATAAAAAAAGGAAAAGTTCAGAACTGGCATATAACAAGTAGACATGAGTTAAGCGAATCTTCAAGTTTGGACTTGAACTTATTTTGAATGTAGAGTGGTTACTAAGAAAATTTTTCTAATAAACCAATTTTCACCTTCCTACATTAAACAAGTAATAGTTCATAGAAAAGATAAATGGTGGAGTGAGTGTGTTCAATCTTTTTAAAAAGATAGTTCCTGCTCACAGTAAGTTGTTTTCAACGATCCGGATTTCATGCCTACGCTCATCTTCAGGTTGTAGAGCTCCTTCAAACTGATGATGTAGGAACTATCTTTTTAAAAAGAGTAATCGTTCATCTTCCCCTCAAAAAGAAATCTGGATTTGATCTGATTACTTGTCAAATCCTTCGGTACTTTTCTTTACTTTTATCTTTAATTCCGTCCTGTGAACATCTTTCTTTAGATGTAGATGTACTAGGATGTAATATACTGCGCCTTTTAAGAGTTATTGTATACCACGTTCTCTGCCTAAAGCACACCGGTGAGTCTTTCGTCAAGGAACTTGATTAGTAGGCCCCACATTGTACATCCCAAAGCACTTCCTCCTGCGGGCAATGTGGCACTGGAGTTTGTTAATAGGTGTGTTGGTGCCTCCTCTGCCTCTTTGCAGAATCTAAATGTGCCGTCTTGGGTTATACTAATTTTCTTTAAATGTCCATTTAGTTTGGAGTGTCCTGTTAAGAATCCTGTTAGGAAACATTACTTGATATTTGGAAATTTTCCAATATAATTCTTTTCCATAAACCAACCAAACTTGCCCATCTTCCTTCATCGTACCGCCGTCAGTTTCCTTCCTGATCATTGAATCCCTAGAAACTATTGTTTCAACGGTTTGGACTTAGGTCCTTACACTCCACAATCCATCACATCGCATTGTGGACGTCATTTCATTATCCCTTGAGCAGAAGCACTTGACATTGCTCAAGCCTTGTGGCCTCTTGGGGAAGTTGGACATGCTACCCAGTACGCGGGATTGAAGCGGATTATGAATTGTTGAGTAAGAATCGTGTTCGGCACCCCACGGGGGTCCCGGGTGTCGGGGTTGTATTCCCAACTTTCCTGGCTCTACCCCTCCTTCCGTGAATCCGTGCACAGTATTTCCTAGGTTGCTATCTTTTCCAGTTCATCCAGTAGGAGTAGTACTAGTAATAATCTTTCAATTAATTAAGGTTTTTAGATGAGATAAAAACGTCATTGTCACGAGCGGGATTCGAACCCACGATCTTAGGCTAGATTCGCCGCTGCTCTACCACTTGAGCTATCGTGACCTCGATCCAATCGGATACTAACTTCCCATCTCAACCCCACCTTTTGTATTTTCCTTAATTAATTGAAAGATATTAATTGGTCAAGCGGAACACGAAAACCAGTGAATTTAATAAGTTAAAATGAAGTATACCTTCACTAAAGCTCTCCGTGGCCATTTCATTTGTCGCCGAAAATCAAATAAATTGCACGACATTTTAAAAATGGCAAAAAGGAGGGAAAATTCAAAAGGTGGGGTTGAGATGGGACGTTAGTGTCCGAGCGGATCGAAGTCACGATAGCTCAAGTGGTGTAGCAGCGGTGTTTCTAGCCGAAGGTCGTGGGTTCGAATCCCGTTCGTGACACTGACTTTTTTATCTCAACCAATACCTTTCATACCGATTAATTAATTAAAAAAATATGTTATGAATTTTAACATAGGTTTTTAACAATAGGTTTTTGAGCTGGATAAACAATTTCATTTTTGCGTAAACATTTTCGCTCCATCAATTTCGCGGGAAGTGCGCTTGGTTGTATTGGCTAGGGATTTAGGCTTAGTACCGTTAGATTTAGGATCAAGCTGGATTAGGTTAACATAGATTTTCTGTAAATTATAACATTAAAATATAAATATTTCGTCGTTAAATAAAGATGATTCGACAATTCTGACAAATTTTTCAAACAAAACTTTGTCAAACTTGCGAGATTTAGATGGGGTGATGAACCTCGTCGTTATAGATCTGGACTGCCTATGCTCGCTGACTTTCCAAAAAATTATACAGACAAACTGATAACTCAGCGAGGATAGGAGGATCATGATGATCGGTAACGACCAAATTACACATATTACAGACTTGTTAAGGTTTCTTTTAACGTCATTAAGTCAAAACCACACTCTGGGACTCTTAGGCTTTTTCTTGTCTTTACTCCCACAAGGAACTGCTATGTTCTAGTTAAATTTCCGTGAAAAAAGATCTGAGGATGCACTTCCGCAAAATAAGTCCGTGAGAATCCAGTTACTCAACCAATTATTCACTGTTGAGTTTAATTGGGTATTCCGTGAGAAGTTTTTTTTTTTTAAATCTAATAATATTGGCTTTTTACTTTCTAAGACGGAGAGAGTTATGCGGTTGAGCGCTGTTAGCCACTTCTTTATATGCCAAGCGGGTAAAAACGCATTTGAAAAACTAGACAACGCCTTTCGAAGTGCAACGGGATTATACAGTTACAATTATTAATTTCGCAACTGAGCTGTGGCATGAATTTTTAAACTTTTAATTAATTTTTTTTACCAAAGGAAAAAACTCGTATTAAAAACATAAGGTCAATAATATAAAAACTGGAACTGCCTAAATACTAGAAAAAATTATGATGCAAAAATAGTTCTTTTTAAAGGATTTTGGGAGATGTTGACAGTTCTTTCCTGCACTGCGACCTAAACAGGTCTATTGTCGAACGGTAGGCTGTCCACTGGAGCCGTTTTCGGCCGAATAGGGCCGGATGATCCAAAAGCGAAGAAACAAATGAGCACGCGTCCATTAGAACCAATTCGTTCGGTCGTGTTGGGCGTGTTCGGCCGAAGCACTTTCCGATCCAAATAAAGTTGGATTTTTCAGTTCTATTCGGCCGAATGGTTACTTCGACTATATTTTTTTCTTTCCAAAAGGTAGATCGGGGATGAGGCGTACTTCGACTTCAACTGTCAACCAGGTGACATCAAACGCTCACCATTGTTTAACGCCGTTCTTTGCTTTTTGCTTACCTTTTCGTTTCGTTTTCATTTCGATGGATTGCGAAAAATTGATAAGTGCGGTTGAGGAGCAGGCTCTTGGGACATGCGTGATCCACTCTATCATCGGAGAGATGGCCAGCGTAAGCTGTGGTCTTCCAATATTTTTGTTTATTTCTTTTATTCCATTTGTGCGTAAACTAAGAATTTTCGAGCAGCAACAAATCTTCTACATCCATTTGGGCTGTGTCGTGAACTGACGAAAATCGGCTACAGTGGACGACGGCGTTCGGCTATATTGCCGGTCGTCCGTTTGGTCAAATAGTTCGGCTGTTGAACGGCCGTCGAAGATCGGTTCCAATTATAGGTTGTACTCATACCTCGCAAAGTATATTCCTTACAAAACTGAGCACTTTCGTCGATGCCTGTTCGTGGCCAAAATGGCTGTACGTAAACGTACTTTATATTCACATAGGAAAAATTCATTCTTCCTCCTGAAAGAGCTGGCTTTTTTCTTGCCTTTGCCCATTTTCTTAAAGGCAGTTAATAAGGCAGTGGCCTTTTTTCTCCCCAAAACCTGCCTGCTGAAAGAGAGAAGTTACTTCGACTTCAGTTTTGAGAGATTTATAAATCTCTTAGCTTGCCTCATACCTGAGTCAGGTTTTCTTTCTTAATCTATTTTTCAAGTGCCAATTTAAGCTCTCCGGAGAATTTAGTGGTGGTTCTTGTCCCATGGATGAGAAGGTTGCCGGTTTTTGGCTAGTCGATCAGCCTATTCATTTCCTTCTATGCTTTCATGTCAGGGAACCCAGTTTACGGTAACCTTGTTTTGCTTTCCCAGAGTCATTAGGTCTAGGTACTCCAAGACAACTTTGGAGTTGAATCCGTACGCATTAACTGTCTTAATGACTGCCTGGCTGAGAGTACGTATGTCTGTCCTTTCATATTTTTTCTTTATTTACTCCTGCACCGAGTTGAATTGCGTGGACTTAGTCCAAGGGGCTTCGCTAGTGTGAAGGCCCTTTTATATCTTCGATCCTTCTGTGAACCATATTTGAACCTCTTCTTCAAACCTGAGGCCACCTTACCACCAATGTCTCTAGTAAGTTTATTTGGAAAGGTCTGCCATAGTTGAGATTTCTCCGTTGTAGCAATTTTATATTTTCATTCTTTTTAGAAGTTTATAGTGGCTCCTTTCTGTTGACACTCTCAATAGCCACGTTTTATACATAAACATTTAAGGGTGAGTGGTAGAGTGCTGTTTTGCCGTGGGATGAAAATGAACACAGGGATACGACATTGCCCCTGTAATGTAGAGACGCGCACTTTTTATTTAGTGTTTTTGGCCACCGTGCTCCATATGTGACCAAGGGTTTGGTGTATAAGCAATACTCCATTCTGGGGTTTATTTCCCAGTTTTTCCCACTGATGATTCCTATGTGTTTTTCCCATTTGAACCTTTGGCCAAGTGTTACATCAAGGTTAATTATTTCTTTGGAGAAATTTAAACCTTCACCTTTTATTATGGGAGCCTTTAGAAAAGGCTTCCTTCTTTTTGTGAAGGGTATGAAATAGGTTTTTTAATTGTTTATATTTAAACCCTTCCTCTTACACCATATTTCTATAATATTTAGAAGGCTTTGCATCTGATTTGACAGAGTGGCATAAATAAACTCTAAGGTTCCAAAACATGGCTGGGAAAAAGAGCCAAAGAGGAGAAAAAGGAAGCCTACTAACAGAAATCAACTCTAAATTCTGGAGGACATAGTACAACTTTGGACCATTTGGACTATTAATTTTTTTTATTACAATCTGTAATTATTATTTACAATGTGTAATTTGCGGATACATGATCTTATATACAACTATTTACACTGAGGGGAGCAAATAATCAATGTTATCCTCCCTCTTCACTTTGTTTATGTTTATTTAGAAATCGTGAGATGCGGTCTGGTGTGATGTAGGTTTCAGAAAAACATTTTATTTATCGTGCCACCGTTTCGATCTTTATTGAGATCATCNGCCCTGAAGATGATCTCAATAAAGATCGAAACGTTGGCACGATAAAGAAAATGTTTTCTGAAACCTACATCACACCAGACCGCATCTCATGATTTCTAAATAAATATCCATTAACGGTCACTAACCACCACACATTTGTTTATGTTGTTTGACAGTTTACTCAGAAAGGAGGTCGCGGGGCGATTTCCTCTAGAGACGCCTTATGGGGTTGTAGGGATGGGTTCTATTGGACAGGGCTTGGGCAAGACTATTTGGATGGTGGGAGAGTTTTCTGTGGAACTCTTTGGTTAAATTTTTGGGAATTAAATTTTTTGGATATAACGAATGTGAAGGTCGTTGTGGAGTGTAGCATTTGAGTCATAATAAGGAGCATTTACAATGGACCTGAGGACTTTAGATTGAAAGGATTGGAGCCGTTGGACACAGTTCTATTCCGTATGTCCAAATCGGTTGTAGTAGTGTTTTGTAAAGTGTTTGTTTTTTGTCGATAGTTTAGACTGTCGTCCTATAAATCTGTGCAGTAGACCATACCGTCTGTTTAGGTTTTGTCGTGTCAGTCGTGTATGTTGATTCCACGTCTCTGCTATACATGAGATATGTTCCTGATCTTCCGAAGCAACCGCAGGATCGGAATTGGAGGATAGTACAGCTGTATCATCGGCGAAGGATGCAAGTAGGGTGGTTTAGTGGGAATATCTGCAGTGTAAAGGATGTAGAGGGTTGGTCCGAGCACACTGCCCTGCGGTACGCCCGCGACCCGAAAGAACCACTCTGTTAGATAAGAGGGGAGGATTAAGTAAAGGGTATTTGGAAGGACACGCTTTAATTTGTACAGGAGTCGCCTGTGCCACACACGCTTGTGCCGCATCAAGGAAAGCTCCCATACAAATTCTTTGACGGAGGAGGATATACGGTCAACAACGCAAACACCTGCTGGACTATGGAATGATGGGGCGGACGCCAAACTGGTGATCGGGGAGGAGGTTACACTTTAATTGTAACAATAGCCTTTTAAGGAGAATTTTTTCAAATACTTTGGACACGATGAGAAGTAAACTAATTGGTCGATACGATGAGGGTTTTTGAACTGGTTTGCCAGGTTTCAGGAAGAGGATGATGTTAGAATATTTCCAAAGTAAGGGAAAATGGGTAGTGCGGAGTATACAATTGTAGAGGTATGTGAAGAATATAATGGCTTTTTTAGGGAGTTGTTGGAGAATTTGGGATGTTATTAGGTCAAAACCAGGAGCTTCGCGGTTCGATAAACGAGACAGGATATACTTGACTTCGGCGGGAGTGACGGCTTTCGGAGGGAGGACTATTAATAGATAAGCAATATTGACTATGTCTAGAGGATACAGATGCAACAGAACATATCCTATGCAATGGGCATTGCAGTAGCTAGGAAAAGGCTATGGTACCTAGTAAAGCCATCTCTAGCAACACCTCTGAAAAGAAATCTCTTCTAGGATAACCATTAGACCAACCAATAGACAAAAGTGCTAAATAATGTTAAAAAACATTATTTCAGCTTTTTTTTCACTGTTGTCATGATTAGACGTAATACAAACTTACGACTTTTATTCCTTTTTATGTCACTGTTACGAAGTCGGGCCGCGAGAGATTCCTTGTTTCCGAACGGCATGCTAATTGGCTAGGAGTGTTAATGGATGAGAAGGGCAGGGAATCTCTCAGCATTATTCCTAATCGCTTCCAGGTGAAAGTAGACGAATGACTCACAAATGACAAATGACGACCGACAATCGTAGACAAACATTAGTCACACCCATAAATCTCTGTCCTACATACGATAGGTTAGATTCCTTTTGTTCCATTAAGAAGTCGATGACGCCAGGTAATTTAGAAAAAAACGAGTTTTAAAAACAAATCCAAATATCTGACGTGTTTACTCTAAACCTGGAGAATATCTAGGTAAATAAGGAAAAATCATTAGTGGCCCTGATCATCTTTTAATTAGAAAATTTAAATATTTAAATGTTCAAGAATAATCGCTAATTATATGGAAATAAGTAAAAATAACAGTTGTATAAATCAGAAGAAACAGATTTTTTCCAACCATCTATGGTTTGATTCAGCCAATTTTAACTTCTGAATTATTTTCTTCTTGAAAGTAGGCTATGAATCTAAACAAGTAATGCACTGAAGAGGCGAGGTCTGTAGGTCCTGGTGGGTATGGCAGAAGTTTGGCCCCACGAAGATCTTTCGATTTGTCCCTGGTCCGAGAAATACAAAAAGGCAAAATTTCTTTACATTTAAACCGTGTTCTTTTTAACTGCTGGTAGAATAATTCAAAATTCATATAGCATCGGGAACAAATATTCCAAAAAAACGAACGGTATTGATTTTTTTCCTTGTTGCAAATGCAAAGGCCGTTTGACCACGATCCATTTTCCACGGGGTTCTATTTCGCCACTTTACCCCATGCCTGGCAATCTTCGGTTTTTTTTTAGAAGATTTGTGAAAGTTTCTGTTCTCTTGGTGAATTGCTGTGATAGATGTTCTTGCTGATCAAATCTGCTGTTCTTTTTTTTTTCTCTTCATGATGATTTAAAGATGTCGACTGCCTATTTCTTCGGGACACTCCACACTTATTGGAAAGTATGCGAGTACTTGGCAAAAAATCGTCACAAGATCTGATAGCACGGCAGCCATTAAAGCATTAGCATGTAAAAAACAATCACATCAAAGTCAGTGAATGCATCCCAAATCTCCAAAACCTGGGGAAACCAACAACCTGGTGATATTATGGGTGCCAGGACACAGGGGGAATTTTGGGTGATGAGAAAGCAGACTGGCCAGAGGAGGATCTGCAAGAACATACATAGGCGCCGAACCTATCCTTGGGATAATAAAAACAAATATAGAATGAAACTGATGTATTGGATCTTCTTGAGGTCATTTTGTCAACTAGAAATATAGAATCCTCCATCGCCATCCAAGACTGGCAAACTTTCTTCTGCAATTGGACAGGGCTACTCAGAGGAGTGATAGGACTAACCGGTCACTGGCATCTGAGGACACATCTGCACAACATGGGTATATACAACGATGATCCCATCTGCAGATTATGCAAGGAGGATAACATCTTTGAATGCGAAGCAACAGCTCCTAACATACGAAAATAATCTAGGGAATGAAATTGTATCAGCGACAGTCAATGACCTGATAGATCAAAGAAGGATTGAGTCTATTGCACTGAATTAGGAAACTAGGAAGGTACAATAAGCCAGAAGGCTGCAGTGCCTGGGGAACAGAAACACCGGTTCCTAGTATTCTCATTACCAGACCATACCAATAATACCATGCAGTACTTGTAACTGGATTAGCTTACAGCGGAACTTCATCTACGGCCATGTTCGACGTGAGCTCTTCTTCCTTTCCTAAGATTTGACCAATGACTCCATTGTTTCTCAAAAAAAATGTGTGCGTGTTTGTGTGTTTAACACAGAGAGATAAGAAGAAGAAGAGAGAGCGAGAGAGAGAGAGAGAGAGAGAGAGAGAGAGAGAGAGAGAGAGAGAGAGAGAGAGAGAGAGAGAGAGAGAGAGAGAGAGAGAGAGAGAGAGAAAGAAAGAGAGAGAGAGAGAGAAATAAGAAAAATTTAACATGAGTTGTTTCGTAAAATTCATTGGTCTAAAAAAAGTTTATCAATTACATTCTAACCGAATAATATTTTTGTAAGAACGTTTCTAAATTGAAGGATGGAAAAAGGAGAAAAATTGTCCGAATTTAGACATTTTGCAAATATTACCAAATCACTGTCCCCCTTTGACTCAGGTCACCTATTCTCCCACTGTCTATTGTTTATTAATTACAAAATAGAATCGTTGAAAAACTGCTGGGCTTTTTCCTGCTGTTTCATTGTTATCAATATAGCTATCTTTTTTCATAGTTTCATGGATGACGTTTTAGAATTATAATACTTAAAAACTGTAATATTTTAACGTGGTAATGATGTTATTCTATTCTATTGGTTGTTATTATAATTGATATTTTATTTTGACCCACACTATTCCAAAGACGGAAACAACCAAAGATTTTGATTGTCTCCGTCTGTGGAATAGAGTGGGTAAAGATAAAAAAAAATTATAATACTAACTGGCAAGATATATAAAATTCTTGGGCGGTGGATTTCCTGTGAGAGGAAAAGTGAAAGAAAAACCCATTTTCTCCAAATCTGGGTTGACAGTTTTAAGTATAGTCCGAAAGGTTAAGTGCTCTTGATGACCGTACCGAGATAACATTGAAGGGACGGCCCGTTAGGACGGATTTATTTAGGTTTGACGAATTCCCCAACAGCCTTAGACGACCTTCTAAATAATGTTTCTCACTATCAATCCTGACCCACTTATAGCATAACGGTTTAGTTCTCTTCCATCTTGCATACCTTACTCCCTAACGGATATCAACGCCTTCTTTCATCGTTTTTTTTTCCTCCTTTTTTTCCCAATGTGGCAAACGCTAAATTAACTCTTTGCGGGTGTTTGTGGCTAATTTCGCAGATCCGCTACCGTTATACAACTGAGTTTACTTATTCCGTACGAGGACTAACTGTATAACTTATTTTTAATCGGGCGGATGCTAACAATAAATCTTCTGAAATCTTTTTAATCCTTTTTTAAGTTACTTTCTATTTTATAGATTTGATATTCTTTATCTGCAGTTTATGCATTATTTCGTTGATTCAATTATAATTTCACATAACTTTGCAGATGGAACGGAATAGCCAAGAGATTTTCAAGCTTCTGAATGTTTCTAAAAAAACACATTTTTTTCTGTGTCTTTTTGAATCAAAAAAACACTTCTTTTTGTTATTTTTTCTAGATTTGATATTTTTTATCTGCGGTTTATGCATTATTTCGTTTCTCCAATTACAATTTCACATAACTTTGCAGATGGTACGCAATATCCAAGAGATTTTCAAGCTTCTGACAGTTTCTAAAAAACAATGTTTTTCTTTGTCTTTTTGAAACAAATAAACAACTTATTTTATCACACAATACTGAATTTCCTTACGTTATCTTTACAAAAGTGTATTACGAATAAATGTGTACTTTTATGAATTTCTTCGGTTTAATATTGTTTACATGTGAAAAATCATAAATTGAAATAGTTTGTCTCATGAGCTTTTTTAATTGTTTATTGATAAAATAGCCGAGACATTTTTTTCAAAAAAATGTGAACCCTAAGAATGTGGCCATTTCTCGATTTTTTCACCATTGAGAATTATATACGCTTTCTGCCCTGTAATTGTTTAAAAAATCTTCACCTTTTTATTTATCGTTGTTACTTACGTAAAAGGTGGAGTTTTATATTGGCAAAATATATTCTTGGCCTGATATTGAGATTGGAATTTGTCTATCATTCCGTTGATATACCGTTTCCATTTCCCATTTTCACCAAATGCAAATTTCTGTGATTCCAAAAATTTGTTAACTTGATAATCCATATCGCAACTTTACAGAAGGAAGTATATACGTTGTATATAAGAAGAAAAGTATTATTTTATTACCGCGGACAATAGAATATAGAAAAGCCTAAATTAAAAGCTAGTGTATTCAATCTGGAAATTAGGGTTTTTTCCAGAATTCCATAAAGTTGGAAATAATAAGTTCGGATAAGCAGCTTGTGTGCTAGTAACAAATTAGAAAAAGGACAATACAATTTTGTTATTTTCAAGTACTCAATATGTTCTAAGTTGTCCATTAACCCAGTTTTGAAAAAGTTTTCAAATGTTGTTTAATTTCAGGACGAGAATGGAGTACTCGCCAATGATGGTGCTCATGCTTTGGGCGCTGACACCAAGCGAAGCCACGAGCGAAGGAGGAATTTCAGCACGTGTCCAAGAGTTACCTCAGCCTTTGATGTCCGTCCAGTCGTTCACGTTCAACAACGGAAAACCGTTTTTGGCAGAAAGAGACCCTCTAACGGGAGCGCTCGACCTGCGGACGACCCCAGTCGCAAAAGGAGCCGATTACCTCTACGAAGAGTTCGACGAGTCTGGAGAGACCATAGACAGAAAAGACGGCGTATCGAGTCAGAACATCATAACACCTTTTACCAACTCGAAAGAGTCCGAGTTGCATAAATTCCTAAACTTGCCAGTCCATTATTCCAGCTCAGGGAAGTACCCTCTTGTCTCGAGTTCTTACGCTAATACAAAAATACAAGGGCATGCGAGCAATCACAGACTATCGACTACTTCGACCGCTCAGACTCCTTCGACAGTACCTCCTTCTTACTATACTCACAAAACCACTTTACAAACGACCCCTCGACCTTCTACTTCTTCGACGACCGTGAGCACCACGACATCTAAAACGACCACGACGACCACACCCCCTCCTTTGTACGAATACGAATACGACTACGACTATTCGGATAGCAAGTCGAAAGGAGACTATGAATTTTTAGGCGTTTCGTCCGAAGTCGGCAATGGGACTAACAAGAACGGTTCAGAGATCGATGTGCCCACGCCATTCACGGATAAGCCGTCTAAGGTCGAAACGTCCACGACAAACGAGGAAGATTATAAAGAGCCGTACGAATCCAACGATAGCATCTTTGAAAACATTTTGAGCTTTGTAAAAAGCCCGGAAGTGACTCCTAACCGGGGAGCGATTAAATACCATACGTCCAGTACTACAAATGCACCATTCCGACCAACGCCAGTACAAACAACTGCGGACAATCGGCTGACGACAAGGATCACAACCCTTTTGCAGACAGTCAAAACCACTTCTACAACCACGACCCCCTCGACGACAGTACGGACCAACTATCCCAAAGAAGGCATTTCTACTTTAAAACCAAGCGTAGAGGATTATAATCGTGAAAACGTTAAACCGACGACTGATTCACCTCGAGTAACTTTAAGCACTGAAAAAATATCAATTGTAAGACCTACTGATAGTTCTCAACCTGAACAACCATCAGACAAACAAAAAGTCAATGATACCAACGCTCATACTTATTATACAGGTTATCGGCCCGATTTACAACCACCTTACCCGACTTACGAAAGTACGACAACTCACAAACCAACGAAAGCACCAGCTACAGAAAAAATCCCGTCTAAACACGATGTGGCCGAATCGGGAATCGAAAATCAAAGTCCTACTAAGCCACAAGGGGATGATTTGAAGTCATCAGAAACACTGAGTCATCCAAAACCGGTTGGAGTCGACGATTTTGTCAAACCGACTGGAAATCAAAATCCGTTGAAACCACCTTTCCAGATTTCTTTTAAACCGCCTGGCCTTCCGAACCCCGTGAAACCGCCTTTCGAGATACCCTTCAAACCACCGGGCATCCCGAACCCTATTAAACCACCTTTTGAAAATCCCTTGAAACCACCGAATATTCCCAACCCTATTAAACCACCTTTTGAAAATCCATTGAAACCACCGAATATTCCCAACCCCATTAAACCTCCATTTGACGGTTCCTTGAAACCGCCAGGGATTCCTAACCCTGTAAGGCCTTTCGAAAACCAACCCGGTGTTACACATGAAAAACCTTCGGACAATGACAATCCCCTATCAGTCCCTCAACTTTTCCATCTAAGACCGCCTGTGCGTCCACCTCTGCGTCCGCATCCAGAACCGTCGAACGTAAGGCCGCAGCAGTACCCTAATGGGTATCAACATAATGTCCCTTCTAATGTTCATCATTCAGAACAGCAGGAGCATTTAAATAAGAGACCTCCGTCCGGACCGCATCACTACCTCCAGAGACCACCTCAAGATGTAAAACCACACCGACTAAATCAAGAATCGGCTAATTCTAGGCCACATCCTAATATCTACCCGCCTATACCAAATCAACAATATAATGGTCCGTCTAATGTCCCACAACAAGGAGCACAAGAGACACAGTATCAACTACACCCAAGACCTCAAGACGGAAAACCGGCTAACAATAAACTTTATTTGAACGCGCATCATCCTGTCAGACCTAACCAAGGTGTGACGTTCCCTCAAAAACCATTGCCCTACCCACATTTACCACCGTGGCAATCAGAACCAGACAGGCCGTACCCCAACCCCACAAGAAATCAAGAAAACGATGGAAATGGTTGGCCAGCCAGACCTGCTCTGCATAACATCAAACCCACGAAACCCCCGTACAGCTTCTTCGCCAGCAAACCTCAAGAAAAAGATCATAACAAGAAAGTTGCGGAATCAACAGCCCAGGCTGTAGGCAGTGTAGAAGCGGTAAGTGTAGGAGATCAATCTCAGCCCACGAAAGCTCAATCCCACTTTATCAAAATCTCTCCAGGACAAGAGAATCCTAGCTATTCGTTACAGACGTCCTTTTCCATAGGCGTTCTGCCTTCATCAGATGGGAACGTCGGACAAGTGCAATTCCCTCAAGAAGAGCATGTCAAGAAATTACCAAGGCCACAATGGGATCACCAGCAAAAGCACCCCAAACCTCCTAGCAATCTTCCGAACATCCTTCCACAATTCAGACCCAACGCGAAAATAGGGCATGCTGAGCCTCATGTGCATTTCGTAAGAGAACCGTTGGATACTCTCCAGCCTCCTCCACTACCTAAGCCGGAGTTCTTGCGCGCCGAAGAACCTTCAGTGCATAGGAGAAACGGACAAAGCAACCATGTGACAACATTACAAATGATGCCCAACCCACCACGAGGCGTCCTGAGAGCGGAAGACAAAGAAGAGCCTGTTTTTGTGGTATACCCGAGCAACGGAGGAGAAGGCGTAGTCGTTGGAACGAGAGGGCCTCAAAGGCCTCTTCCTCCCGACAATCTCAACCTGAACGACCAGCTAGACTCCTTCCCATTAGAGAGTGAAGGGTTCAAATCCAGAATCGACACACCCATTCTTAAAAGCAAACCAAATAAGCCTCCCGTCAAAAATGATTTTCCTTATCCACTCGTAAAACCGTTGCCTGTGGAAGAAGAGAGCGTGAGCACCAAATCTCCTCCTGCAAAGGAATATTCAGCATTCAGCCCAACTGTGTCTACAGTGGAGAAAGATATAGCAGAAATCAATGTTATTCCATATTTACAAGACTACATGCCTTTTGCTACAAAGAAACCGCTACCGAAAGAACCCCAATGGCCCGTCGGATCGGAAAACAAACCGATTTCGGTCACTTTGAACACAAAAACCACAGTGGTGACCGCTTCTCCGGCGACAAATCACAAACCTCAGGATTCTCGACCTACGCCTTTGGATTTTCAAGCCCCTTTTCAAGCTTCTCTCACTGCCCCCAACAGGGGTTGGAGCGTAGTACAAAAGGGAACTGAGAACGAAATCTCAACCGCTCAACAAACCACGACCCCTGCTCAAGAGACGACCGAAGAACAACCCTTCGACGCTCAAAATTTCAAGCCTCAGTTGTTCGGGGGGTTCAAGCCAATTTTACCACCTGGTCCAGTTGAAAAAGTAGAGTAATACCGCTGAATACCAAAAAAGTTTTTAAAACAAACGGAAAACGAGAATTCCTTTTAAAAAAAATATGCGCTAATTATTTTTCTCTTTACTATCGCTTTGATTATGCATTCTAAGTAAATGATTGGTTATGAAAAAAAAGTTTTTATTTAATTTATTTTTAATAGGAATGGCTTAACCGCCTCGTTTGTATCATAACTTTGGAAATGGTGTTGGGGATTAAACGATTATTATTTTACAGATGAGTTGCAAATGAAAGCAATAGTGAGAGAAAATACTGTAAATAGGACACGGAACATTAATTTATTTCTTTTAATTATAAGGTTTTGCACTTTAAAAAAATATATATATTTAAAATTTATTATATTATAGTGGAATTAGGTAAGAAAAGTGTACAAATGTTGAGTCTTCTCATATTTGTTGTAACTCACAATGTAAATACTGTATGAAAGTATAGTTAAATAATTGTTAAGGTTGTAGCTAATGAAGACTAGTTAATGGAAAGACTTATTTTTAATGAATCAGATAAATCAAATTAAATTGATATGAGTAAGCCAGATGCTGGCTAATCCGAAGTCGATATTTCGCACTTTATTTATCTTAAATTTGTCTATTTTAAAAATAAGTTTACTCATTAAAACAATTGTTAATTTGTGTAAATAGCTAGTCAATTGTCTTTCATGAAAAGACATACAAACTAATCAGCTACATTCAACTGCCTTTAGGATTAATTTTTGTACTTTTTCTTTTAAATTAAACGTTTTTTCATTTAATGCAAATTGTATTCATAATAATTAAAATATTGATACATTTTCATTGCTTTTATTTTTTCCTTTGTACCCAGAACCTCAAAATGTGTATTCATAACTAACATCTATTAATTAAAATAAACAAAATAATAAATTTAAACCATCAAACATAAGAGCGTGTAATTCGTAAATACATAGAATATTAAAAAAAGTAGGAAGGTGTAATCATTTTCAGAATATAGTGTTAGACCACAATTCTACGGAATTATACACATAATAATCCGCATATGAAATATAATAACATGCACCGCATTGGGAAGCATTTTTCAACTGCAGATGAAAATAAAATGTTTCAAAATTCAAACAAAAATTGTTCAAAGAAAACCATTTTTTTTAGATTATAAAAATCCTCTTATCCCTTTACCCGGGTTGAAAGAACTGGATAAACTTCTGAAAAAAAAGTTTCTCCTAGGAAACACACCATGCTCAAGAACCTTATCTTCTTTTTAAAAAATGTCTTAATAAATTTGTTCAATAGTGTGAAAAAGAATTTCTTCCCCAGACACATTTTGTAAACAAAATATTTTAAAATTATAATATAGTTATATGTTCTAAACTTAACAAGCCTAATAAGCAATAAAAAGTAAATAGCGGTTGGGATGTTCAATAAATAACCTCATCATAAAATCAGCAGCATTACCAAAAGTGAACAACTTCCATTACCACCTTATCCATTTATGGAGAATCTTTAAGAAATCCATAAAACTACCATTATCCGTAAATACTTATCAAGACTGTCATGGCATTTACTTCAGCTGCCTTCTACCTAAATGTTTTATGGTAGGTGATTAAAATCAGCCTAGTATCCATCACCATTTTGTTTTTGTTCATCATGAAAGAACTAAACAATTTGGACGTCGTCAACAAATACCATGGGAGACCACGATACCCAAGTGGTTAGCATGACTCAGGTCATAGACCCTGCGGTTGTAGGTTCAATTCCCACCACCACCTTCTTTTCAAGATCCCCCCCAACATACATATGCATAATAATTGTCTCCTTGGAATATGCATCGATCATAAGACTATTAAAAAATAAATAAATAAAAAATTATGAAGATCCTATTGCATGATTAAAAGGAAGTACAATAAAATCTTGATATTTTGTATATCCCGAACTATCATACGAAAGTACTGGTCCCTTGAAAAACTCATTAAATCATATAATACCAATGCATTTCAGTCCCCTCAGAGCAACATATTTTTTCTGCCTTTAAGGTCGACAAAATATCTTACGATTCGAATTTTAGCAATGAAATCCTAATTAAACTTACAATACTTATAAGGATGGATTGTCTACTGTGACCGACCAGTGGTGTGTTTCTAAGATTTTGTTTGTTACACACAAAGCCACTGACTCAAGATAAATCACACTGCGATGAATATACTAAAGCATAAAAAAAAGAAAAGCAACCACAAATAAAAAATTGTTTTAGAACGTTAGCTATAGAACGGGAAAATGAAATTATGCCTTCGGATGTCATGTCACAAAATGAAAAAAATCCTGTCATTTTTCAGTAATTCATTATTTTTGTTTTATATGTTGCAGTTACTGGAATTTTTAATGACGATGAAATTTTCACTGTAACAGAAGTGGATGGTGAAGAACTGGAAGAAAAAGTTTTGAGTGTTAATACAATAATATTAATACAAATAGTGTTTATAAAAATAAAATAATAAAAAAATGCTTTCTTTACATACATATGTATGTATAAACGATACACATTACAAAAAATTAAAACTTTCAATATCTTATTTACCCTTGATATAGTGAACATGGTGGCGGCGATATAACGTACTTTATCTTTCATCCCTGATAAATATATACAGCGATAAATCAGGAGAATTTAACCATAATCCCTTCTGCAGTTGAGTCGTGGCAACCATTAACCAAAAGCATAGAAAAATGTATTGAACCACTAATAACAGTCATCCTACAACGATATAAACAAAAAATATAATTTTTAACATTGCTTTTTTAATAGCTATTTTTGATGAAATACGAGAAAGAATTCGTGAGTTAAGACGAAATGATGAAGTAAACCGATGACTAATAAAAAATGAAAGCTCCTGCAAATGATTTTATTCAACAAATAAGTAGACTTTGCTGAATACTTCTTAAAAGAAAAAAAAAAGAAAAAAGTAAGGACTGTAAAAATTAATAATTGAAAGTGTAAAAAGGAGTGCGAGTAGAAATAAAGTAAATATTAAAACTAAAATTAAGGTAAAAACAGATTTATTTTCTGCAAGAAATTAGTACAATCTCTGAGGAGGCCCCATTGTTGATTTAACATGGAGAGACCTTACGTTCTGCCAATGTTTCTTCAATAGAGAAACAAGGAAGTTAACTGCAAGGTGGACATTTTGTACTAATTCATCAGCGGTCATACCAACATGGCCGACAGCAACGGAAAGGCACAATACCTGGGGACAAAAATAGAAATAAAAATACATACACTTTAAATAAATGATTTTGTATACCTTTTTCATTTGGAACTTGATGGTGGCTTTGACTTCATCAATTTTCTGAATCATGGACTCCTGGTGGGAGAGTAGACCAGGGAACTTGCCCGCTTTGTTGAGACCAGGACCGAGGAGACGGGGAATCTGCTTAATCAGGGCTTCACTGGCCAAAAAAGCGTCGTATTTCTTGGCAAGTTTCTTTACTAACTTTTTGTTTTTATTCAACTTTTTCAATGCCTCTACATCCATGAACGGCACATTGTTAGCCTGCGCTTCATCACAATGCTGTTGATCACCAAGCATGCAAACTTGCATTTTTGGCCTTGGAATATGCTTCAACCTGATGGTAAAAACCAATTTATAGTGTTGTCAAATCTTAAATCTACTACTTAATAATTTTTTAATGTATAGTTTAGAAAATCCAGATTTACTCACGCATATCCGTAAGAACTGTCTTAAAATTTATCGGGCGATTGCCCTCCCCAAAGATTTAAGACCCTGGGTAGGGGTCCGTCTAGTAAGACTAGACTACCTAAGCATTAGAACCCTATTTTCCATATAAAACGAGCTTAAATAATTAACAAATTCGTTTCAGTAATGTTCAACAGAAGATAAGGCTCATAATGCTAGGTGTTAAGTAGAAACATGACATACTTGACAGTTCCCGAGAAACGTTTGTCCTTCTGAGGATCGTAATTTTTGAGACCGACTTGGATTTCGACAGTCTCAACGAAATTCCTCTTCTTCTCCTGCGCATGAGTCAACACAGCGTTGACACACTCGTAAAGAGTATCCTTTGATACTTTTGACCTGTTGACAACAAATGCCAAAAAATATATTTACAAAATGTAGTACTTATTAACAATTTTTATCTAGGCCATTAGAAGGCAAGTATTTTAAGCTGATGATTTCCATGTGAAGTAGGTAATGCTTTCCTCACTGCCAAGAGAAGGTTTAATTACTTCATGTAAATTCCTTGATAGTAATGATTATTTGGAGATTATGAGATGCAGTCTGGTGTGACGTAGGTTTAGAAAAACATTTTCTTTATCATGTCAACGTTTCAATCTTTATTGAGACATCTTCAGAACTCAAAGTGTTTTTCTGTGTAGACGTGACATTATTGTGTGTCAAGTTGAGAGTGCCCACTCAAACACTTTGGGCCCTGAATATGATCTTAATAAAGATCGAAACATTGGCACGATAAAGAAAATGTTTTTCTAAACCTACGTCATACCAGACCACATCCCACGATCTCCAAATAATCATTAACTAACAGTCACTAAACACCTCATACTAAATAGTAATGTTTTGCGAGAACTAAAAAGTTTCAAATAACCTACAGATGAAATAGATTTCTTTACAAAAAAAACAATTGTGCTAAGAACAGCAAGAGAAACACCCTTACAAATTATCCAAATGTTAAAATAAAACTTCTGACCCCCTTCCTCTTATTTTAAATCATGAAACTATAGGCAATGGAATGTCTAGACAAACAAAAAATTTTGGCCCAACACAACCTCAAATATAAATTAACTGGAATTCCAACTTTTTACTAAAAAAATAAAAAATACTATATTCAAATGCATGTTTCAAAACAATTTCACATGAAACAAATATAACACCACAAAAATAGCACGACACATTATGTGAGCATTAAATACTTAATTCAAAATTTATATTGACATCAGTGTGTATTTTTTCCAACCAACATGTTTTGTAATTCACTCAGGCCCTGACCCTATAAAGGTCGGCAAAAAATGAATAACACGTTTTTCTAAAGGTGTCTCCAGACTTGGGAATCACCAAATACAGATTAGTGGGGACAGGTGATTGGTTATTCGCTGATAATATTCGGTGCTTGCCTTGCTCAGCTTTCTCATCCGCTTCGAAGTGCATTTGCAAAGCATTCAGGAAATGTAAATCTACTGAAATTTTCAATTAACAGTAAGTTTTCATTTCTATTTATTACTACTTGCGGCTAGTATAGACATATTAATGAAAAAAAGCATTGTTTCTGTTGGTTAGGCCTAGCCCAACGTAACAGTCTTGGAGTTCCTCCATCTGTACAAAGCTGAATCAATATTTTGGAATGGTTGTTTAACGAGATTTTTGATGACTTTGTGACTGAGTTTGTAGTGGTTACAAAACAGAATTGCAGCTACAGCAATGACTGTTTCACTGTTGACCTCATGACTGGAAGTTAAGTCATTTATTCACAAGGCACTTGACCAACATATTCACCATTTCCACACAAACTAGGTGGTAGTACAAACCTCGCATGTGTCTATGCGCACACTATTTGGCAAACGCCAGGACGAGCATCTCGAGACTTGGCACATATTCTACAGCAACCAGCTAATACAGCATGTCTGTAGCCACGTTAAAATACATCATTCATGACCGCACCTAATGACCAACTTCCACAATTTTTGAATCGGTCACTAAATAAGTTTTTATTGCACTTTTTTTTTTGAGATGCCTAGAAAATCGGTTTACTACAATCAAGGACCATTCCCAGGCCTAGTTTGTATGAGGCTAAGGCTTATTTCAATAAGCACAGTACTTCACACCTAACTTCTTAATTGTTTAAACCACCTTTACTTTAGACTTTTTAGTACTAACATGAGACAGGACAAAATTATAGCTTAAAAATTCATAGCTGGGCTAGCCGATTAGCATGGAGAAAATGGAAACCACGTGGTCCACTTTCTCCAGATAACTCAATATTCCATACAAAGGTTAAATATGTGACTAATACATTTCTTCCACTTCGAATAATGATCTTTTTTTAATAATAAACAAAAAAACAGAGTGCATAAATGTTTCAAGATGCTCCAGTAATATATAACCCAAAGCGAGTTCACAAATAGGCAACTTTTACAAGTATGTTATTTTATTGAAATGTTAAAAAATAAGTACATAAACATATTATATGCAAAATAAGTATACTTACGTCATTTTTTATGAATAGATTAGATGAAATTTACGAAGTTGTCTTACGGCCCGATAAGAACACTTACCGTAAGACGATCTCCTACCGGAATGGAAAAATGGTTAAGGCTTAGAGGAAACGTGGCTGAATTGCGGACTAAACGGAAATCAGTGATAACTAAATCGCAAATAAAACCAATTCGTAGTTATTTACAGACGATAATTATTAATTCTTGGCGTTTAAGTAGTACGATTAAGTTTGTTTAAAACATATAAGGTTTTTGTTTTTAATATAAAATTCGTCGGTTTTGTAAGTTGCCGTCTGTAAAGTTGAAAGTGGCATAGTGGTTACTGATTAGTGTCTACTGTCTAGTGGTAGGTTACTCACTGAGCCGGACACAAGCTTCAAATTGTATCTATCCGTGTAACTATGGGTGACAGATACAACATCCACAGCCAGTTGGAACATTTGCAGTCCAAGTATATAGGAACTGGCCACGCGGACACGATTAAATACGAATGGCTCGTAAACCAGCACCGGGACAGCTACTCGAGCTACGTCGGCCACTTCGACATCCTCAACTTCTTTGCCATAGCTGAAAACGAGGCGAAGGCGAGGATAAGGTTCAACCTGATGGAGAAGATGCTGCAGCCGTGCGGACCTCCACCTGAAAAGCCTGAAGACTAATTTGTGAACTGAACAAAGACCGTTTTTTTTTTTGTAAATTGTGCTAATTTTTATTGTATATTTTTTAATTGTCGTGTATGTTCACACAAGAACCTTTTTATAAGCGTTTACCGTTAAAAAAAATTGTTAAAACTAAGTATTGTAACAAAATATATCAAATAAAAAAACTAGTCTTAGAAAAAAATCAGAAGATTCCTTTTCATACAGAATTCAGTGCTTTTCCACCAAATTCAAGTTTCAGTTTAAAAAAGAACATATTATCAACATATTTATTTGGGAGACATTTTTTTAAAATGTGGTGATGAACCTGCAGTATGAATTAGTTTCCTATCCAAAGAATTCAGTCGTTCCAATCCCAACATCTCAGAACGAGACAATACTCCTTACTGTCTTCAATACCGCCCTCCACATCGACCTCAAAATACCATTTTTAAATAAATTAATCCTTGCCGAATTCTAGGTTTCTTGATAAACTCTCCCTTCACACCAATGACTGACATAATGGATGGGGACCGCAGTAGACTAGTGGTTAAGGAGTCAGATTCTGCTGCTAGTAGATCCCATGACCGTTGATTCAATTCAGATTGTTGCCTCTGTTCTTTTTTTTCTGACCCCTAAGTGGACCGGTGGAATGAATACTGACTGGCACTTATCAATGAAAGATGTGAGGCAGGATCGGATCTCGGTGACACTGAATTTTGTTCTGGCCACCTTTGAAAATTACTTTCTTCGATGGAAGAACACTGGGGGTTCACTTCATACATGTTCAAGCTCCCAGAAATGGGGCCAGGAAGAAGTAAAATAACCTGCCATGCTAGCAGTCCTGGGTTCGAATTCCTGCATAGCCAATGAATGTTTAATTAGACTAAATTTAAGGCAATAAAAGGATAAATGCTGTCTGATAAAATTGACATTAAACAATAAATAAAGGTAAAAAACTGTACAAATGCTTTAATTGTTTTTAAGTTCATATTTATCCGTTAAGGTTTAATGTTTCTACCGCTGCTCTTGCCTGAGCGGTATCTATTATGTGCTTGGCTGACAGTTTCAATTCTCTCATCAAATGCTGAGCACAAAGTTTGTGCAGTTCTTGGCAACGATTTAACATACCCTGCAGAACTTGATCCAAAAGGCTAGGTTTTGCAGTTCCATTCATCTGATAAAGAGTAATCTAAAATATATAGTAAATTTCATTACATTCCATGCTAAAAATGAATTATAGAGGATAAAAATTTTAGAACAAACTTGTTTAAGGTCGTTCATATAGGCGATTGTTATGAGCCCGAAATTTTTTACAGATTTGGCATCGTAAGGATTGCTACAAAAGTCTTCTTCCAATTTTGATGGATCTACTATTACTCTATTGTTGTGTATTCCCTGGAAACATGATTTATATGTTTTAAAGGTAAAAACAAATCCAACGTTGATAATGTTTTACCACTGTGACTGCTGTAACAACACCAAAGGTTGGAAGACGAGCCTGTGTCATGGCAAGACTTGCTGCAGTAATTGCCGCTGCTAAAGCCGATCCACCGTCTTCGATTATAAATGCACTTACTGTGATTTGCAAATTAGGAAACTCATGCTGCAAAAAGTATTCAAATAAATAATTGTGAAATAATAAAACCAATTTGTCAATTTACCCGACAAAGCACAGGTTCTAATGCGAGTCTCAACGCCTCAGCCATAAAACCCTCATCGGACGTCGGCTTTTTGACAAATGGCGCATATTCGACAAGACACTCTAATGCACAGAGCTCAGTATATTCCTGGATGTTAGGGATTTCTTTCGGCCCTCGGATACTGAGAATAACTTTAGTGTCACCCAGTTCCACATAGCAAGATCCCCTAGCATCAGAAACAGTTCCAAGTTGTATGACTGAAACAAAAAACCATCTGTAAGCTGTTATATTAGAAATTATAATTTTATTCTCCTTTTGGTGTAAGGAGGTTGGGTTAAAAATACCAGGGGTGACGGAAATCAAACCCATGACAGTGGGATTTACAAACAAAGAGTTTGGTGCTCTAACAATTCGACTACTGCTAAATAAACCCTTACAACGAAATTTATACTTTTAAGCAAGAGGGAAACTAAATTTTTTATAGCACAGTGTAAAAAAATTGAAATTTTTCCTATAAAGGTGGGTGTAATAATTATATCATAGCCAATATTTATACAAAATTCATGAGTTCAAAATCATGGGTAAAACCTGGTAATTGGTTGGATAAAAGGCCATGCTGGTATACAGAAAATGAAACCGTTGATACATTGGTCATTGAAGCCACGTCATCAGGAGTACCTTGTAATATAAAAATTCCTAATGATGTAAAATTGCCAAAAAAAAATTAATTGTATATGCTGCAACCTTAGAAATGAAGAATGGTGGAGTGAGTGCGGTGTTCAATCTTTTTAAAAAGGATATGTTGCAACCTTTGGTAGAAGAATTATGATTCAGCAAGACTATTGTTCCCCCCCCCAAAAAAAATGTGGTTTTTGAAGGGCGGTAGGCCAAACCATTTTTCTCTTATATCTTCAGAAAGAAGACAAGCCATGGCCTCTGGGGAGGGGTATCTTTTTAGAATAGGATCAGCACCATTACCAACTTGTTACTCCATAATGAGTTCTAGTCACATCATTCTAGAATGCCCATATTTCGAAAACCAAAGAAAACAATTTTTAAAAGGACTTATACCCTATGGAAAGTATTACAATAAGCTTAGACACACTATTAACCTATAATGAGCTAGCAGTTTTTGATTTGCTATACACATTTCTGAATTCCGTCAATATCTCCTTTTAGAATCTGAAATGAATATTTAACTTTGGAAATTGTGGAATATTCAGGGGATGGGGGTGGCAGTCCAGCCTGTCCAGGTTTGCAATGCAACCCAGGTTGATTTGAACTCCTGTCTGGAGGGATCTGAATGAAGGCGGCACATTCCCTCACATAAAGGTACGCACTAAGCAATTTTTGGCCAACGAATTACAACCAACCACTTTGTTGATTTGCTTAGTGTGCATGGGAGTCGGAGCCAATGAAGCGGTTATCCTTGACTGAGGTTCAATCTTCTGGCACTAACGTTAAAAGGATTGATGTTGACTGCTTTTCCACATGGCCCCAACCCCTTGTTTTGATAAGGATAGCCAATGTGTCGGTGACCGATGTATATTGGTTGTCTTTCATTGACCAGGATTTGCTTAGTATGCGCCTTATGACACAGGTAATTAATATGAAAGAGACATCCTCCTCTACTCCCCATCTGATGCGGGCAACCAATATGGGCAATCGTGTGCGCTTCATCAGGTCTCCCCTCATGATGCAGTTATTAACGTTACTTTTTAAGTCAACTATTAATCTTTATACCGGGTTATTTTGAAAAATGTACAAATAAATACAAATGTTTGGGTTTTTGTTGTTTATTATTACAGTAAAGAAATATACTCTTAATTCTTTGGAAAAAAATGATGACTGGATTTTATGTAGGTAAAACATGCTTACATATTTTTCTGTGATCATTGTCCTTCCTTCCATCCTTCCTACGCTCTTTGTCTTTAAATACTTCTTCTCTCTGCTGAGTATAGGATTTGTATCTCTTCTCTAGAGGTAGAAAATCGTTTAAGGACTTGGATTCCTCTTTGTCCTTCCTTTTAATCTCCCTTATCATTTCCTCAATATCAATCATGATGAAGGATTTTAAATACAATGTTTATGTTCAACTCCCAGTGCTAATTTCTTTACTTTTTGATCTAGAAATGTTTACACTTTACAGAAGGGCAAGCGTGGGAATCTCAAAGCCTCTATCACGTGACAGTAAATGAAAGGTTAATTCCTGGTTATGAGGATCAACAGCTACAACGTTTGTGGTGACTCTTGGTAATTTTATTTATACAAAGAATAATTGTGGTAATTTTTAAATCATGGAAGTGGAAGAGGAACGAATAAATCCGACGTGCATAATTGTCCTTGGAATGGCAGGATCAGGTAAAACGACATTCGTGAGCAAGCTTACTAACAAGCTATATTCTTCGGTGGTCCCACCGTACGTTATTAATTTGGATCCCGCCTGCCTCGAAGTACCTTATCCTGCCAACGTCGACATCAGGGATGTCGTAAATTATAAAGAAGTGATGAAACAATACGGCCTTGGTCCTAATGGAGCAATCGTCACTTCGCTCAATCTCTTTTCGACCAAGTTCAACCAGCTCCTCGCGCTCATGAAGAAAAACGAGGGGAAACACAAGTATGTACATGAAATTGTTAATGTTTGAAAATGTCATTGATATGTTTTACTTTTCAGGTATTACATATTTGACACACCTGGGCAGATAGAAGTTTTCACCTGGTCAGCGTCAGGAAACATCATAACTGAAACACTGTCATCTACTTTTCCAACTGTTATTGTCTATGTCATGGATACAGTTCGCAGTGTAAAGCCTGTCACTTTTATGTCTAACATGCTTTACGCTTGCTCTATACTTTACAAGTCACAACTCCCGTTTGTTGTCGTTATGAATAAAATCGATGTCGTTTCTCATGAATTTGTACTGGAATGGATGAGAGACTTTGAATCTTTTGAGGAAGCCTTAGAATCCGAAACATCTTACGCTTCAAATCTCACGAGGTAATTATGGTAAGAAATTAATTAATTAACATTATATATGTTTTTACTTTTTTAGATCGATGGCGCTTGCATTGGATGATTTCTACAGGGATTTAAAGGTTGCTGGATTTTCTTCACTCACTGGTCAAGGATTCGAGGAAGTGATGAAAGCGCTGAATGAAGCCGAAAAGGAGTTCCAACAAATATACAACAATAAGAAAAAGGAAAAAGAAGACGAGCTGCAGCAAAAGAAAGATAACGAATCAAAGAAAGGAACCTCCAGTCAGGGTGAAGAAGTTAATCTAATAAGCTCAGTCTCTTCTGGTAAATTTTTTCCGCTTATTTTCTAGTTTGTTATTTATTTTAAAATAATAAATATTTTATTCTTTTGCAGGTGTTCATTTATCCGAAATCTTTTTGAGGCCAGACAACGATGACAGCTCGGATTCAGAAGGAGAAGAATTGTCGGCAGAGGTTGCAAATGAAAAATTGGAGCATGAAAGCTTTACAGAATTTGTTTCTAGGGTAAAAAAGGCTAAAAAAGAAAAAGAAAAACCCAAGCTTCAAACCGTACACGAATAATTTCATTTACAAGTCACTATTATATATACTTTTGTATTATATTTTATTGTAAATATATTTTAAAATTTACAATTTGTGTTTTAATTGTTTTTTTTTTTTTTGCTGACTAACTTCCAGGGTCATTGCCGGCACCTCACATATATAGCCTTCTCACATTTGTCGTGTACATTCTTTTCTAAGTTCTCTTATCCCCAACTAAACGACTGTTGCCTTCCGATTCACCTAATTCACCTGATAGGAGATTTGTTATCTTTGTTGTTTCCCTCCCACACGTCATAAATTAAAATACATAGATATAATATTTATAACATTTCATAATTCACATTCTTACTAATTTACTAACCTTCACTACAACTAAATTGGAGGTTGGAAGATTATCATGATCTTGCGGCCTCCTTTCTTTCACACTAATAAATACATTCAAACGGTATTTACAAATTTCACTCGGTTTTAGCACCTTTAGTTTTTCATTCAGGGTGTTCCATCAGTTTTGCCATTCATTCCAGCTTAATTGTTTCAAGGAATTTTTAATATCTGCCGGACTAACCAGTGTCCAGTTCATGCAGCATTTTTGAAGTTTCTTTTGCCTCTGTCAGCCTCTTCGTTCCCTTTAAGGCTGACGTGACCCGGAATCCAGGGGAAGATAATTTCACACTCATTTTGTGCTAATATGTTCAAGTTTTCATGCACTGCTCACACCAATGGAAAATTTCACAGAAATTTTTTTTTTTGTATGGCTGAAACTGTGCAGATAAAATAATACACCGACACTACAGAACTCCTTGTCCTCGACAATGCTACGAATATGTGGAATGCAGTTTGTAAAGGCTTTGATTTTGTGCTTTGTTAATTGGGACATTATTATTATTATTATATTATTGCCACTATAAATAAATAAAAATATATTATTTATGAAAGCAATTTGATTAATTAATTTATGTGTGCTTGAAATGGGGGATGCACTATAGTGACAAAGTGGTTGGGGGTCTGATCATATTTGCTAGAGGTTCTGTGTTCAAATCCTGGTATATATTATGAGATTTTAATTGAGAATAATATGCAAAAAGTATTATGAAGTGGTTTGACCCCTCATCCGTGACTCAATGGGTAGACTGAATGTTAAGCTGTTCAGTTTGACAGGAGTTTTACTTTTATATCGTTGAAATATACCAATCAGTTTGTTCTGTACAACTCTGCCTATTTTCATTTATCAAATAAGTAACAAATTGAAGAATCGAATTCCGCGAGGTGATGAGTGAGTTTGACATCAGGCTGTCTCTGATCGTCTCGGTTTGCTTGCGTCTAAATTGTTGTTATTTTTGTCTAACAGGCGTTTTATCATCTTCAGTGTCTGTGGGATAACCACATTTTTCTCACTGAAGTCCTGGGCAGAAAAAAATAGAATGGACAAATATTTTAAAAATTGGCTGGGGGTGTCATTGGCTGCAACAGTTTAGGCCTTGAAAGCAATGATATATCAAAGGGAATTTGAACCCAATGTATTTAAAGATTTTTTTTTCTTTCAAAAACGACACTTTATATCTTGTTTGAGTTAATTTATTATTAACAATAATCTTATATTTAAAATTATACATATACGAGCTAAAATTTTCTTCCTTTCTTAGGTTGCTTTTCTATTTTTGATTTTTGGAGGAATTTTAACTTTATTAAATATTGGCTAAGGAAAATAAAGTTTTCTGCTACCTTGAAGTAAAATGACGCCTGTAAAATTCATAAATCAAACTTGTAAAACAAACTGTTGAATCATTTATCCTTTCTGAATAAATTTCCAAATGCAATTTGTAGATGAAAATCGAATGAAAAGAACAAAGCAAGAGGAATATACTTGCGATGACTTTTTGGTCAGAATTAAATTAGGTAATTCCTGACATAAAGAAGGGCTTTAACATGTAACAACCTGATTATTCAAACAGTTTGCCTACATGTGAAGTTTGGAAATGGGGCGGTAATTAGATACTACAGATTAGCCGCTGGATTTAAAGATGGGACAATGTAAGACAATTTACACACATCAAGAAATATGCATGTTTCAATTGATTTGTTGAATAAGATTGAGGCATAATTATGGAGGAACTACAGTTTTTTTTTTTTTTTAATTTAGGAAAATGGCAGGGATATCATCTGGAACAGCAGGTTATTAGACTTGAGAGTTTAGTTTTTTAAGTTACTAACGACTGAAATTTACTATTAAGTAGTTAATTTTCATTGGGTGAGTGAAGAGTGGAAACATTATTTACACCAGAAGTGTAAAATAGATATGAGAAGGCATCAGCTATCTGTGCGCCAGTGTTTTCATTATGGCGGAATAATGGTTAGAATTGGATTTTGAATTTACATATTTCCAGAAATTGCTATAACCTTTAGTAATTGACTGAGGGTCTCAATATACTCCAGGTAACATTGTTTAGTTAGATTTTTGCATTTGCAAGTTTTTGAATTTAATGTAATCATTTAAATTGTTGGTCGATTTATATTTCTTATGTAGTCATTTTGGGTAGTTAGATTTGTTTAACTCTTGAAACATAAGTTGAAATATATTATTTTTATTAATTGTGGTGTTCCACAGAGAAGTGTGTTAGGCTTTATACTATTTTTAATTGACATTAATGACTTCAACTAAAACTTTCAGCTAAAATATTGGGATATGCTGACGATACAACTATACCTTTTTTTCTGGCAAGAATTATGATGATATAATAAAAAATATTAATGTGTGGTGATTAATGACCGTTAATCGATAATTATTCAGAATTCGTTAGATTATTCACACCAGACCACACCTCATGATTTGTGAATAATTAAAAATATTAATGTTGAAATAGTAGTAATTCAAAAATGGTTAGATAGTAATTTCTTACTAAATCATTTCGTTGAATTATGCCAAGTTTTCTATGAAATATTTATTTTGAGTAATGGTTTATTAGCACCTTATTTATATTATTCAAAATAAATATGTAATTTCTTACTTTTAAACACACTTAAAACTAAAATCATTAAATTTAGTCTCTCAAATCAAAGCATCTTAAATGAGAACAGTATTACATTTTTGAATAAATTCATTTAACTGTAATTGCCCAATTATACCCTATTCTAAAAAAGTTAAATATTTGGGAATAATTTTTGATAATAAAGTAAACTAAGTTTCATATTGGTGCTTTGGTAAAAAAGTTTAGGAAATTAACGATGTTTTCTTATATTTCGACCTCAACAGTTTAACTTATGATTTTTCCTTCTTGAAGGTGGATAGTACGGCATGTGCGTCCCTAACCATTTAGAAAATTATTTTATAAAGTTTAAGAAACATTCTTCAGCTAGATTTAATGAGGACTGTTTATTTTGCATTAGCACAATCCTTGATAACATATGGGATCTTAGTTTATGGTGGTACCGTAAAATCTACAATTTCTTCAATTGCTCAAATTTCTTTAAAAAAATATTGTTAAATAAACATAGAAGATACAACACAAAACAACTTTACATTGATTTTTAGTTAAAAGTCATACAATTATTTATGATATACTCTTGTCTTCGTATTTGTAAGCATAAACTTTTATCTATTATGAATTTCAATTACACTACAAAAACCAATGTGTTAATAAAATTTATTGTTCCTAAAGTAAACGTTCCATATAATGTAGGATTAAGATTCTTATATCTCAACAAAATTGATATAAATTCCTTTCCCTCTTATGATAATTTTTTTTTATATTACATTTATTTGGTATTTACAACTACAAGTGATGTATTAAGTAAATATGTTCATATATGTTGAATTATCATTTGAGGCTCTTGTAGGAGAAGTTGCCCAGTGGTAACACTCCTTCACACTAATATCTTGTTCAGTCTTGAGAAGGTCTCGGGGCCACTTTCGCTTCAATTGTCTTGGAGGATTTTCAGGTAGGGTTGGAAGTGATAAATTTTGTACAAATAGATTACTGTGTGTGTTCAGTGATTGATGAAATTTGTTATATCGGGTTTTGATAAGTTCATGTACAAACGAGATGTGTAGGTCTTTATGGATAGTGTAATTTGAAACGTAAAAAGGAGCATTTATAATTTGACGGAGAATTTTAGATTGGATTGATTGGAGACGCTGGGAATTGGAATCCTTGGTTGAGCCCCACACTTCACAACTGTACGCCCAGAGAGGTCTAATAATTGTCTTGTAAATTAAAAATTTATTTTCAAGGTCTAATTTTGATCATGAGTCGAGTAGTCTTTTTAATACTTTATAACGTCGGTCTGATTGCTGACTTTTTAGTCTCGAGGATTCCAAGTCAGTCGTTTATCCATGAAAAGTCCAAGATAACGCACAAGGTCAGTGGTAGGCAATGGAATTCCATTTATACTCACCGCAGGACAGACATTTTTATGTAAGGTAAAATTCATTTGTGTGCTTTTTGTTAGGTTTACCTTTATTCTCCACTTTGTGAAACACATTGTTCATTCAGGTGTTGTAAATGTTGAGTGTTAATTGAGAGTTCTGAATTGCGTGTAAGAATCACTGTATCATCAGCGAATGGTTGTCGAAATGTTAACGTGTGTAGGAATATCTGCAGTGTATATGGAAAATAGAAAAGGGCCAAGTATGCTTCCCTGAGGAACATCCGCCCTTATGCGTATATAAGGTGAGAATTCAGTTCCCTGACGGACTCGACAAAATCGATCTGTCAGATAAGATCTCAGTATAAGATAGTACGTATGAGGGAGGATGTTCCTCAGTTTCCAAAGCAAGCAAAGCAAGTTTTAAAAATAAATTTAAAATTAAAAAATTAAAAAAAAAAAAAAAACAAGAAGAGAAATTTTTAAAAGTAATATATTAATAAAATAATTTTTAAAAAATACTTAAAATGTCAATAGTCAACTAAAGAATATACTGCTATCACTAATTTGTACAAATATGTGTTTTGTTAATTTTTGTAATGTATAAAACTATTTGTGAGATCTGAACTCCTGCTCTCAAGCACAAGTTAAGCTTACTGAGAGTAGACTTCATTTTACATTATTGTGCCCTACATTTCGTTTAATTTTTTTTTCAGAATAACGTATTCAATGTAAAGCAAATAAATTCATTTTTGTCTTGAAATACATTTATCAGCCTATATAAAATTTATTTTTATTGCATTTCTGCAAGGTACAATGTAATTTTATGCATTGTACATGTTTAGATAGAATAGAGAAAAAAATAAAATGAAATAAATAAAGAGCTTTTGGTTTTGAATATTAGAATGTTTCGATTTTGTCAATATCAGACATCAGACATCAGACATCAGAGAGCGCTTTAAACTTGAAAGCTGATGCCATCTACTCTCCACCTTCTCTACCCAGCGCTGGAAATGGAATGACGTCGTCTGTAAAGCAATTCAATCAAATTAACGGAGTACGTGCCGCGGCCCACGACCCCACAAGCCTTTTGACTTGACTCCAGCGCACATTAACCGACCTGTTGCTTCCTGCCTGGCCGAGGTACGTTCCACTTTTTTCTCTCTCTTTCCGATAAAAAATTAAATTCAGGCCGGTATTTCATTCTAAATTAGCCCCAGAATATGAAAATGAACCCCTAGAAACACCCAGAAAATGAGAACTAACTTATTTTCTGGGAAATGTCTCCTAATTGAAGAAGTGCAATGAAATAATATATTTTCATTAGCTTTTAAAATGTACACAAAATTTTTATACTGCATATTGCACAGAAATGTAGAATAAATTACTTGTTAGAATATAATTGGTCTATGAATTATCTGTAATTAAATATTTTCATTGTTTAAAAAATATATAAATAAGATTTAAGAAATATAATTCTGTATAATATTACAAGGAATATGTGTTGTAATGTTCATTATATTATATATTATTTTATAATATGCATATTGTATTGCAAAATAATATATAATATAATCAACAGTATGTAATTTTACACAGAAATATATTTCTTAAATATAATTTCAATACCTTTTAAAATGTATACAAAATTTGTATACTCTACATTGCACAGAAATGTAGTATAAAAAACTTGTTAGAATATAAATTGGTCTCTGAATTATTTGTAAATATTTTCAACCGTTTAAAAAATATGTAAATAAGATTTAAGAAATATATTTCTGTACAATATTAGAAGGAATATATGTTGTAATGTTCATTATATTTTATAATATGTATATTATATAAATATTTTCAATTGCTTAAAAAGAATAAAAATTTTATGTAAAATATCTTTCTGTATATTATTGCATGGAATATATATTGTACTGTTCATTATATTATATATTGTTCTAAGTTTTCCTGCCTATTCTATTTAGTTTAATTCTATTTCATTTGTGTAAAATGCTTATTGAAAGATTATGGGTCTAACCATACTCCATAAATTAAATAAATAAACGTAAATTACCACAATTTCCTTTGCTCATCCATCACCCTGCCATGCCTTAGGGAGACCCTATTTCGGCGGACTGCGCCAATTTACTAAAATTTTGTTTCTTCAAAAGGGCCTTTTAGTAAATAATCACATTTGTGCACAAATTAGGAATGGATTAGGAACAAAGTGACATGTGGAAGGGTTGAATATAAATGACAGCACTTATATTAGTAATAAGTAAAAAAAACGCCAGATGAAAAAAAAATGTGAGGAGATCAAAAATAAATAAAATAAAATACTAATAAAAAATAACTGTCAGGATAGAATATGTCAAATTAAGATATATAATAAAACTTCCAAGAAATCGATGTGGAATATGTAATTGGCCAGAAAACCATTTCTAAGAGTTGTACTATATTTTATTGAATATTGATCTGCCTGAATCAATAGCTATATTGGATTCTTTTCTGAAATATTTTCAATGGAATGGTCAAATATTTTGGTTGTTACATTTTAACAAAGCCAAGCCAGATTTAACACTAACTTTTGCTTGATAATTAAACAAACAACAACTAATTTTTCTCTCCCTATAATGAAATGGGCCATTATCAATTCTTTGTTTTAGATAAGACAGACAAGAAGATGCAGTAGGTAAAAGAAGATTGTATTGCAAGCTTCCTATTATTAAATAGTTGAACATGATTATTTAAATGCTTTACAAAAGCATAAATCAAAAAAGGAAAAACTTAATGTTTAGCTGAGTTTATAAATTGATCTTAATCTTTAGAACTTATTATATAAGTAGAAGATAAGAGGTCTAGATAAAAATAAATTGTATTACCTGTTTTTGAAGTCTAGTGGATCGAACAAACTTTTTTTTTGTTCTAAAAAGAAATGGATCAGAACCAATTTTCTAGATAAAATAAAGTTTGGCATTGGCTAGTGAGACTAGATAAATAATTAAAATACATTTATTGAAATTTTTGAAAATGTAGTTTCTTTTAAGATGTGTTTAACGCGAGTTGTAATTTCAATTTTAATCGATCTTGTAGGGCACACAAAAAAAAAAAAAAAAAATTAAACGTTCTATTTATTTTTGTAATTTGACCTGTTGGAATACCTTATCTTCCCTGAAGGTCAGCCGCATTGAATGTGTTAAGATCATAATAATTATTTGGGAGCTCTGACCTCAAATTGTTTATTAATGTTTAACTCACAATAAATTCATTTTAAAAGTTCATAAAAAATTTACTAGATCAAAGAGTATAATTATATAACACAGTGTGGGTGCAAATTGTGTAGCTACTGATTTTTTTCTTTACTGGCCATTCGTACATTAATCGCATATTTTTTTTAATAGATGTCTCAATACAAACTTACATATTTTAATGTGAAGGCTCTTGGCGAGCCCATAAGAATGATACTTCATTACATGGGCAAGGATTTTGAAGATGAAAGAGTTTCACTTGAAGAATGGCAGAAGTTAAAGCAAAGTAAATTTTTTTTTTTAAATATTAAGATTTGAACAAATTAGTAATATTTTTTTCCGACAGGATCTCCTTTTGGAAAATTGCCGACTCTTGAAGTCGATGGAAAGGTTTTACACCAGTCGAATGCAGTCTGTCGTTATTTGGCCAAAGAAGCCAATCTTAGGGGGTCGAATGATTGGGAAGATCTGCAAATTGATATAATTGTCGATACTTTCCAAGATTTTAGAAAAGGTAAACATTTTACATTGAAATTATATATCAAAATTGTCGAATTTAACGATATTTTTTAGAGGTGAGTTTATTTCACCACGAACCTGACCCAGCTGTCAAGGAAACGAAGAAAGCTAAAATTTTAAATGAAACTTTACCCTACTACTTTAGCAAGTTTGATAAAATGGTTGAAGAAAATAAGGGATATTTCGCTAATGGAAAGGTAGACAGTTTAATTTTATATTTAAAAAAAAACTATAATAATGTGCTATAATTTGAATTAATATAATATTGTTTTAGCTTTCATGGGCTGACTTTTACTTAGGAGGGTTTTCAGATTCACTCGTGACTCTGCTTGGTGTGGATATATATGCGGATTATCCCAATTTGAAAACCTGGAGGGCCAAATTTTTTGAAATTCCACAAGTGAAGGACTGGATTTCCAAGAGGCCACAAACTGCATTGTGATTCAAACCATTTTTAATGATACCGTTTTGAAATAAATAAATTATATAAAAAGTTTATAAAATTTTTAATTGAATGTTTAAAAAATAAATTTATTTAGACACATTTTGTTATTGATTGTTGATCCTTCTAGTACAAATAATAGGAAAAAGACAAAATACTTGCATGTAAGAACTATGCTACTATCAAGAAGTGAAGGTACTATGAATCAAGACCTACACAACAAGTCTCTACGACAAAAAATATATAATACATTATAATGGTCAAATGTGTGGTGATTAGTGACCGTTAATCGATAATTATTCAGAAATCATGAGATGCGGTCTGGTGTGATGTAGGTTTCAGAAAAACATTTTCTTTATCATGCCAACGTTTCGATCTTTATTGAGATCATCTTCAGGGCTCAATAAAGATCGAAATGTTGGCACGATAAAGAAAATGTTTTTGTGAAACCTACATCACACCAGACCGCATCTCACGATTTCTGAATAATAATGGTCAAAAGTTAACATTTACAATTGATAAATTGGTATTTTGCAACTGATAATTTCTATCATATGCTTGTTAGTAGTTTACATGCTGTTTATCAAAAATTGTTTAATTTTATGTTTGTTGTTTTGTAAGTACTTATGAGAAATGTGGAAAATGTGTTCTTTTTTTTCTAAATAGAAATTTTCTAGGCTTTTTTATAACGGACTTCTCATTGCCTTTGAACAGTCCTGATAACTCCTTGGCCCGATACCCTTCAAGTCAAGAGATGGTGCTTAAAAAGCGTGGAACGGGAGACTTAGCTCAAGTTGGAGATTTAGGAAAGTCTGCGAATTCGAATAAATCGCTGACCGAGAGCATTAATACTGTCACATCATCTACACGCAATAAAGAGGGACATCAAGAAAGCAATTTAAAGAAATTTGGAAGGATTTTGTTCGTGACAATTGTAGCACTGATATACTTCATTGTGTTCTTAATAAGCTGCCTTTTCATATTCTTGCTTATATGAAATTGTTAACATGATAATGTACATATAAACTTTTAGTAAAATATATTGAAACAAATATATTGTTTCATAAGATTGAACATAATTAAAAATTGAGAGAGTAGTTATTTAAATATATTTAAAAAAATATTTTTAATATAATTCTGACAAATATAATAAAAATTGTTAAAAATGTAACAATTCAAAAAGAAATTTGATCAATATCACTGAACATTGGTGAATCTTAAAAGGAGTTAGCTTCTTTAAGAGTTGCAAACTTTGACTAACATTAGTCTATTCTGCAGTCTCTAATATGTCTGGAGGATATTTGTTAAGTTTATGGCTTGTTGTCAGATCCCAAAGCTTTATTAAGGGCTCCCATGTGTAGCCTTCAAGCCTTGGCTTTTTCTTTCTCGAGAGTAAAATCTCAGCCTGTATAGGACATATTCTGTGGTTTCTTAGTTTTTCTAGCAATATCTGCACAGGCTGGTTTCTTCTGCTTTTAATTTTGATACCTCCATAGTGCAGTGTCACATCAACAGTCCTAATATGTACTAAGGTTTAGTAGTTATGGTGTTTAGTTTTTACATTGGTCCTTAGATGAATGTTTTTGCATGCCTCTGTCTGAGGTTATATTCCCATTAAACAGAAGGCTTATTTTTAAACCATTGTCTGATGGATCCACGTTTTTTGGCAGTTTGGTATGCCACTAAAGGGTTTGAGGAGAAAAGGTGTTCTCATGAAATTTTCCTTGCCCAATGTTATCGCCCTTTTTGCTGCCCTTCTGCTGTGTACCCTGATAGCCAGAGAAGTGTAATTTTCTTGTTTTCCCCCAATGTTTTTATTTTCCGAACTGTACTAAAGTTTAGTAATTCTTGTAGTTTCTGTGATGTATGGGAGTTAGTATGTACATATAATATGAAGTTTCTTAAAATAAAGAAAGAAAAAAAATTAGTAGCTGTAATAGATTTGAGGACATTCCTTTGTGACTGAATTAACAATTTGAGTAAATTGGTTATAAATCCTTGTAGCTTTGTTAAATGTTTAGGAAAATTGATCATGATCCACTGCCATAGAATTATCATTTTGAGTGAATTGATCATGGATCCTTGTAGCTTTGTAAAAATTTAGGAAAATTGATCATGATCCACTGCCATAGAATTATCATTTTTAGGGAATTGGTCATGAATCCTTTTATTAGGTTTCGTGGTCCGCTTGACCAAATTAATTCTTTTCAATTAATTAAGGTTTTTGTTGAGATAAAATATTTAATATTTTATATATTTAATAGTATAGCTATATTTAATAGTACCCATACTTTAATTCGCCCCAAACCCAGATAGGAGTGCTAGCGTCTGTAAATGACCTCTGATGGAGGTTCCATTTAGTGGCATTTACAGATACACGTGTTGTTCAACGGATTTGTTGTTGACGGTCTACAGTACCGGCGTTTTCCGTGTTTGTTTTTATTAAACAACATCTCAAGAGCCTTAAAAAATGACTAAAGACAAGAAGAAACAAAGCCTGAGCGAGTTTGAGGAACAACCGCCTGAAGATACATCGATGATGGATAGTAAACAGGTCTTGACTTACGAGGAGAGGCTCAAGTTCGTCAATGAAATCGCTAAACCCCTAGCCAGTAGGAAGCTCACGAAAAAAATCTACAAGCTGATAAAAAAATGTACGCTTGGAGTATTTTCCCGTATTTTATTTTATTTGTTTTTAAACAAATTTTTGTGTTTATAGCGCACAAGGAGGGAAAGGCATATTGGAGTGGTTTGAAGAACGTACAGGCAAGACTCAGGAAAGGAGATGTTGAAGGGTAAGCTACATTTAATATGACTAGCTATACACTTATGACTATTGCTACAAATGATCTATTGGTAGGACAGCAAGTTGTATATTTCAAACTTCAAAGATGCTTGTCTGAAATTGTTGTAACCGTATAAACTAGGTTTCACTTTTCCTGCATCAGATCTGATTCTATTAATTGTACAGCCTCGTAGCAGCAGAACGAAATCTGGGCAGATATTACCAGGCAGGAGAAGGAACAGCAGAAAATGTTTGCTGTTGATGCAAAGGCCTATGCAGGCTGATATTCCTACTGCTTAGAGAGGAAAAGCCAAGGCATGAAAGGTACAGAACAGCTCTTAATAAAAGCTTTGATTTGATAAAAAGCCTTAAGCTTAATGAAGAATTCTGAATCTGAAGCTGGAAATTGCAGAAAATCTACATTAGTATTGACAAAGTAGTTTGATCAACTCTGAAGAAGAAAAGGTTAAGTACTTGATTAGAACATGCGTTTGTATAGACACTCATGCCACATATATTACACAGGGCGGGCGACCAGGACCCGAGGGGTTAAAAGCCTGAGTAGGCCCGTACCCCATACTCATGCCACATGCAATCAAACGGTTGTTACATGTCAGATCCCCTGCTGGAGTATTCAAGCCAAACAACAGGTGATCTGGGAAAAGGTCAAGGAGTTTAGTGTAGGGAATCATTAATGACCTCAGATATAGAATATTAACAGGAATAATTTGATTTAAGATGAAGATTCTATTGGGTTGTCTGGAAAATAACGCAAGTTTTCTTTCAAAAACCCCCCTATCAGATAAACTGTTTATGTTTAATGGATTATTCTTTTGTATGAATGTCAACATTTTTTAATCTTTTTACAAACAAATATGTTTGTTTACTTCAGTAGCATTTTGTTCAGACATTCTAAGATGTCAATGCGCAATTTTTGTGTAATTTCGTTCTATAAGTTTAAACTTGGATGGAATGGTGCCCAAACAGCCAGAAACAAACTCTGAGGTAATGACAATGTGTGGGAGAGCAGCGTTTAGAGATGGTTTAAAAATTTTGAGAGGATACTAGCTTTGATGACTAAGGAGATCATGGGAAGGATTTCTTCCCTAGATGATGATACTTTTCAAGCCTTGGTTGAAGAAAATTTCAGAGAATCTTTCAGTTAGCAAATCGACCGTTGCTGACCACCTTAAGACAATTAGTAGGGTGAAAAAGCTTGAAAGTTGGGTTCCACATGCATTAAACTACCACAAGTCATTGTTATGAAGTTTGCACAACACTTCTTTGCCAAAACAGAAGTGAACCTTTTCTGGATAAAATTGTTACTTGTGTTGAAAAGTGGATATTCAGCGATAACAGCAGACATTCTGGACAATGGCTTGACAAAGGAGACGCAGCACCACATTTTCCAAACTCATCAAAAAAAGGTGATAGTGACTTTTTCGTGGGCTTCATTTGGGCTGATCTACAGCTTCTTGAATCCTGGTGAAACATTCAATACCAAAATACAATCACTCCAAATGAAGCAATGATAGAAATTGGCATTATTGAAGCCATCTTTGGTCAATCAGAAAAGGCTGATTCTTTTACATGATATTGCTCGGCCACGTGACAACATGAAAACTTAGATCTTGGTTATGCTGTTCTGCCTCACTCTCCCTATTCTTCAGATCTCTTGCCTACCACCCTACCATCTTTTCAGACACCTGGACAATGTTTTACAACATAAAAACATTTATTGATCAAAAGTCATTGGAAAATGCATTTACAGAATTTGTTAATAATAAAGACTCAAAATTCTATTTAGAGGGTAAAGAGAAGTTGCCAACACGTTGGGAGAAGTGTATTGAAAGTGATGAAGAGGATTTTAATTAATAAAAAATGTTTGAAATCATTTATTTATTTGTTTTTATTTTATAACCATAGAAAATCTGTTTGGCTCCTCTTTATGCTTAACCATGAAGTAGCTACTTTGGTAGGATGTACAAAATTAACACAGTACACCTATTATTTTAAAATATATAGTCTATTGACCAATTTTTTACTCACGAATAATCTGAATCTTGGTATGGTCTGGGCAAAAAACCAAATTCAGCTGTTACAGTTCAGGGTAAAACAATGTTAAGTATGTCTTCAAATTGAAATAATTAGATTTTTAATAGGTGGTTTCAAATTTCCTTGAAGATAAGGTTAATTACAGTCCTTGACAATGTTGGGACTGAGTCGTTCTTCAAAGAACCTACCAAAACCTGCTTAGACTACTTCTGTTACCTTTTTATTAGGTGTGTTTCGGATTTTTTCTGACCAACATATAGCCAAAATTGGAGACAAACTAGTTTTCTTAATGTTTGCATTTAAATGTATTGTCATTGCTACAAACAAAACCCACTTTCATAAGGATATTGCAGAGTTAAAACTCGTGCTCATATTAATTATGAAACCTGTATTTTTTTTTCCAGAATTGCCATTTTAGCAGGAGACGTTTCGCCAATAGATGTCTATACTCATGTGCCAGCTGTGTGTGAAGACAAGGATGTACCGTACGTTTTTGTTCCATCAAGGGAGGATATTGGTTTAGCGATGGGAGTAAACCGAGCAGTCATCGCTGCATACATTGGCGAGTCTGAGGGGTATAAAGAATTATATGACGAAGTCAAAAGTGAAATAAAATCTCTTCCTATACCCATCTAAAAAATAGAGTTTTAATTGATCCATTAAACACAAAATCTTATATTTTACATTGTAAGTTTTAAACAATTTATAGAATAAACATTTTAAAAAAATTAATTTTATTCTCTGTTGTTTCTGCCCTTCCTTTCATGAATATTAAACCTTTAAACTAGAATCATGATTAACAATATTATGTAAAATCTCAGCAACTAACAAATAAAAGATTTTTTGACAAGATGAAAATATTACCAGATGTTTTATTTAGAAACATAGATCATATGATCACACAAACATGAACATTTAGCAAGTTAAGCAAGACATGTAGACAAGGCAAGACAAGAACTTCAAGACTCAAGAACTCAAGAACAATTCACAAGCACACCCAAATAAAACAAATAAATCAGTAAAAGAAAAATAAACACAATGTCGTCATTAACTCCAAAGCATGATATTGAAGCCTGCAGAAGCGCCGGTGATTGCTACCGAACTACCCTCAACAATTTGAAAGCATTGCTCAAGGAGGTTGAAGAGTAAGAACAAAATTATTATTTTAATTTTTTTTAAACTACATATTTCAACTATGAGGTTATATGAACCTTCAGGGTGAATAATGATATTTAAAATATTTGGAGATTGTGTGATGCGATCTGGTGTGACCTAGGTTTAGAAAAACATTTTCTTTATCGTGCCAATGTTGCAATCTTTATTGAGATCATCCTCAAGGCGAAACATTGACACGATAAAGAAAATGTTTTTCTAAACCTAAGTCCACACCAGACTGCATCTCACGATCTCCAATCAGTCTAATTAACAGACACTAAATACCACACATTATCTAAAAAAAAAGAAAAAAAAAAGTTCTTCAATATCTTACCTATTTTTGAAAGTTTATTTAATTTTTATAAAAGTAATTTTATAAGCAAATTTTCACAAAGAGTAACATTAGTTTGCCTTTCTACTGCAATTGAAATTTTCAGCACTTAGTGCGAATTACAGAGATTTTATACTAACAATCCAGGATAAAACCATTCAGTTCCATAGTCAAGCTTGCAAGGAATATATATTTCCTTCATCAGGACTATGAAACTATTATTAATAATTCACAAGGTTAACAAATATGAACATCTACATACTCTGTACAGACACTTATTGTTTTTTCAAAGTGCAGTTCAATGGAGTGCTGTTGTGAAACAAGATCTATAGCCTCCATTTTATATTGGAATTGTCTAAATTAGATCCCTGATTTTTTATTTCAAAATTATAATATTAAAGGCTGATATCGATTATTTTAAGATGGATACTTTAATGAAGCTTTTATTAAACAATTTTTCAGATGTGACAGACAAACTAAAACAGGAAAGAATAAATGCTGTTCAGAAACCTTTCCTCCAGATTGGAGTATCCCAGTTATTACATATCCCATTACTCCCCAAAGAGAAAAGGAGTATTTTATGAATGTACGTATAATAATTTCAAATGCAAACCAAATATTTATATATATATATATTTTTTTTTTTTTAAAGCTGAAAATGCCTTGGGAGCGTCAGCATTCCCAAATAATAGCCGGGAAATATTATATATGTTCCTGTGTCAAAAGGGATGGTCTTCAAGCTGACTGCCCGCTTGTGGGATGCCAAGGTAGTGAACTATGCTTGACCAAACCCTATCCAATCTGCCCCCCAAGCGGAAATGCAGAAACGTAAGAAATCGTTTTTATTGATAAACTACAACAGTTGCCAAATAGATATTACAAATAATTTAAATTTTTAACAATATACAAAAGTAATGAGTTATTGTTTTCTGTTTAGAAAAGTAACACCTGAAATGGCTGAATGCTTATTAGGTGGATTACGACCCAATAATCCAAACTTGGAGGTAACTGAGTGCAAAGAGAACGAACCCTGCAACGTTAAATGTGCAGAATGTAATGCAAGCTTACAAAATATTTGCAAATGGAATCCAGATTTTTTTAACTCTGCAGGAAATGCTAACAATGATGCTCGTATTCCCGCTCCACCCACAAAGGATACAGTCCCTGGTAAACCAATTGTTTCGAATGATAAAGTGATTGACCCAAGCCTTGCGAAGATCACTTTTCAATTTAGGATGGCTGGACTAGACAATGGAATGAACAATCAGAATATGGCAGACCCTTGCAATGGGATGATTAATCAGAATATTATAGCAGATCCTTGCAATGATATGAACGGTAAGAAAACACCTGTTCAATACAATGGAATAAATAATCAGAATAATATGGCAGACCCTTGCAACCCTTGCATTGGTACGAACAGTAATAAGATAGCCGTTCAATACAACGTGATAAATAATCAAAATAAGGCTGATTTGAATAGTCAGAACATGAGAGTCCCATACAATGGAACCAATCAGAATAATATGGTCGGCTTGTCCACTAAGAACAATGTTCGAGATAATACATTTGACTTGTGTAATGGGATGAACAAGACAGCAGATCCGGGCATTAGGTCGAATAATCAGAATTACGTGGTTGCCCCAAACAATGTGGCTAGTAAAAGCAATAAAATGGATTATTTCAACAAGACAGTGGAAATGTGCAGTAGGGTTCATAACATGGATAACCAAAGCAATGGGATGAATAAGAATAAAGTGGTTGCCCCAGGCAATGGGAGAAATAATATCAAGATGGTTGACCCATGCAGTGGGACGAATAATCAGAATAATGTGGTCGTCCCAAACAATGTTGCTAATCAAAAGAATGGTTACAATAAGATAGTTGAAATATGTAGTAGGGTTCACTACAACATGCCTTCCCAAAATAATGGGATGAATAATAACAGAGTAGTTGATCCGTGCAATGGGATGAATAATCAGAATAATATGACTAATCAAACCAATCAAATGAGAAATAATATCAACATGAACATCCCTGCCCAAAATAATGGGATGAATAATAGAGTAGTTGATCCATGCAAAGGGATGAATAATCTGAATAATATGACTAATCAAACCAATCAAATGAATAGTTACAGGGTAGTTGATCAATGCAATGGGATGAATAATGGTAAGCCTGTTAACATTGGAACGAATAGTTACAAGACGGGTGACACAAGCAATGTGGTGGATAATCAGAATAATATGGTTGTCCCGTTCAACCCAACTAGTCAGAACAATACGCCTACCCCATACAATCCTGGTAAGAAGACTGAACCATGCTCTAAGATGGTACTTAAATTTACAATGGTTGACCCGACTAAAACCAGTAATGCTAAGTTGGCTAACCAATGCAATGGAGAGAATAGCAATAAGATGACTAACCCATGCAACGGAATGAATAATCAAAATAGAATGCCTGTTCAATCCAATGGGTTAAATAATAACGGTAAGATTGCTGTCCAAAACAAAGGGATGAATCAAAATATGATGGCAGACCCATGCAATCGGGTGAACAATGGTAAAATTGCTGGCCAATATAATGAAATGAACAATTACATGGCCAACCAAAGCAATGTAATGAACAATTACATGGCCAACCAAAGTAATGTAATGAACAACAATTACATGGCCAACCAAAGTAATGTAATGAATAACAATATGATGCCTATTAAATACAATGGGTTGAATAATCCCAATACGATGGCTGTCCCTACCAATGGAAATCAACCAAGTTATATGTATAATTGTTCACCATGCTCAACAAATCCAAATTTGTTTTGGTGTACCTTGCAAAAGTGATTTATCATCACCAGTTCTGTCTTATTGCACCATATGATGCTTTGTGTTTATTTGTATTATCGCTGTACATAATTTTACTACAAGGGATGATAATACATTCTTTTACTGAATTCTTGTGTTTTTATAAATATTATATTTGATATATATGAATAATTATAATATCAGGCGAGTAACCTTATGCTGGCCATGGAAATAATTATCAATTTAGGTAAAACATTGACCACAGTCCCAGTAAACAGATCATAGTAATTTTTAAATTACTTAATAATAATAATAATAATAATAATGAAAACCATAGTAATTTTAAACCTTAAAAAATTCTGAAATTTTAATATATTTAAATATATGTAAGGTTTATTCATATTTTGCATACCAAAAATAGGTTTGGTTGTAACAAAAATAAGACATTTAAAAAGAAAAATTTCAATACCTAATTCTAAAAAAAATTATTTGAATAAATAAAAAAAAAACCCTGGAAAATTCAAAAAACAAATAAAAATGTAAAAAACTTTTTCTATCTCCTTTAATACCAAGTATTTCCAACTCTGGCATGAATCATGTCCGTTAAATGCTTATGCATGCCTTGGAAAAGATTTCCGATAAAATCCTGAGGAATTCTTTCCCATTCATCAAGAACAGCTGTTTCAACTCTACTAGGATGTTAAGACCTGGGTCATATTTTTTGTGTAAGTTGGTCCCAGATGTGTTCGATTAGGTTCAAATCTGGACTTCGAACTGGCCATACCAAGCACCCAATTCCAACCCCATTCAGGTTGTCATCCACAATATATGCTCTATGGGGTCTGGTGTTACCCTGCATTAGCAAGAACTCTCCCCAATGTGGGGGGGGGGCAAATGGCACTTCATGTTCTTCAATGACTTGTGTGTACCTCTGAGGTTAGAGATCTTCCTTGCATAACAACCACTTCAGTGCGGGAGTCCAAGGAAATGCCACGCCAGAACGTTAATGATCCACAGAAAGAATTTCACCTGAGGAACCATACAGCATAGGGTGTACCTTTCTCCTGAGAGTCTCCATATGAAATAAGCCCCATCTAAAGATTTAGGCCAACTTTCACCTCATCTGTAAAAATAACTCGTCCTCAATCTTCCAATGTTCCAAGCGAATTGATGCCGGAGCTATAGTAAGAAGAGATCCATGAGTTGTGTGAGGTTATTTTCATTGAGCCTTCTTCTTACAGTCCTAGAGGAAATCGAAACTTTCGAACTTGTCTTATCAGATTTCTTATCCCATTTTCCCTTTCTGTGGTTTTGTAGAGCCTGATGACAGATTAATAGTTTCTCTCTCTCTCTCTCTCTCTCTCTCTCTCTCTCTCTCTCTCTTTCATTTGTAGACATAGGTCAACCCTGTCCTGGCCTTCTCAAATGAAGCCATGTTCCTCTGAAATGCCGAAGAACCTGAACCCTTCCTATTGTAGAGTGATTTACACTCAGTCTCATGGAAATTTCATACTAGCTGTGTCCTTCCTCTAATAGTGTTGTCCCTGACTCTGTCATACTCACTCAAATGACTGACTGGACCATTGAAAAATGTTTAAGAATAAGAATAATGTCAAATGAAATCATTACTATTCATCATAATCAATTAAAAATCGACAAAATGTTAAACAATGGAATCTGTAATTTATTTGCAAAGTGATTAAAATCTTATTATTATGCAATATTATTAATATTATGTAGTCAAATTGATCAATATATTTGTTATGGATAATTCAATCATGTATTTGTATTATTCAAGCATGTTATAGATCACTAAAAAGAGACAATTGTTTTAATTGATTAATTTTAAATTAACTGGTAAATCTGAAAATTTAAGTTGAACTGGCACCACTGGATCACTTCGTCTGCACTTGCAGGTTTTAATGACACTCAAACACATTACAGCTTGGGCCATCTTCAGTGAGACACTAAAAATGAAAACCCAGTGCTACTTCAACATAACTAGTTTTAATTGCATACAGTAAAACTGTATGTTGAACTATTATATTTTAAAAAGAACATAAAAGCGGAAACAAAAATAGAACAGTAAAAGAAGTTAGCATATTTATTTATTGAATTTAGAAAAATTTATTCATAATGTAATACATAAACATAATTAATTTAAAATGTAAAAGTAACTTCCAACTAGCTGTTGGTGTTGCAAACTTTTTTCATATTCATTAAAATTCCTTGAGCTGTTGGGATGTGAACCCAGAACCGCTAGTGTGGTGAATACGAGCATGATGTCCAATTGGACACAAAAGCCCCCTTAATTATTTAAAATGAATTGAGTTGAAATGAGTATAAGTGAATGCATAAAAATATGCATCTTTAAATATTTAATGAAGGGATTATTTATTTTTGCCAGTCTAAACATCTGGCAAATAAAATAAACTACATATGTTGTAGTTTACAAGTAAATTTTCACGATTCAAGTTCAAGCAAGGAAAAGTAACAAGAGTACTCTTTACATATACACATACACACAACACTACACAACACAACACACACACACACACACACACCAAACACACATACCACACATAAGTAACATTTATTACAAACCATATTACTATGGGTGAGGGACTGTCATGGAATCACGATGTGGTGCGCTGTCACGAGGCAACAGAGATGCAGAGGAATTTAATTTGCAAATTGAAAAGACTCGCTTGCTGCATCGATACGTAAGAACTTTAAAAATATTTGATGTGTTAAAACATTTACTATAGAAAAATCCCAGGTTATAAGTAAAAGACAGGACAGCTTAGTAAGATTGTATTGAAATGAATATTTTAAGAATTTGAACAGATCATTAGATAATTAGACAACAGAAATTAAATAATTTCATTGGTAATATGATCTAAAACTCAATTCTTGATGAGTCTATTTTATTTTTACTAATGCTTTTTAGTAAATTTTGTTTTAAGTGGGTACAAGGTTTTAACGTTGCTATACTAAAATTTTTCAATTCAGTTGTGACAGATACCAAAAAGCAACACATGAACTTGGTGAGCCTTTTCCCCCAGATTGGGCAGTCCCTCTTATTACGTATCCAATGTCAAGACCAAGAGAGTGTGATTTGTTTGACGCAGAAGTAAGTTATCCCCCCAAAAAATTATTTCTTTTTTTATTACAAAAAATTGTCAATAGTTTCAGCCTGAACCTCCTCCAAAAGATAACATCTTAAAAATTAAAGGTGGGAGACGTATAAACCGTTGCATTTGTGGAAAACGAGATGGTTTGCAAGCAGACTGTGAACTTCCGGAATGCACTGATAATGAACTCTGCTTAATCAAACCATATCCTTTATGTATACCAAGCGGAAATGCTGAAATGTAAGACTACTTATATACAATTTGATCTAACCAAAGACATTGTATTTTGCTAGCTAAAATTATTTTGTAAATTTTAAACTTTTACAATCAAGAGAATTTGCTGGATATTTATAATTTTATTTACAGGTGTGTTACACCGTGCCAAGCAGAGAGGTTGCTAAGTTATCTGAGCCCACCAGATTATAGCTCATATTATGGCTCAGAGTGCAAAGAAAACGAGGCTTGCAGTCCGAAATGTCTTGAATGTAATGCAACTTTGCGAGACATTTGCAGATGGAACCCTAGATTTTTGAGGGGCAATTCACTGTGCAACTACAACCCAAATCCTGCTATTATGGCTGGCAGTTACAACAACTGCCTCTCACCGTGTTACACACAGTGTTATCCTTATGCATCCTGGTGCTATTCAGGATACCCAGGATGCTGAAAATCAGTCATTGGTAACGTTATGATGCCATGGAAAACAACAGTAACAGCTTTTGTTTAATGCATGTACAGTTCAAATAATGTGGTTTGTTTTAAATGGTACAAATAAAAAAAAAAAGAAAAAAAAGAAAAAAAAAGACCTTGCTTTTTGTAAAATTTTAATGATTTATAATGCCATTAGGTAATGGAAACAACAAGTTTGACAACAGTCTTCATACCTATTTATTTTGTATTGTTTAACTTTAATAATATTGATTAACTCATATCCTCAATAATTTTGTCTCTTGGATGCTGGGGGTAGCTTGAATAGGATTCAAGTTAGAAGACAATATTGCGGTATCGTTCACGTAGGTGGTGATGTAGGTATTGGGGTGCATGTAGGTACTGAAGATTGCAAAATGCGACCAAACCAACAAGAATAGGAAGACCAAAATTATTGGTAATGATCAAACTACTTTTCACTTTGGTGTCAATGGGTTGAATAATAAGAAATATAGCAGACCCTTACAATGGGATGAATGATAATGAATATCTGCCCAATACAATGGGATGAATAGGCAGAATAATGTGTGGTGTTTTAGTGACCGTTAGTTAATGATTATTTGGAGATCGTGAGATGCGGTCTGGTGTGATGTAGGTTTTAGAAAAACATTTTCTTTGTTGTGCCAACGTTTCGATCTTTATTGAGATCATCTTTAGGGCCTGGGATTTATAAACATTGTTTAAATTATACAAATACATGTATGGTGTGAAAAAAGTGAATTTATACAATGCTAAAAATCTTAGACAACTTAAAAATCACGTGAAGAAGAACCAGTTAGAAATATTATTACAATGAATACATTTCATAAAATTTAATAAACCAAATAGAGAAGTAGTACTATAATTTTGTAAGTCCTGCCCGGAGGACCAAAGATTACAATTTTACCTCATTTGCACAGTCCAACGGTTTAGGAATTAAGGAAATTCACTCATTGTATGTGCGATGCACTTACTTTCGAATATAAAGTTGGACAGGCGTCATCTTGCTTTTGCGGTTAAGACGGCCTGAAATTGTGACCATGAACTGCAAGGAGGCAAGGTCACTGGAGTGAAAGTGCTGCTGAAACATTTTGTACTTCTCTTCCGTTACTAAACAAAAAACGGAAGCTGAACTATTCCAGCGGATCTTTCAAACTTCCAAAACGTACGTCCTTTTCGTGAGAAATCTATTTGGATGCAAATCCCACATTAGAATGAATTTGTGTTACCAAACCTATGTCTGAGAAAATGTCGATGATCAATTTATTCCTGTTGCCTCACCCACGGCGTTCAAATAGTGCTAATGGGACTTTCTCATTATTTCCAGCACCCGCAGATAATAACGGTTGCATTCTAATAACACAGATAATTAATTGTGTATGCAAATTGGTGATTTTTGTCACATTGTTTTCTCGTTGTTACATTAACACAAGGTGATAAGATTTTGGTCCAGTTTTTAACTACTAAGGACTTCAGGAAAGTGTGTTCCATGGACGATCAAGAAGTCCAAGAAAGCCCCATGTAGGGCTCTCTGGGAAGTTTTGCAAAACATGAGTGCCACCAAAAGGGTAGAAACTAGTCAGTGGTTGACACGAGCACGTAGGAATCAGAGTTGTCTCTGGTGAATTGGCCACAAGTAGTAACAGTTAGTCACTGGTCAGTAAAAGCTAGATTTTGAATGCGACAATTGTTGGTCGGAAAAAGGAGACAGTGAGCTAGGCATTTTTCAGATTTTTATGGAGTGAGCGAACTTTGAGGGGAGTGTGTGTCTTCCGCGTCGATACCATCATTGTATATCTTAAACAGTTAATAAACTTTGTTTTGACACGTGAAAACCTGGGTTACTTTTTCGCCCCAATGACGGATTCGGAAGAAAAGCCAATCCTGACGAATGATCGACGCCTCTCTCTCACTCTCTCTCTCTCTCTCACACACACACATCCTTTCACAATCCTGTAATATTTGGCCATTTTAACAGCTTAGTTAACGATTCTCAAGTAAACGTTGTGAATTCTTGTCAATCCCACCCTAATTGACATTTTTTTACTCGGAAAATTAATTTATAAATGACCAAGAGTATGTTTTTTGAAATATTATGCCCCTTTGTCAATATTAAAAATTCTTGTTTGTCTTTACAAGCTGTTGAAGGTTATCCGCAGCTTGAACACCACTAGTCCGCCGGTTCTAGCGAGATTTCTTAACATGACGGTTGATACAATCTATCATTATGATTGGGACCGGTAATATATTACAAATTGTCAAAGCTGTATTTAAATTAAAAAGACTTGGCAAATTTGGCATTAGCTTGTACTCACCTTACAGGAAGCATTTGGATTTTTTGGTTAACATGGTAACTAACAAGGTGAAGCTACGGATGAAATGGTTTTTTGCCTTTATTGTGCATGTACTTCACAATTAATTTTATACACGTCGATTTGTTTTTGTACCTAGGATAAGAAATTAATATGCAGGATAGTGCTTAATGAAATTAGATATATAAAAAGTTACAAAAATGAAAAGTCGCTTCCTGTAAAGTAGGCAGAGTTCTTTTTTTAAATAATCCGAATTCTTTTAAAGCATTTTTTAAAGTCCTTGAATGAATACAAACTTTTAAAGCATAAAATATAAATTTTTGGGCTTAATCGGTTGCAATTAGCCCCGATGGCCGGTGTTCCACTTAAAAATTCACGCCTTTGGTTTTTGTCCAATTTCTGCAGTATATTACAATGGAAGTTGCATTTCTCTTTCTTCTTTGAGTTTAACCAACAAACTTTGGTTTTTATGTTATTATAAGTGCGAAAAATATGAATGGAATCAACAAAAACTCCACAAACGTTTTATTCTATACCGGTTCTGAATTACTCACAAACGCCAGCTTTGTGCCATTATATTTAGTAGTTTATTTATCATTTCTATTACATGATGTTTATAAGATTCTAAACCTGAAAAGTTTCTTTTTTATCAGTGGAGTAATAACAGTTATCACCATTTTTGTGATTTTCGAGAAAAAATTCGTCGGAAATTTTTTTTACAAAAATTTGTGGTCAGGGGTTTTTGGAGGTGCAAAAGTGAATATCGACGCAGTTTCTTGTTAAAAAATATTTTATTCTATATTTTTACTTCATTATGTCTCAAATTATGTATTTCATTATCTGATATACATGCTGTATGTTGCTGCCAAATAAGTTTTGACCGGCAGAACAACGATAACTTTTTTAAATCAGAGAAACAAGGTTACTACAATCATTAAAAGAATTCAGTTATAATAATAGAAAAATTTGTGCCATGTTCGAATAGTGTCAGAATAGGCCAGTCGATTTGCCTACGGTTATTGCAAAATTAACGGAGCACATGACTTAATTTGGCTGTGTTAAAATTATCGCAGTGTGGTTATGAAACAGTGTTGTTGAGAAATGGGCACATTGTGCTTTTGAGGTAAAAACAGGCACCTGGTATGAACCGAGTAATGATAGGTCTCATTCAAGTTCCTCCCCCTACCAATGCATCACTGTCATTGGTGAACTCTATCCTCTGAAATATCTTGAATACTTGGTCCTTTCTTTCCACTTGTGCACCACTTGCAAAATCTGTGATGAAAGTTTGTACATATTTACCCAGGGCGACCCCCAGGGATATCGGCATCCCATATGACGAGTTTCGGCGAAATCGGTCAGCCGTGAAACGACTGAAAAGGCGAAATAGGAAATACGCTCTTGTGAGAAATAGGAGACATCATTCACGAATATCTAATGTAATAACCCGAAGCAAATATCCTATCTTGATTTTACACCGTTCCTTTCGTGGGACAACGAACCCCATGTGCAACGCTCGTTAAAAAATCCAAGGTGTTCGTTTCACGAAATGCACGATATTCCCAAAGATACCATTTTCCTATTTTGGACAGTCCACTTGAGAACGGTTTACATCCTTATTGAATAAACATTGCCTTCAGGCTGGATAATATGCACGCCATGCCTGGCTTTAACACAAAAAATTGGTTGGTGAAGTTAAGTTTCTATGATTTATACGATCAATAATATTCTAATACTTAAATTTTTTACAAAAATAACAATCCTATTTATGTAACCTATTAACTTATCTTTTACAGATATTTAAGAGTTTATGCCGATTACAAGAGGACTGTTGGATAAGAAGTACCGAAGTAATGATGAAACGAAAAGAGGCCTAATTATGCGACTTCATTTCGGTTTTATATTCGTGTTATGGTAACGTTTCACTTTTCAATTAATTAATTTTAAAAATTAATAAAGCACAATTTAAGTTTAAGAAGTTTTGTAGACTGGCACAAAATCTTGCCTATTGATTAGGGTTCGATTGTTCCATAATTGACTTGAATTTTAATCAATTCAGCAACATCGCCTACAAACCAAAAACAAAGATAGAAAAACTAAAGTTATCGTCATAACAACACAAGGAAGTACCATGACATTAACAAAACAACGTTTAAAACGAGAGCACCACAGCATTAACGAAACAAAATTAAAAGCAATTACAAACATCATATCATCGACGACAAGAACATCAATGAAAACTTAAATAATGTTCAAACAGAACATTAACACCATCGATCCAACAAGAACGAGAACAGCATGTTGACAAAGCAACAACAAACATCACCTTCATCATCAACAACAAAATCAATGATTACGACTAATAGCCCAGTTGTCAGCATGATAGACTATCGGCTTGTAGACCCCGGGGTCGTGGATTCGATTCTCACCGTGCCCCTGCCCCTTTTTTTTCAAAAGCAGTAACATCAACAAAACTAAACCAAAAATTATCATAATTAATTTCACAAAAGATAAAACACACAACAATCACTGCAATGCAAACACCGTTTTAAACAGACCACAGCATCAATCAAACAAAACCGTAATGAAAATCTAGAGCAAATATCATCATAATCAATGACAAAGGCAACGGTGACGAATACAACAAAAGTAGCAACATCAACAAAGCAAGAACATGAGGACATCATATCCAAGGACATATAGAAAAAATATGCAATTATAACAGAACGACGACAACAACAAAAATAATAAAACAAAAGCAACACAGTAAACAAAATAAGAACAAGAGAATATCAGATACAAGAACAATATTCAGTAACAACCGCCTAAAAACAAGATTCGGAGGACATGCTTATTAGAACAAGCACAGCAAAAGTGTAAGAACAAAAAATAACAAAAAGAACGACGATGTTCAGATGTGAGAACGAAAGACAGAACAAAATCTAGGAGAAGCAGATAGAAGAACAGGAGTAAGAAAATGAAAAACAACAACAAAAATCACTATCAAGGGAAAAAACAAGTACAAAGACAATGACTACAAAAATGAAAATAATACAACAAAAGCAACAACACAAACAATACAAAAACATGAGAACATCATAAGCAAGAAGATAAGATAACAAGAGGGGCACAAACAAGAGAAGGAAAGGGATCAAAAATAAACAAATAAAATAGAACGGGTACAGCCACATTAATAATAAAAACGAAAAAGAATGATAAAAAAAGAATGTGCAGATAGGAGAATGAAAGCAACGTAAAAATAAGAAGAAACGCAAGTAGAAGACAACTAGTAAATGAATAAAAACAACGACAGAAACTGTTTTATAGCTGAATAAAATGCGTAAAACAGGTTCTAATTTGGAGCAGCTTCAACAACAACTAGGATTAGGTCTTCTATTAAGAACAAGAAATTGAGCTATAAAATTAACAATGAAAGGGAATAGTAATGACGATAGTAAGTACAATAAAAACATATAAAAACAAAAAACAAAACAAGAATAATTTAAGGAACAGTTTTAAGCTAGAAATTTCTTAAATACAAATAAAAATCATGAAAATAAAAATTTTGACAATATTTTTTCAAAAATTGCTAATGATATAATTGTGTAATGTAAATTACATGTCTACTACATCGATAACTGCATGTACAAGTGAAAGAACTGACACAAGGCCAAAAGCAAGTACAAGAACCGGGTCAGCAACGTCAACGATGATAAGACGAGAACTATAATTAAAAAAAACCCAGAAAAAGGTCTAAAAAAAGTGACAAGGGGAATGTATGAACAAGAAAATAAATAATGACATTCATTCATTCCTGATGATGGCATGAATTCGAAAGCGTTTGACTGACATCTAACAATAAGCCCACCAGAGTAGGCAGACCGAGCTAAGTAATCAAGTACCGATCATCAGGCTTTCTTTTTAATTGTTAATGCTAGAATTATGTTTTAAAACAAATTTTTACTATTCTAATGTTATTTTAAGACGGCATTTTTATTTTGAACTACTAGTTTTTTCTTTTTTTGGGTAGGGCAGATATTACATAATAATCTACCAATCTTTATCGATGAACGATCTAAACGCTCCTAGATCGAGCATATTTTCACATGTTGCACACACGAGTAGGGCACGGAGGGCGTATTTCCCAACTTGCGGTTTGGGCGTGTTGGAGGTTCGTGGATGGAATTACAAGCAGCCATTCGGTTTGGCTTCCACGACCTGTGAAAAATTGCATGCACTCGTAACCAAAACTCGGCTACGACCCTGCAAAGTGTGAAGGCCAACCTTGGCGAATCTTTTCTGCAATGCTTCCATAGAGAGGTAATTTGTATTACTTATGGCAACGCATTCACCGCAGCTTTTTACACGTCTGAAGGTGCGGCTGACTATTTTTTTACTAATGGATTTTTGTTAAATCAAGGCCTTTTTAGAATTTCTTAAACTTTAATTATATATAATAATAAAACAATAATTATTAATTTCTTTTATGATATTTACATGTTAATAATAGGAATTAATAACATAAACTTTATGTAGTTGTACAAGTTTATTAGCTTACAAAATTGGCCATGTCTAATCATTTTCCCACCCAATACCCTGGATTTTAAAGATCTACTGGAAATATCACATTTTGAGGCCAAATTCCAACTTTTCTCATGTTTTATTTGATCATTGGCGCCCACTCAGCAATTTTTTTATGTATAGCCCAATTAATTTTCATGGGCCTGATAGTTGCAGACGCCTCTAATTTTCCTAGATGGCGTTTCTTTTCTTCTCTTTATATTGCCTACTTTATAACTTTTATTACAAGTCTGTACCACTGTTATGTAAACATTGGTTTTCGCGACCATCTATCGATATAAATTTTACATTTATTATTAAGAAATTTTAAATGTGTTCCAGAAGTCTAGCTCCGGAGCTTAACCACCGCGATTCAACTCTCACGCTAAAAATATAATAAAAAACTCGATTAAAAGAAACTAGGCGGCGTTGGTGGACCGGATAGGCAAAGAAGTTTTCATGTATCAAGAACACTGTCGATAGGTGGCCCTCGAAGGATCTGATTTGTAGAAGATTAGTTATACTCGCCGGATAAGAGTAGGCCATGCGGGGTTACATTACACCGACACTTTTGGGCCAAAGCCCGCGTGTCTACATATAGAGAAAGGTTCCACGTGTCCCACCTAATGAATGGTGCATTCCTTGGATCCATATAGAGTGCGAATAGGAATGCCACCCGATATGACGATCTTTCTTGAGAGAGTATCTGTGTCCCTGTTCCGATTTATGGAGGAAAAAGAATTGTTTGATTGTATATTATAATGATATAATATATTGTGCCCCTAGATTGTGTTTTATACGTATTTATTGGCATGAGTGTGTAATATGAGCCGATGGAGGCATATTACTACTCTTATTGAGTGAATGGTATGTAAATAAAAAAATGTATTTTAGAGAGAGTAAATGGGTTTGGTTTTAGGAACTAGTGCTGAGGGCTGAACTAGCTGTTGGTAGTCCTTGGAGCCCAGCCGAGGTCTGAGGTGGGTGATTTTCCCAATCGGTAATTTATTAGGCATAATTGCCATTACAGGGTCAACTATGCTTTATAGTACATATCAGTGCATAACCCCTTGATTTAAGTTTATATAAATCAGTAATCAGTAAAAATAATGTGAAGACCTGCAAGATATGAACTTACCGCTTGGTCACCATGGTCTGTCATATCTCACTGGTTGACTCACCACTCTTGTGGCTGGTTATGTTATTTATTCATTTTTTATATTTTAACGAAGCACATTTTATATTTGAATATTCTTTTTCATTTTGTCAGTCATTTTCATTAGTCAATCAATATGGTGAGAACCCTTTCTTCGATTCTTTTGCAAGCTTTTAAATACAATATTTTGTTAGCTTTGAAGGAATAATGTTTTCAACCCTGCTTAGTTATATTTGTTATATGTTATATTGGTTCATATTTTACATCCTATATTTTTTAATCAGTGTCGTAAAAATTTCAATTTTTTAATATTGGTTTATGTTTGGTAATGTTAAGTTTTTTTATATATAAAATAATGTAATGTTGACTGTTTAGGAACTTTTGAAAAACTTGTTTGAACTGTAATTTTTTTAATAAATAAATTACCTCTTATTTGTTTTATTCACATTCATGCTGGCTTTATACAACTTACAATATGTAATAAGGTACTTGCAGATTCACGAAAATCTTGTTTGTCAAGCAATTCATAAGTTAGGTCTAAACAATGTCTTTCGAGTTATTTTATAATTTAAAAATGTAATATGTTTTTGCAGAAAAGTAAGGCGAAAACATGTACAAGAATCAGTAAGAGAATATCAACCGCAAAAATTAGTACGAGAAACAATACAATAATACGAAAAAGAACGAGGGCAAAAACAAAATGGACTGAAAGCGAGTAGAAAGTAAAAGAACAAGAAATGTAACCTGACTGTACGTGAGAACTACGTTTGCTGCTTGTAAAAAAAGATACTTCTTGGATAAATTACCTACTTTGAATTATTTATAATAGCGAAGGTTGTGACCATGTATCAAACTAACTATGAGGCGCTGATCGGAGAAGTTGATATTCTTCGATCCTTGAATCTTTAATTTAAACTGCCCCAAGATAGTAGTTTGTATTCAGCTGAGCTATACGCTATTTCACAGTTACTTAGTTTCACGAACATGAATAAATGCTAAATAAGTTACTTACTGAAGTTGAAGAATTGGAACTTATTGTTGGGCGCTTCAGACAATCAACTCCTATTTGAAATCTTAGAGAAAATTATCTCAAACAATTGAGAACGACAAGAACAAGAAGATATGAGCACGAAAGCAAGAAAAAAAAGAAAAGAAAAAGCACAGAAGGAAAAAACGAAACCGGAAAGTGTATCGATAACAGGTCCACGAGAAAGAATATAAAGTTGAAGAGATGAAAGTACAAGAAAAAGAGCGGTAATCTTACAAATCACTAATGGAAAAACGATAAAAAAAATTAATTATAAAACATATAGTGAGTGAAACTAATGCAAAAAACGATAGCATAACAAGGAGAAAAAACGAAACATATAAAAGTATTTCTTTAGTAAGAGAAAGATTATTAGGAAAATTGATAGAACAATTTACAGCAATTAAATAAAAAGCAAGAACAGAAGGAAGAAAAGGAAGAAGGAAATAGGTAAGTGTATCGAGAAAAAAAAGTACATGCGAAAGAATGAATACAAAGTCAAAAACCGGTACAAGATCCAGAGAAATAATCATGTGAATAACTAGTGGAAAAACGACAATTCAAACAAGAACAAAACTTAAATTAAAAAATAAACATAGCAATCACAGCAATAAAACAAAACAGTGCTGCAAAACAGCAGCAAAAACAAGAAGAAACTTAAGCGAGAAAATGAATGAAGATAAGAAGAAATCAACGACAGCGTCATTGTCATATTTTTTCCCATAAAATTGCTAATGCTAGGATTATTTTATAGATAGTTTAAACTTGACAAAAAAATATACTTTTAGAAGAGAAAAAAACAAAATATTGACATTTACCATCCCTGCTCTCAGATCANATATATAAGAGCAAAATTTGAGATTTTTATGAATTAGTAAAAGTTAAAAATGTCGAAACTTACATCTCTTTTTCCTCCCTTCTAGTTTTGTATTTTGTTTATTTTATGTGTAAAGAAAGAAATTTTAATAGTAAGAGATTACCTGTTTCAAAATAATAATAAATTATCCGATGGTTTGTTCGAATATTTTAAGTAAATTAAAGCTTTATCAGGTCAAATTTCATGTTATCAGATTTTAAAAGTATACTGGCTTATGTGGTATGTTCTATTTGATAATTTTGCACTTATAAAAAAGAAATAAGTGAACAGACCCAACATGGAAATCGGAAACGACTAAAATAACGAAACCGTTTCGAAAACGACAACTTAATTTTCACGTCAACGATTATAACAGTGCAACTGGTGAATCTAAGAAATTCGTGGATGGAATGTTTGCACGACGGGTCCTGGAGATAGAATAAACAGACCTGGTTCATTATTGCAACATTCGTGTTTCTCAACTGAGGACTGTTCGGGGTCGACCCGAGTCCACACCGGGTTACTGTAATTTTTTTAAAACTTGATTGTAAATTTATTACATAGCGATCGATTTAATTCCTCATCCAACTTGCACTTTCTTAGAAGATTAATTGATATTGCATTTACTGTTTTCCTGAAACAGAAGCTCTTTGAAAGGCTCAAATCAACTAGCCATTAGTGTTTTTAAACTATAATGGACTTTTTTAATGCTAGGAGGCCTTGCTACTTAAGCAGTTGCAAGAAAACTTATTCCGTTGCCTTAATAGGGAGATGAGTATGAAAAAAGTCTCACTAGATGTAATAAAACCACAATTGATGTTTTTCACCTTCTAAATTAGCCTTAGTCAATTTTTATAAAGCACACTTTACCCAGTAAAAAATACTTAACTCACAACCAAAAAATATCAAGCATGTCATAGCATACATTTTTATTTGTACACGTTCAAAACAATATATAAAATAATTTTAGAATGTAGGAAAAGTGACATTTCACTGTGGCTTCCTACTATTTACAACTAATCATTTTTATATACCAAGAAGTATGAAAAATTCCACAATAATTTGTTGGAAAAAATTTATATTCAAAAAACCACATGCAGAGGGAGGAAGTCTACATATAGATAAATAAAATAAAATAAATGCATATAAAAAGTGTAGATCAGAAGTAAATAAATAATTAAATACATAAATATTTTGATAACTATAAATTTCATAACTTCGACAAGGTTATAAACCAAGTACATTGTGTTTGAAGCATGTCAAGAATTCAAGTTTGATTCATGCCAAAATATCGATAAATAAAAAAAACACCTATAAATGGCCTAAATAGAGAAATTGAAAACAGGAAAGGTTTCATTTATATTTTCAACGCTTCGTGCTCATTTGAGAGATAATTAATATCATTAATTCATATTTTTCTAAAGTCTTTTCGGTGATTCATAAATAATTTTTATTTTTAGTTATAATTGATATGCTCTGACATTTTGCCTCTGCGTTCTATATATTTACCGCGTAATAACACACTAATGTAATGACAAGGTTTGTTTTTTGTGTAATTACATGTAATTATATGTAAAGGACAAATTTTAACGCTTTTATTTAGATTTAAATTACGTTTACTGATTTGAAAAAGTTGCTTATCGACCCAGATTGCGGTGACCTGTTTATACTCAGAAAATTAGACATATTTCACTTTTATGAGATAGACAACATAGAAAATGTCTATTTTTCAAATGAGGTGTATAAAGACAAATTAAGAACACGGACACTTTTCAAACAGTACATCAATGTGATGATACGTAAGACGTAAGGACTAAGGAAAGTTCAATTCTCTTTTTTATATAACGTTTTGAAGTTTGGTTGACGGGTCCCTGGGATAACAAATCACAAATAATCCTCCAACACAGAATGGTTTCATAAAATGCAAAGAAAAACTAAAGAGGTGCTAGAACACAGTAAGTTCATGCTAAAATAACCCTCACCAAGACTGGCAAACTCATTACTGCAGTTATAGAGGGCTATCAGAGGTGCGACCGGCATCTGGGAAAACACTTACAATATGATCCCATGGCATATGACCCCATTTGAGGGTCGAATGAGTTTTTTTATTGCTTAGTGTTGATTTTGGTCCAAGTGGGTGTCTGAATAGTTCCTATCTTTCGTTAAATTTTTGACGTTTAATCTTGTATAAAATATGCTATCTAAGTAAAGCACTAGGTAGCTGTCTCAGTTGGATTACCTTGTTGGTTATTCGCATTGTTGGGCAGGTTTGACGTTTGAGCATAAACGTAACTTATTTGCTTTTTTACTCGGTCAACCTGATCCGCCTACGGCACCATCCGTAATGAAGTTCAGATATTGTCGGATTGCTTCTTTGGCGAGGAGAGGATTGGAGTGTATTGATAAGATCCCTAACCAAACAATAAATAATATCAAACGAAAACAGGTGGTAAAAAAAGCTGAAGAAAAGGCAGATAGAGATGGAAAAAATAAGCAACATGATTTCAACTAACAAACTAATTAACAAAAGCCACCCTACAAAACTAAGACAAATCATAATACAAATAGTTCACAAAACGGTTTTTATTACTAATAATTACTAATGGTTTTTTTTAAAAACACAATCACCCCGGGGGCTCATAGAACATCGTAGTTTAAAAAAAATAAGTAACTCAATTCAATAGTTGAAAGTAGTTTGTCGTTGGTGAACATATTGCACCAAAATACGATTAAAAAACAAATTCACTGCTAGAAGAATATACCAAATAAATTACAAATCAAAGCTTACACAAAATGAAAAATTCAGAATTGTACACAAAACAAACTATTAATTTAATAAGACATACCACTGGTTAACTTTTAACAAGATCAAAAACAAACGAAAAAACTGTATACTATACGTTGTTGAACAATATACTGCAGCATGGAATTTTCTTTATTAACGGAACTTGCGAAAGACGAGTCCAACATTTATGCATTTTTAGGAAGTCTAGTGGATTTAGAAATGTAATTAACACTGAAGAGGACTCATGTCATGATGTCGAAAACGTTCTGTTAATAAAGAAAATTCCATGCTGTAGTATATTGTACAACAACCTACAGTACAAGTGATACAATTTATTGTAGAGTAAACAGCAAAAATATTTAAGCATTATTTAAAAAAATAATAGAACTATGTATAGAAATACTGCAAAGTCCAAATTTGCTTAAAATTACGCCAATGGAGTAATCAGATATCAACAGACAAATACGAAAAATCCAGAAGGTCCTACAAAGTCAATGATGATTTAATTACACAAAACATGTAATTTACTCTTTTCCAAGAGTCCCGTGAAAGATTGAAACAAATTTAAATTTCTTACAGATACCATTAGAGTTCGTGGTCCGACTGACCAATTAATTAATCTTTAACTGATATTTTAGAGTTGAAATAAACGGAAAAACATTAGTTTCGTGAACTTAAAAAGAATTTGCCAAAACACATTTTAAAGCACACCATTAAAAATAACAACAAAGAGACAAATTTTTTTTTATTGAATAATGCTAAGAAGAAAAAAGAAAGCAAACTTCCGCAAGCTCTCCTTTTCATTTCAGTTTTACCCGATATTACAAAAAGAACGGGGTGAGAGACAGCAGACAAACATTCACTGAAGGTGCCTAATGGTTTTGCTTATAAAAATAAAAATAAGAAGTTCTTTTATTTATTTTTTGGATAACAGATTTTCCCAAAATAATTTTTTCCTTCCATATATAATAATCCGTACAAAGCTTGCTACAAATATGACGTCCTTCTATCAAAATATTTGGCTCATTAGAACATTATCTTCAGCTTTTATTTGGGTACATAATGAAATAAATACATTATATCATGCACGGATGTGGTAATTAAAATTAAAAATTCAATATTAATGCGATTGGTTAATGAACCTGTTGGTCGTTTCCGATTATTTTCGCTTGTCCATCCTTGCTGTTTTGGTCTGCCCTAAGAGTGTCGGCTTTTAGACGTCTTTATATCTCATTAATAGTAACTTTAAATTGAAAGAGATCAAACTGAAGATGGCGAGAAGCAGGGAGACTAATCTGCTGAATAACTGGGAGAATGAGCATCAACAATTTTTTTAAACTTGTTATTTATATTTAAAAAAAGTTTAATAACGTTCAACTGTCAAATGTGAATAAATTTGGTACGTCTACTTTCTCAACTAATTTAATATTTGTATAATTTGAAGGAAATTAAGTTCCGGGGTTCTTACCCAATTAGAATGCACAAAATATGGATGTACTCTTTACAGAGTGTAACCAGCGAGAATAGGCAGATCATAAAGAGATCTTGTTTCTGGTAACAATAAAAACATTAATCGCCCTGAACTTGACCCAGTTCATTTCGTTGCTGATTGAATGGGCGTCCAAGAACAAAGACCGTCGACCTTTAACGATTGACTTTCTTACCTCCTATACGATTATGTCATAGTGGCGAGGTTGCATTTAAAATGAAAACAATATACTCCAGAGGGGAAAAAGTTCGGACACACCTAAGACCCGATACAGAGCGAGCCGGTCGAAAGTAAAAGTCTTCACGTGGAGGAGGGAGGTCGGGCAGTGTCACACTCCGTCTCACGTTGTATGTCAAGTGCAGAACCCGTGAGGAAATATCTACAAATCAGTTTTTTTTTATTTTAAGAATTGGGTGTGGTGTAAGCCGATTGCGCCAATACGTGTTCCCACACTATGCCAAAATCTGAACGAATGGAATAGATTAGCCAATATTTCTTGGCTGTATTAATAACCAATTTATTAACTAGCCTATTGGAAACAATCGGGATACTCGTTTCGAAAGACTGAGCACGCCTTCCCACAGGTTTTCGCACTCACAACACGCGAAACAATTAACTATTATAATTAGGTATAATCAATATAATTTCGTAATATAAATTTCACGTACATCGCTAACATTATATANTGTACTATTCTATTCGATTCTAGCGCTTATTTTAATATTTTTAAAAAGATAGTTCCTACTCACAGGAAGTATAATTAACTATGGTCCTAATCTTAACAGTTTCGGAGTTATTTCACTTTTTCTGATTTTTTAAGATTTCACGACCTTACGTCAAGTAAACAATGATAACTCAAAAACTAAAGAGTTCTGGACAAATCCGTTGATACCAATGAAAACTACGTCAATTTTCCAATAAGATGTGATCAATATTAAACTTGTAAATATTCGTGAAATAAGCGTTTCAGTAGCAAGAACATTGAAAAATATTTTTTTTTTCAACGTTGAAAAACTTACTATGGTGATACCTAAACTACTATTTCCAAACTTAGAGACTAGCAAATTTCAGAAAGCGTACTCCATTTAATATTCTTTTTAGTGGTGTAATTGCTTTTTTAATTACTTTTTTCAGAGATGAAGAAATTGATGGAGGAAAAGAAAAAACCTTGGTTGACGGATTGGTAAGGTGGAAAATTAAAAAAAAAAAAAAAAAATTTAACTTAATTGCTTAAGAATTTGTTGAATGTGATGTTGATTAGTGTGTTGATGTGTGTTTGATTAGTGTTGATTGATGTTGACTAGTGACCGTTAATCGATAATTATTCAGAAATACACAACACGCGAGAATGGCACAATTACACAGAAATACTTTGAGTGAGTAGAAATACTTTGATTGAATATATATAAATCACTTTTTTCGACATCCTACATGTGTACATCCTACATTTGTTAAAAGTAAACAATGTTTGTAAATCCCAGGACCTGAAGATGATCTCAATATAGATAGAAAAGTTTGCACGATAAAGAAAATGTTTTTCTGAAACCTACATCACACCAGACCGCATCTCACGATTTCTGAATAAATTGTTAAATGTTTTTTAATTTTGATTCGAAATACTCTCCACCCGCCGCAATGTATTTTCGACGCGCTGCCGTCGCATTAAACGGGCAAAACCCGTATGTAAGATGTATATCAACGTATTCTTCATTAGAAAAAGTAGCCATAGTGTTAACACTATATTACACAGATAACTAAAAACATTTTGAATCTTTTATTCCGAAGATTAATAATGCAATAATCCTTTAATCAAAGTTGCAGCCGTGTTGGTAAATAAGTAAACACTTGCACTATTTCGGATTCGAACCCAAATTAAAAACAAAAGTTTAATAAATGCATTCAAAATTTCCTTAAGTTTTTTTAATTTTCCACCTTACCAATCCGTCAACCACGGTTTTTTCTTTTCTTCCATCAGTTTCTTCATTTTTGAAAAACCTAATTAAAAAAGAAATTACACCACTAAAAAGGATATTAAATTGAGTACATGTTATGAAATTTGCTGGCCTCTAGGTTTGGGAATAGTAGTTTAGAATCACTTAGCAAGTTTTTAAACTTACCTAGAGACCTGCAAATTTCAGATATTTCATTTGGATTTTTTTTTTCAAAGTTCTCGCTACTAAAACGCTTATTTCACGAATATTGACAAGTTTAATATTGATCACATCTTATTGAAAATTTGACGTAGTTTTCATTGGTATCAACGGATTTGTCCAGAACTCTTTAGTTTTGGAGTTATCATTGTTTATTTGAAGCAAGGTCATGAAATCTTAAAAAATCAGAAAAAGTGAAATAACTCCGAAACTGTTGAGATTCGGACCATAGTTCCCAATATCCAAAATTAACTGTCTACANGAAACGTTGGCACGATAAAGAAAATGTTTTTCTGAAACCTACATCACACCCGACCGCATCTCACGATATCTGAATAAATATATATATATATAATTAATTAGAATTATGATATCAAGTTTTGCTTAGCTGTCTGCTTTTGCATGAGAATGGTAGATTAAGTAAACAATAAATTAGGCTTATATAGCGTACAGCATACTCTCAAAAACACACGCTACTTTAACAAAGATTTTGCAATTAATATGAAAACTGAGTTATGAATGAGTGATGAACCTCAGTTGGTCGTTTCTATTATGCCAGTTTGACTATCTTTGCCATTTTCTGCCTTTAAGAATATTTTGTCAATTTCATTTTGTATCCGATTCTACGCCGTCTATAAAACCTCTTAAGCGGTACTCTTTTAGACCATAATGATATCAATAAAGATTGTAGTAGGAAAATAAGACCAGCTGATACAAGGAGAAAGAAAATTGCCGAGGCAAGATAAATAATTAGTAAAAAAGACTATTATAATGATTTAACTGAGTGAATGGAATGCAAATAGGAAAGAATGTATTTAAAAGTGAGTGAGAGTGCGTAGGGGAGACTACTTACGTTGACCTAGCTGTTGATAGCCTCTAGTCAGATAAGGTCGACTTATGACCCAAGGTGGGTAATTCTCCAGGCCTGACGGTAATTTATTGTGAATTACAAAAGCTTGAATTGCCGGTGGGCTGAGAGAAATGATAGGCTCAACTCTTTACACTTGTGTACCGATTTACATCCGCGTGTAGGTTTTAGATTATATAAATAGTAATCAGTATAACGATACACGAACCAACCATTGAAGATGGCGGAATGCCGAACACGACATGCGCCAAAGTAGCGAGGATAGGCGGACCAGGAAGAGGCAGTCTGTAACAACATCTTTAATTGATTGCTCACCAGGTTTGAATTTTAATGATTCCGTGATTTATTTGATTATTACACCGTTTTGTGTACTATTATTAAGACATAAAATAGAATTGATGATTGGTTCTGCTCTGCGAGTCGCTAAACTCATACTAAACCGGCACATGGTCACTTACTTGGTCCTCTACACAGTGCCGACAAAACAGAGGTAGAAAAAAAGACCCAGTAACTTAAAGAGAAAATATATAAAAACGAGCAACGATAAAGAACATAAGATAGAGATAAAGATAAAAAAACAAGCATGAGTATGATAACATACAAAATCAGGAGCAAGAAGAAAATAAAGAGCAAGCACTAAGCAAATGAAGATGAAAATATTCAAGTACACAAGAGCAGAAGATGTAAAAGATGTCAGGGCAAGAACGAATAATTTCTACGAGATTATAATTACACATAAGCCATTTATTACACGGTTTTGTGTAGTGAATGAAATAGAACATGAGGTAGAAAACATACACAAAGAAAAGAAACAGATAAGAATTATAACGATCAACAATAAAGAAGTGCTAGACGAAACACTCATAACTTATAATTACCATCCCTAATTATCATAAAGACATTATAAATAAGTTGTATTAAAAACAAGCATAAGAACGATGTTGAAACAATTTTTTTTCGTGTACAGCAGTATATTTCTTTGTCTATATTGATCATATATTGAAAAAGGTAAAACATTCTATAAATAATATAGCTAATTTTTTAACTATAAGAATAAAAATCTTTCTAGAATATTATTTATAATTGTTTCTTAATATCGTTCTACTTTATTAAATCTTGTATAAATTAAAGTTCTAATATTCTAAGGCACCATCCTAAACAATTAACTAGTTTAACTAATGAAATTTAAAAAGAAATAAAATAAAACCGGTTATTAAAACACTTGAACCCGTTTGGGACGTGATATTGAACTAGTTTATTAACATTGAAAAAAGTTGTACGGCAAATTTTAAAAACATTATATTAATTAATGGACAAGCGATTGTTTAAATGAAATTTTAAACTTTGCCGCACGTGAGATTTGCCAAGAGAATATGAAAAATATCAAAGTTAAACAGCAGAAAAAATGTTCTGTTAAGAAAATGCAAATTTTTTCCTTATTCAGCATAAAGACCAGACCTCGACCCTTCGGGTTACTTATTGTTGCACAGGTCACTTTTTTCAGACCAAACATTCTAAACAAACGGTAAAAATAGTGTTAAGCTTTTCTTTAATACATCCTACGAGTTTGTCAATAGAGATAGTAGTTATAAAATAAAAATGTCTCTAATAAAAATAATACAAGAACACATAAAATTTTTTCATAAAAACACTAGACAATGGCTGGTAGAATAACAATAATTAATAAGTCAACTATTTATTTCTTGCTCAGTTCGAATTTTACGTTAGTACATACACCTTTTTCTAAATTCCCGTGGCCCTGGACATACGAGATGAGCTATCTCTTGGACGTTAACATAATGCACGTTTACACTCTGTTTTACCTCCATGGTTGTCTTGACGGTACGAACTTAACGATTTTATTTATGGTTTATTTAAGTTTATACATTCATTTCTACTTTACATACATTCATTCATTTAAGGTGGTGGAGTACTCGACATTCCTCCATCAACCCTCTCACATCACACATTTATGCTAACAAGTACATTCACGCTAAGAAATAAATTCACTCTCAACACAAGCTAGGTATACACAACTATCATTACTATATACAACAGAACAACCTAGTTTCCTTCAAGAATAGGAACTGGGGATCCGAATACTCGCTGCCGTCCTCAAGCGCAATTTTAAAATCGGGTGCCATTCCTGCGCGCTCTCTGTATGTATCCAAGGAATTGTACCCTTCAATCTTAACATAAGTGAAGTTGTTAGCACTATCGACAAACAGTCGTGTTCAATAATGATTATTATGTATTACAGAAAGTGTGACAAAAAATTAGTCAAACGTTTTTAATTGTGATGATGCTTCAATGGGAGAACGTCAGGGGAAAAAGTAGTTCAGTTTAACATTGAAATTGTACAAATAACCGACTTTCAACAGGTAATTATTCCAACTAGGAAAGTGTGTGCAAAAACAGAAATGAAAAGTTAAAAACGAATAATTACTAAGAGAGAGGTGGAAAAATATTCAGCAGTCGATTTAAATTACATTCCATGTTGCAAATGATGTTTAAATTGCTTAATTACGCTTGGAGGCTTGCGAGTTTATCGATCAATGTATATCCATAAGATAATCTATTATCCAATAAATGTGCAATAGGAATATAAATTTGATTAAACAATTGAAACGACCACAAGTTAGATAATCGGGCCAGAGGCACAATTTCATAATAGTGCTCTCAAAAAAATTAGGCTGTTAAAAAATGATTTAGGTCGTTAAGAAGGGCTTAACATTCCTCGTCGGTTTTTCATCTACAACACGCACATATAAGAACATTGGAGCCGTTGGCTGTTTATATAGTATATCCTATCGTACAAAATCAAATTGCATATTTGACATGGTGTGTGATACAAATCATCTTTTTTTTTTAAATAAAAAACAATAGAAATATTCTATTTAAGCCTAATAGATTGGTTTATACGCTAGGATAAAAATGCAATTCTTCTACTACAACCGAGTTGAAATAGTGAGAAAAATGTTCTGCTCTGATGGTCTTTTTGTACAGTATGCCGTCTATTATTCCTTTGGGATAAGGATTTGTCATACCTTTCTTGGTTTGCGCAACATCTGAGAACTGTTATATTCATATTGTTTCTTATTGTTTGGTCAATATTAGAATCTTCCGTAGGTCGTTCCATACAACATTGGCCTTCACCCAGATCACTACGACCTCGGTTCCTAGATCTGCAATCCTTACTGTAGGCCTATGTGACCAATTATTTGTGGCATTCCTTAGTTTGGCTGTCTGTCATGAAGGCCATTTTTATTTGCCCTTGAGTAAATTCCTCTGCCCATTGTCTGCCTTTTTTGGACAGGTAGATTCTCAGTTAATTCATTAAGAGCATGCTTAGTTTATTTGATAATTCATGCTTGTTAACCTTTTCGGCCATTGCAGCAAATCATTTGATCTGCGAAGCAAACAATTGTCTTTGGCACACGAGCCGAGTTCTATGACAATGAGGCATTTGCATAAAAAATGTCACGTCCTTTCGATTATATACACATCTAGAGTTTTAGTGGTTTCGTTTGGCTAGATTTCCCCTCAAAGTTTGGACAACCAGCTTTACAACGCAATGCCTTTTTGGATTCAGTTTGAGTCCAAATTCTGGTAATATATTCCATCGAGCAAAAGGGACATTTAATTTACCCTACCAGGCTTGGGAACTCTTTTAAGAGCTAATATGTCAAAGTGTCAGATGGACCAAATAGTTAGTGATGGTGATGTAATCATTAACTCTCAGCCCAAAACATCGTAAATAAATTCGTATTTTCAAATATTGGTAATAAGGAAAATTTCTTCGAAATATGAAAGCTGTTAAACAAAAATCAAAAAGTATTTTTTCTGTTTTTTGGACGAGAATTAGTTGTTTTCCTATTTATTTAGTTTTTTAACTCCACCTCTGCTCGATGGAACTTACTTTTCAAACTCATTTCTTTTTGGGAGAGTCTGTACATTAGGTTTAAGCATCGAATTGCAACAAGTTTTCAAGGTCATATATCATGATATCATACTCCCAAAACATTTTTAGTCTATTATAACCAATATTTTTTTCGTTATGCTACGAATTCGTAGTTTTGGTTTTACAAAATATTGATTCATTAACTTTTGCTAACCACCAGATAAAACCTATTATTGTTCTAAAAAATGAACAAAAAAATCCTTTCGATGAATGAGGAGGTTTAGGGAAAAGTGTACCGAAAGGGGTACACCGAAAGTACAAATTTTCAGGAAAAGCGGTTTTCAAATCGAGCTCGAATTTTTCCTATATGTGCTCATTTTAACCAACAAAAACGTTATTACTCTCAACTTGCAGTAGAGAGCTAATAGTCGATATTTTTTTGTTGTGAAGGTAGTTTTTGCATAGAATATACATAAAAGAATAGACTTCAAACAGTGTAAAGGATTGTTCATAAAGGCAAGATATACCAGAACACATGGTTCGCAACTTCCAAAAATTATTTAAAACACTTCTAAAGTTCAAAATCTTATAGGACTAGTTAGATTCTGTAATAAAAGGTTGTAGTTGATTAAAAAATGCCTCTTACTTCTTTAAGTTTATCTTTTTTACCTCAACTCGAGCGCCAAGTCCGTCTTTATTTTCAACACCTATTTGAATCACACACCCTGCTTTCCAAGGGAAGACAACAGTTTTACAAATTTCCGATATTTACAAGAACCCAATTCTCCATATGGACTAATGGTACACAATAGTCGTAATATGCCACCCACTTCTCAATCCGTCGTTTCCATAGACTTTCTCTGCCCCGGATCATGCAATACTTCAAAGTTCACCTCCTTGTAATGTGGACTGGAATCCTATTTTTTAAATTACCTTAATTTCGTCGGATGCAGGTTTATGTACTGCGATTTTTTTTAAAACGTTATTGAAAGTTGAAGTGTGTAAACGTTGCTAATTAGTTTCTTTTTTTAGACTTTAATAATGTCAATATCGATAGATCTCGTTTATATTTTATTATTGTCTTGATATATTGCAGATGCATAAAGGGGAAATGGCCTTTGGCTGAGTCGGGAAAGTGCGTAATGTGTATAGACGCTGAAAATTGGTATCGCGAGGTACAAAATCAATTAAAATACAACTGCGAGCGTGTTGGAAATGAATAACTGCGAAACCCATGTTATTGTTGCAACATGGCAATTTCAGTGTCGTAACAGGCGTAGTACAGCGTGAGTTCCATCCATTCAAATATTTAACGGAAACTTTGAAATCGAAAAGAGCTTACATGTATTTAAAACGGTATCTAGGTCGATCGGGGCACTCCTTCTTTCATCATTCGGGCAATGCATTTGGGCAGAGCCGCGAGTCTCGAATTCTCAACCGTGAATCAGTCCGTACACTCTATTTCAGAAGCGATTGTTATTCACCGGTTTTATAATAATGATGAGAGCCCCTAGCAATCTGCTTCTTTCATAAATTGGCTCACCGTATGAGATCAGTGTCTCTATGCTAAGATAGAAGGCATCTGACATTTTGTTTGAAAAGGCTGTTTTTAGAAGATGAAGTATGTAATTGTATTTCAGAGGCATTTGGAAATGTCCAATCGCCCTGGCATTAGTAAAACGGAGAGACTCGATGGAATTGGACGATTTAGATGCCGAATTAAACTTGTTTGACGAGGGGCCAATTTGTAGTTCGGTCGTTTCTAGTCAAATTCACACATCCAAACAAGGTAACAAAAACGCATAAGTATACTACTAAACTCAAACATGATTTCAAAATCTTTAAATCCTGGGAAAACATAACAATCTGACGATATCTTGGACGCCAGGGCACAAAAAAAGTTTGGTTAATAACAACTTTAATACTGGCCAGAAGTGGATATGCCAGATAGATTATAGATCTAAAACCTATAATTGAGATAGCAAGTCAAACTTAGAATTAGACAGGTTGAAACTCGGAGGAGTGAGTATATATCGCATCTTAGGAAACGTCTTCACAACGATGATCAATAATGATCCTATTATTCCAATCCTTGTGAGGCACTCTCAACACGACACGCAAGAATGGCACAATTACACAGAAGACAAACACTTTGAGCCTGAATATGATCTCAATAAAGATCGAAACGTTGGCACGATAAAGAAAATGTTTTTCTGAAACCTACATCACACCAGACCGCATCTCACGATTTCTGAATAATTATCGATTAACGGTCACTAACCACCACACAATGATCCTATTTGTAGGTTATGCGAGGAGGAAAAACTGCTACCCATATTACCTTCAAATGCGATGCAATCGGACAATGGAGACGTAACCTAGGGTACTAAGTAGAGTCAGCGAAAAGAATTGCATCAATGATCTGCATTTTCTGGAAAGAACAATTGAGTCAATTGAACTGAACTAAAGAACTAGGAAAATTTATAAGCCAAGGCCGAAAGGATGCAGTGCTTGAGTTATACCAAACCAACATCATCATTATGTTTCACTACAAAAAGGTTAATCTTTGCTTGGTAATTTTGATCCTCTTAATACTGGATTTTGTTTGGTTTCTTATTGGTTTATTGTGCATTGGTAGAATTTATTTTTATGTAACAAAACTGGGCTCTGAGAAAAGCATGCTCATTGCTTGTTGAGTCTTAGGCATGTTCAGTGAATTTTGATTCCCGTTATGCAGTCCTTCTTTTCTTAAAGCCCAATGCTGTTACGAAAAACAAGCACACAAGTAAAGCAAGCTAACATAAAAAAACATGCATGCACAGCATATACAAAAAAATAACTTTAGTGCTCCAATTATATGTTATCAGTCTTTACAATTTTGCAATACAAACTCTGAAGCCTTTTATAAAAAGAAAAACAGATGTCAAATTTAGCAGTTTGATTATTCTGGTCCGCCTATCATCGCTGGTTTGGTCTGTCAGATGCGGTTTGGCATTTTTCTCTTTTCAGCGGTGATCCCTCACAACTCAACGCAGCTAACCACGCCAAGATAATGTTAATTAAAAGATGACAAGTTGACGACGTCGGACGGACCAAAACAGTGAGGATAGTAGGACCGAAATGATTGGAACCGAATAAGGACAGGTCAGTCAAATTGCAGACCCCACGAGAAAATCGTAACAATTTAAAAAATCGTCAAATTTGTCAAGAGTCCGTAATAATGATCTATCTACCCCTTTTGATTAAACACAATTAATTATAATTATCAAAAATTAAGCAAAATGGAAGGTATGAATTTATTTTTAGGACCTACCAATCATATAGCATTTTTGAAACTAGCAGTAAACTTCGCTAACCTGACAACCCCCTCGTAGTTGTCCCGGTTGTACCGAAAGATTGCTCAGTGTGTCACACTTTGTCAAAGAGAGGGACCTTGGCCCCTTACAGGGAGCGAGTAGGCATGGTATCCGACATAAAGCCTTAGGTACGAGAGTGTGTCGTTGGATCTCCTGTTCCATATCCTGTTACATTTAATATGTATCTGTGTGAATGAGTGAGAGCGCCGATCGTTTGGTTTTGCCTATCTTTGCTGTTTTGATCTGTCGCCTGGCCTGCAGGCCAGGGTGATTGGGGATGACCAGACTATAAGTTCATCATCCTGCAGATCTCTAGAAGAATTTTCACTATTTAATAAAAAGTGTATTTTTATGGCTTATTATCATTTTTATATTTATTTTATCCTGTGTTCGTACAAAGAAACGAACGCACTATCAAAAGAAATACCAGCAAGCATATACAGTGCAATAAAACTGTGACTATGTTCGATTGCCTAGCGTTTTGATTATTAAATCACCGTCATGAAATGACATTAAATCATAAATTGCAATTAAAATTTAGAAATGTGTGGTGTCTAGTGACCGTTAGTCGATGATTATTCGGAGATCGTGAGATGCGGTCTGGTGTGACGCAGGTTTTAGGAAAACATTTTCTTTATCGTGCCAATGTTTCGATCTTTATTGAAATATTAAAATTTAGGTAAATTTAAAGAAACTTTTTGAGGACATTGTCTCTTTCAAAATGAAATTAAAGGGTTTGAAAGATCAAAAGTTAATAAGAATGAACAGGGTCAGGCAGCTTTGACGATGGTGTAATTTTCTAAGTTTCGTCATCCTCATTATCAGAGATAAAACTGTACTAATTAAAAACAGTGATATTCTTACTATACAGAGTCAAAAATGCAACAGATTAAAAAGAAAAAAAGAAATGATTAAATTGTGGAGTGAGGAATTATCATTGACATTGTTATCATTGACATGGCGTTCCACGGAAAATGGGCCCGATTTTTAGGGACTTTTCGAACTTCGCAATAAGCAAAATGGTATTAAGACTATGCAATATACATTGTTGTAATAAACCTTCATGAACCAAAAGCCATGAAGAAAATAATATATAAAAGAAAGAAATATATTAATTTTGCTATTTAAATAGTCTATAAAAAGTTGCCGAAGCTGAAAATGTTTTGAAGATTTTTCATTTAGCCCCACACCCGACAAAATAAAATACGAGGTTACGAAACCTAATTGGCCGAAAGAATTCATTAAAAAAAATTAACTATCAAATTAAACTGTTTAGAACAGTTGAGAGAAAAAGAGGAGAGAGAGAGAGAGAGAGAGAGAGAGAGAGAGAGAGAGAGAGTGAGTGAGAGAGAGAGAGAGTGTGAGAGAGAGGTCGTACGTAAAAACCAACAGCCTCTGAATTTCATCACCTGAACTTAATTAGGGTTGTGAAATTTCGCTTGAAGGTCTTTGAGTTGATGAACTGTCGCCTGTCTTCTTGCATTGGACAGCCTAATCTCGCTTTTATTCTGTCGTCAGAATGGTGTCCATGTTTTGAGTTTCCCAGCCAGCCTGCTTGCACAATTGTTACTTTTATGAGACCGATTAAACATTTCGACATAAGAGATATAACTTGCGCGGCCGTATTGATATTAATCGTTCGTCATTGTCATTGTGTCGCTTAGAACTGCTTCATAACAGTCTTCTGTTCAATTCAGTTAAATTATGATTTTCTGAGATATAAAAGAAACCAGGAAAAACTTAAGAATTTGTCTGGCAGAAACAAGGGACAAAACATTGTCCTACATCATTAAAAAAAATAATGCACAGGATTAACTATTCACTAAAATGATTCCGTATAATTAAAAAAAGTCAGTTGATGTACTGTAGTGCTGGATTATTTTGCAAGTTTCGCACCACGGTTTGATGTAGTGGCAAATGGTGAGTTTAACAACTAGAAATTAATATTTCAAAAATCCCGTTGCATAACTATTACATGCCATTTAAGAGGGATTTGTGATATCTAGGTTTTATATAAGAGATCGGGACTGCCCAAGGGTTAAAATATAATGCATTTCGGACTAATCGAAACACTTTCTCATATTCAAGAAAAAGAAGGTGCGAACGAGGGCATGCGTTTTATTTATTTGCGTGCTTTCATTATACATAAGACGCGGTGGGAATTGAATTAGTTTTATTTAAAATTTCCCAATCAAATAAACATGCTTTGAAAATGGATTGGATTTGAGCATAACACTTCTGGCATTTCATCGGAAATTTGTAATTTACAATAAATCACCGGTAGGACTAAATGAATTACCCACCCCCGGGCAGTCCCTCTTCAGTCTTATCCGTCTAGTCATCGAGCTTGGGCTTCAGGTGCTATCACAACAGCTAGGTCATTTACAAAGGCCATTATACAAATTAAATCCAAAATCACTCACACTCCCACTCATTCTTAAATACATTCTTTTTGATTTTTTTGAAATGTGTTAGATAGATGGATTGATTGGGTAAGTAGATAGATAGATGAATATATTGGATAGATAGATAGAGGGAGCGTGTGTTTTTTCCTATTGCTCGCAAATTTGATTATAGGCGTTATAAATATTTATAATTTGAATTATAGTACAATTATTGAATAATTTTTTCTCGTTAGTTATCTTTCTTGTTAAAATAAAGGACATATTGTTAATAAAACTATGAAAGTGACGTAAATATTTTGCTTCCATAACATCCACCATTGGGAAAAGTAAGCAAAATCAACATCTTCATCTTTATCCTTACACAAACGAAAAGTGAGCAGCCGAACTGCCTCCAGTTTTGAATAGAGCTTTATATGGAGAGGTGTAAGTAGGACCTGTTTTGAACATGCCCGCTTAATGCCGTGTGAGCCATGCAGTAATTTCAAAATCGGAACAGAGTTGTGATTGTATATTAGGGAAATATATTATCTTGTGTCATTTTTGTTGTCATAGCATTTATAGGCAGATATATGGATATATGGATTGTTAGGATAAATAGATAGAAAGAGAAGTGTGTGTGTGTGTGTGTGTGTGTGTGTGTGTGTGTGTGTGTGTGTGTGTGTGTGTGTGTGTGTGAATGTATATGTGTATGAGAGAAAGAGAAAAAGAGAGAGAGAGAAAGAGAGAGATTGGGAGAGAGAGTATAGAGAATGGGAAAGGAGTTTGTGAGTGTTTTTGAGAATAAAATGTGTTTTGCAAGGTAAAGAAACAGGGAAAGAGAGAGAGGGAGAGAGTATAAAGAATGGGAAAGGAATTTGTGAGTGTTTTTGAGAATAAAATGTGTTTTGCAAGGTAAAGAAAGAGAGAAAGAGAGAGATAAAGAGAGGGGGTATGTGTTTGTTTCTGAAAGAGAGATAGACATAACAAAAACAGATTTATGAGATACATTGGCTAGATAAATAGATATATTGAAAGATAAAGTGTGTGATTGTTTTCCAGAAAAAAGAAGTTATGCAAGGTAAAAAAGGAGAAAGAAAGAGGAGTGAGAGAGTATAGAGAAAGGTAAAAGAGTTTGTGAATGTTTTTGAGAAAAAAAATGAGTTTTGCAAGGTAAAAAAGAAAAAAGAGAGAGCGAGAGGGAGGGAGGGAGGGAGAGAGAGAGAGAGAGAGAGAGCGAGAGATAGAAAGAAAGAGGGTGGGAGAAAGAGTATAGAGAAAGGGAAAGGAGTGTGTGAGTGTTTTTGAGAATTAAATGAGTTTTGCAGGGTAAAACAGGAGAAAAAGAGAGAGAGAGAGAGAGAGAGAGAAAGAGAGGGAGAGAGAGAATGTGTGTTTTTCTGAACGAGAGATAGTCATAAGAAAAACGGATTTATGAGATACATTAGCTAGATAAATACATATATAGAAAAATAAAGTGTGTGAGTGTTTCGAGAAAAAAGAAGTTATGCAAGGTAAAAAAGGAGAAAGAAAGAGGTGAGAGAGAGCGAGAGTGAGAGAGGAAGGGAAAAACGAAACTTACATTTTTACATTTTTTTGCTATCATTCACATTTACAATATCAAAAAGAGATTTGACATTATATGTGACGTTTGAGACTTTACAAAACGTATCATTTCGACACGAAAGAAGTCCTAGAATCGCGAGACCGGGAACGCAAAACCGAGGCGAATGGAAAAAGCGTTAATGAGGGCGGTTGTAACGTTCATGGAAAGGAGGCCCGAACCCCTGGGAGGGCGAGAGGTGAATATCGTGTGAAGAGAAAGGAGTGATAGCAGTGTGTTTAGAGTAGTGCATGGCACTGACATTGGGTCCGTAATGTCCAGCGACAAGGGCGCACAATCACCGGGCCGGACCCCGGTATTAAACCGGATGCTGATTGATAGGCAATCCATCTCGTTGCATTACACCTTGCGCAAGCTATATTTTTACGCAACCGTACGATTTGGACCAATTTTTTCCCTTTGGAATTCAAAGGGCAAATTGACCGGCTTGGACCAATTGTTTATTTCCTAACTAACACGTTTTTAAAATAATGGTTGCTATTTTTATGGCGCACAGCCTATTTCGTGGTTTCCCGTGGCATTTGAACTTTTAGTTCGCTAAAACATATCAAAATTAAGTTTAGGATGGATCATCAAAGTTGTGAATATATAAATAACAACCGTTTCAATATCGAATTAACCGTAACGAATTATTTAACATAATGTGTTTCGAAGTACTGTGTCACAGGTGAAATTCGTCTTTACTCGTACTGGAATACTGAGCTATACATTTTTTTCAGCAAAACAAACAAATAAAAATACAAAATGGAAATCAATAACGAGCTTTTCAGGTTGAGTACCTAAGTAAGGTGCAATTATCCGAGCCATATATTTTCAAAATCCTGTTTATGGATTGATAGATAGATAGATACATAGAGAGAAATAGAATATAGTGGATGTGTCTTATTCAGAAAAAGAAGTTACGCAACAGAAAAAAAGGAATAAGAGAAAAGAATGTTTTTACACGTTGAGAGAAAGTAGAAGGAAAATGTGTGTGTGTTGGAGAGATAGAAGGAAAGAATGAGAGAGAGAGAGAGAGAGAGAGAGAGAGAGAGAGAGAGAGAGAGAGAGAGATAGATAGAGAGAGAGAGAGAGACGGACAGAGACAGAGACAGACAGAGACAGAGAGAGAGAGAGTGAGAGAGAGGGAGAGAGAGAGAGACAGAGAGAGAGAGAGAGAGAGAGAGAGAGAGAGAGAGAGAGAGAGAGAGAGAGAGAGAGAGAGAGAGGGGGGGGGAGAGTGAGAGAGTAATCAGAGAAGAAAAAAAACTTTTACCACTTCAGAAATATCCATTGTTTGAAAAAATTACTCTACCCTCACAATTGTTTAACTATCTCTTTATTTATTTGTAAATGTATTTATATTTTTTTGTCAGAATAAAGTTAACAGACAGTGTAGTCATTTCAGCCCCGCTGAACCTGTAATATGGTCCTTTTCATTTTTGGCTGCCTATCATCGTCCCGTGGCTTTTGAACCTTTAGTTCGATAAAACATATCAAAAGTTAAGGCTGAATTGTGAAAGTTGTGAATATGTATATAACAACCGTTGCAATATCGCATTAAGCTTAACGAATTATTTGAACTATTAATAATACCATCGTCATTAATCTGACAGACGCGATCTTCAGGTGGGTTTTAACCAAAATTATTATTAAAATGATGGTGAGGATGGCGGTTGTCAGAGTCATAACAGGCAAAAGCGTAGTAATTTTTATACTCGATTGCTAGCTCTCTGTTGCTAGAGAAAGGATTTTTCCCAACTCAAAAATACTACATGGTCGCTGTTCAGAGGATCGGTATTGACGGCCAAAATAGAATTCCCTCAGTTTGATTATGAAGATTAATGAACAAAACACTTATTAATAGATGAGTGGCAGGATCTTTATGACAGCAGTCTGTAAATAAGGGAAACTTGGTAACTTGACCAGGGTGAGAACACGTTATGGTCAGCAGGGACCTGAAAATGTTCAGTCAGAACCAGAGAACTGCATAGATTGTAACGACGTCGACACAGTAGAACGCCAAGTAATGGCGAATTGTAAAAAGTACATATAAGATAAAGTCAAGCTCTTTAGACATTTTCATAACTGGTAGAGGTTAAAAACCTAAAACCATACAGGACCCATTTTCATTAATGAAGCAAAAAGAGTTATTTAACGATTTTGTATTTCTTTACGTAAGTAGAGACCCCTAGAGATAACTTCTACTACTAAAAATATGAAATATCACTGTACATCCAGATCATAATAGATAACATTCCTTAACTCGATCCAAAAATTAATCACACATTTAAAACTTTCATTAGATACGAGATTTAGTTAATTAGTTTAGTTAAATAGTTAATTAAAATTCCCCCAAGTAAATATGAACTTCAACTTTAAAAAAGTCGCGTGTTGGATGTTTTCATGAATACCGCTACTTCCTAATATTAAAGGTTAAAATTTAAATAATTCTAACATGATTATGTACTTTTAATTAGAGCAAAAATAATAGCTTTTAGATCTTGGAGATACCGATACCACAAACGTAATTGTTCCATAAACCGTTTCAGTTGACTTTGCACAACTGACTATGAAACACTTTTTTTCTCTCCAAAACCCATGCCATCAATAAAACACGGTGAAATAAGTGGAGAAGACTGTTTCCCAACCGCCGAGCGTGACCCGACCATCTAAGGACATCGCTTATTGGTAACATTGTCTACCGATGTGATTTATAGCTAACAAGGGCGGGTAATTCGAGTTAACCACAGCTGACACAATTGGGAATTTTTTATAAAATGGCGATAATTGAAATATATTTCGAATGCAATAGGTTCATTTAGATCTATCAAACATCCAGTATAAAAGTTATGGCGTTTACTATGCTTTAATAGAATATGAATTTATATACAAAATCAAGGGAAAGTTAGTGTGTCCTACTCCTATTTACCATGAGAACGTTTCTGAGTTAGAATCCCAGCCAAGCCCAAGCAATTTTACAAGAGAACAATTCGAAAAAAAATTAAAGTAATTAAACCCTTCCCCGACATCCAACAAGTAGTTGGACGTTAAGTCCTCCTGGGCACAGGAATCACTTACATTACTTCATATAGAAGTTCTAATTTTTTAAAAAACTATAAGATTATTTATTAAAAATTTTATAGATATAAATCAGGGTCGGACTCAATACCGACCCTTGGGAGACCCCAAATCTTAACTTCCTCAGTGATAATTTATTTTCCTATATTCATACCAAAAACTTCAGATTAAATAAATAATTGCTTATACGGAGATTTAAATATTTAGGGACTTTCATATTATTTTAAAAATTATCCTCCTTTGTCAAACATAATGGAATGACTTTTATACTCCAATAAGAACCATTCCTATGTTAAGGAAGAAAAATATGTGGATTTGGCAAATATTCAAGAGTTAGAGGACTCTAACAGTCTCATGCTGTCTATATTTATATTATTAAGTATTAAATCTGTAACTCTAGCCAACTTCGAGGTAGATAACTTTGGTCTGAATGTAACTATAGTTGCTGTTCTCTAAATTCGTGGTAGATAATTTGGCCTAAATCTATACTGACAACGCGTAATAATATTAAAAATATGAAAAAATCTTTAAAGAAAAAAATCCTCTCTGCCTACCGAAATTTATTCGAATTAGCGCGAATTCAATACAGTTCCCTTGCGTAATATAAGAAATTGATATCGGCTACACCACATTGACAATGTGGTGAAGTAGGTGGGTGTTATGCGATAGTATTTTTAATTAGAAATTGTGTTTTAATTTGGTCTTTGGGTGAGCCTGAATTCTATTTCAAGTTCATACTAGCTCGAAATCACAATTTCTATATATCAAGCAGTATCTATGACATAAGCTGTCAAGTCTAGAGTTTGTGTACTAAAATAGTTCGGTGTTCAGGGAAACTTGATTTAGGAAGTTTCAGAAGTTTAGTTTTGTTTGAGAAATTATCTGTTATGTAATGATTTGTTGGGGTTTGTATTGTAGTTTTGTGTGGTACAAGTTGGTAAACCTAAAGTTTACTACATTGTGTATATATATATANCTATACTGGGTGTCCTTTTTAGACGGCCCGGCTGAATTTCTCTTGAACCAATGACGATTTCAAAAAATACGTGTTTAATACTTTAGCATAGTTTCAAATTTTTACCTTTTTTTGGAGAACGGTTATACAGGGTACCTAAGCCCCAGTTCAACTTCAACATTTCAAATAAGACTCTATACATCCTGACACATAATTTTCAAGAATTTTTTACGCTGAAAACAATTGTGCATCGGATTTTAAATTGGTCAAAAAATGACACAGTTATGGCAAAAATTTTGAAAAACGCATTTCATTTGTTTCGTTGTTAATTCCCATAATTTGCTTATTCAATAAAGTAAACGTTAATTGCCTTTATGTTCACGTTCAATCATTTATTGTCAAATTCGCATTATGGCAGCAAATTCCTGGAAGGAAATAAATTTTACAATCGTGCCTATTAGTTACATTCAGTATTCCATTCAAAACAAACCGAAGAGGACATTTTGATATGTACGACAACGAATGATTCCCCAGCTTGATGGATGGTATGACACAGTTCTTTGCAGGTGAGACATTATTTGAATCGTCACTTCCGGGATATGTGGATAGGATCTCATGGCCCGATCTATTGACCTCCTAGGTCACCCGATTTAATTCCACTTGACTATTTTCTGTGGGGCCATTTAAAAAACAGTGTCTACGCCAATCATAATCCAGTGACCTCAGTTAAGAACTGCGGCAAAGGGTCGAAAATGCTTGTCAATCCGTCTCCCGTGACTCTATCGTTCTGTTGTGCACCTATTAGAAAGAGCAAATCTTTGCACCTTTACGCAAGGCAGGCAGTTCGAATATGAAATGTGTTAATAAATAGCAAACCAAATGACTGTTTTATTTCAAACTTTTTGACATAACTTTTTCATTTTTTGATTAATTTAAAATCCGATTGCACCTTTGTTTTCACTGTGAAAAATCCGTTAAAATTATGTATAGGGCCGTACTTGAAATTTTGAAGTTGAACTGAATCTGAGGTAGCCTGCATAATTTTTCTCAAAAAAAGGTAAATATTTGAAACTAGGCTAACAAATATTAAACACTTTTTTTATAGCGTCATTCGTTCAAGCTAAAACTATATAAAAGGACACCCTGTATACACTTTTAAATCTATTGGGAAGTTTTTCTCTTCATTTCGGTCAGTGATGAATATAAGAAGAGACGATAATTTTTGATTTTTTTAACTGGCGGTAGAATTTGTTTAATCTCCTTATCCCAGAGTATGGGGAATGTCTCCCGTTTAGGCTTTTCATGTAAATGGATCTTGTGAAATTCAGTTGTCGCTCTCGGTTTAACCTTTAGACAGTCCTTGGCGAAAAAGTAGCAAACATTTACCATTTGAAGGAGAATAGAAAGACTGTTGCCCTATTGAAAAGAAGGTCGTAAAACCATTCCAGTCGATGCCGGGAATTATTTGCTTTGGAAATTTGATCGGACCAGGGGTAAAATTTTTATCCAATAGCACTTCGCAATCTGAGTGAAACATTAAAACGTCCTTGAGAAGGTTGCACTTCGTCTACAAAGCCTTGTGAGAAATTGAACAGAAAATCGAGGATATTTGTTGATTCCGATTCGTTTATAGGCCGTTAATAGATGAAACTAGTGCTTTGGAGGTGAATGGGTTTAGAAAGGAGCTAAAGACACGCCCTTCCCAGTTCACCGTTCACACGCTCTCTTAATAACAACAATGTACATTGCATCATCTCTTTCATCACACATAAGGCACATCCATCATCACCTGAATTTTTTCGTTAATGAGCATTAAATGCATATGTATACAAAGAATGGAGAAATTATAATTCGGTCGGTGGCCAGAGGAACTCGACAGCTTGATATGCATTTCATAGGACGGCCTCTAAGCCAAAAGTATGTGTACAAATGTTAATTAACGAACATAATATAAGGCATGTAATATGTAATTAGATCAGAAATATTCTGGTCATATTTATTTATCAGGGTTAGTTGTTACATTTATGCATAGCGAATAAATTACAGGGCATTTAAAAAAATTGGTATTTAGATCAACAAAAACATCAATCTAGACAGAAGAAAATGGTAATTAGAGCATTATTTAAAACAAACATTGGGACAAAGTGTTTGAACATAATCATCCCAACTTGATCTCTAGCCTCGCTTTTTTTGTGTTGAACATAAAAATTGAACGATATCACAACTTCATTTTAAAAGAACGAATGAACTTTGTCACTGGTTCGTCTACTTCAGCTTTTTACCTGGCGCCTTGAAAGTTTGCATCAATGACATTTTGTAATAGCAGTTTTTAATTAGTTAAAAAAAAGATGGATCAAAAAAGGTAAACCAGTAAACAGTCAACAGTTATATGTAACCCTATAGCTAACACTAGAGCTTAAAAAAATGCTTTTCCTTGTTTGACAGCATGTCCGGATTATCCTACCATAACCACGTATAGGAGGAGGAAAATACGAAACCATAGATTCAACACATAGGAACTGAATGCAGTAATATTCTTATGTCCCTGACTTGAAACTGTTTTTTTTTTTTTTTTTTTTTTTTCATTTGGAAACAAGAAGTACCTATTGTTAGTACCTCATTCATGTAGAGTCTGAAATGTCACCTGCATTAAGACATTCTAAAGACATTCCTGAATGAGACTATTAGACCATATTTTAGGACATTTTGAACCCATTAAATTTTTCTAATAGCGACATAAAAAAAATATATTTTGATGGCCGTGCATCTTTCTCAAAAGCAATCTTACCAAAATAATATAAATAGCTCCCAACATATAATTTCATAAATTATATTTTATTGATATCGGAACGTCATACTTAAATAATCCCAAATTATCTGTGTATATTCACTTCTTAGCACTATGCCCACTTCGATTCAAATTTAGATTTTATAAATTAAAATTTTTTAAAACTTTTTTGATAATTTGCTTTGGCACCACTTATTTATTTCTATAGGACAGCGAGGATGAAATGGAAAAAATCAGTACTACTTATGTTGCTACTTAAGAAATATTAAAGTTACAGAGATTTTTTAATAACGGTTTTAACTATTGACGTAAAAACCTTTGTCACTGAATTTGTATAATAGTTTCATCGCTTATTTTGGGTTTTCTTTCATTACTACCATCCCAGTCAAAGTTCACCCTGGGAGTTAACATTAGAACATAAAAAGAGATATGGACGTATACATAAAAAAAAGAAGAAGGCAATACTTGCTGATAATGTGATAATGTTTTGTAGACGTATGCGAAGATGTGATCAATGAAAGAAATTGGCCAAAATTAAAAATATATTACAACTAATTAAGGTTTTCAGGTGAGATAAAAGAGTCAATGGCACGAGCGGGATTCGAACCCACGATCTTCGGCTTGATAAGCCGCTGCTTCACCACTTGAGCTATCGTGACCTCGATCCATTCGGACACCAACTTCAACCACAACTTTCAAATTTTCCCTCCTTTTTGCCATTTTTCAATGGAAAATTTTTTTGAATGGAATTAAAAATATAGATATAACCTTTTGTAGAGCCTTAAAGAAGGTACAATAAACTGCTGAAAGCTTGGCGAAATTTTTTAAAATTTATTTATTTATTTACAACTGCCCTTTAACATGCAACAAACTAAAATATTGAAATTGTTATTATATTGTATGAACGTGCACACACGATTGTACGTCGGACACACAAAGGGGCATTTAAGGCATGAACGGCATCCATCCAGTGATCCTATCCTTTGCCTATGTTAGGCAACTAAGTTGTTGCGTTAATCTACGACGAGAATTGGCGGGTAACGTTGAGGATGACAATTCGGGATTAAGGGGTTTGGGTGATCGGGTAATTTAGAATGAACTAAATTTTTGCAACGAAATTAGGCAAGGTCGGATACGAATGGGTTTTTTAAGTGGGAACGAATTGTATGGTAAAAGACAAACAAATAAACTATTGTTAGAAGAGTTTTAGATTGTAGGGTTTGTAATCTGTTAAGATTGGAACGCTTAGCGGCTCCGTACAGTCCAAGTCCGTATGCTCGGAGGGAGACTAGCATGGCAATATATAGTCTTTTTTTGCTTGTTACTGTAAGTTGGGATCGTAGTGTCCATGTAAGTCGTTTGTCGAGATACATTTCAAGGTATCGTACGTGGTTCGCAACGGGGATTATTGAAATATAAAGGTGGGAGATTTTTTTTGTTAAGAGTGTAAACAATGTATTTAGATTTAGTTTCATTAAGCTCGATTCTTCATTGGCGGAGCCAGGATTTGTGTGTGTGTAAGTCATTTTATGAATTACATGAAGCTATAACGGGTCTTTGTCGGAGGTGAGTATTGAAAATGAAAGCGTTAGGGTGAGGCGGTAGATTAGCCGTGTAGATTGTGCAGAGGAGAACGCTCCCCACCAGCGAAAATCGGGTAAATGGAGGAAAAATAAGTGTTGGTGGTATGACTTTAGTATCTGGGATAGAGTGAATGATAAGATCCCAGAATCCTCAGGTGCCATACCTTATCAAATGCCTGAGAAATGTCCAGGACGACACCAGGGTGGTACTGTTTCAGCTCGAGGGCAGTGGTGTGTACAACACAATGAGCTTGATGGATAGTCGGGTGGCAACATCGAAAGCCGAATTTGAGATTAGGAATAATATGATATGGAAGTTCGTTATAAGGGCGCAGCAACAGTAGTTTTTCGAAAATCTTCCCGATTATAGGTAACAGACTGATTGGTTTGTAGGAACTAGGAAGGTCCGTGGTTTGTTTGGGTTTAGGAATAACCTTTATTTTAAACATTTAAACTTAAAAATATCTTTCATTGACCACACTCCTGATAATAACTAAGGGAACATAAAAAAACCGCCAATTCAACAATTTTGATTTATTAGATTAAAAAAAATTCTACATATACGATACTGTTGACCTACAGATTACCTATTATTGTACAAACAGCCAGAATAAATGGACTATAGCAGAATATTGTTGACATGTCCTTGTTCTTTGATAATCAAAATATGTTTATCGATGAAAATTTTTATTTTATAGGACTGCTGTGGTTATAAATGAAAATATAGATGTTAATTGCCCATTTTCACGAAATATTTTATTTCTGTAATTTTTTTTCTAGTAATTAATTTAATAATAAATAAAATAATTACCTATCAAAAATATTTAGCTCAAAAATTATATAAACATTTTAAAAATTAACTAAAAAGTTAAAATATAAAAACCATAATAGATAACGGTTTTCTAAAATTGAAACCTTATTTTAAAAAACAACCAGCAGGTTTTTGCCCCAACTAGTTTTTCTTTGGCCGGCTAGCTAGCAGGGTGGCTTAAGCAATATGTTCATGTTCTTTCCTAATAAATATTTTTGTAAAAATTTACGTTTTTTTCTTGAAAAATAGAAAGGATACAGGGACACTAATCAGAATTGCTTATCCTCATTAATTAATTTTTTAACCAAGCATGCTTAAGTATGAGTGAAGATAATAATAGATGTCTGCGAGGTGACAATAAATTAAGGGTAGTTTAATGTAAATCGTTCATACTGGTTCGTCTATTATTTATCGCTTTATACCAAACCTCGACTCAACACCATCTCGTATAAATTTCAATATTTTTGTAAATTTTTACAAGATTTAAATATCTACATTTTTATCGATGAGTATAGTATCGGCCTTCATGATAAATATGAAAGTAAAGTGATCAAAATCAAAATGATCACATGTCCGAACTGATTGTAAAGATTTTTTATTATTATTAATTTTTTTTATAAATGCTTTTTATTTCTACGAATATAACAATGATTATTAGCAAAGCAAAGCATAATGCAGGCATGGATCACAATCCGTCTGCCGGAAAGATTTCTTAAATAGTTTTTCAAAGTCCAGAGGAAGGCTTCAAATACAGCCGAAAGCTCGACAGCAGAAAAACAAGTTGGTTTTCTTCACTTACATGGCTTCATCCCTGATCACTTCACTTTAATATCTACATTTTCATATTTATCTAACATTTCAAAATAATATGCTGTGGCCTGTATATTTAAAAATTGTAATGTAGTCTCAATGAATGGACTTTTACTTTGTAACGTTAAAAAATTCTCGCTATTTGCCTTCTAGACAAACAAATATTATTATTTAATTCTGTTTTATTAAAATTAAATACCAGCCCCGTTATCGTATTTTTTGTCCAATAAATAAAAATTAGTCTATATTATGTCATCTTTGAGGTATTCGATAATGTGGAATTTTCAATTTTTTGTTGATTTGCAGATCGTGGAAAGGCAAACAAACACAAAAAAGAACTAGTCTCTAGTTTTAATAATTTGTTGATTATCAAAAAAACTTTTTTTCGAGGACACGAACATATCAATTTCTTTTTCTTTTAGCTAAAGTCATTTATTTGCAGGTATAGTGTACGATACTGTATAAATTGCTGACTCAAAAATATCTGCATTTTTGTTCATATTCAAAAAATCATAATTTTGGAATTCCGGACGTGAAGTTTGTAGCTTCGAAGACCTTCTTAACCAAATGAATCTTTGCCCTATTACCCAAAATTGAAATATTGGTGTTTCTACACTCCTTGTTTGTTCAATCCGGCTGATTTGAATAAGTTGCCGATCGTAAAAGATCGAACTAATTGATTAACATCAATTTATACTAGTTTCATCACTGTTAGAAGAATCATTAAAACGTTACTATGAAATGTTTCTCAAGGAAGGAAGGCAGATAACGTTTTATCTGATGGGTCTTGTGGTCTCGCCCATATGCCGGTTAAGACTTACAATTTAGAATATACGATGCACAGACCTAATGATAGTTATTAGTAAATTAGTTCAGATGAAGAGTTAAGCGCGATGTTGGGAAAGAAGTAATTTATTCCTCCATACCTAACAGGTCAATTTACATGGATTGTCCAATTATTGAAAAGAACGAATGATCTGAGGGTGGTGACGACGAACACGTGGTGTTGCTAGACTTGATGGAGTGATTGTAGTTGTCCTTGCGCTATTGGGTTTCTTCGCCTAATTTAATAGCCCATTTCGAGTTCGAGAGCAAAAGTTATGAACTCGATAGAAAGAACGAAATCCTACCCTTGGTCTTACGAGGCTATCACATGCTTCCTACCTTTCGAGTTTTCCACTTCCAATTATCAGTTATCGGCTAAGGACATCGTTTCTCCGCTTTATCTAAGACTGAAATACCTAATATTTTTAAACAGAAATGACAGGCTAATATCTGTGCAGTCACATGGATATAAATCACTCAAGCCGTGTCTAATTTATAACAACTACTTGGCAAAAGTTGTAAACACGTCTTACAATATTAGACAATATTTTCATAATTTCAACTGGTAATATTTTGAAAATCTATGGAATAAATCGAATAGACATGATACAGTTATAAAATGTCAGGGGGGAGATAGCTGCTAGATTAAGAAGTGTTATTTGTCGTCTTGACAAGCACAAAATTATTTGGTAATGGTTAGGTCGAAATTGGTGTTCACTATTTGTCATACCAAGACGAGGGAATATTTTTAATATTTTAACTTAATGCCTTAAGTAATTTTAATTTACTATTGATGTTAGATTTTAATATACTCGGGAACAAACGCTAGTTTTAATAGGCAATATACGTCTTGCACCTTTGCTACCTTGTTTTAAAAATTGGAGTAAGAAATACCCACCTTTTTTTATAGAGCGAGTAATTTATTAATTCAAATTATTAATTTTAGCTTACTTAATGAATTAAAAGTGGGGTACTGAAATTTTTATTTAATTTTTTCGATTAAGTTTGTTAGAACGTTTACGAGTTAAAATTAATAATCAAAAAAATAAATTCTTTCATTTTCTGCCTGCGTAACTATAATTTCTTATAATATATTAACATTGATAATAAAAATATAATTAAACTGTGATCAAACTATAAAAAGCATGTAAACTGTTTTCAAATCTATTTAACTCAACACTTCAGAAACATATTTACAATAAAAAATTTACTTCATACTTTGTAGACGTTTAGAGTCTAGTGCTATCTGGCCACCCTATCCAAAATATCTTCATACCGTATTTAAAATAGTTCGAACTCTCTTTTGAAGATATGCTGCTTTTAATTTTATTTAAATCCCTTCCACAGATATTTTTTTATGCTCATTCAACCTGCTACCTCTTCGAAGGGAGCAAACTGATTCCCTTTTCCTCTAATATAACAATAATCGTTCTAATAAAAGATTATTGAATATTTCATTTGATAACAAGAAATGGATAGAAATACATAAATAATCGAGTAGGCAAGGAAATTCCGTCTGCCGGAAGATGGCCTTAGCAATTGCATTTATGAATACATTTTATATATATATATATATATATATATATATATATAAATTAACAGAAAAATCTCTCCACAAACAAATAAATGGTGTATGGTCTACAGCGGTGATACAATGAAAAAAGTGTAAAAAGATATCCTTTCATTTGTTTTTCTTAAAAATTAAATTCATGAACCAGATTTTTTTCTGCACATCTAAGCTGCTCTGGTGACAGTAAATCATTTTTTAAGTAATCATTTACAGCTTCTAAGAAGGCAGCAAGACTTTTTCTTTGTAAGATCGAAGAAAAGGATAACATTAGCAATGTCATGTTTTTGTGTTAAACTCTTCCATGTAGAAGCCTAAAATTATCTTTCATGATGCGTGCGCCATAACCTTTGGTAGCTTGTATGATGGTAAACATGATAATCGAACCATACATGTATTTGAAGTGAGAGTATAAACAAAGATTGCATCCAACTCAGTCACTAATATATAGTTATTCAGATATCGTGAGATGCGGTCGGGTGTGATGTAGGTTTCAGAAAAACATTTTCTTTATCGTGCCAACGTTTCGATCTTTTATTGCGATCATCTACAGGGCTCAAAGTGTTTGTCTTCTGTGTAATTGTGCCATCCTTGCGTGTCGTGTTGAGAGTGCCCAGAAGACAAACACTTTGAGCCCTGAAAATGATCTCAATAAAAGATCGAAACGTTGGCACGATAAAGAAAATGTTTTTCTGAAACCTACATCACACCCGACCGCATCTCACGATATCTGAATAACTATCGATTAACGGTCACTAATCTCTACACACTAATATATAGGTTGGGGAGAAACAATTTACGAACAAAAAATCATTAACCCTCTCGACATCCAGCAAATATTGAAGTCCCCAAACTTATGAAGCGAAGCTTACTGAAGAATTGCTCAGGATACTGAGTTAAATACTCGTAGTTTGGCACTTGAGGGATTAAGTTATTGCTTCTCCTCTATAAACTTATCGAAGCCCCCAATTGCTCAGGCTAATCACCTTCAATGTCAACTCTCACAAAACTGGAATTACCCTTTCATGCTCAGTCCAAACTCAAAGATATAATTATTTACTTCACTCTGGCATCTTTAGAATTTTTAACTGTTGTCTTAGCATTTTTATAACTTTAGATTTTTGTTGTTGTTGATGTATCTTTGTAAATGGGCTTCTTGCCCGTCTATATTAATAAATAAATAAATAATAATGTGTAATGGAACCCACAGTGTCCAAAGAAAATTTATAATTATTAAATTCAATTGAAATAACATTTTAACTACAGTTTTAAACTCACGAATTATCTGGATCTTGGAAGAAGCAACTTCAATTGTTACTTCCACGTTTTCGATCTATTTTAAGGTTTCATCAGGGCGAACAATCTTAAATATGTCTACAAATTGATATAATTAAAATGATTAAACTATTTATCATTAATCATTAAACTATTAAAAAACTTAATTATGTCAAAATGTAGACATATTTACGGTTGTTTTGCCCTGGTGATGACCTTAAAATTGGTCAAAAGCATGGCAGTAATAAATGGATTTATTTCTTCATCCAGACCATACCACGTGCGTTTTAAATTTCTTAATACATATACTACAGCGTAACTATATCAGAATAAGACAAATACTCTATTTCAAATGATTTTTATTAATTTAATTTAGTGGTAAAATATTTCACAATCTGGGTTGTTGGTTAAGAAAAATACCAATTATATTTTGTGCCATATATTTCAAACACTCTCCATTTCATGCCACGTCCCTGCACTCTCTACAAAGCTGTTATTTGAAGAAAAATAGAACACTTCTAATAATCTATTTTGCTATTGTATTGGACAAAAGGTGTGATTGTGTTAATAAAGGGACCAACGTATAAGAATAGTTATACGTGGATATATAAATACATGGAGAGTTGCGTGAATAAAAATTAAGATAGATTTTAATATAAACATTGATATGCAATTGTAGAGATTACATAAATGTGGATTATGGTATAAAAGATGGACCGAAATGTAAATGTACGAGTAAAATTAGATAAAGATGTATTATTCAATATCCGTATGAATGAAAAGAAAAGATACATGTCCTAATAAATATGTGCATAGGTGCGATAATATGCTTGTAGATATCTATAAAGTCAACTGATTGATTACTGTAGAGACCATGTATTATATGAAAATATAGAAAATATGTGTACATAAAATAAATACAAATGAATTAATGAAACTAGGGTAAGATAAAAACATAATATATATTTTACATGATTAAAATAAAAATAGATAGTTGTAAATAATAATAGAGTTACTAAAATTTCTAAAATAATATCCATATATTAAAGGAATGCATGTTTACACATATATAAATTTATATATGTTTAGTAGTCATAATAGATGTATTAATTATTTTAATTAATTATACTTTTTTAATCGTCTATATTCATGTGTTAATGTACTACTATTCTTATACGTTTATCCTCTTCATCATAAACACTTTAGACTAATACGACAGCAGACAAAGTTTATTAGTCCCATACTACGTCATCAACTTTCAAATTAGACCCAATGAACTAAAAAAGAAGCGACGTTTATTTTGCTGAATTTAAATACATTATGTTTAAAGTCGTAATCACTGTAGACAAAATATATAAATAGTTATATAAATAGAGCGTGTGTCTATATGTGAGATGTGAGTGTGTGTGTGTGTGTGTGTGTGAGAGAGAGAGAGAGAGAGAGAGAGAGAGAGAGAGAGAGAGAAAGATAAGATAGATGAAGAAAATTTTTATTTCATATTATTTAACAAATATTCATATTACAAAATATATATATTTAGTAGTCATAAAATTGACCTTTTAATTATTTTAATTAATTATACCTTTTATCTACGGTCTAAGTTGAGATGAAAAATTTAGTGTCATGAGCGGGATTCGAACCCACAATTTGAAAGGTTGTACAGGTTAAGATAATGTAGTTGGTGTCCGAATGGAAGCCACGATAGCTCAAATAGTAGAGCAGTGGTGTATTTAGCCGAAAGAAGTGGGTTCGAATCCCTCTCGGGATACTAGTTTTTCATTTCAACCAAGACCTTAGATAAAAAGTATAATTAATTAATATAATTACAATTAAATATAACAATTTTTGTTTTTAATAACAAATTGTTTTGTGTGAAATACAGGTATTTAGCAAATATAGAATACTAGTGTACTAATTTGACAATTTTGAAAATGAATTTTCCGTGTTCAGAATTATAGCATTTCGATTTCAGGTATCACTAGTCCAATTGTGACAAGAAGAAAAAATAACGATGTGTGAGAAAATTTTTAAATAAAAAATAAATGTTCCCGAAGGAACGAAACCTAATCTCAAAGCATTTTTTCTAATATATGGACCATTTAAAAATTAACAAATACACAAACAATGAACAGCGTTCGGGAACGTGGCGAAGTTCAAGTGGGGGTTGGTGAAAGGGGGCCTCCCTTCCGAGGAGTATAAAAGCTTTAGTCTGCCCCTCAGACAGCATCAGTCAGCTAAGGACTAACAAAGGACATCACCAGCAATGGCATTCAAGGTGAGGCGATTCGGAGTATTTCGAAGTTTGCAGTACCCAAGGGCGGTAATTAACAATGACAATACTAGCTACTACAATGAGCCAATGTATACCTGACAATACTCTATTGTAGGGCAAAAAATTCCAAGAGAACATGGGTTCAAATTAGAATTCAATTTTGGCCACCGTAGTTCAACAAATTGGAATTTAATTTTTTTCAAATATCAGGAAGGATTTAAATTCGATAAGAGGGAAACGGGAAAGTTTCAATATCCGTAAAATTAAACTTGCCTTTAATAAATTAATTATTGTCAATAGTTAAAACATGCAAAAAAAATATATAACGGCGAAATAAATTTATTTCTTACGAGTGAAAATAATACAATTTAGCAGAATATTGCCTCCACCAATAAAAAATCATGGACGTCATAAAACAAAACGCAGACACGAAGGCCATAAAATAATATTATCAATTAATTTTTAAATCTTGGTTTGAACGCCAAAAAATGTTGCTTGTTTAAACTTTTATAAGATGCTAAAAATATTGCGTTCTAATAAATTTATAGTTTATAAAAATGTATATTTGTATTTAAGTTTCTTTTCTTTCCTTTTAGCATACGCCTTTCATGAATGGATACAACAAAACAGACCTATTAACATGTGTAGAATTGAAGAGTGCACAGGAGAATAAATCAATATGAAATTTATAATTTCAAATTTTCACTTTTTCTGTATAGCTTTTGTCTAGTTTGACAATAATTTTACCGAGTTTATTTTGAGTAATCCACCAGTTATAATTTTTATAGGAACAAAAAAAACTGAATTTAAAAAAATGGTTTATCTTTGGTTTTCGCTAAAATCCGTACAGATAAAATTTTTCCTGAAATGTAGCTAAAGATCAGTTACATTTAGTGCTCCAAGCAATTCATAAAAGTGAGATGTTGATTTAAAATCGGTGCACTAGTATCAAATGTTGAGGGAGTCCAAAGAACTAGTTTCGTTTTAAATTTGGTCACCAAAGAGTTATAGGGCACTAAAATATGATAGAGCAAAAATTAAATTCAAAAACGTCTTCAATGACTAAGGGATGTGGATGACGCCAACTCATGGAGGTAAATAAGTTTGTTTTGTTGCAGTTTTTGGCTTTCGCAGCTTTCGTCGCTGTAGCTAGGGCTGGAGTAGTCCCAACTTACGGAGGACACGGATACGCCGCCCCCTTGGCTTACGCCGCCGGCCCGGCTTACGCTAAAGTCGCCGCCCCCGTCGCCTACGCCGCCCCTGCAGCTTACGCCGCCCCCGCCTACGCTAAAGTCGCCGCCCCCGTCGCTTATGCCGCCAAGGCTGTCGTTGACGAATACGACCCCCATCCCCAGTACTCCTTCGCCTACGACGTCCAGGACGGACACACCGGTGACTTCAAATCCCAGCACGAAAGCCGCGACGGAGACGTCGTCCACGGCAGCTACTCCCTCGTCGAACCCGACGGTTCCAAGAGGACCGTAGAATACACCGCTGACCCCCACAACGGATTCAACGCCGTCGTCCACAAAGAAGCCGGAGCCCACCCTGTCGCTAAAGTCGTCGCCGCCCCTGCCTACGCCAAGGTTGCCGCTCCCGTCGCCTACGCCGCCGCCCCAGCATACGCCACTCATGCCTACGCCGCCCCTGCCTATGCCAAAGTCGCCGCTCCCGTCGCTTACGCCGCCGCCCCCGCATACGCTAAAGTCGCCGCCCCCGTAGCGTACGCCTCCCCCGCCTACGGATACCACCACTAAGACTTAACGACGCCAAAGTCGATTCGTTCATCATTCATTTTTGTATTATAATTCAAAATACACCATCTTCCTAATTTATATCTTTTCGTCATTCTTCAGTGTAGTGAGTAGTGAATGTGTTATGGCCACTCATGAGCATGGACAGCTCTTTAACAAAAATTTTTAAATTTTTCAGGCATAAAACATCTCGATTTTCAGAAAGAAAACATCTAAGTTCGAAACATTTCTCCAATGGGGAGAACAAGTATTCACTCCTGATTCCACCCATGACAGCATACAAAACATTGAGTAAAAATCACACAACTGACGGAAACCATTGACTGACCAAAACAGCGAGGTAGCCAGACCAAAATGATCAGAAACGTCCAAAGTGCAGGTTCACACTCCGCACACATCCTGAGGAAATCTCACAGTACATACAAGGCTTCTTGGAAGATATAAATTTTGATCGGCAAAATATAATACGACGTAGCATTAATCTTTTTTCAAAACGTTAAACTATTTAAGAAAAAATATTGCATCCGGAAAAGCAGCAAAAGATGATAAAACTTTATTGCACTTGAAAATGAGAGATAGAAAAGAAAATTTTCAATTTATTATGGCATAGTAAGCGTGGATTAGGTATTTTTATAAAATTAACACAATTAGTTAACACTCATACTATCAATCCAAAATTTTTACATAATTACCCTCCTTAAGAAGATAACAAAGAATCAAATCAATTTTCAAACAATCAATTTTCCCCATTGTATTAAGCTCTATTATTTATGATAGTTAAAATTATAAAGGGGACTTGATTAAGTAACGTACACACAGATCACATGGCACTAAAGGCGAAATGGATTTTTTATCTGACATCTCAAAACAGTGAGAATTAGCAAACCAAAATGACCGGAAACGACGCAACTGCAGGTTTATCAACCCATAGAAAACATGTGGAAAAATCTCAATTTAAAATACAAATCTTAGACACAAAGATTTTATAGGCGAAATCAAATACGACTTAGTGTTGATCAAGTTGTAAAATTTAACGAAATGTTGCATCCGGAAAAGTATGGCAAAAAAAGGTGAAACAAAAACAACGTGAGGAGATGAGAATAGCCACATTTCAAAAAGTCACAACATCCATTTTGTAAAATGGTACTTATTATGTATATTCGTAAACCTAACCATGATTACTCATGCTATTAACTTTTACATTAAGTTTCAAGCAAAAATATAGCTTGATCGTTTTCAATCATTCTAGTCTTCTAAACTAAATAAAGTAACACACAAGCGCACTGAAGATATCAAATCGTCGAAGATAAGCAAACAAAAATAGTCGGAAACGATCAAACTACTGAGCCATCACCTCGTAGACCTCAAGAAATCTTCCGTGGTTGTTTTAAATTATGAACACAATTGAATTGATCAGCCACGCTTCATAGCACTTATCATATTGGTTTCACCCTTCTACCGCACATTTTTTGAAAGAAGAAACCAAATGGTGTAACGTCATTAACTTCCTCTTGCCCAACAGGGGTTGTGGGAAGATGTTAGAACAATGACTATCTCTAGGTTCTTGAGGTTCTTGTTATCTAGACCTTGGGTGCTATTGTTTCCCAACCGATCAATCAATAAAATGATATTGCTTTATGAAAGTCAGCAGGTGACGAAATAAAAAATAGGTTCATGGTTTTTTTTATATAATTAATTTTTAATCCTATGTAACCTTACTGTGACAAATGTGATGGCAAAGTCATATACATATTTATCTTTACTTTATTATGCTGTACTGAACAATTGGTCATTCATATTTAATAAGGTAACTAGTATAATAAAAGATTTATATACGTTTAAGAAATCAACTATCTGATAGTCTTTAAACTTTGACAATAGTCGTTTACTCTAAGTCAGCATTTTTCTTGGCTGTGAAAACACTGGACAACTTGTATTTAATTAAATAAGAAGTTATATTACTATAAGTTTGCTCGGGAGGATAATAGTTTTATTTTGAATATATATAATAATAATATAATTAACAGTATAATATAATTAACATAATTGCTAGATATAGATGTATAGCTATGGTAGGTTTCCAAATAAATTAGGTATTAGTAGATAGGAAATGAAACGTCTGGAACTGAAAGGTGAAGGTGGGTGAGCTGGGAGAGGTGTAGTACCATCGCTGAAACTCATAAAACCGTGTGTTAACGATATCTTGAATGCTTGACGAAAAACAGTAAAACTTATTTGCTTTCTGTCATTACCATACAATACTGTCAAAAGATTAATACTTCATTTATCAAATGATTTGAAACAATCGCTGATTTCTCGCATCTAACATAAATTATTTTCTCTCCAAATCGACGGATCAACTGACGTAGCGGGTTGGTTATTTCGTTGGCTTTGATCCGTTATGAATACTCGGGATGTTTCGAGGAGGATCTCTTGTGCAAACCACTTCCTGTCAATGCAACAGGTGCCGAAATATTCCTTTTGTTTTTACAACTTACGAAATTCCTTGATCTAATTGCATTGACGTGTGCACAGATGGTGCAAAAGCAATGACTGGCCGAATGATCGGGGTGATTATTAAAATAAAAGATAAATCGAAGGATTTCAGCAGCAGTCGTGTTTTCCACAGACATGCTTTAGCTTTGAAACAAATGCCAGCCTGTTTTAAGAAAGTTTTGGATGAGTGTTCAAATTATTAATTATATCAACTTGCGGGCATTGAAATCAAGACTTTTCATACTATGTGATGATATGGGAAACCTTCGTCAATCCCTGCTTCTTCGTACAGAAGTGAGATGGCTATCTCATGGGAAAGCACTTTCACGATTTCAGGAATTACGTTCTGAAGTCTTATTTCTGTTGATAGACCACAATATCAAATTGGCCAATATTTTCAATGATAATAAATGGCAATATATACTGACATAAGATGTTTTCATAAAAATGAATGGGTATTTCTTTGCAAGGGAAGATTATCACGTTCGATGCTAAAAAAAGTTTGCATCTTCAAAAGAAAAATCCAGTGTTGGGTTGAATCTGTTGAGGAGGAATGGGAGTAGTGTTTTCCTGTGTTAAATGAATTTTTTTAAATTAAACAAACTGAAGCTTGTGAACGGCAAGTTGATTGATGAAATATATGAACACCTTCGAAGTTTGGAGAAGTCAGGATAACAAAAACAAACATAGAATCCTCCATCGCAGAATGGATCCAAACAAAACAAAGAGAGAAGTGGATAAACTCTAGCAGTGCTAGACATAGTAAACTTATGATGAAACAACCCTCACCAAAATTGGCAAAAACACTGCTGCAATTGGAGAGGGCAAAACTCAGAGGAGTGGTGGGACTATCTGAGAAAACATCTACACAACATGGGTATATACAATGAACCCATTTGTAGATTATGTAATGAGGAGGAGGAAACAGCCACTCATATCATCTTCGAATGCGAAGCAACAGCTCAATGGAGGTTTAACCTAACGTATGAAAAAGACTCAGGGAACTGAATTGCAGCAATAACAGTCAATGACCTGATACTTCTAAGAAGAAGGATTGAGTCTATTGACTGAACTAGGGAACTGGGAAGATACAATAAGCCAGAAGGCTGCCTAGGGAATACAAGCCCCGCTTCCCAGTATCCTTTCCACCACACCATACCATACCATTGGAGATGTCCTTTGAGCACTACTTCCCAACAGCTTGAGATACAACTTACCTACCGAATCCGTTTTTCTGTCTATACAGCCACTAAAACTAAATACCAAAACTGTCTAGATGCTGAATGAGACATCCGCCTTCAGGTATCAAAAATTAAACTCAACATACCTAAATTGTGCAAGGTAAAACAACCTCACTTTTTCCATTAATTCATTAATCATTAATGTTCAAATTATTACTTTTGAATTTGGCTCGAGTTTTACCTACCTGTTGATTCTGTTCTGTCCTATTTGATTTTTGTGTTCCGAACTTTGCAAAAATAAAATTAAGCATGTCAATTTAATGTTTGTTTTGAGGGGTCCCCCTGGATTTAGTTCTGTGAAAGGAGTCCTATGGCTAAAACTTTTGGGAAACTCGGATCTAGAGGGATGATCTCCTTTCTTTGAAAGCCTATGTGAAGGTTTAATGTATGTGGCCTTAGGGTCCTTTACCAAAGATTCCGCCAATTTGGACTTATCTTTTCCACCTCTCATTGGTTGCCTTTGTTTCTCGTCTTCTTTTTGGAGGCTATAAGCAATTCTGAAAATATTGTCCTTTCTGTGATACGAAGGCAGACATAGCTTTTCCTTAAACCTCTTTAACCTCTCGTAATCTGCCTGTTTCGGTTTCATGAAGTCCATGAACAACTTTATCCTGTGAGACCATTCCAATCTTGTAAAGGAAGATGATGTGAATTTGATAAATATTTCAGAGTTTGAGGGCGTCAATTCAATAAATATTTACAATTAGATTAGCGAGCACAGTCTACTGGCATTGAAAAACTTTATCTGGTTAGGATATATATAAGTATATTTTTGTAATTTCTTAGTTAATTAGTGTGCTATGCAAGACAGATAATGTTGTCCTAGTGCTGTCAGACTGCCAATCGTACAACCTCACATATCACTTTTTCCTTTTCTATCTATCAATCCTTACCAAATTCCTCAAGTGAGAACTGCTTAGATGAGGGATGTGTGGTTAGAAGGAAGACTACTTAAGCAAACTCTGGTTTAAATGACAGTCTTCCTCACCATGTGAGCACTGTGGGGTTTACTGTTTTGACAGGTTATCCTAATCTCCATCTACTTGGCTATTCAATGGAATCCATACAGATCCAAATTTTAAACAGAAAGAAACAGAGGCCGTAAACCTAGCAGCGAAGAGAAAGAAAGCCGTTTAAAAGCCCTCCCAGCTATCACGATGGATATTTCAAAGGGGACAGAGCAGCAGACTCCTGGAAAAGATTGGAATATTCAAGAATTAGAGGGCATCAATCCACTAAATATTTATTGTCACAAATGAATCATAAATATAGTTATAAGAGTTAGTAATAGAAGATAGTTTATATTATTGACTTGTACTAAACAGAATTGGCCATGCCGTGATATGAACTGTTTGCCAATACTTGGACTTACCTAAACCTAAAACTAATTTTCTACGACGAACAAAATTGAACTATTTTATTACTAAAATGTCAGAAAGAACTGCCAAGAAGAGACAAACAACAATAAATTACTAATTAATAAATGGAAAAGTAAATGGTAAGTAAGTGAATAGAACATTTTAAAGCATTTACATCATTTCTTTTTTAAGCTCAGTAATTGTCAAGATAGAGTAATTCTGTCAAAGTTTTTAATGAAAAATAGTGTTTTAAATGAAAAAATTGTTTTATTTACAATAAAAATGAAGGCATTCCTTGTTTTATTTCTGTAAATTTGGAATTTTATTGTAAATTATTCTTTTTTTCATTCAAAGTTTATAAAATTCAAAAGTATCTCATTGCTTGGTTACTCGTGAATGGTGGGGGTTCTAAAATTATTGTTGTTGTAAAATCTAAATTTTTACAATTTTGGAAACATTTTAAAGTTTTAACTTAAATTTTCTGACTATTCTCGTTTTCCCCGTACCCTTCATATCTTACTAGAATTACCTTAAAGCTCACTAACCTGACTGCCAGCAAAGAGAATTGACTTACACTTTGTAAGCCCCCCTGGTAAAAGAAAACAAAATAATTAAAATGATAGATACACATACATATGAATAGTAGGTGTTATAATACAAATGAAATGTACCCTTTGAAGGCAACAATCCTCGCCTTAAACAGCAATGAAGAATCAGCTAACACACTTTTTAACACTCACGGAACAACTTTACCCACTATTTAAATATCACTCGCAAACACAAAACACATGTAAAGATGGCTGGCCAATTCCTGGAACATAAAAGTGCAACAAATAAATGAAGAATTCAATAAATAAAACTTTACACACAAATTATTTATCACAAATTCACAACCAACAAACAGATGTAATACTACTATATGTAATTAAATTCAACTGTAATATTTACAAGAGGATTAATGTAATTTATCATACTAAATACAAATAAATTATAAATAATTAAAGGAAATGTGCTTTTCTAATAATTTTTCAAAATTAGTGTCTATTAGTATCTAAAGTTACCTGCTATGACATGGTAGATATACCATCAATTAATTAAGTTTTAGTACCCCACAATTATAATGTAAAATGTGCAATAGGTTGTAGTATTGTTTTGCAAATTATAAATTTGTCTTTCATTGTTAACATTGAAGGATTGTTGCCCCATAAGTAGGACCAGAGGATCTGTTTAGGGCTTGTTATTTCAGTTGCACATGTTGATTTCATGTTAACTGAAAGTAGGGATATGAACATTGTTATTTAATTATGAGTATTATGTAAAATATAAAATTTATTTTGTGAAATTTCCTCTTATTGTGTTGGAAGTGATGAACCTATATCAACAAATCTATAAGGAGTATCAAGCAGAAATGGCCCTGTGAGGAAATTAATTACTTTTACCTTTTTGAGGAATCATGATAAACTGTTCCCCTCAATGCAAATATATGTAAATATTTGTAAATAGATATCCTCTAATAATAATAAGTATATTTGAAGAAAAGGTATATTTTTTTACAAAATAGTACTTATAAATATATTGTTATATAAATAAAACTTATTCATCAAATTTCTTCTTTTCTTATCTAAATCCAGCGGTCGTTAACGCAATATCAAAATTCCATACTAAGGCTATAGGACCTGACGGTGTCCCAAACAAATTTTTAAAACTATGCCTTCGTCGTACTACTGCCCTGCTACATATCTATGACTACTCCCTCTAAAACTCTGTTTTTCCTTTATCCTGGGAAAAAACCCATGTGCATCCCATCATTAAAGTCGTAACCCAACTTCCCCTATCGATTACCGCCAAATCCTACGAAACCTGTCCAAACCCCGCACTGACTACCGATAATACATAATGCCCAGTTCACATGGAGGTGATCGGTATGAGAGATCGGATCGAGGAGACCGATGTACATAGGGATAGATACAGTCATTCAGACGGAGAGTCTGGCAGGCAACAAGTATGAGATACCAATTTTTAGTCGCATGGGATGTTTGTTTAATACTTTTTATGTATGAAGGCAACTGACAAGCCGTTGCAAAACATGGTGTCATTCACAGTTCATACTGTATTGAGCAGATCACTCCGTCTGTCTCTTGTTCCTCTTTTACCTTTGTAACTTTTAAAAATAGATAGAAGTGACATTTTTGATACTAACAAACTAATTTCATTAGTGCCGAAGTTCTTTATAAAGATGGGCGTAGCTGCCTCTGTGCCACGTTCTGTATTAATTGGGTGAACCCACATTACTCTACTTTTACTTGTTTTTCATCTAATTAAATGCTAAAGAGCTATAGCTTCTAACTCGTCCATTGTAAAAATATGACAAAATGAAGCATCTAGATGTTCAAACTAATTGGGAGAGGATCGGATGGAGATGAAGGGGCGGCGACTGATTCTAGTCGGCTGGATACTTTTTGTATCTCATACCAGTATCGCATACGCATCTCTCATACTGATCACCTCCATGTGCTGATTGGTTTTAAGACGTTATTGTTTGAAATTCAACATTCCAGTATTTTAAAACACTCATATTGTGTCCGGTTACTTAACAACCCTCCCCCCCACACCATCATGTAATCTTTATTCATTTTCATCATAAATTATTATTAAATAAACATTTCTAGTTACATCAGTAAACTTATAAGACTAGTCTTTTTTAAAAGACTTACTCACAATTTGTTTTCAACTATCCGGATTTCAAGCTTAAAGCTCATCATAAGAAAAAAGTAGATGCGGCTACGTCCCTCGACGCGAATTGTAAGAGAGAACCCGCCAAGTGCCTTTCGCCGATCCCCCGCCAACGAGACGAGCCAATGACCATTAATGCCGCTTAATTTGAAAGTGCAAAAACCGTTAATTACAGCACAACTAAATATTATCCTAATAATCACTGTAAGAAAATAATTTGAACTTACTGATCAATTTGTATGTCAACTATTATTTAGGTGCATGCTTAAAATAGGAGATAAGTCAGTATCTATTATATTATTTATGCATTTATCCCATGTTTAATGTTATATTTTTTAAATTCAAATATGTCAAACCATCCAGTTCCCTCCCTTTGTCGAAACTGTATAACACTGTGGTGTACAAATTGAAATTGTGTTTTGTTTCATTTAGATTGTACTTACATTCAGAAAATTTGTTTCTGTTCTTTGTTATGTTCTTTAATTATTTTTATTTCTCCTTTGTCCTATATATTTAATACCGCAATCATTACAATTAAGTTGGTAAGACCCGCTTTTGGACAAGTTGTCAACCCTGTCTTTAAGTTTTGAGTGAATTTTTCTAAGTGAACACGTACATCTTGTGATTTTGTAAAAAATATTCTCAGCTATCTCCGAGTGTGTACAGTTAAGTTTGCATTCTGGTCAGGTCAGAAATAGCTTCTAGACAACTTGTAAGTATGATGTTAAATTATGAAACTACATTAACACATTTTTTCAAACTATCTATTAATATAAACACATCATTCTGTTGTCTATTTTAGCAACATCTTTTAAACCTGTTCCCTTGGCTTAACAGTTCCTTCTTTCACCAAATCTGCTTTCTTTTGATCATTTTACTGTCTGACAAATTATCGATAACATTTTTACGTGGATTATTTAATTTATGTTGACAATTTAATCATTTTGGCTGTTTAGAATATGTCTGTAATAAATAAAGTACATATAGATTAGTGTTGTAGATAGTCTGACAGTAGCAGGACAGCACTATAGGTTTTGCCTAGTGAAACTAGATTCCTGGACTATACGTAACTATATTTCACCATCCTCGATACCACTCAATAGGAGACCGATATAGTTTCAATAAATCCCTCTATTAGAGTTTTAAAAGTTTATTTTAGATTAATTATAGCTATTGCTGATATGCTGATTTACAAAATGATGGGGTCCAGAAGGAAAGCATGTTCTCGAGGGGGGAAATGTACTTTTGAGAATATTATCTACCACACACTAATTGGATCAGGATTTTTCCGCTCAGTCGCCACCTTGCTGTACCTACAGGGAATCTTTCTGACAAAAGCAGCGAGTGAGAAACTCATCTACAAGCAAGAGCCTCTTTCGAATTTTATAACTATGGTAAACCAACAATTCAAAACTTCTCCATTACATGACAGTCCTGCTTAATCTGGAAAAATTCAACTTAAACCAAACATTGTCTAACCCTTTTTGTTAAATTAATCCAATTCCCCAAATTTATGAATAACCAAGTATGTGGACAATATTCCTTTACATAATAACCCTGTAATAATAATGTTATTTATAGTCCATTTAGTGGTCTGATTGACCAAATTACTTCTTTTGATTAATTAACATTTTTATGTAAAGTTTTGGTTGAAATGAAAAAAGTTAGTGTCACGAGCAGGATTCGAATCCATGACCTTCGGTTCAATACACCGCTGCTATAACCACTTGAGCTATCGTTACACTAACTTTTTCATTTTAACAAAAACATTACATAACAATGAAAAGAGGAGGGAAAATTCGAAAGGTAGGTTGAAATGGGGAGTTGGTGTCCGAGTGGATCGATAGTTCAAGTGGTGAGCAGCGGCGTATTTAGCCAAAGGTCGTGGGTTTGAGTCCCACTTATGACACTGACTTTTTTTATCTCAACCAATACTTTCCATAAAAATTAATTAATCTAAAAAAGTTATTTGGTCAATTGGATCATGAACTCTAATGGATTTACAAAACAATGTTAATTAATTGAAAGAAGTTATTTATAGCGTTCTATAAACAAATAGAATTGATAATTATTAGTGTAGAAATGTGTGGTGTTTAGTGACCATGAACCTATGGTTATTTGGAGATCGTGAGGTGCAGTCTGGTGTGATGTAGGTTTTAGAAAAAACTGTTCGGCACTCTCAACACGACACATCTACACGCAAAACAAACACTTTCAGCCCTGAAGATGATCTCAATAAAGATTGAAACGTTGGCATGATAAAGAAAATGTTTTTCTAAAACCTACGTCACACCAGATCGCACCTCACGATATCCAAATAGTAATTATTCATACTATACATCAAGATTTGTTAGAAATGTAAGGCAAATAATACATATTATATGTTATTATACTTTATATGTTTTAAATTTTATGTTTATAGTTATAGTTAATCAAATTCATTGTATTAGCTTCAAATTTAATATTTACAAATGTAAATTGATAATTCATATCTAGCTAGATTATTTTGACTCATTGTAATTAATCATAACACAATAACTGTAAGATTCTTTTGAGGAGGGTGATGTTATCTAAATAATTATCCTATATTTAACATAAAGTATATCATTTCACGCCTAACAGCATTAATCCGGTCTAGTGTCCTCCACGTTATTGTAAAGAAGATAATAGCAAGGGGTATAGACAAATAGATGTATTAGTCAGGATTATATTACACTGGGCCCTTTAAGAGTTATTGTATACCCTGTTCTGTGCTTAAAGCACACCCGTAAGTCCTGTTCATCATTTCAATGGTTGAATCTTTTTGACGGGTATGTTGTATGTCCCAAAACACTTCCTCCTGCAGGCAATGTAGCACGATAATTTGTTAGTAGGTGTTTTGGTGTCTCCTCTACTTCTTTGCAGAACCTGCACGTGCCATGTTGGGTTATGCCAATCATCTTTAGATGTCCATTTGATTTGCAGGGTCCAGTTAAAAATCCTGTTAGGATTCACAGTTTTTTCCTGCTTCCTTTAATACATCTGTTACCTCTTTCCTTCCAATGTTTGTTAAGAAGTTCTTGGATTGTTTGTGTCTAATGAGTGAATTCCACTGTTCCCCCATTTCCGTTTTATCTTTCTTTCTGAGGTGCTCATTGATAGTGTGCATTCCTATGTCACAGAAGAGTTGCAAAGGAAGATACAGAGTACCCATAGGAAATAATTTAGAGATTAAAAATAAATAAATAAACCCTTGCCATCTTCTAGCCTCATATTCAACCAGGTAAGGCCTTAGTTAATTACACCTACTGTCTTGACAACAAAATTTTAGTAAATTAGTATTGTTCACCAGTATAGGGTCTCCCTAGGTATGCAAGGTGGCGACTGAACAAAAAAAATCCTAGATTAACAATTAGTGCTTAATATATATTATACTCGTAGTTACACTCCCCAACAGAACAATGTTTGTTTTTCCTTCTCTTGAATCCCATCATTTTGTAATGAGCTGTAGTCATCGTAAGCTAGAATAAAATGATAAAAAATAATAAAAGTTGGTATTAACGTAGAATCACAGTCCTGCTTATGTTATACAGTTGTTAATAAATTTGCTTCTACATGAAGCCATGATTTGCTGACAATTAGAATAAAATGGGAAGTCGTAATGAGAATTTTGTGGCATGGGTGATTGAAGTAGATCAAGTGGTTGTAGCAGCGGCGTTGGGCTGATGATTGTGGGTTCGAATTCCACTGTTACACAAATTTTTCATTAAACAAAATCACGAATATTAATGGAACATATGTATAATTAAAAATAAAATGATAAAATATAATAAATGTTGGCACTAATTGTAATTATTGTGATATTAAATATATAGGACAGGGCGGCAAAATGAGATTTAAAGAACACTTTCCCAAATAAAAAAATTATCTGAATTTAAGGACCATCTAAATGAAAAAAATACAATTTAAATTTAAGTTTAAATAGAACAGTGTTAGCAGTTTCAAAAAAGGGAGGGAAGATTGTAAAAGGTAGTTTTATAGTATACAGGCTTAGACAGATTGGTTTGAGAAATTTGAATTGAAAAAATATAAAATTAAACATGGAGATAAATAAGATAATATATTTTCATTTACCTCCTATTTTAAACATGTAGCTACATAATATTTGACATACAAGTTAATAAGTAAATTAAAATTAATTTCTTACAGTATTTGTTAATATAATATTTGTATTTAACGGTTTTCACACTTTCAAAATTAAGCGGCATTAAAGCCAGCTTCTCATTGGAACGTCGTGTTGGCGGGGGATCGGCGAAAGGCACTTGGCGGGTTCACTCTTACAATTCGCGTCGAGAGGCGTGGTCGCAATTTCTTTATCATTATGATGAGCTTTAAGCTTGAAATCCGGATAGTTGAAAACAAACTGTGAGTAAGTCTTTTAAAAAAGACTAGTCTAATAAGTTTACTAACTTAACTAGAAATGTTTATGTAATAATAATTTATGATAAAAACGAATAAAAGTAATAGGATGCAATAGTGTGTTAAAATACTGGAATTTTGAATTTCAAACAATAATGTATTAAAACTAATCAGCGCTCTAAGGCCCGGTTCACATGGAAGTGATCGGTATGAAAGATGCGTATGAGATACAAAAAGTATCTGGCGACTATGTTCAGTCGTCTTCCCTCCATCTCTTCTCAATCTTCTCCCCAGCAGACATAGAAGTTTGATTCTGCCATATTTTTATAATGGACGAGTTAGATGCTGTACCTCTGGCATTTAATTAGACAAGAAACAAGTAAAAATAGTGGTGGATTCATCCAATTAATACGGAACGTGACACAAGAGGCAGCTATACCCATCCTTACAAAGAACTTCTGGCACTAACATTGTGTTAGTTTGTCATTATCGAAAATGTCACTTCTATCTATTTTTAAAAGTTATAAAGGTAAAAGTGAAACAAGAGTCGAACGGAGTAATCTGCTCAATACAGTATGAATCGTGCGAATGTCACCATGCTGTTCAATATTTTGTCAGTCGCCTTCAAACGTAAAAAATATTAAACAAATGAACATCCCAAGAGACTAAAAATAGGTATCTCATACCGGTCGCCTGCCAGTTTCTCCATCTGAATGACCATATCTGTCCTTACGTTACATTGGTCTCTTCAATACTGAACTATAATTCCAATTGCTTCCCTGTGAACTGGTCTTGTATTGTAGGTGGTATTGAGGAGAACATTTTAAATGCACTGCACGTTCTGCAAAACGGGCAATAGAACATGGCTAACGGTCAGGCTTTACTCCCATGAGAATTTAATGAATTAACATATTCTCAGAGCCTTTATAGAAGGGGATTTACATGGCAAAATCTATGCTGGTTTGATCAAGTGAGAAGAATTTTGAATAAATGTGATTTCTGTACTCTATGATGACATACCAAATCCTTTTTCTAAAGTATATCTACTATTGGTTGAAGAAGAGAGACATATTAATTTCATTTATATACCAATTATATATAAATTTATATTTAATTCTTATCATAAAATCTTAGATTACAATAAATAAATTTGGCTGTTACCAATAATTTTGGTCTGACTTTGTTCACTGGTTGGTCTATCAAATGTGTTTACAATGGTAGAAAGAATAAAGTTGGTGAAATGCTGAAACTGCCAACCAACCAACCCAGCTAGGACAGGGTTACCTAAATGATCGGCAATGACTAATGACCAAATTACAGGTTCTCATTACTTTAGAGAAGAGGAGGAAATTTCACAAAATAAATTTAACATTATACTCATGATAACATTGTTCATATTCCAACTCAAAATTAACAAATGATCAACATATGGGGCTGACATAAAAATACCTAAACAGATCCTCCGGTCTACTCTACTTACTTATGGGACAACAATCGGGGCTAACAATGAAAAACAAACTTTTTACAAAACGATACTATAACCTATTGTACATTTGGTACATATAACTGTGGGGTACTTCATTTTCAAACCTTCTGATATCCAACATCTCGAAACCTTCCATTTAAAGTCCTTAGATTCATAATAAATTGTGTACCTTAAAATTCCATTTATCCATTAATCCTATAAGGCTCAAAATAATGTTATTAAGAATGTACGTACTATTCTCTCTCTCACTCTCTCTCTCTCTCTCTCTCTCTCTCTCTCTCCCCCTCTCTCCCTCTCTCTCTTTCNTCTCTCTCTCTCTCCCTCTCTCTCTCTCACTCTCACTCTCACTCTCACTCTCACTTCCTCTCACTCTCACTTCTCTCTTTCTTCTCTCTCTCTCTCTCTCTCTCTCTCTCTCTCTCTCTCTCTCTCAAAAAAAAACACACACACACACACACACAAATTAATTGAAAGAAAGTGTGTAGGAACTATCTTTTAAAATGATTGAACATCACTTATCCATCATTCATCATTTCTATTAATTTGCTAGTCAAAGCAGTAATGGACTTACTGTGAGTAGGAACTATCTTTTTAAAAGGATTTCACAAATTAATTAGTTGTATATCAGTATATGTACCATGTTCACAGCAAGTAACTCTAGATACTAATAGATACTAATTTTGAAAAAACATTAGCAAAGCACATTTCCTTTAATTATTTATAATTGATTTGTATTTAGTGTGATAAATGACATTCATCTGCCCTTAAATATTACAGTAGTATTTCATTACATACGTTTGTTGGTTGTGAATTTGTGATAAATAATTTGTGTGTTAAGTTTTATTTATGTATTGTATTTTTATTGATTTGTTGCCCTTTTATGTTCCAGGAATCTGTAAGCCATCTTTACGTGTGTTTTGTATTTGCGAGTAATATTTAAATAGTATGTAAAGTTGTTCCGTGAGTGTTAAAAAGTGTGTTTGCTGATTCATCATTGCTGTTTGAGTGCGAGGATTGTTGCCTTCAAAGGGTAAATTTCATTTGTATTTATAACACATACTGTTCATATGTATGTTATTTACCATTAATTTTAATTATTTTGTTTTCTTTTTCCAGGGGGACTTACAAAGAGTAAGTCAATTCTCTTTGCTGGCAGTCAGGTGAGTGAGATTTAATGTAATTCTAGTAAGATATGAAGGGTAAACGGAAAAATCAAGCATAATCAGAAAGCTTAAATTCAGATAAAATTTAAGTTAAAAGATTAAAACATTGCCAAAAGTGTAAAAACGTAGATTTAGCAACTACTGCAATAACTTTAGTACTCCCACCATTCGCTGAGTAACCTAAAAATGAGATACTTTTGAAATTTATAATCTTTATTTATAATAAAGAACAAAAAGAATGATTTACAAAAAAATTCCAAATTTACAAGAATAAAACAAGGAATGTCACCATTTTTATTAGAAATAAAACCCAACTTTTTCTTTTAAAAACACTATTTCTATTACAAAAGTATTACAGAATTATCCTATCTTGATAATTACCAAGCTTAAACAAGAAATGACATATTTTGTGTATCAATATCAAAAATTAAATTGTTGGTGGTGCAACTTTTTGAAAAATTTCTGGTTTTTGGAATGGCAAAAAACCTTCAATATTAGAAATCATCATATTTCAGTTTTGCCAATGGTAGGCGTTGTTTGTACGATCTTGGTGGGGCAGCGCAAACTCCCTTTTTTTTAAATAGTTGTGCAGGTTGGGTCAAGGAGGATAGTTTATTTTTCTTTCTATTGTAGATGAGATGGTTCTCCCAAGCACCATTGTAAGTGTTATGATGGTAAACTAGGCCAAGTTTATCCTGAGATAATCTCGGTTCCTCACTTTTTAAATTGGCAATGAGCAATTTGGGGAAAATCTAGTTTTAGGAAACAGCATCCATGGTGACGCATAAACTATTCTTGTTTCTAGACAGTTTTTTAATCTTGATTTTCATTGGACAATCGTAGTTTTAACTTTTTGATTGTGGTACCATTTGAAAGTTCTCACTATGAGCAACAGAATGCGCTGAAAAAGTCAACATCTGAAAAATGTGGACTATTATTCTTTTTTCACTGTACCTGGTACATAAGGTATGAGTACGATATATCTATGCAGGGTGGGTTCAAACGAAAAAAAGATACTTTGAGGTTTTTTAGAAAATTTCATGCTGAACAAAAAAGTTCCTATAAACATAGGCCCTCAAATAAAGCCTTCTATGAGAAAAACGCAAAAATCCATAAAAACAGTATTTTTATCTTTTTTCAAGAATTGCTATTGTCTACTTGGTAGGTAAATTTTCTGACATTGACTCAAAATTATATTTGACATTGACCAACTTTATAAGATAGAAAATTGCTAATACCAACGGCTGACTAACCCAAGAATATCACGAACTTTTTTTAATAGTTTTTGCCGTCTTTTGTGTTGGCATTTGGTTTTCCTTTATATTCCATTTCTATTGAATTGGTTAGTCAACAATATTTTGTCTTATAGTATAGTGTTTTTTGTTTGTTAATAATCTAAAATACAATTTTTTACTGCTCAGACAGTTAGTGATATGGAATTATGTGCCTGTTTTGATGTTTAATTGAGTTATTGCATGCTCAAACGACGCCTGTTGTTGATTCTTGTCCTAGTACAAAGAAATTTAATTGATTTTCTGTTTCTACACTAAACTTTATTCCTTGACAGCAAATTCTAATAATTATAATACTTTAAAACACTTAACTGTAATCATGCAGATATGAGTAGGGACGTTGAAATATTTGACTGAATGTATTTCCTTACAATTCAGCAAACCTCCTGTCAGTTACACGTTTGATTTTGTTTACTTCGAGCCGTTCTCATAATTTGAATCGCGTCGTTTCGCTTGTCGACAATATTAATTTGTGTCACTAGCTCATGAACGAACGGGAATAAACATGTCACTTGACACGTAAATATTTTACTCCATGCTAAGTTTGCAAGTAAATAGCGTGTTGTAAGAGTCGACGAGAATGAAAATTCACTCAATGGAAGTCAGTAAATATATAATTAAAACTTTCCCTTTTGTCGTAGTCCAAGATTTCAAGACTTCCCCAAATTAATTAACAAGTTTTGTAAGCTTCATGTCTGAAACGTAATACAACTTAATAATTGTCAAATTTTCAAGTTCGTATATTTTAAAAATACTCCTGGAACTTGTATTATTCAGCCTCTTAATAAATCATTAAAAAAGTATGAACACAATTCTAAAAACATAAAATAAAGCCGACTTGGGAAATGTAAAGCCCAATTGACCTGCTTAGTTGGCAAGATCAATGAATTCCCATTCAGAGCACATCCTTTTCCTAGCTGTATGCAAATGAGGCGAGATCCGGGAAATTGCTCTGCCAGTTTTTTCTTTACAATTTGGATTATTATGACCAACAATAGATTTTAATATGTTTTCACATTTTCTTCCAAACTGCACTGCAGGTAACAGATTTTTAAACGAATGTTTCTTTGACCCGGTCCACAACCGGTATTATAAGCTTTTCACTCAGTCTCGCCGTCATTGTCACTATTTGATCTCCCAGCCAACGACTTTTAAGGCACTTTAGGCAACGTTAGATGGAATAATGTGGGTGTCCTGAAGTACACTAACATAGATAGGAGAGAGAAAATGGCTCGGTGTGGTTGAGAGGATCGCTGTATCGTCGTGTGGAATGGTCTGCGGAGAGGGAATTGCCTTCAGTGACTCGGACAAAACCGTTCAGCGAGATTGCTGCGAGGTATGAAATAGTAGGTTAGAAGGATGCCCTTGGTCATGAACAGCGAGCCCAAGCTTGATCAAAAGCTTGCTTATCCAAAATAGTGCTGCTCCAGCTCAAAGGAGGAGGAGATAATGTCTACGTCGCAATGACACTGTTGGATAGTTGCGTGCCAGTTGGGAAAACCAAATTGATGGTCAGGGATTATATTTTAAGAATTGGTTAAGCCAGACGAAGATTAAGCTTCATTCTTTGTTTAACACCTTTTCAAAATATTCCGCCCTCATCCTAACATAATAGGTCCTGAACATTCAAGAACAATAGAAAAAGAACTAGTCTAACTACTAACTCTTTCCCTTCTCACAAAAGCTTTTCATCCTTCAGAGGTCCAGTATAACACTAAAACCGTTTGCTCCTGGATACGATCTAATATCTACTGGAACCCTTCGATTTCTCCCTACAAAAAAGCAATAATCTTACCAACATTCTTTTATAATTATTCAGATATCGATTAACGGTCACTAATCTCTACACATTCTTTTATAATGCGATCCTAAGAACTACTCACTCTTTCCCTTACAATGAAAGATTTCTGTTATAAAGGTAATCCTTCGCCAGATAAGACTCCCGAGATAAGATCTTATCCGAGGAAAAATCCTCGAGCAGCCTTCCCATCCTAGATGAATGAAACATTAACCCATCTCACCAGTTTGGCTTTCGTAAACACTCCACAATCCAGCAACCACCGGGAAAAGTAGATCCTTAGACTCGTGGGATATGGACAAAGAGCCCGGTACAGGCCTACAATCGAGCCAGCCAGCTAGAAGTTCTCGAAGTTCTAGAGTTACCCGAAAAGAAACTCTACCTCTTCACCTATAACGTAATTTTTTATCATTTTTTGGATGTGAAAGACCAATGACTTTGGACAGCCACCAGATGCATCCTATCCTTTCGTATAACTTCCCTTATGCTTCTCAATGACGACGATTACGGGCTGTTAGATGAAGAAAAACCTCCACCCTTCTCTTCGCCTTAACAAAATGGTAGAAAAATTAGTACTTAGTACAACCACAACCTCTTTCTCTTCCCCCAAAGACATCTCATTCTTCAGAGGTCCAATAAATGATCGAGAATCTTCCCCAAAAGAATACTCTTGGATAACTTATAACTGCTGACATCCTTTGACTCAGCCATAAAAAAAAAATCTTCCTAACATACTTTTATAATACTGTCCTAAAGGACTACTCATTCTTTCCCTTACAATGAAACGTTTGCTACATAAAACTTATCACCAATACACATAAAGCTGACCACTTACATCCTACCGTCCGATAAGCTTCTTAACTATGTAGAAAAAATCCTCGAGAAACTTTCTGACAAGAATCCTTCCTATACTAGAAAAAAAACTCTATCCTATCTCACCAGCTTTCGTAAAAACCTTGTATACTCGGGTTCTTTTCTTGATTTGGCTCATGTTCAATAGGGTCTGGAATCTGGGTTTGCTGTGGGAGCTCCTTCCTTCTTCTTCATCCTCCAATCATACCTGAACAACTGCTTCTTGAAGGTTCCTCTCTGATTACTGACCTGTGACTAGAGAACATAGATATACGCAATTCGATTGTACAACGAACATAATTTTACGGTGGCTTTATTGGGAGGTGTTTGGTATGGCATCACAAACATCAGAAGGTGGAAAAGCTTTAGGAGTAATGGGGTGTAAATATCCTTTGCTAAGTAACTATTACTGGATTAACGTCTCACCAGTTATTCAGAGAAAATTTGTTTTAACATCGCTCTGGGCTGTCTGCGAATCGTTAGAATGTTGACTGTTGCTAGAGGAAAATTGGTTATCTCTGATACCCTATTTCACAAAGGAAACTAGGCAAGACGAAACGTTTTTCACCCTATATTGTAAGGGGAAATTGACGAACCAAACTTGCAATTTCAATTTCTTCACTCTCTATTGTACAAAATTCAAAATTCAGAAAAGTAAGACTAGGCTGGTAATAAAAAGGCCTACCTTTTAATAAAATCTTATTTAATTTTTCTGCAAAACAAATAATGTAAACTTAAAAAACAATTATAACACACTTTAATTATAATAGTTAGAATCTAATTGTGTGATATTCCACCAGCGGAAATCGTGGCGGTTATTAACTGTCGTAACTAGTCTAATTCGCAAACTACATAGCGGTCGAACTGGAAATAAACCGCTAATCTAAATCCCTTGTTTTACATTGTGAACAATACGCAGGAAGTAACGATTTGTTTAACAAATGGTTTCAACTTCCCTTCCGCTCGCTCCCAGAGGTAATGTCGTAAGCACGTCGTAGAATGCTATCTCTGGTAACGGTTACGTCCACTCAAGTAAGTAGCAATTAAAGAGTTCGACACATTGGTAGATAGATACATATACCAAGAAAAAGAGAAGTAAGAACACAAAGAAGTGTGTGGAATAGGGAAAGAAGCAGAGTGAGAGAAAAAGAGAGAGAGAGAGATAGAGATAGATAGATAGATAGATAGATAGAGAGATAGAGATAGATAGATAGATAGATAGATAGATAGATAGAGAGAGAGAGAGAGAGAGAGAGAGAGAGAGAGAGAGAGAGATTGAGAGAGAGATTTCATTGTTCGATTTCTTTCTTCTGGTCTAAATCCACTTCTCATCTCCTCATTTTCAACAATGTGCCTGCAGTAAAAAAATTATAAGTCAGGTCTATAAGCAAGTTGAGACAGGTATTCTCCCCGGTTTTGAGAATTTTTTGGCGTCCCAAATGCCGAAGACATTGGTTGCTGAGAGAGATCAGACAGAGTTGTAATAGACCAAAAGAGACGTGATCCCGAAAAGGGTGGAGGTTTATTAGCTGGGATTTGGTTTCATTGAGTTCGATCCTTTATTTCTTGAATCATTTTTACAAACGACATGGTCCTGGCGGCCACTGCTAGGTCTGGGTGTGGTGAAAGTATGGCGGTATCGTCTGTGAACAGTACCTAAAGTTTATCAGGATTTATAGAAATTCCTGCAGTGGATACTGAATAAAGAATCGAACCTGCTTCGGTATAGGTAAAATGGACGTTCGATTCGCACTTGAATGAAAATACCTATAAGAAAGTTGGGATTTAAGAATGGAAGATCGAAGGCTTGCTTCACGTCTAGGAAAGCACATGAGCAGCTCTTCCTCGTAGGAGGATTTAAAGATGGTTGGGGGGGGGTTGATATAGAATTATAACAATCCCTCCACTGCGACCGAAGAACATCTATTATAGAAATCCTCTAAATTATCGCCATACCTTGGAAAGCGCACTTTTTCTTATAAGACTAAGCATTTTCCTTGGCGCCTCTTCGCGTACCTCGTTTTATGCTGAGAAATGCCATATACTGTAACATAGATATCTCATATATCATCAATGGTTATGTTGTAACCTGGCTAATACTTCACATTCACAAAGGATGTTTCTGGTCCCTCCTGACAGAGTCGGAATGGTTCTGTCTCTGCTTTGCCCATCTTCTTAAGATGATGGTTAAAAGAGCAATGTCCTGTATAGAGAGCCAATGATTTTTCTCAAATTCTGCGTGCTAAGAGAGAGGAGTATCTCTGCCTTCCCATTTGAGAGATTTATAAATCTCTTTGTTTGCCTCATACCTGGTGGAGAGGATCTTATGATGTACCATCCTGTGGCACTGCTGAGCGGTAAGAGTGATGTAGCCTGTACCCGATGGAATGGAACAACATTGAAGTTTTTCAAAGATTTTGGCAACTAATACGAGAAATATTGAGGAGATATGATGTAAGGAGTTGCTCAGGAATTTAGATATTTATTTTACTTGAATCAACCAAAATGAGAGACAATTTAAGGGTAACATTATGTATCAGGACCACACATTTTGGTCAACATTTTCCGGTTTTGACTTATGATCTAACTTTAAATTTTAATTCATTGTTCTACTTAATTTAACAGAATCAACACTTTTAAGCTCTCTCTGATAATGAACATTACTTTCCTAATACTTCAAATGCGTACGCATTAGATATTTCGATGAAGTCCGGAAGTATTTATTAGAGGATCACTTTTCTTTTCACCTAAGGATCCAGATAAAGAGAGCTATCAAGTTTAGAATTAAGATCTTAATCTTCCGATTCTCCGGCAATTGCCAATCATTTCTTATTACAACAGTACCATGAATTGGAGAAAAGGAGTGATGAAAATCGTTTTTATTTATTCTTTGAAGTATATGACGATGTAGAATGTTGTCGAAAAGTTCTTTTTTGTTTTTCTCGATTGCTAAGAAAATAACAGCTTTTAAAAGTTTAACCGTAGATTTTTTATTTCATTTGCAATACATTAGAACTACTTTCAATTCGGTAAGAAGTAATATTGAGAAAGGAAACATTTATATACAATTAAACAAACTACCCATTGGCAGTACTCCAGTGATACAATATTGTCTACTTGATTGAAACTGGTGACGCTGTCACTGGATAGAAGATAGTGCCTATTTTGTCGGCAAATAGGGTTTGAGGGGACTCGTGGGGATGTGAGTTTTGGATGAGAGGATTTGGGAGTACCTCGGGACAGTGTACTTGGACCGATCCTTTACCTTTTCTTCACCGCAGATATCCAACTTCATACTCCACCATCCTTGCATCCTTTGCCGACGACATAGCTGTGCTATCCTACAGTTGCTTTGGAGGAACTCCAAGCACATGTCCTGAAAATAGCCAAATAGAAGCAAACATTAGCGTATAAAGCTTAATGAAAGCAAAAGCACACATGTTCAAAGCAAAACCCCTCATACAATAGTCCTCAATAATACTCCCATCCCAAAAATAGACTGCGTCTGTTACCTTGGGTTCCTAGACTCAAGACTAAGACTGGAACCAACACACAAAATTAAAACGACAGGCGCTAAATCAATGTTTCTGACTACTCTCCAGATTACTGTCGCGCAAATCTAACGTTTCAACGAAAAACAAACTGACAATTTTCAAGACAATACTAAAACCAATCTGAACGTACGGACTAGAACTCTGGGGCACCACCAAACCTTCCAATATCCAAAGAATACAGTCCTTCAAATCCAAAGTCCTCAGAATCATAGTCAATGCTCCTTACTACGTATCCAACGACACCCTTCATGACGATCTCAAAATCCCTTTCGTGCAAAAATAATTCTTAAAACATTTCCACTCTTCACACTACAATCGATTTGTCCAATCCTTATCCAATAGAAATCCCTATAATCCCACCAGACATTGAAGTGGAGATGGCCTCGCGTACAGCTGAGAAAACAACAATGGTTCAACTCATAAAATGTAAATAATAATACAGGTCGTAATTAAAAAAACAAAAAACAACTAACTTCTAACTTTTATAACTTTTTTATTTTCTTTGAGAATATCGAAGGTGAATTTTGTTTTGTAGTAGCAAAACTATCTCGATAGTACTGGATCAGGTGTCGTTAGAAATAAGGTTTCCGTTTCGCTTTACTTCACAGTGCATAAGAGAATAAAGGTAGGTTGAACCTGGTACTTGTAAATTGCAGTCGTTTTCTATTGAACGACGACTGTTGAGGGAATTCGCCGACTGTAAATCGTGTGAAAACGGTCACCGAACGAAATGGGACCCCCTTTCTACATCTATCTGTTCAATAAATTTCGTGTAGCCGGTGATATCTACAGCCGTTCACAACCGTTCAAAATTGTATGGCCGACCACCGCCATTCCCAGCGGATCTCTTGAACATAGAAAATTATTGCTCTCCAGACAAATAAATAGCTTGTCGTTCAAATCTTGAGCATCGGTATTTACTGTGTTTTATATTTCGTATCAGAGTTATCATTAAATAACCCATAAATCCGATCAATAGACTCAAAGACAAAAAACCGGACACCGGACGTATTTCGCTGTTTATTTCGAACTACATGTATTTTTAGAGTTATATTAATTACAACATACTTATTTTCATGTAAACCAAATTAAACGGAATCAAAAATTTACGAGTTTTAATGAAAAATATTTAATTATGGTGGTTTGAAAGAAAATCCTCCAAAACACCAAGTGATGGCTTAAAATGTTACTAAAAAATTGTTTTTACCTGGTTTTGTTCTTAATGCGTCATGAAGTACAAAATCAGCTAAGTGAGGAACGAATTCCGATACGCGTTTGAGTAGTTCAACAAACCCGAGAGTGAAAACGGACCCAATAAAAGTAGACCCAATAAGTAACCCAATGCCGGTTTAGTATGCATTCATAATGTGCCACTTGTACTGGAATAGCCCAGTCACCAGCGTCAGAGAACGAGGGAGATTCTGCAAGGAGGCAGAACCAAGACTAATAATGAAATGCCTTGATAAATTAGAACTCCGCGTTGGTTTTATCAAAGAAGAAGTTTTCTGGTCTACTTTACCGAAAGCGCAACTTTTGAACATCAAATCCCATTTAATACCATGCTATTTAGTAGTTTCTTATTCTACGTAAAAATAGTAAAAAAAATTTTAATTGAAAAAAAAATCGACTGATATACAGGGTGTCCCGTGGAAGGTGTCCTTCACAATTTCCTTAATATTTGTCTTTTTTTTTAATAAATCTTGTTTTAAAAATTTCGTTCTGAAGCATATTTTTATATGATTCATTGGTTCCTGAAATGACTTTTTGATTCATAGGTTATTGACATAGAATATGCCATACGTTACTATTTTTTAATTGTTAGCTTTTTCTAAGCTTTCTTTTAACTACATCTTTTTTTTAAATTGTCATTCTTTAATTAAATTGTCTAAATAGGTAACACAAATTTCCTGGTCTTTATTGTAACTGGTCGACGTAAACGTGTTAATGCCTAGTGAAACTTTCATTTCGGAAATTACCATTAAAATTAAAATATCAAACTTGAAAAAACCTTACAAATTATCAGTTTTTATATCCAAGACAATATAAGTTACGTATATTTTATGCCAAAAATCAATGAACCATAAAGTCATTTCAGAAACCATTGAAACAACTGAATAGTACACTTCATCACAAAAAATTACCAAAATAGATTTACCAAATTTCATAATTATGGAAATTAGAGGGTGGACATGTTCCTAGGTATAATAACTGAAATACCTGCACAGCATAGGAGTTTCATTAAAAACGATGATAAGATCCATATTCTCTTTTTGCGTGGCTCGTCATTATAAATGGATTTTACTATATTCAAAATACATATACTATTTTTAACTATTTAGCTTGAATTATTTTTTAAATTTGGCCAACCTTATTTTTTCGGTCTCTCTTTCTCTCTCAATCTAGATATTATTATAATATAATCGTTATAATTATAAAAATGATGTAATCTGACAGATATATCTTCGAATTTTTATCGACATCTTAAATAATGTCAAACGTTTCTCATGGAACCATGAAAAACATCAAAATATTATTTTGATCTGACAAACGTTTACACTCAAATATTGAAATAATATTTTTTTTAAACAAAATAAGTAGAGTTGGCTAATGATTTAGTTCAAAGCTTAAACTGTGCTATTTAAATTTGTTTAAATCACTTGCTTTTAAATTTTTAAAAATAAATTTACTTAGTTTTTTTAATAAATGAAGAGCAAAAACAACTTGGAATTGCAGTATTCGTAATGATTTTTGGCCGACTCTCCCAGCACGCCAGGTGGCTTCGCCGATAACAAAACTTTTACCTCAGGTCATGAACAACATGTCTTGTCTTGATGAAATCATAGTTTTTATTTATTTCCCTCTCTTTAATAAAAATGTCGACTCGCTCTTGTTCCAGCGTAATATTTATTGTACATATTTGTTTTCCGAGGAGAAATATTGTAACATCTATGTCGCTTTCTTAACTCCTAACTCCCAAAGGTAAACAAGAAATATATAATTTCACATTTTTAACTTGTTTTCTTAGTATATGAAATTCGTGATTTTTTAAAAAATGTGTATACTTTTATATCAAATTTCAAGGTTTTGGAAGAAATTCGAACTTTGTACATTCTTATAGCTTCTAGTTGTCCAAAATAAACCGGATTCAATTATTTTAAGGCTCGAAATCTAGGACATACGTACGCGACTTCACGTATAATTTCCTCCATTGCAGACTACAATAATCAACAAAACACAAAAGGTCACTAATTTAATTTCTGTTTTCCCATCTACAGAAAGTTTGTCTTTCATCTCAACAAACCTAATCCAGTATTATGAATTTTTTATGCTTACTTTACTTTATTATTATGAAACCTTTTTCCCCTTTTATTTCCAACCTGTTTTAAAACCCACTCCGACAGACTCATTAACTCGATGACAATGTATCTTTAAAATTTTTGTAATATTCAGAATAAAAATACGACTCATATTTTTACATAAGTCTGTCGTTGTTCGACGGTAAATTTAATATCAGCCAAATTAGGACCGTTGCTAAAGGTGGGGATTTAAATATTGCCAGACAGCTAAACCTAAGCAACGAAGGTTCCTACACTTTAAACTCAAGGCAGCTCAATGCGATTGCCATAAAAATGTAGAAAAACGTGTTTGACAGCAGTAGGCAGATCAGGTCAAGCTACATGTTTAGATAGTGAATGAGTTAAAATGAATGAACTCTGTAAATTAAGCAAGCTGAACGAGGTTTTCTACAACTGTAAATTTGTTAAACATGTTAAAATTTATATTAAAATATCAATCGAAATGTGAACGGCCAAGCAGCGCTGATGGTTTTGGTCTCTTCCTTTTATTTTTCAAGCTTGTCTGGAAATGGCTAACATATTTTGATATTAACTCCAAGTACTGGGAAAACGAAATCATGTAATTCTGGTGGGGGTGCCTGGAAAAGAAGGGATTGAGGGCAAAGAGCTACGGCTGTCAAACTAGCGAAAACGACACCCTTTGGAGGGATTAAATGGTGCACATATTCTCAGACAACCAAGTATTAAAGCACTATATGCTTTAGACTCATCTAGCTTTCAGCAAAGCTGAACTCTGAATGCCTACCTTCTGGGAATAACGAAATCAGTGATGTGGGTGCTTGGATACGAGGTATAAAAGGCAATGAACAGGCTAACAAACTAGCAAACGCAGAACAACCTCCACATTCTTTGTTCAAGAAATGCAAAACCCAAAGCATGCTAAAAGCGGAACCAATCAAATAGATAGCGAAAGAAAAGACTACTCGGGTGCTTATCCAGGTGCAAATCAGCCAGAGGTTCATCAACATTTAACTAGAAGCAAAAATCTGCCTCTCACTCAGCAGGTAATAATTAAGGGAAATAAGAGACCTCTATGGCTATTGATCATTTAATTACCAGATGAAAAAATATATAAAACAACCTAAGTCGGCAACCTGCCGACTAATGATGAAACAGGAGAGAAATCGGAACATGATCTGTGGAACCGCGGAAAGTGCTTAACTACCTAAAAAGTTGTATACGTCCCATGGTATAGAAATAAAGAAGGGTTTAGGTCTTACAGGAAAAAAGAGAAACTAGTCATTAGTCACCCAGGAAAAAAGAAAAAATACAAATCTGCTGTTGGATCTTTCAGGAATTTTGTTTTGGAGAAACTTATTGAATTAATTTCTTGGAGACGATATGTTAAATTTTCACAAGAAGGAAACGTGAAATTCAAATTTTCTAAAAACGCTGTGCTGAACGAAAGAATCAATTCAAGTTGTTCTACTTTTAGATGCGAAGGTGCGAATTTATAAGCTTGATCAACATTGCTAATTTTATCGTTGAACCTACAAGTTCCTATCACTTTTGGGTGTTAGCCGCTTAGAAAATTTATTAGTTATTAACTTTAAAAAAATTACCACTGGGTTAAAGGACATAAGAAAAGGTGAATCCATTAAATAGGAGCGAGATTAATGCTTAGCTAATACTGGTTATACATTCTAGAGATTATGATATACAACTGCCTAATGATGGACCTCTAATGAAAACAATGACAATGAATACAACAATAATAATGAAAATTCAAAAAACTATATTTTTGGTTATAAATTTATTACCATTATCGTATAGGGGTATGAAAAAGTTTTTTTTTTTTTTTTTAATTTAATGTAGTTACATTTTTGGTTTTGTACTTTTATAGCAAGTCAATGCTTGAAGCCCGGCGAGCTTTAACATATATCGAATTATCCAAAGTTGGATGTTGAAGTTGTCCAACTCGACTAATCTACTCGTTTAAACAGCGAAGCCGTTGAGAAAGGATTGAAGTACGACCTGACAGGCAGCCAGGGCAGTCCTGCTTTCGAGACGCATACCTCGCTCCCACCGCCCTGCGGACTGGGTAAAAGACGGCAGCGGGGGCTTCTATATTTATTGATAACCGTTCCGTCCCCCACTGTGATAACTGTGATAAATAGAAGGGGGAAAATAAGCTCCTTCACCTCCGTGTGATCCTGGTAGTCGGTCGGCCGGAGACGGCGGTGGACGTTTAATCCACCCCCACTACACCCCCCTCTCTGAACGCCCCCATCCCCTCTTGCGAGGAAGAACGGGGCTCGTTTTCACCCTTTTTTCCACCCCTAGGGGAAATTCGGCTAGGCCGATGAAGAAAAACCGTGGGATTCGTTAAGGATGACAAAATATACTGGGGTTTTTTGAAGAAAAAAATCTTTTTGATAAGTGGTGCGCAAGGTGGGCGTAAGGGTAATTGCCCCACTACCATACACAAAGAGGGGGTGCTATGAGGGTTGAACGGGGAGCGGCGATAGTCAAAGAATCAGATTCGTGGAAGTACCCTGTACCACTTTTCACCAGCCACCCAGGGCAGCGAGCATTTTCGTAAAACGTGAACTTGGTTCTTCAATGCAAAAAAAATAAAACAAATTTCATGAAGCTCAATATCACCCTTTCAGGCAAAATGTCCGAATAAAACTGAAAAATCCCGTTATGAGTTTCCAACTTTAAGCGATTTATTAAAGCTGTTGAGTGAGTGAGATTTGACAAAAAGAAATATTCTTCTGGATCACAAGTTTCAGTACAAGTAATCCACAGTCCCTTTTACTTGCTAAATATAATCAACAGCCTCCAAAGTGTTGCGCATTCTATATCCGTGTTAACAGACATTTTATAAATGAAATATATGCTATATGTTCTATCGTGTCCGAGTTTAGAGTCAAACAATTCATCTTCAATATTTATTTTGTAGAAATTGCCCTTCTCACTTTCTCCCTCCTTCTCTTTTTCATTCATTCTCCTTCTTTTTTTTTCTTTAATTTTGTTATATAGTAATTTATCATGTCAATATTTTATGAACTTACCAATTTTTATGTTTTTGTTGCCAATAAGCATAATATGCATATACATATTTCCCTTCTTACTGTTATTTTACTGTGTGACTTTTTCCACCTCTCACTCTAACTCTCTCGCTCACTTTCTCTCTCTTATTCATTTCCTCACTCACTCACTTTATAAAGACATACTTGGAACAGACGATATAAACTAAAAAAAGTATTGGCCAATTGGAATAAATTTATGTTTCCACTAGAAGACGGTTCTATACTGACACAACATTCGCAACACCGAAATGAAAGCGTAGGCCTTCAACCTCCTTATATACCTGACTATAGAATTTTTTATTAGGCCTATTTGTTTATAGGCGCATTGTCTACAATGACGAGAAAAGAAGAAATTTTTTAGGCCAAAAGATTTAGAAACCGAACAATGAATTCTATCTATGTCTCTCTCTCTCTCTCTCTCTCTCTCTCTCTCTCTCTCTCTCTCTCTCTCTCTCTCTCTCTCTCTCTCTTCATTTTTCAAACTCTTTATTTCCCTCCATTTTTACCTTACCCCCCCCCTCTCTCTCGTCCTGACGCACTTATTCTCGCTTTCTCTCTCTCACTTTCTTTGTCTCACACACTTGATACCTTTCTCTCCTTCTCACTCTCTCTCTTTCTCCCTCTCACTCTATCTTTATCTCTCTCCCTTGCTCTCTCTTTCTCCCTATCACTCTATCTTTATCTCTCTCCCTTACTCTCACTTTCTCACTCTATCTTTATCTCTCTCCCTTACTCTCTCTTTCTCACTCACTCACTAAAATCTATCCCTGTAGCCGTCATCTCTAGATTTTTGTTAAAATAATATAAAACCATTTTGTAATCTTTGGAACATATCAATTAATTGGAATTAGTAAGATCAATTTTAAAGCTCTTACAGTCATTACAGTACTATTACGAGAATAAGAGGAAGAGAATCGCCCTTGTATTTTACTGCGGGAGGCAGGAGGGTAAACCAATTCCACGTGGAATTCCATTTTCATTATTGTTAATCTATATTCTTTCCCATTCTCTAATTTCTAATTAATAAAGTACTGCTGTTCGACTGTTCAAGGTAGTTCACAATATTTTTAATAAAATAGGATATTTAAAATTCACCTTTCTAACATGTATATATAAAAAACACTGCGAAAATGAAACAATTCCCTGTAAACCTCTTTTCCTTATTTTCGACAGGAATGTATTAGATAAGCGTGTCTATAAATTTTCTCTTGCCCCTTATCTGTTTGTTCAGTTTATCATATAAAAAATAATACAATTTTTTGAAAGACTATTCTTAGTTTGACTGTAATCTTTATTATCGGTTTCTATTTAAATAGTTGTGAAGAATTAATTAATATACTGAGAATCACTGTTGAATAGAGTTATTTCCCCTTGGTCCGTCTAACTTCTCTTGTGACCTGCTTCAATGGACAGACGAGTAAATTTAATACTTATTATATGATATTGAATCTATATATAATAATAATAAAAAGTACTGTTAAATACAAAACCATAAAGGGAAGAAAATCTTATTTCAATATTCCCGACCTTTTTAAAATGCTTCTTCTTTGAGAAGTTTCGTGATTTCCCAGAGGTTAATCTTAAACTGTCTTTTTTCTCCTGAGTGACACTTATGAAATTTTCTGCCCGGAAATGGAAAGTTATAAAAGTAGGGAGGATTTATTTGCAGGGCCGGCTCATTTTGACTCGGATGTTTCTCTTGAGAAACATTTCACTTCCCCGGTCGCGGATATAAATTGTAGTGATTTGGTAGATGAGCAGGACTGTGAGAAAAATCAATATGACTGCGGATTCTCCCATTCGGGCGCTAGAACAACAATGCGACTGAAATCTTTCCCACTGCAAACATTAATGAAAACATTTAGTTATTCTTTCATGTTAACGGTTATCAAGTCTTTAGTTATGGATCAATCCGATAAATAACATAATTGATACTGCAAGTATGTCATTATTTTGTGAGGAAATATATTAATAGCAAATATCGGAAGAGAGATGTTCTATCGTGGTTCTTCATGGTCTGTGTGCTCTCACTTCGTCCTGCTCTGTTAGTGCAATATTTAGTATCTTTTCTTCGTCGATAAACTCAGAAATTGTGTATAAATGACCTAATGATTTTGTTCATGTCGCGTTTGTAACATGAAATTTTATTTTTGTCTTAAGACAAGTTGTTCCTTTTAGCGTTCTATGAAAATTACCTCTGCCTTGATGAGTTAATATCCTCGTCTATACATTATTTTAATATATTGTACATAATTCGTAAATGTAGATAACAAAAAATCTGACAAAGAAAACAGCATAAAATACTAAAATCGTAACTGGTATAAGCCACAGATTATTGTGCTAAAATTTAGGTGACAAATCCGGGCTGTATATCACGACGATTAGACCCCCATGGCGTGCTAGTCGTGGTCAAATAATTGATAAAATAAAAGATCCAAAACCAACTGCGCAGACTTTAAAGATTAGTATATCTGAACGTAACAATGATACCATTAAGATTCCCTCTCCTGGGTTGTGTACATCCGTGATAACATGAAAGTACAAGCAAGACTTTACGGAAGAACAAAGTAAAGAGAAAGCTATAATAAAAGTATAAACGCAATTAAATTGAATGAGTTGGCGGGATTTAACTTCCGAGCTACGAACCTCGGTAGGGGGCTGACACTCTTCAGTAAGTCGGTCTTCCGATGTTGTAAAGGGGTGAAACAATAAACTAAATTGAAAAGCACCGGACATGCATGACTAATAGCTGGTAACGATAAATGTATGGAGTTGTTTTTGATCCGGGAATGGATCCATCCCCTCGAGAGGAGCGGGTGAACGCTGAGGATCTGGTTCATGGAAAGGAGATGTGCAGCGTGGTAGAACCCCGTTTGGTGGGTACCGTAAGGACATTAAACGGATATTCTATGTAGCAACTGCCAACGGGTGGGGTAATCCCAGCTTTCTGTACCTCCCATGCTATCTCGAAGCGAAAGCCGGTAATTGGTTTGAAGAGTAGTAAGAAGAGCTGTCTGCCGAAGACCTGTTAAAAAACTCGTAGCTTTTCGAGTCGCAAAAGACAAGGAAAAGAAGAGAGCTTTTTGCGTTACGGATATGCCCGAAAGTGAAAAGGTACAATTGGCTTTAGCGGGCTTAATCATGAATGTCATAAAAATCGGGAGGTTCGAGGAACTTAAGAAAAGATCAAGAAATGCTGAGCGCATGCTGGAACTTCTAGCGATGCATTCGGCTGAAGAAAGAGGCACGCAAGAGATCCTCGTTCAGACGGAGGAAGGATAAGAATGTCCTAAGTCTAGTGCTTCTCCTCTGGCTTACGTTCGTCCACCATAGGCATACATAAATCCGCCAGCTCATCTCAATATAGCCTTAATACATTTATAAATATCAGACAAATTGAAGGATATTTTTTCCAGTTTTTCTAAATAAACATCGAAAGGCATTAAAATAAAAATGAATAAGCTCCCAACAAGTCCAGAAGTGCTTAAAAATTTAAAAGATATGACAAGATGAATGGTGAGTGGTACAGATGGTACTGTGTGAGTACCAGAGCTTGAGTGATTTGAGAGAAATGAAATGACTGACAAATTAGGAAAGGAAGAAGAAACCGGAACAACTATCCACACCTCAAACTATGAAGGAAATGCAACGGGACCACATGGTTTACAAAATAAAAACTTCATACGGTATGTAATATCGGCCAGAATGGTTGCAGCAACCAGGAAGTTTGGATGAACTGCAGTTAGCTATAGGAAGGTATATGTGATTAACGTATAGAAGAACATTTATTCTACGCCGGAGTATAAACATTGTGTTTGCTTTTGTCAACATTTATTTTTATCCCCACTTGTTCGGCCAATGTTCTAGGTTGAAAAGTGAGCTTGTAGAGAGCGATGTAAGAGGATGTAGGTCTTGATTGGAAGTTAAGATAGAAGTATGATATGCAAAAGTGTGGATAAATGTGTCGGTAGAACAGCGGAGTACGTTGAATACAGGCTAGGACAAAGATAATACTCTGTAGGACTACAGCCGTAACAGTAGTGAGAAACGGACGTTCCTTGGTTGATCTGAAAGAAGAGATCAGTCAGGTATGATCGAATGATGAGGAAGTAAGTGAACGGATGGACGCTCCTGAGCTTCTACGCTTCTACAGCTATTGCGGTTTCCATACCCGGACGCTTGAGCCACATCACAAGAGCAATACTGTTTTAATTCAAGAAGAAGAGATTGAGACTACAACTCGGTGGCATTACTAGATTGTGAAGCGGTATGTACGAAAGCCAAGCTGGTGATAGTTTTGTTCTAGAATAGGAAGGATTCCTTTCAGAAAGAGCTTCTCGAACATTTTTTCTAGCATAGGTAAGAAGCTTATCCGTCGGTAGGATTGACGTAAGTGGTTAGGTTTTCCATTGGAAGGGAAAGAGGGTCCTTAGAACAGCATGAAAATGGTCAGGGGTAGGAAAAAAGTTGCTTTATTTTAAGGACGGGTCGAATGATTTCAGCCGTTTTAAGGTATCCAGAAGCTTTCTTTTTGGAAAGGTTTTCGGTAATTTATTAGACCTATGAAGGATGAAAAACTTTTGTGGGGAGGAAAAGAGGTAGTGGTCGGACTAATTCTTTTTCATGGTTTTGGAAAGGCGATGAGTGAAGATTTTTCTTCGCTTGACAGCCAAATATCTGTTGTCACTGAGGAGTAGAAAGCAAGTATGATAGTAGGATGCATCAATTGTTCAAAATCAATTGTGTTTCATATCCGTTATAGATGAAGAGGCAGTGTATTTTCTTTTTGGGTAAGGCTGGACTTGCCGAAGGCCTGCTAGGTGGTAACTGGACTGAAGGACTGTACCGGCAATCCCTGTCCATGTCCGACGAGTCTAAGGATCGACATCTTACGGTAAGGTTGAAACGAGATGGCTTGTGTTACCGAACGCGAACGAGTTTGTTGTTGCTTCTTCCTTCAACATAATCTAAATAATTAATCAATAATAAATAACTTGAAATAATAAATAACTTACTGTGAGTAGAACTATCTTTTTAAAAAGGATTGAACACCGCGCTCACTCCACCGTTCATCATTTCTATTAATCTAAATAGTCTACACTGCAGCTGCTGACAACATAACCACGCCTGGCAGTACTATCTTCGCAACTTTTTAAAAGTTATTTGAATTCAAAATTAAAAAATGGAACGGGTGTGGAAGAAGACACTCTCACAATCGATAAGAATATCAGGTCTGAGACCGTGGACAAATGGGAAGATATCTGCAAGATCTATTTTTCTTCCAGCAAGCAGAAATTGTAGATGCCCCTAGAGTTCTTTAGTAACCATTGCTCTTTGAATTACCATCTTAAGAATGTTTAATATGATGAAGAGACCTACGAATATGCGCTGGATAGAAAGGCAATAATAACGTCTGAAGAAATCAGTTCTTGTTTTGGACACTTTCACAAGGTCGCGATGGACAGGGGGACCCATTAATTATTCATCAAAGTTTATCAATTTTGAACTTTCTTAATGTTGTTCTCTGTTTGATGACTTCCTCATCCAGTAAAAACAATTGCCCTTTGTGTAAATAACAGAGGCCAGTGGAATCTGTGGAAGACTGATGTAGACGGAATAAATAAACTCTGTTAAAACAAGGACTTAGCATCTCATATTTGAAATAGCCTTATAAAAATAAATAAAACGAACCGTTATTACAAAAAGTATCTACACTATTTATAATTAAAGTACCATTGTAGTTTTGAGTGAGAAATTTTAGAACGAACATGGTAAAAAAATCTGTGTTAAACCAAGTAATTAAAGCTGTAAGATTAGTAATATTGGCGTGAACGAAATTTTAAAGAATCACGTCGATGTATAAAAAATCGTTGTTTCTTTGCTATTATTCAGTTTACATATTATTATTGTACAAGAATCAATAAAACTGGTGATGGACGATGGGTTTGTATTCCATTTATTTGCCAGAGGGAGTGGCTGTCCACGTGAGATTAATTAAAAATTAATTCTATATTGCCACGGTCTAATCTGGTGGAAGGGATTAAATGAAAATCCAATTAAGTTATTTTAGTTATTTTCTACCAGGATAATACAAACCCAACACCAGTCACAAATTTAGAAAAAGTACTGTATCGCAATACATAAAATAACTATACATTTGAATAAGTTTATTTATTTGGTGTTACATCATGTGTGCAAATTACCAGTTGATCTCGTCAGTAGGTTTCTGTAATGCTTTTTCTTCATTTCCTTAATTGAATTTTCACTAATTTCAATTATTCATCCATATTACTAATCTTCTATTAGGGCACTAATGTATCCAACCCTGGTACAAATAATTTAATTATCAGATGAGAATTATTATAACAAGTGGAACATGAGCAACGATAATTGTTGAAATTTTTTTGGTGAACAAATTCGGATTATTATGAATATTGATAAATAAAATATTTTATTATTAAGGGTTGTTCTATGATTATTTTACAAATGCACTTAGTGATCTGTTTAGGAGTGAATTATAAAAATTGAAGTGAGCTGAGAATGGACAGAATACAATATTAAATATCAAATTTATACTAATTAAGTATGGTAATTTTTGTATTTGATTTAAAAATGCCATAAATAGTTCAATTTAAATAGAGTAAAAAGACATAAATTATACTTTCATCTCTTTCTCTCCCTTTTTGCCTCTTTAAATGAAAGAATTAATGAACGAAGAAAGAACTTTATTTTCAAAAAGAAAATAGAACATAATAATAAATAAACAGTTCTTAATACAGCATTGATTGTAAAACCGTCTGCTGAAAGTGGGGGGCTAGGAGATTCATTTGAAAATAAGGATATATATCCACAAAAAATAAAAATAAGATACATAAAACCAAAACGTAGGAGAACATGAATTTTTGATTACTGCAATACATAGACAAAAAACTCTCATAGGGCCCCTTAATATAAAACTAACGTGAAACTAACTTAATAATTAAACCATATATTAATTTAGTAGTCATAATTGACAGTATTAATTATGTAAATTAATTTTATTTTTTAACTAAGTCTTGGTTGAGATGCTAGTGTCAGGAGCGGGATTCGAACAAAAAACATGTTTTTTCATTTACTTAAATTCACATAAAGGTTCCATTGAGAGCAATAATTTTCCAATGCGACAATGTTTTTCTGTAAAGTGGCAGAAGAACAAGCCAGCATGCCTATACCGTCAGCATGGAGAAGGCAATTAATAAATTAGAGCAGCGAGTACCAAAGTTTAAGACATCAAGGTCTTTTTTAAAGACGGAGAACAATTGTGGGCTAAAGACGCATCCTTCGTAACTCTCCAGACCCCAGACAACAATCAACGGTTTTTTGTTCCTGCTCGCTGTATTTTTCTAGAAAGAGCATGACGAGATGGCCCACAGGGAACCTGTCCGGTAAAGCCCAAAAAGCGCTCAGAAAGTCGGTATATACAAGGAAGGCTGAGATCGCCCCGAGAACGTGCCAAATCGCATAAGTTCCGCCATGAATACACTTTGTTATTGTAATTATTTGGAGTAAACGTTTTGAGAGTCTTAATACAACTGTACAACATATCCTTTCTTAAGAGACGGCTAAATCAACGCAACATCCGCGTGTTGTCTACTAGGCTTACTTTGGCACTTGACGAAAAGAATATTTTGGCCCCCACAAAATCTTTCTTCTTGGATCCGAAGTACTACCATTCTTTATGAAGCTAGTCGTACATTAGAATTCTTGAAAAATTGACTATAAATAATGCTACTAATATTATTAAAGAATTAGACATTAAAAGTGTTACATTCATGTAAATAATGGAGAAAGTAGTCGGTAAGTTTTGTGATTTGTAGAAACGTTTAAGCGAAAAAGACTTTCTACATACATTTCAAGAAATGGGATTTTCACAAGCCGTCAGCTCCCGCGGCGCGCTCTCCTGTGAAATGACAACGCCTCAGGATAAGGGAAGTATTTCGGAAAATACGACTCTGCAGGAAGGAAATGGGGTTTGCTTTCCTTTAGCATTTTAGCAATCGGTATAAATCCGTCAAGGTGGAAACCGTATTTTTTCGACTATAAAGCATACTGTCTATGCAAATGATATTTCTGCTTAGTACTCAGTAAAATGTTGGAAGGTTGTAGAATGCCAGATGTAATCTGACATGAGACTTATTTGTGAATGGCTTGCTTATAATCTACTATCACGTAGTAGTAAATCCAAGTTCATGTGCTTTAATCTCCTGAATTCGATTAATACTGGCTTAACCGTTAACTTCTATTGTCTCCAATGCTATGATAAACTCCTCTATGATAGGTGTTTTATGGTGGGTCAGTCCTTGAATTCAAATATCCCGATTATTGACGGTTTAAAATGGTTTTCTCATAATGCATAATGGTTTTCTCATAGTAAAAAAACGACTTCAACATGGTTGAAGATATATTTATTTTCTACGGAACAAATGTAACATTTCCCTTCTACTTAAAATATATTACATCCTCATACGTTGACAAATTCAATACGACTTGTTATACTGGGGAAGTGCATACGTTCCCACTCGGGTCGCAATGTCTCATATTAACATTGAGGTTCTTTAACGTGCGCACCTAGCCGTCCGGCCTTATCACATGTTTAGATTCTCAAGTTAGGAGAGACTCACCTCCGCGCTGCTTCTTCCGTGAGGTTCGGTGTAGAAGCCCGCAAATCCACAGACTAATCGACAGACATGATGACTTCCCCGCTTGCCCCTTCCGAGGGGGTGGGTTAACGTTGTGCGCTTAACCAGTGCCGCGCGTAAAGAGATACCCAAAAAGTGGTGGAAATGCATCGGCCAAGTCTTCCACACACTCCCTAGATAGAGACGGCAACTCTATCTCTCTGGGTGTAGGGGCTCCGCTAGCGTCGAAACCTCCGGATTTGCTCCGGCCGCGGTTTCGATTTTAGTGGAATCTCTAACCATCCCCTAGAGGAGACCATGCCTACGGAAAGCCAGCTCTGACGGCCTCCAACGGTAAACAACCGCCCCCCGTCTACCATTCCTCACGCATTAGAGGGACGCCGGTAGCGTAGTCATAGCTCCTCGCTGGCTATAAGCTCTCGGCAATCCGATCCATCCGATTCCCACAGGTCGGGAGGTAATTCGGAGATCATACGCAAGTACTACGGTCCACGGCCAGAATGAAACACAGCCTCTTCTCTAGGTACCTGTCAGAGGTCTCACCACTCAGCCACTGCGAGTCCTTACCATGCAGCTGGGCTTGAACTTGGAACGAAAATACGCTGCCCCGCAGTTCAGATGGTTATGAACCCCCCTCCTTCCGCGCATATATTAAAAATATATATTTAGACAGGATCTGGTACCCTAACCCGCATGTGCCTTTGATGCAGCACCCGCCGTTCGCGGCTAGCAACTCCCTTAACGCATTTCGAGGGACTTTGTAGGCGTAGTCTTAGCATCCTCGCACGTTATACGCTTCTTTGCTCCTGTCTTCCAAATGCATGCAGAGGCTGCTTAAAGCGACCATGCGCGCCAGGAAACACGAGTCAGTTTGTGCTTTAGAGAGTTCGTCACGTTCTCAAGGCTACACCATTATTTTGTGCCTGGAAACCCTCCTTGTAATCAAGGGTTGGGAAGTGTCTGCTGGAGACTCCTAGGAGCACCCTCTGCTCATTCCCAGGATTTGGATTGAAAAAAGGGTAGCTTGGGAAGTGCATGTGAAAATGGAAAAAAAACCCAATAACAGTAATAAAAAAAATCATTCGTGCAATGTTTTTTAAACACAAATTGGTATACTCCCCGCCACTCTTCCCCAAATACCACCTATTATCTGTACCACACCTTTCCCTTTCCGAACCGCGAGCGAATTTTTTAATGTAGGTGGAAATCATATAGATGAATAAAAAAAATTAAATATGATATGAGATGTCTTATAAATAACGTGTTGCCTTAACCAAAATTAACATTTACGTTGAATTGTTTTCTGTATCTAGGCCCTATGTGGTTCCATTTGAACCCTAATAAGATCAAATGTAAATCCCATACTATTTCCTAAATAAGTCAATTATTATCTAGTTGAGAATGTGGAAAAGTACAGACTTCACCAAAGTATATATAGTTTAAAAATATTTACGTTTGTTGAGTTCTGTATATCGTTTTACTTAAAATTTAGGGTCCGTATATTCTCCCTTTTATATCATTTACATCATTGAGTGTTAAATTTTTTAAATTTTATTTGGTCAATTTTTAACATCAGTATGAAATAAATGTTGTACTATATTTTATATATAGTAGTAGTATATACCGTGCGAACTTTTGGATTTACATAATCTTTGGCTTTTTCTGACCCTCTTTTGCAATCCAGATCGGAATGTCCAATGAATAATTCGTGTGAGTCCGCCGTCAATCGTTGCCTTTTGGAATCTGGGATATGGCTTTTATTTTCTGCTTGTGGCACTCTGAAGGAAACGATGTTGTGATATTACAGCGGGATTCCTAGAGGGTGAGTCGACTTGAAATATTGTCTCCTCTTCTAACATCAACAGATAACAAAGAGCATCTTATGAAATGAAATATTTCTTCCTTACTTTGTAAGTAAACACAAATTGCTGACGTAAAGTATTATTATTAAAAAGAATTTTGAATGGACAGAAACATTTACGCACACCCCATATATATATATGTATATATATATATATATATATATATATATAGAGAGAGAGAGAGAGAGAGAGAGAAAGAGAGAGAAAAGCGAGAGATAATAAAGTTGGCTTTTCACGTTTTGGAATATCTGGTTTTTATGCTAGCCCAATTTTGCATATTCAATGGAGTTTATCAACTGTTCGCGGACGGTAAAGGTCCATTTATGTGTTGAGAGCCAAAATGAAAGTATACGGCTTAAAAATAGTTCACCGATTCTCATTGAAGGCCTGATAAAACGAACCCCTCGGCCTTTACGGCCAGTTGACGACCCGTGGATGAATAAGCCAACAGAGCTTAAAGCAGTAGTCGTTTTAAACATTAATCGCGGGTACACGTAAAGAAATTTTTATTAAAGGCACGTTGACGCTGATGGTCCGACCACTCAATCTCAAACCGGCCCTGATTGGCCCCAAATAAATCTGAGATTGAAGTTGTAAAACCGGGATGGGCTTATAAAAAATCTTCCTCCTTTCTCGAATGGCTACTTTGAAAAAACTGTTATCTTGCTTGTAAAAAAGTAATAGATGTACTTAAATTACAATCATTTTTTTAAAATTTGATACCCTCACGAGTTGTATGGTTAATCTGTATTGTCAAGAAAGGCAATCGAGGTTAGGTGTAGGGATCTATGTTACTGAACTAGACTGACTTCTGTCAAAAGATTACGGATGGAATCTAAACAATCATAACAATTTCACATTTCATCGGAGAAGGAGCTAATTCCATACCGCCTCGATTATCTTCCTGAAGACCAACTGACGTTTCTGACAACTTATATTGTATTGGATATTGGATTTAACGTGTTAAAAAATAGTATGTTGATCCAGAATTAGTTTCATTTATACCTGTAAATATAAGCCTGTATATTAAAAGAAAAATTAAAATTAATTTACACCATGGCTTAACACCCTCTGCTGGAGGTCGGAACTTAATTTATTTAAGAAATGTTAGTAAAATTAAGCCTTTACCATTTAATTACATATGCAATAGTATACTACTTACAAAATATAACTTAAAACAGTATTTTTGGCTTTAGAAAATAAGGAGTTCTAAAAGGAGTCGTAAAAAGGAGTCCTTTTTCAAACAAACTGAAGTATTACTTATATTAGTAGTAAAAGAAGTAATTAAAGAAAGAAAAGGGAAGGTATATAAATGACATAAATGGTTTTTATTTCTTTCTTTTTAGGCTGCAATTGTGTAAACGTAACTTTATTTTATCATATAAAAATGTACAATTAAAAACAATAATTTGTCACGTAACGTTAAAAACCGTTGCATCTCCTCCCAGAATTTCAAGGTCGAACCATTTCTTTCTCACACATATAAGATTTTGTTTTATGGCTAAGAAGTAATAGGTATCCGCTTTTCATTAGACAAGCACAATGTAAAGTTAAAATTATCAAGTTCCCAACTTTGAGCCAAAACATAACTGGCTATTTAAATACCCTTTACATCTTAACATAAAAACCAATTCTTTATAAAATAAGAATTTATAATTTTCTTTAATTTTATAGTAATTTATATGTTTGTAGTGCATAGGTAAAAGCAATGGGTGGTGTGTAGTGACCATTAGTTAATGATTATTTGGAGATCGTGAGATCATCTTCAGGGCTCAGTGGTCACTGGCACTCTCAACACGACACACAAGTACGACACGTCTACACAGAAAACGAACACTTTGAGCCCTGAAGATGATCTCGATAAAGATCGAAACGTTGGCACGATAAAGAAAATGTTTTTCTCAAACCTACGTCACACCAGACCGCATCTCACGTTTTCCAAATAATCGGTAAAAGCAATATTTCATGATAAAACGTGGGTGTTCATTTAAATCGGTAGTATTAAAACTCATATTAACCAAATTAGTGATTAGCTTAATGCCGTTATACCATGTAACAACTTTTTTATGGTTTCCAAGATAATGACCTTTAATGACTACTCGCTGGCACCCTTACCAACCCTTATCGCACAAACAGATGAAGCTTCAAAGTATAAAAATGAGTGTATTCTAATGTAATAAGGCTGAGGGTGTCCAACAGGGAAGACTAAACCATTTTTTCAATTTATTTTCAATTTATTTATTCGAATACCACTTCACACCTAATCGGCTGTTGTTCTAAAAAGTGATATTTTAGAGGGAAACGATATTTTTTGGTGTGCCAGAAAGTATTGATTCTTTGATTACATTTGTACGCTTTCTGTTTAAGGTAGTTTATAATTGAAAGTTTAAAAATCAACGTAAGATCTAGGTACATATTTGTTGGTTTTCACTACCTTTAATCTTTGTTCTTCAAAATACCACTTTTCGTTACTTGCTAGTTAACCGCCATTTTAAACAACAATAATCTTTGATTTCTCTAAATTTATTTTGAGGTTCCATATTTTACAACATTTGGCGAACGCAGTTATCGTCCATTGCATTTCCTGGGGAGATCAAGCAATAAGCACGATATCACATTCATAGGCTAGTATTTTTTTTCTTTATTGAGCTCTATTATGCGATCGACTCCTTGGTTAACAGAAATATCCATGACAAATTTTTTCGCTTAGTAGATAGACCCATATTGTACAGATTAAAAATAACGAGTTCCTATTAACAGCGTCAAGTCGGCAGAAGAAGGCACAGTTCTACAAATCGTTCCATCTGTACGCAAGGCAGGCAGTTCGAACATCAAATGTAATTAATAAATAACAAACCAAATCATTGGATTTTTCACACTTTTGGGCATAACTATGCCATTTGTTTACCAATTTAAATTCCGATTGCATCATTATTTTCAGCGTAAAAAGTCCTTTAAAATGAAGTGTCAGGATGTACAGGGTCGTATTTGGAATTTTGAAGTTGAACCTGTGGTAACCTGTATAATTTTTCTCCAAAAAAATTACAAATTTGAAACTAGTCTAAAAATATTAAGCACGTATTTTTTATTAGCGTCATTGGTTCAAGGCAAATCAGAGGGCCTTGTAAAAAAGGACATCCTGTATGTAATATAAACATTAGTACATTGCAATCTGAAGGTTAGGACAGGGGTAAATAAAGAATGAAAAATTTTGTTGTTGCGTTGTTGGTTCTCCGGAAAATAATTCAGGTTTATGGTTATAAAATAAAAACAATTAAATAAATTATTTTTAACATTTTTTATTAATTCAAATACATCAATCTCAATATACTTCTCTCAACGAGATGGCAACTCCTCTATACACTCTGATTAGAATTTGGAACATTTATTAACAAATTCTTTAAATGCATTTGGTTGGGACTGAGTTGGTCTTTAAGGAAATTTGAGATCGCCTGTACAAACTTTATAAAAAAACACTCGCAATACGACACCACCGTGACACATCTTCACAGAAAACACACACTTTGAGCCCTGAAGATGATCTAAATAAAGATCGAAACGTTGGCACAACAAGAAAAATGTTTTTTATACCAACCTCACACAAGACCCATCCCACGATCTCCAAATAATCATTAATTCACGGTTACTAAATACTACACATTGGTAAAAAAAAAAAAACTTGGCAGTAATAACTAAAATTGCTTTCTTCTTCTTCGACACCATACCTTGATCCAGAGTTCGTACATGCATTTTTAAGGACTTTTTATCAATAAATTTTTGTTGTTGTCTGAAAAAATGGTTTTCGGTAGGCTAGGGGTCTGGAGAATAGTGAGGGTGAGGCAAAACCTCATAAGCAAGATCGAACAGTTTTCATGTTGTTACTTATGAGACGTGGGGTCCTCTCGTTTAACAGAATCGGCCTTTTCCGATTGACCAAAGTTGGCTTTAATAATGCCAATTTCTGGTGCATTCATGATTTTTCACCAAGATTCAAAAAGGTGTAGTAAATCAGCCCAAATGAAGCCCACCAAAGAGTGACGATCATCTTTTTTTTATGATTTGGGTGCTTTTCCTTTGTCGAGCCACTGTCCAGAACCTCCGCTGTTATCGTAGAGAATCCACTTTTCTTCATGCATAACAATTCTATACATAAAGGTTCGATTTTCGTTCTGCAAAAAGTGTTGCGCAAAGTTCAATGATAATTTTTTTGGCGGTCGTTTAATACATGAGAAACCCAACTTTCGAGCTTTTTCACCTTTCCAATTGCCTTAAGGTGGTCAGCAAAGATCGATTTGCTAACTGAAAGATTCTCTGCAGTTCTCGAACAGCTTTGGGATTTTCTTCAACCAAAGTTTGCAGAACATCATCATCTAGGCAAGAAGACAAGACCTTCTTTTTCTTCAAGGCTAAAATCTCTCGAAAATTTTTAATACATCTCTGAACGGTGATCAAACTTACACTGACATTGTCTCAGCCTTCATTTTAGTTTCTGGCCGTTGTTGAGTTTAAATCCGTAAAACGAAATTACGCAAAAATCACGCATTGACATCATAGTATAGACTGAATTAGTCCCAAGTAACAAAATGCAACTGGGTAAACTAACATTTTTGTTTGGAAGAGGAATAGTGTTGACATTCGTACAGAAGAATAATTCGTCCAACGTAAACAGTTTATTATATAGAGGGGTAATTGAAAGAAAACATGAAAATTTGCATTATTTTCTGGATAACCAAATAAAAGACAAGGATTCAATATAATCTGAAGATAATAGTGGAAATTTTTTATTCTAGAGCAAGAATTAGAAAAAAAAACTTTAACCACTTTGGAAAATTCATTTTTTGTCATAATTGCAAATTAAGTTGTTCATATTAACATGAATACAAAAATTAAGTTGTTTTTGTGATTTCAATGGTATTAAAGGAGGTTCTGTGCATTTCTTCAGTTACCCAGTCCTGTTGAAAACCCCACAGACGTTACTTTTTCCTCTTTTAATCAAATATAATTATATTTCATAATATCCTAAGGGTCGAATCAACTCGAAGAAACTTCCAGGGGGTGGAAGGTCAGTAAAAACAGAGTGCAAGGACCGTTTGATCGTCGGGAAAGTGGGTGTGTGTTGGTCCTAGGGCGTGGCGTGGGGCAGTCCTTAGAGAACGAGGGCGGGGACCCGGTCCCAAAACCCTCACAGGTTCTCAGGAATAAAGAAGAGCTCCCGGCCACCCTGCCTTCGGGCTATTTCCTCCTCTCCACGGCCTGCAACCCCGCAAGACGTGGCTCGCTTTCACCCCCTTCAACCCTTAAAAACCGGGTTGAGGCAACGGCAGATCGCACAGAGCGAGATCACGCGAGGCCAGCTTTCAACGTATTGACCCGCCGACCCTCACGAGGCCATCAAGTACTCATAACAAAACGTCCGTCTTCTAGACTTTTAATGATATGAAAAAGTCATATTTTTCCCTATAAAACCATTGAAATGGGTTTACATTTACCTTAGATGCACAAATAAAAAATAGTTAAAATATCATCGTAGCAATTCAACATTTTTTGAAAATAAGATCAATAAAAAAAATGAATGAGCGATATAATATTAATTTTTAATTTTATATTCGAAAACTATATTTTCTAGATACAAATATTTAAAATATATCTATGTATGAAAAAAGGACGAAATAATCATAATTATGTTACAAACTGTTTGGTCTTTTTTTTGGATTTGTGTAATATCTTCGACGGTGTAAATTACGTGTAAATTGTTTGGAGATCGTGAGATGCGGTCTTGTTTGATGTAGGTTTAGAAGAACATTTTCTTTAGCGTGCAACGTTTCGATCTTTATTCAGATCATCTTCAGGGTCTGGGATTTATAAACAGGTTAAATTAGATAAATACATGTAAGATGTGAAAATGAATTGATGCAATGATCATAATTCATTTTATTTAGAGGTCTATACTTTTTTCTATTAATCAATCTTTTTTTGTAAGGTTTTGGTTGAAATGAAAAACGGAGTTGGTGTCCGAGTGGATCGAAGTCACGATAGCTCAAGTGGTTACAGCAACGGCGTATTGAGCCGAAGGTCGTGGGTTCGAATCTCGCTCGTGACACTAACTTTTTAATTTCAACCAAAACCTTTCATAAAAAGATTATTTAATTCAAAGATGTACACAATACTGAAATTTTAGGTTTAATCGACGTAATCAAAGTGTGTGTTTTCTGTGTAGATGTGACATTGTCGTTTGTCGTGTTGAGAGTGTTAGTGAGATATTAATGTAACACACTTTGAGTGAGTTCAAATACTTTGAATAAACCTAAAATTGCTACATTGCGTACATCATTGTATAAATTCATTTTCAATCTGAAATGTATTTGTGTAATCCAAACAATGTTGGTAAATCCCAGGCTCGGAAGAAGATCTAAATAATGATCGAAACATTGCCACAATAAAGAAAATGATTTTAAACCTCACACAAGACCACATCTCACGATCTCCAAATAATCATTAATTAACGGTCATTAAATACTACACATTTGTGAGAGAACTTTTATTAATTTGTATAGTTAATACATAAAAACATGTAGAGTATGGTTAAAAAAATCTACCGTTTATTAATCAAAAACGTGCCTACCCACTTCTAGCAGGCCCATTAACTTCATCCCGAGAAATTCAATATTTACAACAATTTTTCAACATTATCATTTTCCGCTTCATTAGAATGTTATCGGTGAATGCTAGAAAATTAATAATTAATAAATTATTATTTTAAGTTTGCTAAGTATTGTTGTCTACAATGACCGACTTAAAAACAGAGCACGAAAATTTTTATTAAAATTAACAAACAAATTACTGATTGATGATGATAGTAAAATGAAATTAAGATATTTCTTTTCATAGTCTTTGCCCTAACTTTGTTATTTTTCGATCAATTTAAAATCTGATTATGCGTAAAAGGTACTTTAAAATAGTGGATAAAAAAATATATATTCTTATTTATAAGTTCGAACTCGTACTGGTTTTGAAGTATCCTGACAACAACATTTATAAAATGGCAGTAAAAATTTAAAACTAGACTAAAAAATATTAAATGATGACGTTATCTGTTCAAGAGATAATCAGCCGGGACATCTAAAAAAGACACCCTTTAAACATACATAATGTTACGTAGAGTGTATACAAAGTGTAATTAATTTACAATATTATAACAAAAAATTAATGTTTGAAACTTTTTAACTAAAATTATTTTCGTTTATTTTTTTAAGTAGGCAAGACGTATATTGAAAAATGCAGGTTTTCTAATATAGATTTTTGTATTTAGTATATTTCCTCTTCGTTGGATTCTATTAATGGAAATGTGCAACTGTTATTTAGTGGAGCAATGAGTGACTTTAATAATAATAAATAATTAAGAGTTTTGTATGTAGGGACATTGAACCTTTTATAGGAAAATATTTTAGGACTTGAGATCAAGTTATTTAATAATTTGTAAAGAAAAAACACTGCAAGAGAATTAAATACCCAAATGTTTTTAGAGATTTATAGCAAATTTTAGGTATATGGTATCTGAAGATAATTATTGATAACTAAGATCAAAGTGCCCCTTATGCATAAGGTGGCTCGATGTGTTCCACCTAATAGAAGCTTGTCATGCCTTGACTCCTTACGGAGAGCGTGTAGGCTTGCAGCCAAAGTTGAGATTGGTTCTCAGGCGCTCTAGCGAGTTTCTTTGTCCTCTGTTCTGCTTTTGGGAGGACGTGATTTTTTATTATATATAGTTCTTTTTATGGTCAGGTGTCCTTCTTTTGTGGTGAGGGGCTGATAGTGAATAATAACGTCACCATCGCCCACCATCCCTAACCATCGCCCCTCCAGCAGTGTCTGTGGTTTGGGGTCGGGGAAATATTAGGGGGAATATTTATAAAACTACCCCGCCGACCCTAACTTAAAAAAGATTATTATTTTCTATGGAGGTCGATGGAGGAGTACCGAATAGTCCACCGACTAATAAGTACGAGTGCAATGTCGATAGGTGTGCATTCTGTTATATTTGTTTACGCTCCATGAAGAAGAGAAATTACTGCGTTACATCCCCTTCCTATTCATAATTCATAGGGCATTAAAAATACAGGGAGACACGAAGGGACCAAATTTAGGGCGTCCCAGAGGCAACAATCCCATTGAGGTGGTTTTATTAAAAAGCAAACAATCTGGAAGCTCAATTCAATTACTGTTGTCATTTTTTGACCAATTTAAAATCCGATTGCACCATTGTTTTCAGCGTAAAAAATACTTTAAAATTATGTATTAGAATGTAAAGGGCCATGTCTGAAATTTTGAAGTAAACTCAAGTCAAATTTTTACCTTTTTTACAAGAAATATACGGGATACCTTAGGCCCAGTTTAACGTTTTTTAGCGTCATATTTTTTTATAGCGTCATTGGTTCAAGACAAATTCGCCGGGCTATCTAAAAAGGACACCCTGTATTAGTGGTAGGATAGGAATAAAAGAGGCGGCCACAAGGCCTACTGCACCTCGACCTGAATAGATCTATTATGCTCCCCTGCTATTTATAACTCACTGGCCAGCTTCAGGTTAGTAATCAGCCTGCTGCTCCTTAGTGTAGGATCTCGCTTGTGGTTTTTCTTGTCCTAGTTGCAAGAACCTACACCTACATATACCTTCACAGAAACATAGAATGCGTTTTTCTGCTGTCTCCCCCTCTTCCTGGCCGTATCTGCAGTATTAGTAGTATATTTAAAGTCGGTTTTCGAATAAATTAATATCACATTTCATGGTTAAAATGCCGCTGTTACGGAAACTAAAAAAACTGTAAGCCAATTTTGTTTAGCACTGCGCACATTCTGTGCTGGCTGCAATCAATCAGGAAGAATTTTATGTTTTATACGGGGGAAAAGCTTTGTCTTGGACGAACTCCAAAGTTGGTAGAGCTATCGTCGTCCTTTTCCTGGCCTATTGAATTTCCCTTTTCCGACGTCTCATAAAACACCAATTATCGGAAAACGGCTTCTTCTCCCGACTTCGACGATCCTTCGGCCTGGGCCAAGGAATTTTAAAAGACCTCTGTGGCGTGCTGTAGTGAAGAATTATTCTAAAAACGTTAAAGAACCTAATCGATCAAATAACCCAGAATCTGGACATGCGAGAGTAAAATTTAAATAAAATAAATCCATTATTCAGGGGCTCTGATTAATTTAACTGATTTGGAGGTAAAAAAGGAATTAAAACCTAATTGTTTGAAGTCATTTGCATTTGAAATACTTTTTTTCTCCCATTCGAATATGTGCAACGTTAAAACAACTTGTTAAAATCCTTAAAAAATTCTATTCTTCGCTTTGAAAATTGTATTTAATATATACCAATGATTAATCGATTATCTAGGCTTAAAGTTGATGGTAGATTTTGGTCTGCAAGTTGGTGACCACATGTTGAACTGGCACTTGATCACTTGGTATACTTTTGAGTTTTGATTTCTCTCAAACACATTGTCTTTGCGACATCTTCTGTGAGGGACTTAGTGAAAAAAAGTTCCTCAAATGGTTACAACGCATGGAGGATTCGAATTTCTTCCACTCGCCGCCCGCCCTTATGCACTAACAGTTTCCCTGCGTTTGCGGAGGACTTTTGTACGAAGTATTCAATACGGATGATATAATAAATATCGTAGCTACCTGTGTTTGTACAAATCGTTAGAACTCCGCGGATCATAGAACGTGTAATCTGGACAGATACAACTATAAGTACATGCATCTTTTGGTTCTTAGCAAGCAGGGTTAAGGAATTAGCATAGAAATGAAGCACAAACATAAATTGGAGTAAGCAGGAAATTAAAATGTTAATGTTGTCGAATATTGGCATTTCATGGAAGCGAAGAATACACAGAAAATGGGCAAAATTATTGTTTGTTCACCAATATTGGCTGAATCAGTCGGATAATTCATCAAATTATTTACTACTTTGGGTTTTAAAAATGACACCTTATATATTGATTAACTCAATAACATTTATTAATATGCTTTGAATAGACAGTACATTTTAAAATACATGTCGACGCTGCCGAAAACCCTAGTCAATAGGAGAAAATTCATTAAGTGTAGTGATAGATAAATGTGTCTTTCGGATGTGATGAGCAGGGGGCGTAATGAGCCACGAGAAGCTTTATTCACTGGCATGTATAATATGTGTTATGCTTCGTCCTTGTCAATATGAAGTACAGGTGAAGCCCAAAGTACCAGATCATATCTATTATGGAGGTATGGGTGTTGGTCTTCCTGGTCAATAATGTTATTTTGATGCACTTGAATTGTGAAAACTGCTAATTTCTGAGAGCTGTTGAAGGCCTTATATTTTCTGTGGCACTTTAATGGAGGCTCTAGGACTTGTTGTGTTGTAATGTTACTACGTCATCTTAAAATAGCTTATAATAGTTCAATAATAGTTTAGTTATAATATTATGTATTCAGTTATAGGGATGGGGTATGGGCCTACCTAGGCTTTTAACCCCGGTCCGGGTCCTGGTCACCCGCCCTGCGTAATATATATGTATTCAGTTATAATCTTAAAATAGTTATCCTGAATTCTATTGTTGGTATGTAATGGATCTAGAAAAGGTCCAGGAAAGTGAGGATGGTTGCATTTTAATGAGTAGATCAGATGTTAGTAGGCAATTGCATTATCAATGTGAATTTAAACAAATATACAACAGTAGGTAGGTAGAATGGCATGTCATTTAACAAGAAAGGTTCTAAATGCCTCGCATAACTGTATGTTTTTATCCTTTATTACAGACAGTTTTTATGCTTCACGAAGAAGCGAGTAGCGTGTAAAATTCATTTACACTTTCGAGCTCTTATCGTACAGGATACTTGTCATAACTTGCAAATTGTATCAAACAGGTAAATGCGACCCAGTGATAAAATGTTGACATCCAAAAATTGAATAACAATCCTGTCCTGGAGTTTAAAGATAAAAATTCGACTCGAGATAAAAAAACGGATCAAGTTAACAAGAATGTTCAGACCATTACCTCTTTATTCACAATTGCTTTGACACAAAGAATATTTGTTAAAACAAACCCATAGACAGAAAATCGTTTTACTCGTTAGAAAATAACGTAGCATATTTTCTGCCTCCCTTCTTTCAAATAACATGATGATGAATGAACTTGCAAGTATAACGGTTTTATAATACACAATAAACTGTTTAAAACTGGATTTTCTTCATAGTTTGTGAATATTATAATTTATAATTCAGTTATATTCTGAGGTTTGATCCGGCTCGGGTTTGTCGGATGAGTTTGGCGTTGCCTGTGGATGGAAACTGAGCCCGATACTGTTCGCACTGATTATTAATGACATTGAGCAAATGCTGATGTTCGGAAGACTGCGTGAAAGGCCCTATTATATTCGGGTGACCTTGTATTAGTCTCGGACGACTCATACCAGCTACAGGCAACTATTAACCTCCTTCAGCAAAAATAGGAATTTTGGTCAACCTTGCTAAACCAAAAATAATGGTTTTAAAAAAGAGGGGCGACATGAGGCTACGGAATATTGACATACGCCTCAAGAAAATGAAAATCGCCAACGAAATCACCTTCCTTGTGGCGGTGCTCGGGAGCACGTAAAGAAAAGAGCTAAATAGATAAAGATTGCTGGAAATTCTGTTTGTAAAGTGCATTTGGCCGTATTGTGCCTTGGAATGCTATTCAGGGCGGTCATCCGAGGTATTTTATGGCACGCTTCTTAGGTAGTATATGGTCTTCTTGAGTAATATATGGCAGCGGAAACGGGCTGTATATGTTTATCAGAAAATATTTTTTATTTGACTCGTTACACTTCTCCACCTTGAGCCCGGCTGGACACCATGGCAACTTATACCTAATTACATAGTAAAGGTGGCTTTTATGCCTGGCAACCACCTTCCAAAAAAGTCGGCAGTATAATGCATAAAAGACGCGTTTTGGGCGTATAATTTCTCTTGCCTGGTAAGAAAATTCGATATTCCTGATCACCTTTCAGGATTAGATGGAAAGATACTGGAAAAGGACATAAAAATTATTTAAAATAAATTGCTGACGAGAAATTAACAAATTTCAAGATACGCGCCCAACTGACCAGGAAATTTAAGTTATACCGGATTAAGACTACCAAATATGCAAGCCTAGAAAACGAGGAGGAACCTCAACATAGTGAGGTCGAAATTCTATGATGAAGACAGGCAGGCAAAGTGTTCCATGTACAACAGGGATGAGGAGGACTCCGCTTCATTGGCTGTTTGTTTATTTTACACTAAAAAGGCATAATATTGCTTGATAAATGTTTTTTATTTATTTTCGTCTTCTCCTGTCCAAGTTGGTTTGTTAATGTATTTCATTTTTAAGAAGAGAAGTGAATGAAATTTATCATAAAGTATAAAATACTTTTCCTTGTAAAAACAATCATATATTCATATATTTAATACCACCACATAAATTTGTACTTTCCCTTATACGAACTAACGCAACAAAGCAAACAAGATTAAATGAAGTTTTATGGGTTCATGAAACGTGTTAAAATATACCTATTTAAATTTGTACGTTTACCTGATAAAAGAAATTTATCGAGTTTTAAAGTAATCCCATTAGAAACGTCCGTTTTACATGGTCGACCGTTGTTAATTAATAACTCATTTAATGTTGGAATTATAAATTTCTAAGGTCGAATGAAGAAAGGGCATTGCTGGAAGAAATAGTGCATGTAGCATGCTAGGGCTGGTGGGAGAACAATCGATACTAGTTGGCGAATTTGCATCTTTTCCAATCGTGAAAAAGAAAATTACTGATCTGTGAAATCTGTTATTGTGAGAGTTTATTACTTCATGTACTCGCATAAAACATATTTAAAGAGAACGTTTTGCACAATGATTTCAAAGACCCTACAACCAGTTGAAATGTTAGCATTGATATGATTAAAAGATACATAGAAATGTATTACTATGTACCACTTTTATGTATTGATTAGATACATAGAAAATTTTAGAAAGTATCGAATCAAATTGTAATTGCACTGCTGACAATTTCTAACATAATATTATGTTAATATTTAGACCTTACCCCGATTTTTAATAAAATAATATAATATTGAAGGTTGGAACTGAAAAATTGTACCGCTTCTTCGTTAAACACACGACTTCCCCATGGAGTTGTTTTCTCATACCTTGAAACCGACACAGTACAACGGACAGTGTAATTTCATATAAACTATCTGTTACGAGTTTTGTCAGGAAAGATATCACAGGATTCTGGCTCTTGAATTAATAAAGAAAAATACTAGATGGTTTCACAAACTCCAAAAAATACTTGAGACTTGTAACATAAAAAACGACTTTACAGATATAAATGTCAAGTTGATTACCCAGTACCAGACCAAATTTAGAATCTCGATAAACGAGTATGGAAAATTTCCCTCTTACATAGTGCTAAACTTCGAATTAGACAACAATAAGTATCTGCGTAAACATTTAGGACTTGATTACATTCGCTGGATTGCTATGGTTAGGGCGTAAATTCTCCTTTAACAATTAAGGAACCCGAAACTGTACCCTATGCCCTTTAGATAAGGAAGTGGACTTACACCAGTTTTTGTCTATTTTCCCTAAGCTAGCTCATTCACGACGAAAATGGTTTGGATTAAATGAGCTACCAACCACACGAGCAAAAAATTTCACTGTGCAATGTTGGTGATCGTTAGTGAGTTTCTCTTGGGAAGCCTTTAAACACTTGGAACTATAAGTTTTTATATTTAGTAGTTTAGTAATTTTAACAACTAACTGTGAAGTGAAAGTGTTTAATTTATTACTATTTTACTGTCTCTACTGATGATTTTAAATTTTACTTTGAGATTGATATTTTTGATTTAAGTAAGATTTGTGTTGTCAATTATAAAACTTGCTTAACTCCACAATGGTTGACTCCACACTAAGGGTCCTGCTCGACCATGTGTATATAAGTATTTCCTTGGAATATTAATTACATATGTATATTGTTGTTTCTTTAAGTAGTTTTAATTCCATAATTTACAATTGCTTTGTAAATCCCTGCATTAAAAAATCAAAATAGAAGGGCTTATCCCCAATTACCCCGAGGAATAACGAGCACTCTTTGGCGGAGTGAATGAATACGTGGAGTAATTTATTAGATTCACTAATTTCGTGGTCCGCTTGACCAATTAATACATTACAATTAATTAAGGGTTTTAGTTGAGATGAAAAAAAGTCAATGGCACGAGCGGGATTCGAACCCACGATCTTCGGCTAGATACGCCGCTGCTCTACCACTTGAGCTATCGTGACCTCGATCCACTCGGACATCAACTTCCTATCTCAACCCCACCTTATGAGTTTTCCCTCCTTTTTGCCATTTTTCAACAAACATAAGGTGGGGTTGAGATAGGAAGTTGATGTCCGAGTGGATCGAGGTCACGATAGCTCAAGTGGTAGAGCAGCTGCGTATCTAGCGGAAGATCGTGGGTCGAATCCCGCTCGTGCCATTGACTTTTTTTCATCTCAACTAAAACCCTTAATTAATTGTAATGTAATTTATTAGCATGAATGGAATGGCTTATCCCCAATTACCTCGAGAAAGTACTGTGGGTCTGCATTTTAGACCATCAAGGTTTACCTGGTTTCTGAGTATTTGTGTTATTTTCTCCACAATTTACGATGTCTTGACGTATAGAGAGGCTAGCAATAGGCTAAAGAAAAGAAAGAGTTAGTTACCAGTTATATCATATAATATAACAAAGCTGTAGGAATTGGAAATTGGGGCCAATGAACAATTTAGCTTACTGGCCGTTGGGCTCAATGAGTTTTTTTTCTTTTATTAAGACTTAGGCCCACTAAATTGCTTATAACCTTCAGAATTACTGACAGGAGAGAAATCTGGTTTGTGCCCTCTGAAAGAGTGTTAAATGTTAAATTTGTTGTAATAAAACTTGTTTACATTGCAATGTTGATGGAAAAGTTCTGCACGAAAAATTCAGAAAAAACAAAAATTCATTATCTTTCGTGGTCTGCTTGACCAATTAATATCATACAATTAATTAAGGTTTTAAGTTGAGATAAAAAAGTCAGTGTCACGAGCGGGATTCGAACCCACGATCTACGGCTTGATACGCTGCTACTCTATCACTTAAGCTATCGTGACTTCGATCCCCTCGGGCACTAACTTCCCATCTCAACCGCACCTTTTTTGAATTTTCCCTCCTTTTTGCCATTTTTCGAATGTCGTGTAATCTATTTGATTCTCGGCGACAAATGAAATGGCCACGGAGAGCTTTAGTGAAGGTATACTTCATTTTAATCTTATTAAATTCACTAGTTTTCGTGGTCCGCTTAACCAATTAATATCATTCAATTAATTAAGGTTTTAAGTTGAGATAAAAAAGTCAGTGTTGCGAGCGGCAGTGGCAAAAAGGAAGGTCGTGGGTTCGAATCCCGCTCGTGACACTGACTTTTTTATCTCAACTTAAAATCTTAATTAATTGAAAAACAAAAATGTTGAAATTTGGATTTTTTTGGAAATGTTGGATTGGTCACTATTAATAACCAAACTTTGCAAATTCCCTTAAAAGTCCCCATTCCACTAGCTTCTAGCGGTATATCTAACTTTTTCGATTGCGTTTCAGGAAGGCCCAAAAACTTTGCATTTTGTTGAAAAAACTTGTGTCGATGAAGGGGAGAGCACGCTCAATTTTCCAGAAAAACAGTCTGGCTCTTTAGTTTCGTGTTCTTTATAGTTCGATTCAATCAGTTTGCTTTTTGTTATCATCTGACAACATCCTAAGTTTGGTGATTTAAAATGTCTTTGTTTCCTAATGAACATCTTGCTGATATGCATTTCATTTACGGTTACTACAACAGTAATGCTACCGCTGCAGGGAGAGAATACCAAGCTCGTTTTCCACATCGAGACGTTCCAGCAGATTGCACCTTCCAACGACTTCATCATAGGCTGAGGGAAACTGGTTCTTTCACTCCAAGAACGAGGAAAGACAATCAGCGAATTGATGCAGATGAGGAAATTTTGCATTCTGTTAATCGCGATCGCGAAACCTGTACACGTAAAAAACGTAAAAACGTATTTACTGATGATTTTCATTTTACGTTTAACTAGTTATTGCAAAACCCATTAATTCTAAAAATTTATTTCCTTGATGAGGAATTACCACTGTCATTAGCAACAAAACATGGAATCTCTTGAACAGACAATCTGATTAGATTTTATGCAAAAACTTTCTAAATTGTAAGATGTTATGTTTCAGTGTTAGGTAGATGCTACAGGTTTAATGAATTAAAAGTTCATATTTTATTACATTTGTCATTTCATTTAAAATGTAAATAAAACTGATAAGCGAAAGGTCTCTTTAATCATATTAATTTATTGAAATATGCCTCTTCGTGGTTATTCCAAGGCCATAGATGTGTTAAATTCCGCCGTGGTGCTTTTTCCCGTATAAAGCCCCTTTGTAACAGGCGTTTATTTCACTTTGAGCGAACTTATAATTCGGCCTGCCTTTTGTGCTCCTGCCAATGTTAAGCTTGATAGACTTTTGGGCGACTAACCAGATCTGATGAAAATATTGCCCAAAATAATTTACGCGAATCCTTTAAGCCTGGAAACCCGGAAGGTTTAACTTTAGTTGACTTATTAAAAATACGAAAATTTAGCTCTTGTTGAAAACAAAAGCTATTCGGGTAATTAGAAAACATGAAATTCTATATTTATTCAACACAGATTTTACTGATTTTTAGGTAAACAACACGCGATATATAATCAAACATGGCTATTACTTCCGTTTGGTTTTATTTATCATAAATGTGACACTTACCGATGGAACGGCAGATGACCAAAAAACTGCTGATTTTTATCATAAACAAAAACAAAATACAACCTTTGCAAGGGCAAGTAATAAAATTCTTAGACGAATACGAGGACTAAAAGCACTCTAAGTGTAAAATCGTGAGTGCTGTTATAAAACCTCAAGAATTTGCAACTACATTTCGTAAAACTTACATCGTATGAAATGACAACAAAATTGAGCTATAAATGGAAGTAATTCCGTATAGACTTGGTTAGTCAGGTAGTAGGTTTTTGGTTAGTCAAAAGTTGTGTATGTTCAATCCTGAACGTTGGCCGCTGAAATTTCTTGACCCACATACATACACGATACCCAATCATCGTAAATATCGTTATTGACTTGTTTTTTAAATTTGCAAACAATACTTGCAGAAATCACATTTTATTGTAACCATAACGCACTATAATAAACGTGAACTTCATCTTTATAACAGCAAAATAGTTTAAAGTAATTAATCACGACTTTGCGCACAGGCGTTTCCATTTTTCCGGAACAGCTAGTATATCCCGTCGAGAAAGTAATAATTATAATTTTTCGGTCATTTATTTTCAATTAAGTGCAACGTGTGCTCGTGTATCCGCCTAGTCGCGTTATGCTCATTAGCGATAACGTCATGGTTAATTGGATCACCTTAGCCGATGCAAATTTGAATATGTTTCGTTCTAATTAATACCGCTCACGTTTCAGAACCCTCGTGGGTTGTTAAAAAATATAATAAGGAAATAATGAGTTGTAAATCTCGTTTAACGCAAAGTCAAGATTTGGAGTCTCAGGGGTACAATCGAGGCAATAGGAATTGAGAAAGATTGGACATTGTTCTGGGTGAGGCAGGTTGACTGGTGAACAGCTGTTGTGGATCAATAGATCCTGGGCCGCCGCAACAAGTATAACTATATTTAGATTGCCAGTGTTCTAAAGCATATTTAAGCATCGTAAAAAAGACTTGTTGATCCATAAAAGTAACTAACAAAAAATATTCATTCCAAAATTTTTACATATAAAATATCTTAAAACAAATGGCTACCACGTTCTTCGTTATTTTGGCCGAAATGAACCGTCTACTTTGAATAAAATATCAATTCTTGAATCGCGGTAGCCGAGGTTTCAGGATGTCTCTCGTATTTATCGCCAAAATTAAAACATCTAATAGCGTACTTCTGAAAATAACTATACTGGATATACCACCACTTGAACGCCAAAAAAGCCATGAACTCTCGCCAGGAAAACTAGCAAACTGCCAGGTAGTTTGTTATATTGTGATTGTCTGTCTTAGTGATTTGGGTCAGAACACTTTCTATATCCTTAATGAGCCACACATATCAAGAAGAAAAACATTTAATTTTTAACAATTATTTTTATTTGATGTAATAAAATCTGCATCAATTGAACAGACTTGTTGTTATCGATGTCAAAGAGACAATTTCTCTTACGTAAGTCAACGTGATCGTAATTCTAATTTTATTCCGAAGACAGTTCCACATGGTTGTTGAATACCTTAGCAACGAAGTTTGGTAAGATGATTATTATTTATCGGCGGTTTGTTAAACTAGCTGATTGCGTGTTTGGCTTAAACTGTACGATCAGGGGCGATGAAAGTTGAAATAAAAGATTTACAATAAATCAACCCTGTTTTGTATTATACTCGGCTTTGATAGCATGCAATCGATTATACTTGAATCTCAAAATCCTAAACGCGTAAAAAAATATAATTTTTATTCCATTCCCGACATTATGTTTAAAATAATAGTGAAATAGGCATTGCAAAATGTATTGAATGAATGTCTCGTGACATGTCTTTAAGTAGTGGAGTACATGCAGAATTTTATAGTTGATCAAATAATGAAGCGGTGTTAGAAGTTTTAATGAGTTATGTTGAAAACCCACAGGGGACGTTAATCTTGGGGAATTATGAAGGAGAACGTGGACGAGCCGTTATTATTTCAGACTCAGGATCCGAACCGAGAAACGATGAGTAATGAGAATTTGCGGTTTAGTTCGGAGGATAGAGGCTTCTCGGATAACAACATTGCATTGGCATTAGTCAAACAAATTGATTCGAAACCGAGGGTAGAGGTATATTTATTTCCCATTTGTAATCCAAGCAATTTCAACTTTTCCATCAGAGTTAAGTATTTCGATCACAAAAGACATATTATAGTTACATCTAGACGGGAATCGTAAAAACTGAGAAACAATTGGATTTATCACGCTTTCAAGGATTGCTTAAGAATTGAAAAGGGGAAAACATGTGATTCTTTCTTTATCGACAACTACTTATCATTCGTTCTTAGTATTTTATTTCTGCACGTAAATTGTGCTACTAATATTAGAGGCATTTTCTTAAAACTGAGACTGCTAACACTTCAATAATACATAAAATATTAATAAAATGGAAATGATTAAATATTATCCATTCAGTATGGAAATTTCTCTGGCATTACTAGGCGAGCACACTGCCTCCCCCAAGGTGCTCAGTAGGGTTTAAGTCACAATTGCTTGCTGATCATTCCTAAAATTGCATCGAAACCCGTTCCAACATGTCAAAAATTATCCTAGGTCTGTGTGGCTTCGTATAAAAATAAACCTATCTCCGATTAAGGAGTCAAATGTAATGACTTCTTGATGATGACATGTATTCTATGTACCGAGCCGTTAAGGAACCCTTGATGACGATCTAGTCTGTGCGCCATTCTATAGAGGCTGCTAACACTTCAATAATTCATAAAATATTAATAAAATGGACATGATTAAATTTATGCCTAGCCTAAAATATTACATACCAACTGCATAGCCTCTCCAGAGAGAAAACGTTGTAACGTAAGATATTCTAGACTGTTTCCTCTTGTTTGGTTAGACAAAAGTTTTCAAACAATACAATGGAAAAGACTGACTTATTTCCAAAATTTAATTGTCAACACAAGATAAAGAAACTACATATCTGTGATTATTTATTTTTAATCTTTTAACACCGTTGAAATATTATTGAACAATGCTCATTGTGAAACTACCTAAGAAAGCAGTAAAAATATTGAGGTGTCCATTTTATGTGCTTTTCAATATTATGTTGTATATTAGTAAGGATGTCTTTGTTCAAAGGAGTTAATAAAGAAAAATATGAAAAGTGCAATGTATACATACTCTCAGACTGGCAGGTACTAAATGCGTATGCTTTCAACTCCAAACTTGTCTGGGAATGTCTAGATTTACTAATACAATGTCTCCGGGAAAACACAACAAGATTACCTGGCTAATAAAGGGTGTTCTTTGTCCTGAAGGTATAGAAAGAAATAAACAGGCTTACCAACTACCAATAAAAGGGACAGCCCTCTCACTCATAGAACCAGAGCCACAATAGGTGCACCGAAGTGTGTGCTTAAATTGGATCTAGAAAAATAACTTGGGAAATAAAAACTCAAGTACTAGACAAAACCACCAAGTATTAAGTAAACTAAGAAATTTATAATCTCTCCAAAAGGAAGGCGAGACAACTTCTCTTTCCCAGCAGACAGGTTTTGAAAAAAATATAGACCTCTAAACCGGCCACTGCCCTCTTTCCTACCACCTAAAAAGAAGGTGATCAAAGCAGAGGCAGCAACATGCCAATTTTGTCAGGAAGAACCAAAACATCGGCACATATCCTTTGTGAATGTGAAGCATTAAGCCGGTTACTGTGACGCCACTTCGGTAAGGCATTTCTAACACCAAAAGAGGTCCGCGAAGAGGCACTGAGGAAAGTGCTTATGCTTATAGAAAAAATGCACTTACCAAGGTATTGCTATAAGTTATAGGTATTTCATAATAGACATGGGTCGCAGTAGATTTGTAAAACCCTTCATGAATGAATGTTTATATACATGATTTCAGTACAATACATATAACAGTAGAGCGTAGGGAAAGTGACGTAGCACTGAAACTTTCTACTACAATACGATTTAAATATATATAGAAAAGTTACTTATTGTAGCATACAGGATTTGTATTGTGGAAAAATGTGTACAAAAAACCACAAAACAGGATTTAACCAACTGTGTAAATAAATAGGTGTATACAATTAAGATACATAATTAAAAACACATTACAGTTCGTGGTCAGATTGACCAATTAACTTTTTTCAATTAATTGATCTTTAAATAGGTAAATAATTAAATAAATAAATAAACAATATATTGTTATGACAGGCAATTTCTTTATCTTACTACACAAGATTAAAGTAAGTTCAGGTACATAATGCTTAATTCGCCTATGTTTCCATTTAGCTGACCACGGGATAAGCCTCATTGGACCTTCATATGGGATTTGTTGAGTCTCCCATAAGCCCAAAAAATCTTTGACCGCGTTATATATTTTATGTTTTATCCATTTCATGTTTGTATTTTCAAGCAACTCAGTCAACCTTAAATTCTGTCGGAGGTGGTGGCCAGCCGCAAAAATTTATTTTGAATTATTTGCATCTTATTAATGTTTGTCTGGCAAGTGAAATTCCATGAAATTTCCATTAACCACGGTCTTAAATATGAATAATTTATTGTATACAGTTATTCCAGACTCTCTCCTGAGCAAAGGAAAATGTAACGGTATTGCCGCTTTGCCGTTGCCCTCAAGTTTGTTTATGCATATGCCAAAATTTAACTTTGAGTGTAACACCTAGACCGGTTACTGATTTAACCTGTTAACTAACTGGCTTTCCCTCAAATGAACTATTATGGAAGTGCAAGGGCCTATGTTTGGTGAACAGAATGCAACTTGTTTTAGATGTATTTATTTTTAGCTTCCATCTAGTGCAAAACGCGTTACTCTTTCGAGCTCTGTATTAATATTTTTGACAGTCGCACATATCCTCCAGGAGGAACAGTAAAGCGCAATATCATCGGCGTATAGGTGCCAGTTTGCAGCATTTAGATTTGGGAAGAGCATTCAGAAAAATACAAAAGAGTGTTGGACCTAGAATTGATCCTTGAGAGAGGCCCGCTTTAATAGTGAAATGTGAAGAGAGTTACGAAGGGCGACACGACACGACCTCAATTGCAGATAAGAATTGATTTATACTTTGGAAAATGATACCTAATCATTCTAGTAAATAATTCCATCATGCCAAACTGTGTCGAAGGCTTTCTCCAAATCGAGGAGTACAAGTCTCATCTGTTTTTATGATATTAAAACCTGTCGTAACGTGGTCTACTTCCCTGGCAAATTGACCTGCCGTGCTAAGCCCAGGACGAAAGCCGAATTGCTTTCCTTTACCCTTCTTACTTTAACTTAACTTTATTTTCTCTCTTTCTCACTCCCTCGTGCACATTCATTCATTCTATCTTTAATTTACTTTATCACTTCCTTTCTCTGTGTATGTGTGTGTTCATGTATTTTCTTCACTGTACAACCGTAAAATGAGGACACTCTTGCTTACATTTTTGATTAAAGGAGTTTTACACAAATAATTGCATGCCCAAATTATAACTCCCTATACAGATATTGAAGTTAAATGCTTTCTTATGGGCAGTCGTATTTCCTCGTTTGTCGCAGTATTAAAGGGCAGTGTAGCACCAAAGTGACTAATGAAAATAAACACGAATACGTCGGTTATAGGTTACAGTTTAATTTATCCCAGCCTAGTTGGATTTGTAACAAATCGTGCATCCCTGGATGCAACCGACCTGGCACGTTTTGTGATCAGAGTGTTGTATCCTTTCGCCATAATGCTCCCTTAGTGCCTCGGGCCAGCTCGATAATTTCCTTCGTATTCCCCAACGGGCAAAACCATAATCACTATTTCATTTGGTGAATACTAAGGAGGCATAATTTCTCACCAAACTAACTGCGTGTAATAGCTCTTAATAATAAAGCGAGTAAGTTTACAGGTGGTGAGAATATTAAACTTTTGAATAAGGCAACTCCTTTGATAAATGAAAATTTAGACAGGGTAAGTGTCTTTTTTTATTGTCCTAATTAATTTCAACCCTACAAATAAATCAATTAAAAAATAAACCACTGATATTATTATTGAAGCAAAAGTACTCCAACCATACATTCTACCTCAAGAACCAAGTAAGAAAGAAAGGACAATAAACTTTATTCTGAAAAATAAAGCAAGTCTTAAATGATTATTTAACTAATTATTTATTTATTTACGGATCCTTTAACGTATAATTTATATAAACCAATCTAACAAATTGGTTATTGGCCAAGAACAAAAATATATAAACTTTTTGAAAAACAACATAACTGTGCAAAGTACAAAACAAATTACAGGCTTATAAGCAAAATATAAAATATAAATATACTTCTCAGAAAGATTAACAGGTAAAATAAAATATTTCTTTTTTAGGAAAATAATGTTAATAAAAGTTTTCTTTTAAAAGCTAATCTAGATAAATTCAAAAATATCAATATTTAACATATTAAGGTATCTTACAGATCTAGGAATAGATGGAAATAAATGTAATTTCCTTGATAAAATTTAACGTAAAATAAATTAAACGATCTGGTATTTTTTTTTGTGGAACGGTAAAAGAAATAAAAGATAGTAGTTCAGAACGTCAATATGACCATGTATATCATGTATCATAATTAAATCAGAAATTATTCTACGCTTCTCGCAAGTTATTAAACCAAATTCTGACATTAAGTGCTTGCAGTCAATCTCATCAGTAGGAATACGTTTTTTGTATGCTATAAATCTTAAAAATCTATGTTGAACACTTTCAATTATTGTATTAATATATTTTAAATATAAATGGGACCAAACGGGGGAACAAAATTCAAGATGCGGTCTAAGGATGTTTAAAAATGTACAAGGGCTGCGATGTTAGAAAAAGACAGTGAATTTCTGATCACAAATCTCAGCATTTTCATGGCCCTACCTCTGATCTGAATAATGTGTTCATGAAAATTTAATTTGGAATCAAATATAACACCAAGATCAGGCACATTTATTATTCGGGAAACCTGAATTTCATAAGGAAAATTAACAGTGTTGGGTGACTTGCTGAATTTGATACTGGACCATTTCTTGTAATTTAAAAACAGAAGATTTTTCTCGCACCATGAGTTGAAATGAGTGAAAGACGTCTTAAAAGATCCTGCATCAAGTGTATTGTAAAAACACGAAACAACTTTAGATCATCTGCCAATAGCAAAACTCTAATATCCTCTGTAAATCCTTCAAGAACGTCATTAAAAATAAAATTAAAAAAGTAATGGTTCAATATGGGAACCTTGTGGGAGCCGGGATTAAGCAGTAAAAGGGGAAGATTTATGATTCCCAATTTTGACAATCAATCTTCTGATAGATAAATAATTATGATTATAACATATTACCTAACTTACGATACCGTATGTAGGCAACACATTCACAAAGGAATCGGGCGTCTTTGGTTTGTATATAAATACTGAATATTTGTAGGTAAATAGTGAGTATGTTTCTTTCTCAGCTTTTCCATTTTCTTTAGGTATTAGTTATGAAGAGAGTTGCCCTTATAGACGTCTATAATTTTCCTTAAATCTTTGCCTGCTGAGAGAGTTATAAGTTTCTTCCTTTTTAAGAGATACTTTTAAGATTGATTACAAACGGGAAGAATTTTCCTTAATAGATCTCTATACTAGTCATTGTTCATTTAATTACACCTTAAAAAGAGGTAAAAACTGAGATAGAAACCTACCGACTATTACTGCAAAGTACAGCCACACGTGTACCAGCTTTAAGGAAATTCAGCATTTGTAGGGTATGAAAGTAAAGAAGTGTCAATTCGACAATAGATCTTTTAAGTCACAGGGACCAAAACGAAGTCAACCATGACGCCGCAGAGAAGAAAAAAGTACCAATCTAGTGCCACTTTTTACAGAAATTTTATTACCACCAAACAGTTTTTTTAATGAAAATATATAAATTTTGTCAACATTATAAACGTAAAATTTAATTTACAAAATATGCACTGAATGAAAGAATCGATTTAAAATGTACATCTAGGCAAGTTAGTGCCCGAATTAAATTAATCAATGTTAAATGCTAAGGCTTGTTTTAATAAAGTTGATCAACCAGCTAGTGCTACTGGTTAATCCAAAAATTCCTTAATTTTAGTAGTAGCTGGGACTGAAAGGAATGGTGGTAGCTAAAATTTCTAAAAGAGTTCTTCTATGAGGTATCTAAGCATAAAAACCTTCTTGGGCAATATATTTTAAACAAATTACAACTGAGTTAGAATACATAAGAACCAGATAGAAGCGAGGCGACTCACTACTCACAGAGTAGAAAGTATATGTACATCTGACTCGTCTTATTTAGCAAGAATGAGAATAATTACTCAAAAGTAATATTTTATTATATTTATGAATATGGAAATGCACTTTCCCTTGTAGACTGTATTCTAGTTTTCAAAACATTTTAAATTTTAACAGTTAAAAAAGGTTATTAGTGTCAAGATTACTCATGCATTTCAAACTTTTAATTTTTATATTTGATATCCTTAGTCATTCCAATTACATTTTCTCAAAATGTTATTGGCTTATAAGCTTAAAACGACGATACCTGACTGTGGTTGTAGGTAATTATGCCCCTTTGAACTTTATCAAAGGCCAAGAACATAGTTGTTGCTTTGGCTTTTGTGGTTCAACGCAGGGTTTAAACCACATTTTTCCTTTATGTTATTGAAGAAACACATCGTAATGTTTGCACATCAGCATTGATCTTTTATTAAAAATTTAAATTCTTTAGGCGTTTTTATTATTTTTCTTCTTCACTGGAGAAAATTATAAATTTGCCGTATGTAACAATTAATTTTTACAGCCCTTGTGAAATATAAAATGATCCGGTTCCTTGGCAATGATTTAAAAAAATTATATTACGGGGACAATGGTTCTTGAAAAAAAATAATAAGGTGAACAAAGACTTATTTGAAAAACAGAGCAATTTTAAATATATCTAAAACAATACGAAACTTCAGGCAGTAAAAATGTGTATAAGACCATTAAGCTTTATGGTAATTTTTGTGCAATGTCAAAAGCCATGTTTGTACTGAAAGCAATTCAAAAGAAATATAACTGACATCCAAGTACCTTTTTCACCTCTCTCATCATCTAATCTCTCTCTTGAGTTTGGTATCTTTATCACGGGTAAAGTAACAAATGACAGCTTGTTGGGACGGACCTAAGTTGGATCGTTTATCTTACCCTTTCGCCACAATGTTCCTGGGATAAAGTACGTCTTTACCCTTTTTCTCCTCTTAAAAGGCGTGATATTGAAAAAGTTTCGTCAAACAGAGTCTTTCATAGGAGTGATTTATAGAGATTTTATATCATTTCATTTCTCGTATTAGTTTATGATTAGGAAAAACGACTTACAAGTTTGATCAGACATGATTTGTCGTTTGTTCAGTAACTGCCCTTTTACGTTCTACTGTTTCCAGTTATCTATAATTAATCTGTTATATTAAAATATTTTTAGTGATGCTATATTTTATTTTTTGTTCCAATGAAGTTGCAGAAATTCTAACGATCCCAGATTCTATATAAATTTAGAAAACATACTGATAGGTCACTTAATACTATGCAACATGTTCATGATGATTTGACCATGATGTTGAGAGCCAATATTTCAAATAACCGCATTAAATTGAATACTAAACACAAAGATATACTTTATTTCCTTTTACTTTTATAAACTGAAAGAAGGCCTACTAAAAAACAAGCATGGGTACAAACAGGGGCTTATTATTCTGCTCTTCTTATCCTTCCAACGCAGAATTAACGTACATCAACAGAGTACAACAGTGAAGTCAATGTTCAAAAATTCCATCACTCAATCACCTTTCCAATTGACATCACTTTCCTTTTAATGCAAGAAATACGAATAGAACCAACTTTCATATACTTAAGGGGAAATTCCTCATATTTAGATCTGTAACAGTTCCTTATTTAAGATGGCTCAAAGATGACGCGTTTCTGATGTGCGAGTGGCTTCCAAAACCCTCTATTATAGACGGACCCAATAAATAACCCAGTGTTGGTTAATTTGATCCGAGTTTCATTCAGAACAAAACATCCCTACACCAGAAACTAGACATTCATTATAAAATTAAAACATATCAAGACCAAAATGTCAATAAAGGATCCAAATTGGCCTCTACCCTAATATAATCCCTGTAGACCATTTCATTCTTTGCCAGGCTAGTTTTGGAAGCCTGGAGGCGTGAATGGGTTGCCTTTACAGGACACAAGCGTCTTGGAATAAAAAAAAAGAATTGAAAAATGAGACTCATCCTTGAAAACTTTCGGTAAAATAATAAATACTATACCCACTTCGAATTGGTCTATCTCGAAAGAACCATTAAAATCACGTGTCCAATGTGTATCCTATTATGTGTTTCTCACATGGTAATTGCTTGTCTTTTATACACTTATACCAGAACCCACCACCAAATCTCCAACGACCTCCATTCCATACTAAATAAAATTTTCAGATTTTTAGTAGGCATATAAATTACAGCTATATAGGTATAGGTGCCTTCCTCAATTCTGATATAAAAATATCTCCCCTGGATATACTATATATATACAAGCTTACATGCTTAAAGGAGGAGTCGATGTTGGTTGACATCGACCTTTCACCTAGTTAAGCCCTGCGCGCATTGAAGTGTTTAAAAGGATAAGAGATCAGTTAAGGATAAGCGATGGAAGTTCCTATTGATTTCCTTTGGTGCCACTCTGACATGGGGACAACCGCATCTCGTGTCCACAGAAGGCACTAGAAGCTCCAGCTAAATTGGACTAGCGTGAGTGTGAACTGAGAGCCTGTGTCTATTTGTTGCGAATTCATTCATAACTTTATACTGTATAAATGAAGTAATTCTTTTGTGAAAATGTGTCCAGTTAGTGGTTAAAAACCAAACATCAATATCAGGATTCGTGGGGTTTGCCCCGTTGTTTGCGGATGACGCTTCATAGACTTACCGTTCATTAATGACGAATAATTTTTATCTTTGACTAAATCCAAACCCACGTTTATTCTCTAAAATAAATTAGTTTTATTATCAATTCCTCCTCTCCATCCACAACATACAAATAATATAATATTTCAACATTTGAAAATATATTTGCGTGCAAACAAGTTGCTTGGAAGCTTGGAGAGATTTAGGCGTGTGAAAAGTTTATGAGTTCTATCCTACCTGGGGTTCCAGGTTCGCCATCAGCCCGACCCGTCGTCAAATATTTACCTAATTATAAACTTTAGATACTTGCTTGGAAGTGATTAAAATATTCTAAACTGGACCGTCTGCGCTGATAGATCAATTTCGTGTATTTGGTTAAAAAACATTTTCTCTTTATATCCCATTTAAAGAAACAAAAAATCATATATTTCATTCAAACTAGTTTGGACTCCAGTAGGTTTGAACAGTGCTTAAAGCCCAACTATTCCTCGTTCAAAGTACACTTAATAAAATAACACCTTATTTCCTGCTAGAAATATCTACAATTACATTTTTCAAAGTACACTTAATAAAATAACACCTTATTTCCTACTAGAAATATCTACAATTACCTTTAGTACAAATGCTAAAAGGAGGAGGAATATCGAGTGCTCTCGGGAAGTGAATGTGACCAGACATCTATGTTTGTGGTGATGTATATATGAATTGTATGTTTTGCTTCTGTTTTGTATTTGACAACCTGAGGTACAAACGAGAGACTAGCATTTTATTATATCATCGTAGTACATATTTGAAATCAGAGAGTTAGTAACCAGATCGAGACGCTCAAATGGCTGCAGTTTAAAACAAAATGTGCGCGAAAGAAGGGAAAAAGAAGGAGACGCAGAGGGCCGGCGATGACCTCAGGGGCTTGTCCGCCCATAAACATCCCACTTTATTATTACAATACTAAAAATCTTTGATGCGTTCTGCCTTTAGGATGCTTATAGCAAAATGTTGATTCAATGCCCGAGATGCCAGTAAATATATGAAAAAATCCTTCATAATGAAAATAATAGGATTCGATTGTACGATATAATCGGGGTCGGCTTAGTATAATCACCCTGGTTTTCTGAAAAACTACTAATCCTAGAAAAAACTACTGTATTTTTAAAACGGGTTTAATTTTATTTTTTTGAGTAGTTTTTGACACTAGCTAGTTGCCACCCCTATTTGAGTGGATTTAAGAGGAGGAAAATTATAAAGTTTGGAAGATATTCTTCACTTATCATTTTTTTCATATTATATGCCAGTATAATATCAATTTCTAAATATTTAATAAACATGAGATAGCATTTGAGATGATCTGCCTTTCTTTGTACTTACATTTTATCAGGAACACTATTCATGTCACTCTTCATATTGCTTATTTTTCTATCAAATTAACGTTTACTTCATTTTTTCAAATATGAGATTGAAGCATTGAAATGGCATGCCTCATCTTTTTATCATTCTAATTCGTTCTTTTTCTTTTTCACTCACTCCGCCTTACTCTGTCGTACTCTGAAACTTCTTCCTTTTTTCTTTTCTCTCCCTCTTTACATATATATATATCTCACCTGCCTCTTTCTACTTTATTTTTTGTTTTCTTTTACTCTTGGCCCTCTTTTACGCATGTTTTCCTTTCTCACTTTATTTCTGACTGTTCTCTCTTTCTCTCTCTCTCACTCTCTCTCACTTTCTCTCCCACCCTCTCTCTCTCCCTCACTCACTCACTCACTCACACTCACTCTCTCTCTCTCTCTCTCTCTCTCTCTCTCTCTCTCTCTCTCTCTCTCTCTCCCCTCTTTCAAGATATCTATCTCAAAACAATACTTGAGATTGCTTAAAACGTCTGTTAAGTTCGTAGCAAAATTATATGTAACGTTATTTAACCGGGTAACTAAATTATAGTGCCTCCTAACCTAAATTTAGCAGTGTACAACCTCAAATTAATACGGCATAGCATAAGCTTAGGCTTAGTGTGGTGCGTTAGTCGGTAGAGAGAATTAGTCGAGAGATTGTAATACATACAAGGTTAGGTAGATCATAAGAAAAGGCTTATTTAGTATGTAAGGTTGTTCGCAATTTGTCATAATTTCTTTAAATTCACTAATTTCGTGGTCCGCTTGACCAATTAAATCATTACAATTAATTAAGGTTTTTAGTTGAGATGAAAAAAGTTAATGGCACGAGCGGGATTCGAACCCACGATCTTCGGCTAGATACGCCGCTGCTTGTCCCTTTACTTTTCTCCTCTTTTCTAATCCTCTCTCCATTTATCTCTCATCCTATCTCTTCCTAAAAATCTTCTCTCTAAGTCCTTCTCTCAATTATTTCTTTCAATCATTATCACTCTCTCTCACAAACTCTTTAGCTATTTCTCTCTCTCTCTCTCTCTCTCTCTCTCTCACTCTCTCACTCTCACTCTCTCTCTCCCTCTCTCTCTCTCTCTCTCTCTATCTATCTATCAATCTCTCTTTACCTCTCTTCTTTAATTATAGAGATTAATTTTACACCATGCATTTTTAATTACAAGAACTACATATTTCCAAAACGGCATTAAAACATTCATTAAACATTTACTGGTACAAATAAGTACAATTAATTATTCTGTCTAGTTAAACTATATTTTTATTTATTTATTTATTTATTTTAATTGAGAGTCAATCACTCTCAACACGACTCGCAAGAATTCATTAAACATTTACTGGTACAAATAAGTACAATTAATTATGCTGTCTAGTTAAACTTTTATTTATTTATTTATTATTATTATTTTTTTATATTGAGAGTCAATCACTCTCAACACGACACGCAAGAATGGCACAATTACGTAGAAATCAAACACTTTGAGCTCTGAAGATGATCTCTATAAAGATCGAAACGTTGGCACTATAAAGAAAATGTTTTTCTGAAACCAACGACACACCAGACCGCATCTCACGATTTCCGAATAATCATAGACTAATGGTCACTAATCACCACACATCTCCCAGTTGTGTTTACAATTGGATTTTGTAAATAAATCTTTGAATAGTCAATGTCTTCTTTGTTGGTTTTTCTGTAAAGCTTTCTAGCCGTTTTTTTCTTCTTAGTGTAGTATCTTTCTAAACTTCCAGCAGGATGAGAATCCAAGGAATAATGTGGTCCCCAGACGTCACTCTCTCATGCGCGTTATTTGAAAACTTGCTAAATAAGTTACCTTACTAGGCCTTGTTATTTATGCGACTTCCTTAATTACTAAATAACAGGCGGAGTGGCAAGAACACTTTAGTGTTCTTCTGACCGTTCTGTCTTACTTATTTTTCAAAAGAAATGAACGAAAACACTAACAGGACCGACTTCAAAAACGAACACCGTTACAATTTTATTTCTGTTTGTTTTAATGAAATGAGACGATGACATTTAATTACGTCTATATATCGCACATCATGTTCAAAAAAAGATTTGATAAATTTTTATGAAGACAGAATCATATATTTGTAACGCTGACATTTGAGCCTGGTACTGAAATTATATGAAGTGCATCACAATTTTTTGGTCAGTATACTGAATATTGACCCTTAACGTTTTACGCTAAAAATTTGCAGGCTTTGCTCCACGGAGAGAGGTAGGGTTAGGTAGATAAATTATAAATTAGATACTAGCGGTGAAACGGAAATAGCGAACTGTCCAAAAACGTTACTTTGAAATTAACCAGGAAGTAAGGCATAAGTTTGTGCCTCCCTAACAACTAAACAGGCTAGGTAGAACAACCTCTCACAGTAATAACAATCATTTCGTCAGGTTAATTAACCTTACGATTAACAAATTCTAAGTTAGTAGTACACCATATTTACATGGAAGATTAGGCATTTAGGAAGATGCATTTATTTATTTTAAGGAAACTAAATAAAACAAATTTATCTACACAAAACATCGATAATTCAACATTATGACAAATTGCGAACAACCTTACATACTAAATAAGCCTTTTCTTATGATCTACCTAACCTTGTATGTATTACAATCTCTCGACTAATTCTCTCTACCGACTAACGCACCACACTAAACCTAAGCCTATGCTATGCCGAATTAATTGGAGGTTGTACACTGCCAACTTTAGGTCAGGAGGCACTATAATTTAGTTACCCGGTTAAATAAAGTTACATATAATTTTGCTACGAACGTAACAGACGTTTTAAGCAATCTCAAGTATTGTTTTGGGATAGATATCTTGAAAGAGAGGGAGAGATGTAGAGTATGAGTGAGGGAGAGAGAGAGAGAGAGAGAGAGAGAGAGAGAGAGAGAGAGAGAGAGCGAGAGAGAAGGTGAGAGTGAAAGAGGGTGAGATGAGAGATAGCTAGATAGATAGATAGATAGAGAGAGAGAGAGAGAGAGAGAGAGAGAGAGAGAGAGAGAGAGAGAGTGAGGGTGAGAGTGAAAGGGAGAGAGAGAAACGTTTTGGACAAAATTGAGCAAATAGTGAGATTTGAAAGAGAGAAAAGTTGAGGACCTAGGATGAAACAGGGAAACGAAGAGTGGCTTTCATGTTCACGTGTAACCGTTTAAGAGCATTTCTAACCTTTGTAATTACTGAAAGCTGTAATTTTTTTAAAAATTTAAGTAATGTAGCTGACGATACTAAAAGTACCCTAACTCTTTCATTATATTAATTAATACGTAATAGAATTTCGTCTTGTCAAGCGTAGCTTTTTACCTATCCAAACAGACACTCAATTTTGTCTAAATGGAGATACAGCGTAAGTAAACACTTACAGAATAATTCAATTAAACTTCCGACACTGTTTGCCAAAGAGCTCATCCCCGAAATGATCTTATCAGGTTCAACTCGTAAGTAACGCTGATATTCGAGCCGAGGCCGTCGATTTAACACACTGGCATGACGCGAAAAGCATTATAAGCAATCACCTTTAACCGTTTGCTTACAAATGCTCAACATTGACATGAATAGACTCAACGTTCTAAGCAATCTTAAATTGTAAAATGTTTCTACTAAACGGATTAAAAGAACTTTATTATTTTCATTTGATACCTTCATTGGAGTATATTATTTGTTAAGGAATCATAGGATATCGTATTTCCCATAAGCTTTGCGGGCTTAAAAGCCATAACCAGGAAAAATACAGAAATATTGATTGAAGTTTTATTCAAGAAAATGGTGAAATGCTAAATTGGGACAATGCTATTTGCTACTACTATTTGCAATATAATATTTTATAGTTTGGTCGTTGGGCATTTTCTTTTATTTAGTCTCCAGTCCTGAAGAAAGTAGACCAAAAGGTTATATAACTATTAAAATTATGTAGTTTTAATCTTCCCAACTGTATCCGCACGCAGACTCTGTATCCGTTTCAAGGGGTAGCAGTTAAGGGATGGTTAGATTATGGAATGAAATTTGTCTAGGCCAAAGGAGATAATTATGTTAATAGTGAGATACCTCAATAGAAAAGGGCATTTACTAGAGAACTTTGGAAGAACAGGATGCGATAGAGGTAGGAGTTCTTTGCTGTTCCAATAGTCCATAAGTACGCATTAGTGTAATTATTGTTGGTGGGATTTATTTTTTGTTGACTGTGATGGCAAAAACAAAGGTTATACCAGGATTGCTTTGCGCTTGTTGTTGCACAATCGAGCGCCTTCTTTAATAGTTGGATAGCTGTGCGTTTCATTCTGTCATTATTTCTTGGATTCCCTCCCAGGTAATCTTGTGTTATCCTAGCCATTAGACATCCCTATCATCAGTTTGTTCTCACCCTAAAATCTGCTCGATAGGAATCGGAACTACTTTTCCTGACACCTGACCGAGGTGGCGATACACCAAGCGGTGTTCCGCTGGGCAGCATCCTTGGACCCAATCTCTATTCAGTATTCACAGCAATCTATTTACATCTGGAGATATATGCAAACTGAGGCCTAGTAGGGGCTTTAAGACACCTCCAATACCATCTCTCCAGTTTGGAAGAATGATTCAAGGCTCAACGAAAAAAAATACCAGTAAATAATCGTCATCCCTCTTGTATCACCCATTCTTCAATTTATATATTATCTGATCCTCTACCATCAGCCAATGACAATTTTGAATTTGGTATTTTACATCGACCATAGGTTTATTCACTCCAGTCCAAAAATCTTCGTTAATTCTTCCATTCCAACATTACCCACGCATACCTTCAAATCCCGTTTGTACTTGAAGTACAAAAGTCGACGTATGTAGACGGGTGTATAAAACCCTGGACCCAACCCTCTAGTCAAGCAGCTTTCGTCCCGAATCATTCCTGACAACTCGCCTTAAGCGCCAACGACCTCCCGATTTTCTTCCTGGCGAGGAAAGTGTAAGGATTCAGAAAAAGCTGCTATTAAAAAATGTTTAAAATAAATAATTATATAAACTTAACTAATGCTTGAAGTATTTAATACGATGCATTTTTATTTTTAACTGCTTTTCAAATATTCCCTTCGGGTGGAAAATTTCACCCGTCGTTAAAATTCTAATTGCTCCATCAGAAGTAGAAATAGGGTTTAAAAAACGTATAAAACGAACTTAACGAACAAATTAAACCGGAGGTCGTGCCTTCTGTGTGTCCTGAATGTTTATATGTTCATAAGAGGCTGGGCCCTTTTGATACTTACCACCATGTTGTATAATTTATACACTGTCAGAACTCAATCGAGAATTCTTTTTCCTATTTAAATGTAACTATAGATATTTTTAATGGTTTGCTTTCAATTCGTTAAATTCAACTATTTACCTATTTTTGTGTGGTGATAAGTGACCGGTAATCGATAATTATTCGGAAATCGAGAGATGCGGTCTGGTGTGATGTAGGTTTCAGAAAACATTTTCTTTATCGTGCCAACATTTCGATCTTTATTGAGATCATCTTCAGGGCCTGGGATTTACAAACATTGTTTACAATTAACAAATATATTTAGGATGTGGAAAAGTGAATTTATACAATGCAAAATATATTTTTTATATTCAATCGAAGAATTTCTACTCACTTCAAAATCCAACGTATATAAACATAAAACAGCAAAATCTCACTGGCACTCTCACACGGCACGCAAGAATGGCACAATTACACAGAAGACAAACACTTTGAGTGAGTAGAAATACTTCGATTGAATACAAAAACTATATTTAACGTGAGAACTGAGGTAGTGATCGGCATCCTAAAAACAAATAAATAACGACCAATAAAAGAAAAACTGCACTTTTTTCACTTTCCTAGTTTCTTACTCAGTTATACGTAGAGCATCAGATGGCGATCAGGCGATCGCTGGATTCTGATAGGTCTAAGAAGAAGAAACATTCACAGGTTTATCGGGAAGTAGACAAAGGAAAATTTCCAGTTTACTTGAGTGGAGTTAAAGAAGTAAATCAGGACAAATAAGACTTTTCGAGGTAGATAGGGCAGTATTTGGCACTAATCAAATCATATGCTTGCGTCTGTTGTACGTCCACACAACATAAAATGAAAATAACTTAAAAATTCAATATCGCTAACCATCACTTTTCTAAAAAAATAATTCTTAATCGACATTCTTTTCTATTGCTTCGCTCAAGAAATCAACAGCCTTTTAATCAACTGAACTGTAAACTCTGCACTGAAAGTCAAGCTCTGGTTCAACATCATCATGGCAACTAGTGCTACGGTTGAATTTCTAATGTGAAAGTTCAGGAATATCGAATTTTAATTCACGCCTTATTTCATAATATAAAGCAAAAATAATAATAAAAATAGCTTTAATATCTTAAGCTCTGTGGTCCTATAACAGAAAAGTCCTCTTTTTTGAGTGGTAGATGATTGGATACAAACTTAATGTTAAAAGAGAGCTAAAGTGTTTTCAAGTCTTGTTGTACATTTGTGTGTGGATGGTTACGCATTTCCCTGTGTGTTGTGAATGTGGATAGGTGCTGGGCAAAGAGAGATTTTATTTCGTCGGATTTGACCCAAGAGCTATCGTCCCTGCGAAAAAGGATGGGACGAAATCTTATATGAAAGAATACGTTTCTTCATCCATAGGGATTTATGTTCCGGAGTTGAACCTTGAAGACATGTTTATTTTGTATTGCTGTTCAATTGAGTGATTGTAACTCCGTGTTCCGTCAAATTAAAAAGGTTAAATTTGAACTTCTATCGGAATTTGTATTTAAAATGTTTAACAACAGTCGATGGAACCGTTCTCGCCCCCTTGTCCAGCGATAACACAATCGGAAAACTTCCTTTTGTTCCTAATTCACAGCAGTTTAAACGTTTTCCCGTCGAACCTACCCTTGGAAAGATTTTGTTTATTGTAGCCGAATAAGCTCGTCAAGACAATAGAATTAAAGTCTTTGTGGAAAAAAACGTTTTAAAATTTAATACTATATCACAAAGAACAATCGGTTCAAACAGAGAATAACATTGTATGTCAAACAAATTAAATTATTAATATAATATTTTTTAGAAGCTCTATTTCATATACTTACATTGTTTGTCTACCCTTAGTTTTTGCATCCCTGCCATATTTATTGCACGTTTATATTTGGAATAATTTTCATTACAACCACTCAACCCCTTAAAAAATAAATAAAAAAACAAAGTTCATAATCATAATTTGTGAATTAGTTTTTTATTCTCAAAACATTACATGAATATGTGGTCTTTAATATTTTATTTCAAATCTTTCATTTATTGATGTTTTATCTCATTCCAAAATTTTAATCTTTATGAAATTGAAAAATGAAGTTTACTATTTATTAGCTAGTTTCGTGGTCCGCTTGACCAATTAATATCTTACAATTAATTAAGGTTTTCAGTGAATTCAGTTCAGTTCAGTTCTAGTGAATAAGTTTAAAATGAAGTATACATTCACTAAAGCTCTCCGTGGCAATTTCATTTGTCGCCGAGAATCAAATAGATTACACGATAGTTAAAAAATGGCAAAAAGGAGGGAAAAATTCAAAAGGTGTGGTTGAGATGGGAAGTTAGTGCCCGAGTAGATAAAAGTCACGATAGCTCAAGTGGTAGAGCAGCGGCGTATCAAACCGAAGATGGTGAGTTCGAATCCCGCTCACGCCATTGGCTTTTTTTATCTAAACTGAAAACCTTAATTAATTATCATTTACTATTTATATTTTGTATCTTTTTTTGCCAAATTATTCTGTTTTCTAGACTTTGATTTTACATATACCTTTTTATTCACGTGCAGGTTAAATTATTTTGATATTTTTGTCTCATTTTACATTTTAGTTTGGGTTCTTATTACCCAACGACCGTACTTTGAAAACCCAACTCTAGATATTTTCAAGATATAATTTCCTATCAATAATACTTAAAGGAGGGCGTCGGTGGCCGCAACGGTTTAGGTATTGACACGGCGCTCATCATTGTAAGGTCGAGGTCCCGGGTTCGAATCCGATATACTTACAAATGCTCTTGTTTTCAAAAACACCGGCACCCCGAGGGTTGATATAACCTCTGCTGTTGCGACCCTCGTAAAAAAAAAGATTTGTTGTAAACCTTCTTACAAAATGCTCATGAAGTTCAATAAAGACTAACATTTAGCAAAATAATAATACGATGAATATTTACAGTCATTCGTTTTAATAAAACTAGTTTTCACTGTTTATTGAAATAGTAAAAGTCATTTATAGTAGGGAAGGCTTTGTGGTAAAATAGGAATAAAGCACTGCTGCTTTTCTCTCCCAATTATTTGTAATTTTTAACAATTGTTAACGATTTGCCTTTTTGGGTGGTGGTTTGTTTGTCCGGGCATTCAATATTAACTGTTTAATGTACGCTGATGATGTGATTCTGATGAGTACTGAACTTCAGAAAATGTTGCCTAGGTTGCGAGAATATTGCCTGTCAGTAAATTCAGTTAAAACTGAAATTGTGGTGTTTAAAATTGACAGCAACCCTTCAAAAAATGAGCGATGGTTTTTGAAAAAATGAAAGAATATATGTGGTAACACATGGTAAAATTTACCATACCTCCTTTCACTACAAATAATTCGACTTTTGTTTTGTTTAAAGAGTCTGTATGCAAGTCTTGTATAAATTTAATCGATATTAACGATTTCAAAATTTGGTCGGTGGAATTATTGCAGGAAGTCGAAAAATCAATAAAGTTTCGTGTCATACAGAGGGACTGTTTAGGTAACGTTCAAAGTTCTACTTATATTTACCATACTGGATTTCAATCTTCGAGACAACAATTACTTGCATACAGAAAATAATCCTTGGCTGGAGGAGAGATATCAGTTATGCCCTCTCTGTTGCTCACTTAGGCAATGTAGATTTATTACATTTTTTAGCAATTTGCCCAACCTTAAATAACTTTGATATGGTTTCATAAATTTTACCTGGCATTCCTTGAATACATGGAGGTTTAAACGGGGGGAAATCTGTTTATTTTCTATATATATCGAAGATGCACTAAAGTACAGAGACAATTTTATTTTAAATTTAAAATTTATATGTTAATTACATTTATATAATCATATTTATATCAAAAAGACGACTAGTTCATGCCTTTAAAAGTATTTTATTGTTTTGTAAAATATGTAATATTTTGTTTTTAAAACAAAAAATATATTTTTTGTCAAATATACTTATTATTAGTTAAACATACAAAGGGATGTACGTTGGAACCCTGATTTTAATTACATTTGTTGCGTGATACCAGCTCGAAAAGTATAATATCCATGTCCCAGCTAAATAGCCAAATACGTATTCTTGCCAATGGGTTCTAAAAGAGAAAAAATTAATTTAAATACTTTTGTAAATACGTTATTTGGCCTTTGTTATGCATATTTTCAAATTCAAGGTTATTATATTACGTACTTTATAAAAAAAATTGCAAGAAAAAATGACCAACTTTGCAAATGCATATTTTCTCAGCCTTTTAAGTCACAGGCCTAAGCTAGGTCTCATTTTTTAGAAAGTTGTACGCTGAAGAAGTTGACTTTTCTTAAATGTTTTCTTAGCTTCAGTCATTCATCCGTAAATTGACCTCGGGACAAAAGTTGTAGAGCATAAAATTTCTCAAGACTTGACGGTTGTTCAAAATTTATGCATTGGGAGAGAGAGAGATCGGGTTTTTTCACGAGCATGTAAAAAAACACGTTTTTGCCTAAACATCTCGAATAACTCAAAAACGGTTGAGAAATGTGGCTAAGTGGAAGGTGGCGAAATGAAAGCTTATTAAAATTTCCTATTCTTGCTATAGGCCGCTCCAGGGCGATTTTCTGGCGCCACAGCTCAATTTGAAGTTTTCGCAAAAAGTGTAAAAATTTATATATTTCCGAATTTTTGAATTTACTGATGAATGGGTGAAGCTAGGAAAACATTTAAAAAAGCCATCTTGTAAATCTGTGATTGCTGAGAAAATATTCATTTCCAAAGTTGGCCACTTTTTCCTGCAGAAACCAGGTAGTCGATTTTTTTGATGGGCAGTGTAGGAGTCGATTTAGTTTGTATGTTGGATAAGAAAATAATAAGCATGGTAGTATTATGAAATCCAGCATGACTAGATATACAACAAGCCCCGTTACTTTTCTAAAGAAGAAAAATGTACGAGATCTATTTCTTAATAGATCAACGACTAGGAATGGGAAACATATTTCAGCAACTATCATTCGGCTGGGGTTAAATGGATCTGCATTAACGACTTTTAAGGGCGCGCTTCATTCGAAGATGATTGTGTTGTGAGTTTAATGGGATTGGAGGAAAATCCACTGCTATGAAATGCTCTTTGAGAACAAAACGATCAATCCCCATTAAATTCTGTTCCAAGCTTTGTGTTCTAAATGCAACCATCCAGATAAAACGGGCTGCATTAATGAATAGAAATGGAGTAGTTTACTTCAATGTCAGTCGTATATTTCTTGAGAAAAGAGCGAGAAAAATTTGTTTTGACTCAGACATGCTTCGTCAAGGATGAGTAGTGTTATCAGATTAGGATTTGATCAATAGAATTAAAAAAAAAATTATCGAACAAAATAAACAGATTTGAAGAAAACATCAGCCGCATTTATTCAATAAATATTGATACATGTTATGGCTGTTATTCTGTTAAGAACATAAAAGGGCTGTCAAATATGATTTACGGATTTTTCGATTCACTTGTTTCTGTTTTCATGATGATCCGATGGACGGTACAACCCACTTCAAAAGCGAACGCATTTACCACACCTGATCAATGATGTCGTTTGGTATCATTGCCTTTTTCATAAAACAAATAACAACATCGAGCGAAGTTCTGTCCTTGTGTTCAAAACATTAAAAAATCTGATATACGGTAAATTGAATAAATATCTTACTCCAACCGCTGTTTTTTTTTTTTTTTTTTTAATCTGAAAATGAAACTTTTGCTAGACTCGGTTTTAGTATGTTATGAGGGTTAGGACACGTTTAATATCACCCTCTAGGAATTTATCCAATATTTCAATGGGGCTGGAACCCGTAACGTGGAAAATGGCAAAGGTCCGTGTTATTTTCCTACACAAAAAACCATTACATAGATTTTATATTTTTGCGACTTTACGTTCGAAAACGATATGGAACATCGTGAATTTAATTTAATTTTAAAGCTTTGGTTTGTAATTTATAGTTACTAGAGTTATATTTACTAGGTAAATTTAATCCAATGTAATATTCAGTTATCGCGGAGAAAGTTTTTAGGCAATGCCGATCTAGTCAAATTGAAATTTGATTAAATTAAGCCAAATTTCGATTTTTTTAATTACTTTTCTGCGAGCATTACATAAAAAAAGCTTAAGGTTAGTATACAAGAGCAATCGCTCAATTCTTTTTAGTCTCAGTTTTACTATTAGAAAAATCATATAGATGATATTTTTTTATATTTATTTAAATTTATTTGTTACCTATACATGAACGTATATTATACAAATATGTACATATGTTTAATGTATCACACAGCAAAATACTATCACTAATACCAGCACTGCACCGGTAGAACACATGCTTTGAGGAATCAATGTGTATTATTAGGGGTCAAGGAGGCCACCGTCGGTTGAGGCGACCTAGCGGGTTGTTAGGATGGGAATGAGTGGAGAAGGCTCGAGCAGTATGGTTAGGATGGTTCGAAAGGTTGATGTGAAGGTTTTGAATCTGGATCGGATCAATTCGTTGATAAAATGAATGTTGAGGTCTTTGTGGATAGTGAGGTTAGGGACACAATAAGATGCTTTGACAATTTGTCTAAGGAATTTCGATTAAAAGGACTATGCGCTGGATATTGAATGGCTTGGCAGTATCCCACAGTTCCACTATGTCCATATTGGTCTTAGTAAAGTTTTGTCAGTATTAGCTTTATCTTAGTTGTCAAAGTCGATTTTGGTCTTAGAAGTCTTCATAGTAGTCCAAGTCTTGGATTAAATTGTTGTTTTTTAAGTCTTCTGTGGAGGAATTAGAATTTTTTCTGACAGTCAGGCTTGTCTTAGATCATTACAAAAAGATTTGTCAACCTCACGACTGGTGGAGGAAACCGTAGATCTTATCAATACGATCTCTTCCAGGTTTGAGAACAAGGTAACCCTTATTTGGATACCAGCACATAAAGGACACCATGGCAGTGAAAAGGCGGATGGCCTAGCCAAAAAAGGTTCTAATACTGCGTTTGTCTGACCACAACCGGTATTACCTCACTCTATGAGCACAGCGAAAGAGAGTATTAATAACTGGGGCATGAAACAATTCCTTAGGGAGTGGAATTTATCCCCCGGATATTATTTAAAGAGTTTGTTAAGGCGATCAAACCAGCAGAATCGAAATGGCTATTCTCTATCTCAAGGAAAGGAATTAGGAGGCTGATAGGTATTCTGACTGCCCACTGAGAAGACACTTCTTCGTAATGGGTATCCTGCCAGATCCCTTTTGCCGTTTTTGCGAAATAAAAGAAGAAACGGCAAGGCACTACCTCTCAGAGTGTGATAGGTATGCTAGGTCTAGATTTGAAATTTTTGAAGGAGAGGACATCCCCAAATCACTCCCCGAAATTAAATGATCCAAAATAGTATCAGTTATTTGACTTGAGTGGAAACTGGTATCCTTTGTTGTTGATGTACAACGGAGGGCAAGGCTGCTTTTTCAGCGTAAAAGTACACTAAATGCAGTTTTCTTCGTTCAGTCTTGTCCTCAAATTTTTACACCAATCTTCGATAAGCTCATAGTCAAAATAAAGTTTGTTAGATAGGTGGGGCGTGATGAGTTAGCGGATGAATGCCTGAGTGATTGATCTAGTGAGTGAAATATTTAGGTAGATAGGAAATGAATAAAGATAATGTGTAAGTATGTGATTAGTTAATTAGCGAGTAATTAGTAAGTGAATCTTAATAGATTCGGACAATATTTTTTTTCTATAAGCTTTAGACGAATTTTGACTGCAATGTGTCCAATTATAACATTTTTCCAGCATTGACAAGACCGGAAACATTTTATGGGTAGAATACCTTTTTCATTATACTACGGTTTTTATATGACGCCCTCAACGCCAGCTCTTATTTGCTATAAAACATTGAAATATAAAAGGTTCGTAGTAAAAAAAGTACTACTCAAAGCTTACGGCAGCGCAAAGAACATACTTTTTTAAAAAGTGTATAGAGTTGGGAAAACCTCATTAATCATATTTATGTAACGCAATAGTGTCATACATTGAAATTTGACCACCCTATTGGCCTAGTTATTTAAACGTTACGAGATCGACTGAGCCAGTAGAACTAGGACACCGTTAAGTGCAATTATTATCATTATATTTCATGATACTTACACCCTTCCTTACCAAGAGCCGTTTTGTCTTGTAAATAGTTTTAGTTTGTACCTACTTACATATATTGGGTACACTTAGTACAACAATCCCTCAATCATTTACTGTTTTGATATTTGTTTTTGATTCGGAAGGGGTCGACCAAAATATTTCAACATCAAAAAATTTATCTTATCAACAAACAGTGAATAAAGCTTACAAGGTAAACAAGGGTGAACTTTATACTGATATGTCTTGGAAATCTAGTATAGAATATGTACTTTACAAATAGCCTATTTAAAATTAAAACTTATAAAATTATTAAGAGTAAACAAAATCACGTTACATAGGCTTTTTACATGTTAATTCCCCGACTTTACACAGGAAATAGAGGATAGCGTGATGCACGAGGCACTGGTGACATTAAATCCACCGAGGATCTTAATAACTCAGATTTACCATTGAATACTATTTAAAAACAAAGCAAAACAATAAAAATCTTCATGATTTATCTTTAAATATTCCTGGTGACAAGTCAATGGAGAAAAGTCACAGTCAAATATAAAAAGACGCGTATAATTTGAAATGGACTAAATATTGTAATTGCTTAATCATTTTTCTCTTTTCCTTCTTAAAGATTATCTACAAGTAATAATTTATATTTAACAAACTATTGGCGTTCAAATTATTATACTCAATGATAGATAGTGAAAGAGAAGAGCCAGTGTGCAAGTTTGGGGTTCAGCTAATTGTTAGTGGGTTAGTGAATCAATCATCATTTTGTAGTGATTGATTAAATAATTGATTGACTGGGTCAGTGGGTGAGTTATCGAGTCAATGAGAGAGGGAGTGACAAAGTGAAAGTAGTGAGTTTGTGATTATGTGGTCAAATGGGTTTGGAGTGAATGTTTTGGTGAGTATGGTCATGGATGATACAGTGAATGAATGGATGGGCAAGAGGGAATGAACGAGTGAGTCGGCGAGTTAGCGAGTGAGGGAGCAGGTGAAAAATGAGATTATGGTTGAGTGACTTGGCGATTGTGAAATCCTAACTGAAACTGAATGAGTGTTAATAAAATGATTGGTTGGATTTGTAAGTTACTGGTTGATTGGGTGGCTGAACGAGTGCTTGAGTTGGTGAGGAATGACTGATTGATTCATTGAGTTAGTAAGTGAAATGTTTAGCTAGATGGACAGTTAGTTATCAAGAGTGATAATATTGGGTTGTCCGGAAAATAATGCAGGATTTTGGTATTAAACAAAAAAAAAGAAACTAGTTACTTTAAAGCAATGTTCTTTAATCAAAATAATTTCCCATACTCTCAATACATTTCTCCCAACGTGTTGGTAACTTATTAATTCCGTCTGAGTAGAATTCAGAATTTTTAGAATTGATAAAGTCAATAAATGCATTTTCCAGTTCCGTTTGATTTTTGAATATTATGTGTTGTAAGTAGTGGTCCAGGTGTCTAAAAAAATGGTAGTCAGTAGGCGAGAGGTCCGGAGAGTAGGGTGGGTGAGGCAAAGTTTCATAGCCAAGCTCCAATAATTTTTGTGACGTTACACGTGACACATGTGGTCGAGCGTTGTCATGCAACAAAATGGGCCCTTTCCGATTGACCAAAGAGGGCTTCATTACTGCCAATTTCTGATGCATGGTATTAATTTGGTTACAGTATGATTCAGCATTGATGGTTTCGCCAGGATTTAAGAAGCTGTAGTGTATTAAACCAAATGAAGCCCACCATACCGTAACCATTACCTTTTTTTGATGAGTTGGGGGCTTTGGAAAATGTGGTCAGCGACGGTCGTTTTACTGACTTTGAGTTGCTCTGCAAGTTCTCGAACAGTTGTTTTGGGGTTTTCTTCCACCACTGATCGCAGAACATCATCATTAAGAGAGGAAGGCCTTCCACGACCTTCTTCATCTTCAAGGCTGAAATCTCCCTCCCGAAATTTTTTAAACCACCTTTGCACAGTGCACTCATTAACACAACCCTCGCCCCAGACTTGGTTAATGTTTCTAGCCGTTTGGGCTCCGCTTCGGCCGAGTTTAAACTCGTAAAAGAAAATCGTACGAAATTCTCGCTTTGACATTATAAGGATGACTGAATTATTTCCAAGTAGCGGAATGCTACAGAGGTAAACAAACAATATCATTTGGAAGAGGATTAATAAGTGTTGACATTCATACAAATGAGTAATCCTGTAAACGTAAACAGAATATTTTATATAGATTTTTTTTAATGAAAACTTAAAATCCTGCATTATTTTCCGGACAACCCAATAGGTGATCATGCAAGTGTTTTATTCAGTTAGTTATTGAGAGAGTGAAGGGATAGGTGAGAACGAGAGATTACTCTCTAGTTGATGGATTGAGTGACTGAACTAGTGAGTAGTGAGCGAATGAGTGATTGAGATTGTGAGTGAGTGGGAAGAAATTAATCGATTTAACGAGAATAATTGAGTTATTACATTATAATAAATAATTTATTAATGCACAGTATATATAAACCGGTATTTTTATTCCCTTGGTTTAAAAGGTTATAGCGATAACGATAACACTAAAGCCTTTTAGGCAGAACATTTTACCTGGTGGTTTTTCATTTTTACAAGTGTTGTTAATAAAAAAGGATCTGTAATCATCTGTCATCACGGACAACACCCGACGTTTTTATCAGCGTGGGCTGTTTATTTGGAGGGTCGTGAACAAATTCTTGGTATGTTTTGTTGCCGACCTGTCCGATCTGACCCACCACCCGATCATTTTATTAAACTAAACACCTCGAGTTAGATTTAGTATAGATTTTGCAATTATCCTTCTTTCTATTTGCCCTCAATCCAAGGAACACACTGGTTTCCCACTCGAAGTAAATCTCCAGGGGAACAATCTAATTGCACTAATTGCTCTCTCTCTTTCTCTCTTTCTCTCTCTCTCTCTCTCTCTCTCTCTCTCTCCCTCTCTCTCTCGCAAGAGGAGCAAAATATTACAGAGATTCATCTTTATGAACAAGACCCGAGGAGGAAAAACGGGCTGTTAAAAATGGCCATAAAACTTTTTATATATTTATGTATTTACATATTAATGTAACGTCATTAACAATCCCTTCAATCTTGAAACAATGATATCCTTGGAAAACGTACTGATTTAAAAATTGATGTTTAAATTAATAAAGAAATGTAATTTAAATATATAAAGTTGGCAATAACTATAGCGTAGTTAGTTAGTGGTGTACTACATCTTGTACAATGGCAAGATATTAAAAAAAGAAAGCCAAAAAAATCTATCTTCACTCCTTTCAAATGTATGGAATATTTATAGAATTTTAACTGTTTATACTAACGTAGTTAATAAAAATTGAATAATTTTAAAACAATATAACTGAATATATCACACAACAGATCTTTTAGAATATTTATGATTAGTTCTTATTGACAGATCGTGGCAGTTTTATGCATGCAGATCGGATGATTTGATAACGACCAACTGGTGAAAACGTTCAATAAATAAAAACAAAAAATGAATCCTTTAGATATTCATGAAGTGATTGTTGACTATAGAAAAGAAATCAAGGTATACTCGTATACAATTTTTTTCATTAAATAAATGTTTCCCAAACATTTTTAAAAATTCAACCATTTTTTTACAAGGCTAGTTCAACTGCGAGGTTGTATGAACCCTCGGGGTGCTAATGTTTTTGAAAAAAGCGCACTTGTAAGTGTGTCGGTTTCGAATGCAGGGCCGCAGAATTCGAATCCGTGACCTTTACCTTACAGTGATTAGCGCCTTATGGTAACGCCTAGACCATTGCTGCCACCGACGTTCCAAATTTTACCATAAAATGCTCAATGTTTCGAAAATGATATTTCAAAAGGTACATTATTTAAATAGTTGTCTTATGTTGTTATCATTTATATTTATGTATGGTGATTAGTGACTGTTTGTCGACGATTATTTGGAGATCGTGAAATGCGGTCTGGTGTGACGTAGGCAGAAATCAGAAAATGATCTCAATAAAGGTCGAAACGTTGGCACAATAAAGAAAATGTGTTTCTAAAACCTACGTCACACCAGACCGCATCTCACAATCTCCGAATAACCATTTATATTTATGGCAAGACAACTTTTTAAATAATTTACCTTTTGAAATATCATTTCCGAAACATTGAGCGTTTCAATTTTTCAAAGTAATTAAAACGCTCAATGTTTTGGAAATGATATTTCAAAAGGTAAATTATTTAAAAAGTTGTCTTGCCATAAATATAAACATTTAACATTTTGCTTGCGTGAGAGACAAAAAACATAAATAAATAACAATTAATAAAACAAATCAAATAGGTGCTTTTTAGTAACCAATATCTCTGCCTAACTCTACGATAATTGAAGTATTGCTGTGGAAGAATATTTGTTTTTTCTTAAACGGTTTAAGTGACCCAGATGCGAACAATAATCGTGAAAGCAATATGGCTAATTTCTTCGTTTGCATACAAATGTATTCGGCCTCATTTCAACTCGATTCATCAGCGGTGAACAAACCAGTGTCACACGTAAACAAATTAGATTAGAAGTTGTAGATAGAAATGTTAATTTTATTACATGAGTATTCCAGACAGTTATACTTAACATATTATGAATGTGAAATATCGTTTTGTTTATAAATTTCACATTACTTTTTCTAAAGTGACATTCCTATTGGAATTTCACGACCGTGCATTCTACTTCCACGCAACTGGCCAGAGTGGTGGATATGTTTTCTCCATAATTTTTATCTAAAAATATCATATGGGGTTGGTACTTATTAACGTGGAGAAAGTGTTTGACTGTGTTTGGTCTCTTATTTAAACTAATGTCATGTCAATGTCCTATCTACATCTATAGAACATTGAATTAATAATTACCAAACCAACAGGAAATTCTTAGTGCATATTGAAGTCACCTTTAAGAACTATAAGGGCTGAGGCCCCAAAAAAGTGTTTTCTTGGACCCACCTTATATAATGTATTTACAAACGACGTTTACAAGCTTGCTAATAAAGCTGAACTGGCTTTCTTTGCAGATGATAAGGCTTTTATAAGAACATCATATAAAATATAGAAATGTACGGAGAATTATTTGTAAGGAAAGATAGGTGTTTTAATTACCTTGAAATATTGAAAATCAGAATTAATAGCAAGACTGATGCAATACTCTTTATTCCACGTAGAACACAAATTGTCAATGATGTAAATACATAACTCGCCAATACCATAGGCTAAGGATGTAAAATACCTTGGAATGTATCTAGATTTCAGAATTCATTTTAGTTACCACAATGAAAAAATGCCCGAAAGTAGGACCGTCTTAAGGAGTCGGTCTTTTATAAGAGTTCATGGACGACAAAAATAAAATAAAAATATTTATGAACGATACATACGACCATTAATAACTTACGTACATTTTTATAATTCAGGCATATATAGTCCATTTGTACATACAAAAAAATCGTTTTATTTATGGTAGAGATGGCTAAAACTTCCGTAAATACAAGCAGAAAAGATTTAAACACATATAGTATGAAAAATAATGAACGTGTGTCAGAAAGAATGTGAGTCTGCCAACATATCTGGTTGAACGAATTGTTGGAATAAACAATGGCTAAATAGGTGTTGTGTTTATCTATTAGTTGATTTGTTGTGTAGTATGTACTTGAATATTCCTATTGTCTTATTTATTTTTTTAACTCATGTACCTGCATCTCATGCTGTGTTTAATACCTTTATTTTAATGAAATAAAATAAAAAGAAATTAATGAAACAAATACAATTGCATGCACAGTGACCCCACGACCTTGATTCACCACGCAAATAATCTAGTTCTCATTGGTAGTCATACATATTACACTACGAGGAAAAAACAAAAAAACAAACCCTACGACTAATATTTTCTATTGTGGTACGAAGAAATAAGTCTATGTATGAGTCTCTAGTTTCTTTAATAAATTAAATAAATAATAAATATAAATACATATACAATAAAGATAAATATAAAAACAATTCAATGAAATACAATACATATGCATATATAGACACATACTTACATATATTTATATCACAACTTAGAGTAAACGGATAATAATAAATGGGTACACCACTACAAGAATAAAGAAAAAATGTACAAACAAATAAAATAAATAAATAATTTAATTAAATAACTAAGTTAGGTGTCATGCGAAGCAACAGCTCAATGGAGGTTTACCTTACATACGGAAACGACTTAGGGAATCAAATTGCAGCAGCAACAGTCAATGACCTGATACTTCTAAGAAGAAGCATTGAGTCTATTGACAGAACTAAGGAACTAGGAAGGAACAATAAGCCGGAAGGCTGCAGTGCCTGGGGAATACAAACCCGTTAATGTATTTAAGCCTGCGCATTGAGGTCCTATGGGGTTTTGTGTTTGGATCTGGATGCACGTTTTTGTCAGATATCTTGAACTAATGTTAAGGGTTTACCAGGACATCTATCAACAAAATTTTGACAATTGGTTTGTATGAAGTCGGCAGAAATTGCACTCCGGAGTTTGTGTGGAGTTCGTCTATCTTGGTTGCTAAAGGTTTGTTAGTGCATAACCTTAGGAAAATTTGAGTTCGTTGCAGCTAAGCTTGAGTTCTAATTTGTTACAAGCTAAGCCCCAAGCAGTACATGCATATGTCAACCCTGGCCTTACTATGGTTTTGTAGATGAGCAACTTGTTCTGAACGCCTATCGAGATTCTCGTCACAAGAGTGGAAATCGTATTTTACATGTTTTTTTCCTTTTTCAATTAATTCATTGATATGGGCTGTAAACGTTAACATAGCAACTAACCGAACGCCGAGGAAACTTATTAAGAAAGACCAATTAATTTCTTCACCATTAAGGTGAACTTTAAAGTCTACAATTGCACGTCTTTTCGTGAAGAGTATGGCTTCAGACATACTCCTGTTCACATTTATTTTCCTCCTCGTAACATATCAGCCAGACCTCTCCGCTGCCTTGCTCATTCGGTTCACTATGGCACTCACCCTCCATGATTATGTGCAGAGCGCAGGGGTTTTGGAAATTAATATAAATGAGGGAACAGAGTAGGTCCCAGAACAAAGCCTTGTGGGACTCCAGCAGCCACATCAACCACCCGTGATTCTGCACCTTGAATTGATATAACAAACTTTCGTCGGGTGAGGCCTGCTTAATACCTTTATTATTTTGTGTAAAGCCTGGGTTTTTTTAAACATATGTTTCTCTTCAAACTACTATGTTTAAGATAAAATGCTTCTTATATTTAATATACACTAGGTGAAAAAGGAGGCCCTGGAGTGAACTGAATACAACTATGACCACAAATACTATAAATCAAAAATTCTATGCAATAAAATTCATACATACATACATGTTAATGGAAAAATAAAGACTTTTGATTTTTATGGTTTAATGAAAATGGTCAAAGGAATATGAAGAAGACCAAAGTTACTAGTAGATGCAAATGGATTGTACACTTTTATTAATCTTTTGTGACAATTGAAGTTAACGTTGCCATGTTGCGACGTAACAGCGAGTCTTGTAATTTGGATTCCTCCATCAACACACACCTCATTAAACATCTGAATGAAATGGAGACTCAAAAATTAAAAATAATCCTAAAGAAAAGTTTAAAAAGATATTTGCTTAAGTACTTGCTTTAAGTAAACATCAATAGAAAGAACTCCAATACCTGCAGCTGACCTCGTTCGTTATAAAGGTGCAATGAAGTAAAGGGAATAGTCTTAACTTACAATAAGTAAGTATAAATACGATTGTTCATTTTTTGCCCTTCCTTTGCGTTTTCACATAATCATATTATTAATGAATCATACAGATAAATGAATATACATTAGCTTGAAATCCCAAAGCTTATAATTTTCTCAGCTCTATGTTTGGTTTTTTTTTTGACTGGACGTTACAATGTAATACAATAGTAATTTAATTGCCAAGTTTTCTTTCTGCCGCTCTCTCTTAAATTAAAAAAAAAATGTTTTCCCAGTTAATTTGTTAATAGAAGACAAGGAAAGAGAAAGTGTCATACTAAGTTTTTACTAGGTGCAAGCAAGAGGTGACCTTGGGCGTTTTAATACTCTTTTCTCCAAGCATTTGATCCAGTGCCCATCCCCCAATCAAGAAAAAGGTTGATATATCGTATCCCCGGGGGCCATTCATCTTATCTGACAGATTACAATTCTTTCGCTAAAAGCTCTTTGGAATAAACACTCCTCTCGTAATAGTAAATAATTAACAAAAAAATCCGTATAAAAAAAAAAAAGAAACTGGATAAATTGTTTCCTAGTCGAGCTAGTTAAGGACAAAAGGGCTTTTTCCCCCGTTTCAAAAAGATCCGGTCAAATAGGTTTCGTCCAGAGCGAGGAATCCTTTCTTATAGAAGCTAAGTTCCCGTTCAAATTGCTTCTACCTATTCACACCATCTCCCCCTTCAAAATGAAGTTTCCCAGTTGTGATCGGACAATCAACCCCCACAAGCCTTTGAAGCTTATAACATAAAAGAAGATCGGTTTATACTCTCTACACCAATCTCGTACCATGAAATTTTTTAAATATATTTTTTATTGATTTTATCTTATTTTATTTTTTATAAATATGATTTTCAATTTAATTCAGTTGCGCGATAGCGGACCTTAGTAAGTGTGTTATTTAAATTACTAAAAGGCAGGTCAAATTAAGATTGTAATTGATTGGTTGCTTCTTCAATACTGATTTGATCTACAATACATTATGTATACCATCGATCTTGGTTGCAATTTTCCATTTGTGATTCCTCTAAATTTGATGTTGTGAATCATGCCGCAGCTTTACAGGGCTGTCATTCCCAGCTCAAAATTAAAAAAAAATTGTTTGTCTTAAATTCCCAAGGTTTTGAGGTCTTTTGAAAAATGAGAATATTTTTTAGCTTCTTCTGTAATTAAATTTATTCCAGTCATCATCAGATTAAGTTAAGTAGCAGTTATCTGTACACTTCCTGCCTCTATAATATAGGTATATACCCCCTCTCTAATTATAAAAAATCTCTCAATCGCATTCTGTCCCTAGTCTGAAACGGTCTCTCTCTCTCATAAATAAAATAAATCATTATGACGTTTCGATGTTTATTGAGATCATCTTCAGGGCCTCGGATTTATAAGCATTGTTTAAATTTTACAAATACTTGTAGGATGCGGGAAAAATGAATTTATACAATGCCAGAAAATTTTAGATAAAAAATGAATTTATACAATGCTAGAAAATTTTAGTTAAAAAAAAGTAATTCCTTCCCCACCCCTTCAAAATCCAACGTATACATATATATACATGTATATAAACATCAGTATCTCACTGGCACTCTCAACACAAGAACTCACAAGAATGACACATCTACACGGAAAACAAACACTGAGTGTGTACGAATACTTTGATTGAATCTAAAATTTTCTAGCATTGTATAAATTTAATTTTTTTGGTCTAAAATTTCCTAGCATTGGATAAATTCAAAAATTTTTTAAATCTAAAATTTTCTGGCATTGTATAAATTCATTTTTCCCACATCCTATATATTGGGTTGTCCGGAAAATAATGCAGGATTTTAAGTTTTCATTAAAAAAAATCTATATAAAATATTCTGTTTACGTTTACAGGATTACTCATTNTTTTGATTAAAGAACATTGCTTTAAAGTAACTAGTTTCTTTTTTTTTGTTTAATACCAAAATCCTGCATTATTTTCCGGACAACCCAATATATTTGTAAAATTTAAACAATGCTTATAAATCCCAGGCTCTGAAGATGATCTCAATAAACATCGAAACGTTGACACGATAAAGAAAATGTTTTTTTAAAACCTACGTCACGCCAGACCGCATCTCACGATTTCCGAATAATGATAGACTAACGGTCACTAAACACCACACATAAAAAAAATCAATGAATCGCATTCTTCACTATAAAAAAAATCCAAATCAATTTATCAATTCCATTCTGTACCTCAATCTGTCTCACGCTCGCATTCTCTCCCTTATAAATAAAAATCAGTTAATCAATAGCATTCTGTCACTAGTCTCAAGTGGTCTCTGTTTTTTTTCTCTCTCTCTCTCTCTCTCTCTCTTTCTTTCTCCTATAAATAAAAATAAATTAATTAAAATCAGTTTATCAATTCCATGCTGTTCCTGATCTCTTTTGCATTCTCTCACTCTCTCTCTTATAAAAAAAAAAAAAAAAAATCAATGAATCGCATTTCTCACTATGAATACAAAAAAAATCAAAATGAATTTATTAATTCCATTCAGTTCCTCAATCTCCTTCGCACTTTCACTCTCTACCTTATAAATACAAATCAATCAATCAGTAGCAGGATGTCCCTTTTTCTCATGTTCTCTCTCTCTCTCTTTTCTCTTCCTCTGTCCCTCTCGATCTCGGTCTTTCGATCTCAATCACCATCTGTCTCTTGATGTCTTTGTTGCGCGCACTCTTTCTTTTTACCCACTTAATTTATCGAACCTTCTTTTCTGTCTATTCCCCTCTTACTCTATCTCTTGTATATGTATGTCACACTACCTCAATCGCAATTACAATTTGAATCTTTGTGTTTTTTCTTATTCTCTCTTCCTCTGACTCTGTCTTTCTCCTTTTTTCTTACCTACTTCTCCATCTAGTGCTATTCCGCATTCTGTCAATCTCTCTCTCTCTCTTTCTTTCATTCTCTCTCTCTCTCCTCCTTTCCCACTCACCTATCTTTTGTCTCTCTCTTTTCCTCGTGTGTGATTAATACAGGTTATGAATTTATGTAATAACATTAAATTTGTCATATGCTGTCTGCTACCTTTCGTTTTATTCGTGTATTTCATGTAGTGAGAAGTGTTAACATTTTATATTAACAGTCTACAATCACCAGTGATTTTCTAATTTTTTAATATAAAACAGATGCTTATGTTAACACATAGTTTCACTAAACGACTGATCGAATATTACTGATTCCAGGATTTTTTTTTCACCTATGAACTTTAATTCTTCTATATTTGAAAAATAATCTATGACAATAAAAAAAAATATTTCACATATTTAAAAAAAGTGTTTTTAAGACAGGCTAGTCGTGGCGAAGAATATGCGAGGGGCATCAGGGAGAAGTTTTTCTGTAAATATTTACGACCCGTATGTATCTTTCTTGGGAGACCAATGACAAAGGCCGACGTTTTTTACATGTGAAAATATTTCCCCTCAAAATATCTTCTTTCTAGAATAGTGGTTATAAAATGTTACAAAATTTATTATTTTATATCAAGTATTTTCGTTTAAAGTATTATATCACCTACATATTAAACTACCACCTTTCTTGTTTAAACCGGTTAAATACTTTTCAGTTTGTTTCGTCATGTACAATCGATTTAATTAAAATAATGATACATTTAATTAAAGCCAAAAAGCGTATTATAACGTATAACGGCCAAATTCTATTTTAGGAAAGTGATCACCTACACCAGCTTGGCAATTATCTCTTCGTTAGCGCTAATCTTTCCTTGGAAACGTCATTTATATCCGTGTCTTGACGTCCTTCGTCCTTCACTGCCAAGCTGATAATCCACAGAGATTACACCTAAATAAATCACATTTCTAAATGGGAGATCAAATTAAACAATTGTCTCATATCACGAGAAATTCTTCCGCTTTGTCCTGACAAGTTACAAATGGTGTTTTGTTGGGTGAAGGCAATTAAAATTGATTGTTAATTACTAAATTTCATCTATAAGAATAATATATAACAAAATTAACAACTTGAATGATAATTTTTCAAAAATACACTATTTAAACCTTTCAACACAGGAGAAGCATTGTAAGTCGTTACAAAAGTTTTTTTTTTTTGAAAAATTTAAAGTAATATCATGTTATCGTAGTATTCCATGGCAGGGTTATATTCTGCATCGTCAAAGCGCATCTTCAATGAATTGTGCCTGTCTGACACTCAGTGTACCTTAGACTTTCTGCACTATTTCTCAATCCTGTTGTTTTAATTGCTTGTCTTAATCAACGCGGTGTTTTATTTATTTAATTTCATTTTATTGAGCTGTTGAATCGTCAAAAATAAAAGCTCTGCTATAGACAACGATAAGTGCAAAAACTAACCAACAATATGATGTTTGTAGATCGACCTGCAGATAATCTATGTGGAGTTTCAATCCTCATGGAGGTCATTAGACAGGTGAAGAAAGGAAAAGACTAATTGTTATAAGTCAGACAATAAGTTGCCGAAAGCTTGGTGAACCCAACAATCAGTCTTTTCCTTTCTTCATCTGTCTAATGACCTCCATGAAGATTGAAACTCCACATAGACTAACCAACAATTCTTTATTTGACAAATTCTCTGATTTAATCCCTAGGCCTGAGTTTCCGTTTAATAAAATTGTTTTCAAAAATTAAAATGAGCCTTTATTAGAGTTTGCTAACTACTAATAGAGTTTAATCCGGGTTTGCTGTCGAAGCTCAAGAGCACCCTTCTCATCAATAACTTCCCCATATTCCGACTATACCTGACTGACCGCTTCTTTCAGCTCACCCAGGGAACATCTTGCTCTAACTAATATCCTGTTATGGCCGGAGTCCCGCAGGGTAGTATCCTTAGTTGGATCCTTTTTTCTGCACATACCGCTGACCACCTTACCCATCCTATCACATCAATTCACACTTTTGCGGATGATACTGCTATCCTATCCGCTAATAATCATCCCGTCCTGTCACATTCCTTACACGCTCATCTAATAAAATAGAACCTTGGCTGAAAAAGTGGCGGATAAAAATAATTGTAGATAAAGGCAACACATAACCTTTACCCTCCGAAGGTGGAATAATGCCACCATTATAACTACATCACATATCCGTTCCTACAAAACTAAAAGAGCAGGAATGCTGCAAAACACTCTCACGACTCTCCGACAAACGATCAAAACTGACGCTACACAACAAACGACTGAATACGAGGCATTAATTACACCCAAACATTCCAACTATCATCGCATCCAGATTTCCCAATCCAAAAATCCTCTGAAAAATAGTAAACGCTCCTTTATACGTATCTAACCAAACAAACTACAATAACCTTAAAATTCCTTTTTGTGAAAGTTATCATAAAATCCTGATACATAAAATTCCTTAACTCGTTTTCATTACATTCCAATCCCTTAGTTTTATACTTGACATCCCGAACAAACCCCAACAAACCTCCAATGAGATTTAAGCGACACTAGAATTGTCATCACAGGGTGTAAAAAAGTAAATATATAATAATAAATTATGTAATATATATTTTGATAGCGTCATTGGTTCAATATATATTTTTTTCCGTATATGATGATTTCTCTTGAACCAATGACGCTATCAACAATATGTGTTTAATATTTTTAGTGTAGTTACATATTTTTACATTTTTTATAGAAAAATTAAACAGTGTACCTCAGGCTCAGTTCAACTTCAAAATTTTAAATAGAACCCTATACATACTGATAACCAATTTTATAGGATGTTTTTCGCTGAAAACAATGGTGCAACCGGATTTTGAATTAGAAAAAAAATGACAAAGTTATGACAAAAAGTTTGACACTATATATACATATATATATATATATATATATATATCAAACAATTTCTGTAAAGTGGCTAAATAAAATGTGTTTTTGTAAAAGCCAAGTTAGATCGTTGTAACCCCTTTTAAATATAAATTTTTATGGCAAACAAAAAATTAACTTTTTTACGCTGCATTATCCAGGGTCATTTATTTTTCCTCTGGTGTCCAGTTGTTCCACTTAAAAATTTATTAAATCCATTACAGTTCATGGTCCGATTGACCAATTAACTTTTCCAAATTTATAAAAATTTATATTTTTTATCTGGAATTTATCCAGATTCAACGCTACCAATCGTTAGAAAGGTGCAATTTTTTCCCAAACATAATTTTTGACCTTCTTTACTGGAATGTTTATTTATTTTAGTGGTATTAAAGGTAGAAATCGTCATTCCGTCTGTCCAAGAGGGTCATAAAAATTGCATCTTCATTCCAAATAGGAAGGTGTTGTGTTGCATAGAAAATTTGCTAGCAAAGTCAATTATATAAAAAATAATCAAAAAGAAGATTAACGTGTATATTTCCTTAATGATGTACCAATGCTTCATTTAAATGGACCTTTGCCATTGACCTAGTACTTGATTTTTGACATTTATAAATTATACCAAAATAACCTTGTTTGTCAACATATTTGCGCATTCACACACTCTGATGATTCAACCTTAAAAACACCTGAATGGAACCGAGTGGAAAAGCGATAAATTATAATCTTGAGTTCATCGAACTTCATTTAATTACGAGTAAACCAGCACTTTCATCTATTTGGATCAGAACTTTCATTACATTAGAAAAAACCAATTAATACGAATATTTTACTTTGTTTATCTGGAATATATATAAAAGTGCTACTTAAACGAAAATATAATTAATGATTTGGTATAAAGGTTTTAGTAAAAACATTTTGTTAAGCTTATTATTTTTATTTATCTTTTTTCGTATGCCTTCAAACCATACTTTGTTAATTATTTTATTTACTGTTTCTCTGTGAAATAAAGCTGAGATATATACTAAGACGTGGGGGATTGAGCGCCGTGTCAATGCCTAAACCGTTGCGGCCACCGACGCCCCCAAAGGTTCAGGGCCTATATATGATCTTGCAGAACCTCCTATGACCAGTACTCAAAAAAGGCTGTTTTTTTCTCGAGTTTTGGAGATTTTGGATACATTCACTGATGTAATTTTTTACATGTTTATACTTTAATAGGTGCTTGGCTATCCGATCTTATAAGGATTTTTTTGTCAGTGCAGCCTCTTTTAAGATTTTCCAAGGCCAAGCTGGCTTGTAAGCTGTGATGCACAGGTTATCAGATGAATAAACAAAGAATATTTAAGAAGGTTAAAATCGTTTGTAATGATGTGACTGATCATTTTCATTTAGATCACACTGGAATTTATGTATTCATTCTCGAAAACAATTTTTAGAAAAAAGCAAAACAGAAATAAAATATAGGCTTGTAAATAAACAAGAAAAATGTACATCTTGCATGTTATTAATGATAAAACGTCCAATATTTCCGGTGGCGAGAAGGAAAAACCTGATATCGGACATTTGTCAGAGTTGAAAAATTGCTTTAGTTGTAATTTGTTCACTTGACAATTTGACAAATATCTCCAAAGACGAAACGGCTCATCGATAGGACCGGAACCGGGCCACAGTTGAAAAACAAGCTAGACGTGACTGTCAAAATTGAGTTGGAATGTTTCTAAAATTTAAAAAAATATCGAAGTAGGTTCACAAGTTTATTGAACTAAACAAAAAATCATCATACTTTCAATATTGAAGCAGCTTTATGTATTGACGACATGACTTATTATAACAAATAAATAAAATATAATGGACAATAAATATAATGGGTCTTTACTAGGAAAGCAATATTTGTCAACTGTATCTTGCTGTAGGCTAGTTAATGTTTCAAGATATTTCATCTTAATTATCCCCTTTATGAAACCGACATTTCCAAGGGAAAATTAAATCGAAATGACAGGACAATATTAGGTGGAACGAAGAGAAATTGATGGGCGAAATCAATAGAAATAGGGTTCCTCAGTTGCTGATTTCTCCCTGGGGCGTTCCCAAACTTTACCCACTGCTCATCGGCAGTTTGGAAACTTTTTGTTTAACATCAGGTTCTGTCGTGGGCTTTTTCCATGTCCGAGAAAAAACTTTTCTACCGTCGGAGGTTCTCTCGTCATGTGAATTTCCCAGCCGCGTCATGCTGGGACTCATGCTCGTCATTGCGAACTAGATAACTGTTGAGCAACGTACTTATTTTTAAAAAACTTCAACGATTCGAGAACCTAACCTTTTGAACGAGGCGTTTAAGAAAACATCACTTTTTTATGAACTTTATTCATTATTTGAATATCGAAACCATTTTTTTTTATCTAAAAGCTTGAGCTAATTAGTCCAAAATTAAATGCCGTCCAAACTTTGACACGATGACATTAGCCTCCCCCTTTTCACAATAACTTTCTAAAGAACCGCACAACAACATTTTCACGTAACCAAATTGTTTAACCTTTTTTCTTAGGCGTCGTTCGCCGTAATAGTTTAGACGTTCACACGCGTTCATCACTGCAAAGTAAAGGTCCCGGGTTCGAATCCAGCGGCCCAGCATTCGAACCCAATATACCTACAATATATTATATACAATAGCTTATTTTTTAAAAAACGCCGGCACCTTGTGTGTTCAAATAATCTCGAACCTAGTCGACCTAGGTAATTTTTAATATTGTATATTAAAGATGAACTTTGGATTGAATTTACATCAGAGAAAAAATTCAAAACTTTTGTTCCGACTTTTATAAAACACAGTTTGAATAAAAATTATTTATTTTCTTTGCTATCTTAATAATATTAGCTTTACACCTTCTTCCCCTACTAAACTATTGATTTCCCTCGGGGGCGCATAACTTTACAAATGCAAAATACCAAAAATCGAGTAATACCTTTTTTGTACAATTTAATTGTTTGCACAATTTAATTTTATTTCTTAAATAAACATTTTCGTTAAATTTATTTTAGATGACATACAGGATTGCACACAGAATAAAACGCACGCATACTTTCGTTCTCTCTATCCATCACAATAGTTAGGTGTGGGACAAATAAAGAAATATATAGGGAGAGAGAGAAAGAAAGAGATAGAGATAGAGAGAGTGAGTGAGTGAGAAAGAAAAGGAAAAAGTAAATGAATGATAGACAATGAGTAAGAGAAACTAGGAGTGAGAGTTGGGTTATAAGAAGAGTTAGAATGAGAAGATGAACGGATGTGTGTGTGTGTGTGTGTGTGTGTGTGTGTGAGAGAGAGAGAGAGAGAGAGAGAGAGAGAGAGAGAGAGAGAGCGAAAGCAAGGACAAAACGATGAAGAGATTATAATATTTACTAGAAAAAATAAACTTTACAATGAGATAAACTGACAAAAGTATATAAACGACCAAGTAGATCTCTCTTCCAGAAAGATAGTTTTACTATAAAACTTAATAAATATATAATACAACAATTTATAATATAATGGTTTAAACATTTGCAGTCTTACAACCATCCACTATAATTGTTCGGTCAATTAACGTTTTTAATTACAAACCATAATAGTAATTAACTAGTTCATAGTGTGTGGTGTTTAGTGACCGTTAATCGATAATTATTCAGAAATCGTGAGATGCGGTCTGGTGTGATGTAGGTTTCAGAAAAACATTTTCTTTATCGTGCCAACGTTTCGATCTTTATTGAGATCTTCAGGGCTTAAAGTGTTTGTCTTCTGTGTAATTGTGCCATTCTTGCGTGCTGTGTTGAGAGCGCCTTTTATATATGTTTACCTTAGACTGACGGATATTAGATTGATGATAATAATATTGTATAGTTTTTAGTTATAAGTTGTTGTTACGTTTCTAGTTTAAGGGTTATTTTAGTTATGTAATATATAGGTGTATACATGTGATGCAGTTAACATTGCCATACTTTTTTAAACATATTAGTAAATTAATTTGAATTAATTCATGTTTAATAATTGAAACAAAATAGTTAATACAGTTTAATTTTAATTAATTGGTAGACTCCTCTTGACGTTCAACACAACTAAAGAGCTTGACTTTAATTTAAAAAATGTATTTATGTGTATTGTATAGTATAAATTAAATAAAGACTAATAATAATATTTTGACTAATGACCAAAACAATGTCACATGCTTTTATTCTTAATTAGGAAAATTGTTTCCAAGCAAGAACATATTTTCTTATTACTTCTTTTATTAATTATTATGGCCGTGCATTCTGTTTATTTGTAAATACGTTTGATACAATCTCAGCTAGATTCAATTAATTTTTATTGTTTACGATGTAAAGAGTAATTTTTTTAATACTAATGCCACTGTACTTCGGAGAGGGAAATGTTTAAACGAACACTGATCTGGGTCATGGGGGGAGTTTTAATAGCTGCATAAATTATAAAATTAACTTTTTTCGCTTGATTTTTTTTTTACCCCGACGCGAAACGCAAAATTACGGCTGGAGGCCATGCCGAATATTTAAAAAGGCGGAAATATTAATGCCGAACCTATTTAGCGTCATAAAAGCGTTGAGGGTTGTTCAAGATCATTCAACATATCGTTGATTATATTACTTTTCCTCGAGGAAAAGAACGGTGCATAACTTGTTACAAATCAGCTAGAAGTGAATATCTGAAAAAGAGAAAAGACTAGGGTTGAAAGAATGTACTATTTTCAGAATGGATAAAATAGGATTTTCCATTGTTTTTTTGTAGAAATCTTTAAGAACATATATTCTTTCTGTATATTTTGGCATAATTCGTCTTGAAATTTGTCAACTATAAGCAAGGCCTTTTGTGATCTTCTTAATGTTGGTAGCTTTTCGTTATTCGTCAGAAAGGTTCTGTGAAAGTGTTGTGTACAAGTGATCACAACAATTTCCCACAAAACATATGACACCATAAGAATAGCACCGCACTTTATGCCCTCAAGATGGTCCGAATAAAGGTCAAAACGTTGATAAAAAAAAATGAAAAAGGTGTTTTTCTAAACCACCTCACTCTTAACTGATCCTTACGACTTCAAAAAATTATGAAACAACTGTCACTAGGAAATCCACGTTATTACGACTGTACTTCTCCTCCTTCAGTCCTTGGCAAAAATGGTTATATTTTATTTCTGCAAAACATTTTCTTTATCGGGCCAACGTTTCGATCTTTATTGAGGTCATCTTCAGGGCTCAAAGTGTTTGTTTTCTGTGAAATTGTGCCATTCTTGCGTGTCATGTTGAGAGTGCCAACTTGGTATGATAAAGAAAATGTTTTTCTGAAACCTACATCACACCAGGCCGCATCTCATGATTTCTGAATAATCATCGACAAATGGTCACTAATCACCACACGTTATGTTTTATGATATTACAAGTAAGAAAAATAAGGTTGAATTTAAAAAAATGTCCTCATCCGTTTTATTTTATATTTTTTATTCGAATGTATTTACGGAGACAACATTTTTGCACTTACCTGAAGTTCATGAAGTTTTATAATGAAGTTATAATGATAATAACTCGCCTGTGGATTAATGAAGTCGTTTCTAAGTTATCAGTATTTACGTGATTTTCCATAGGAATTTTTAATGCCAGAAATTTGAGAACAAAACTATTTTTCTTTTGTCTTACATATTTGTATTCAGAGGTTTTAAGGAATATTTTTTATTGCTAAAACAAAATTTTAACCCACTGTTACTCAGTCAGAAATTATTTCGATCCATGTGCTTTTCTTTCTATTAGCCACTATTTCGTTGTTATGTAAATCTATGTATTTTAATTTGGATTAACTACAACTCTTTTTTCTGATATTCCTTTGTTTATATTATTACAATAGACGTCTCGAGATCAGTACCTCATCTTCTGCTAAAATTTACCCAACAATTATTGTTTAAACACTAATAGTTTTTGTTTTTGGTTTATTTTATTATAGGGATAATTTATACCTTCTGCTTCGAGTGGTTCGAGTCCCACTCGTGACCTAATTTTTCATCTCCACCACACTTTTACATAAAAATATAAATAAATTTAAATAATTACCTTTGTTAAATATGACCAACTAAAGTACGTATGGATTATTATGATAATAAATATTTAGCAATGGTGTGATTTTTCAGAAAGAACTAGATGTTTTCTGACTTTTTCTCCTTTGCATACGCGGCGTTTCGGAATTTTTTGTCCCTCTGGAATAATATGAAGACAAAATTTGTAAAACCACAATTTGCAAATTAGGTCATCTTTCTTTAACTTAAATACTCTGATGGGCTAGAATTTCATTTTCGGGAGGACTTTCATTGTTAAGAAGGCACCGGCCACCCAAATATTGACTTAATTGAAAATAAAGTCAAAAAGTGCTTGAGTCTTAAGAAAAGGTTTGGGTAGACCAAGTAGACCATTAGCAATACACTATTAGGGAAACTAAAAAAAAACCGCTCAGCTGCATTATCTAAACATCTCTCTTTAACGAATCGCTCTTTAAAGGACACCTCCCGAAAGAAGACAAAAATAGTGACACCATCACTGTCTGATAGCAATGTATTGGTTTTATAATAAACAAATGGAGGGTAAAGGTTCCCGGTTCGAATCCAGCGGCCATTATTTGAACCCAACATACTTACAAATGGGCTTTTTTTTCAAAATTACCGGCACCCTGAGGGTTTATATGATCTCTGCTGTTGCAAACCCTCGTAAAAAAAATAAATAAATCTGTTTGCAACTAATTTTAGATTTGTTCACAATTTCGGTATGTAAATATTTTAAATAATGCCAATCGAATTTTAACATTGTTATTGGTAATATAATCTAGCTAAAACCATTTAATATGTATAAGATAAAAAGGAGTTGTAGACATCTCTTAATTATGTCGATCAGGGTAGGGCTGCCCCTTAAAAATAGATATGCAGACAGTAAGGAGTTGAGGGTCAACATCATTTTCACCGAAGGCGCTCATTTACTATAATTATGTATATGTTTAATCATTAAAATTTAATAAAATGGAAACGGTGATATTCTAAATCATCTTACAAGCGATCAAGTTAGGAAAGAAAAGTTTACTTTCTCCACTTAAACTTGAGTAGGAACAGAAAGTTCGAATTTAATTTCTAACAGGACCTATTTGATTCACTTCAATTAACTGAAATTTAATTAAACAAGTAAACACTTTATTTTATGTAAATTTGTTTTACCGAGGGTGCCGGAAAAATGGCCCCAAAATGTTGCGGTAAAAGAAATTTTCATAAAATAAAGAAAAAGAAAAACAGGTTGAAGAAGTTCATCACTTCTGGTAAATAAAAAAAAAAAGGGAAAAAAAGAATAAATCAAATTTAAATATAATATTGATTTATTTAGACATCAAGACAATTAATTTTTAGAAGTTGTTGAATACATTTTACTTCAAAATATTCCTTCAAAGTTCAACATGTATGCTCTTTTATTGTATATTTAATTGAAAAGTTTATAATTCTTCAAGTTCGGTCTATCGTTTGAATTAATTAATAACGAACGCTCCCGCTGTCCAAACATTTATCTTCTTTTTTTTGGAGGCAGGATTTGATACGGCTATTATTGCCGGCAAAAACGATTTATGCCATGATCGCAATTTACAATTGTTATGAAAAAACCTCTTGCAAAATAAATTGTTGATGATATTTTACGAGATGGAGATGATTGATATATGGAATATCATACAAAAACCTTTAGATTACCAATAAATGAAGTGGAAGCGACGGCTAATCACTATACTTTAATTTTTTTCTGAGGTTTGCTTCTTTATAGCTTGTGTCGCTATTATTCTTGCGAATTAGATCTTCAATAGACAATATTCCCCTGATGAAGCCCAAGCTTTCTACACTTTAGATAAAAATAAGGAGTGTTTTAAATAGGGCTATGAATTAAACTTTCTTATGCGTAAAACGGTTTTAGCGTTTTTGGGTAATGCTACTTTGGATTGTATCTGTGTCAATTTGAATATCAGAGAAAAATTCCATATTTTCCTTTCAGAATTGGCAACTTAGTGTCTTTTTAAATTTTATATTATATTTTAATATTAACAAAAAGGGAGGAATGAAAATATATGAATCTTATTTACGATCGTTATGTTTTCGTTCATGTCACACAACTTTAAAGTAAATTAATCTTTATTTTGTCAAAAGAGATGAAACTCTGGCAGAAAGATTCTTGCGATGCTTGCTTTTTATTATAAATATATTTTGTAACCTTCTTTTAAAAATTAAAAAAAAAATTAATTGTCTTTCCTCATCGTTTTTTTTCCACAGGAGCTCCTATTTCTTAGAGGTTGCTGTATTTTGGTCATATTTGGTTTTGCCTTGAACCCCATGCTAATGGCTAGCGTTCCTCTCTTGTTAGACTAGCTATGAACAGGGTTCCATCGGGGTTACATTTCACTATAATGGACAATAATGGTCCCGAATCTAACAATAAGTTCACTGGGAAAACAATTATTTTATTTTTTATCTATCGTATTTCTTTTATTTATTATATTTCTAAGACGGAGAAAACACTTTGTTATAAAAATATTATTAATTTTAATGTATTTTCAACTTAAAAAGTGTCCAGTTTCATGGTACATTTTAAGTTAAAAACAGCTCAAGAAAGTGAGTGGTCTGCAGACAGAAATCGTCAGACTGAAATTTAAATAATCAAATCGAATCCGTAACATCGGAATTGTTAAAAAAATGACTGCTGAATTTATCAGTCTATTAAAACGGTCTTAGTTCAATTCCTAGTTCTTTCGAATTTGTAATGCGCAGGGATTGAAAGGGCGCCCTGTAACAGAGGTGACATCAAACGCCTGGAAAAAATCCAGAGCCTAGTTATTAAATTTATTTCCTCCAGAAATAGTGACTACTGGTTATGAATCGTATGATGACTATTTTTCCCTCCGCACAAACTTCAAGTTGTACTTACTCGCGCATCGAAGGAAAATTAGCTTCCTTCGGTTGGAAGGTGACAACTCAATCGGCGCACCGGATATCCTCTCCATGTTCCGGTTAAGGGTCCCTCAGCGCACCCTGAGTAATGGCCCACTTTCCCATATGGATTTTCATCTGGCCTCCTACGCACTTGACACTACTCGGTCCACATAATTGTACATGTACACTTACATTGTAAATCCGCGAAGTTTGAACATTAACAAAATAACTCGTACGTTATCTTCCCTAGGAAGAAAAAAGGGGTTGAATTAATTTCAAAATATATTTGCATGCAAACAAGGAAGTTGGTGTGACTTAGTCGTGCGAAATGGTAATGAGGAAGTTCAAATCTCCCTGGATTTCCAAGTTCGCCTTCACCCTTTCAGTAGTGTTTGTATCATAATTCTACCATACAACCAGACCTTCTTTTTATATTTTTTTAATAAATATTAATATAAAAATAGAAATGAAATAAATAAATTAATATAAAATAGATTTTTGACGGTAAGCAACTTACAAATTGTGAGTTTTCTCCATGTTATCATTTTGATCACACTACCATGAAAAAGTAATCACATTTTACTTTCTGTTATAACTTGCATACTTAGTATTTCATCAAATGATCAAATAAAGTCGAATTTGAGCGACAATGCATTTATTACGAAATATATATACACGTTGTCAATGTCGTGTCAGAACCAAAACAGACGATTGTAAGATCATGACGATCTCATAACAGGCCAAATGCATAATTTTGACAATTTTCGAAATTGTTACCCAGCCTTTTAAAAATATTTATTTCAAAGTGGGTCGGTGTAATTTGAGCCGTATGTTCACCGGTCCCGGCAGTACTATAAAAGTAAGGAGTGCTCTTCAGGACTGGGTGGGTTAGTGCCATCCATCGCAGGTGCCGAGCCCGCAAATCTAGCAACCCCTCTCGGGACTCTTAGACCCCCTTTTCTTTGCCAAACCCAAAGCCGTTGTTCACGTCCATTTGTCAAAAAGTATTACAACAAATATACATCAGTTTTCTTACGGAGAAAAAATGGAGAAAAGAAAAGTATATTGGCGTATTATCTGTAAACCCAAGTTTTCCGGTTCTTCTTTTTTTTTTGGTTTTGACTTTTCTATTATATTGATCGTAAATATTATAATTTAACCTATTTTTTCTTAAAGGAATATTTTACCATAAAATTACTTTATTATTCATTGTATGTAAACTTATACTACAAACAGTTTCTTCCAGGTGGTTGCAATTGATATCCAATGTAGGAACAAGTATAGAAGTGAAATTGTCTATGATCTACTCTAGTGTAAAGTGATCACTTTCTAATCGTCGCGCCCTGTTTTGTATAGAGAGGTCACATCTTTCACTTCATACAACAGAAAGCTTTCCTCATGTCGAACGACGTATTTTCATGTTTTTCGTAATATCGTTCATCATTACCAAACCACGTTAGGTCGATTTATCAAAGTTTTGTACATATCCGTTGATCCATCTTAATATCCATTTATCGATCTATCAGTCTAATGGTCTATTTATCGATTGTCAATATATGTCTATTTAGTTAAGTTACTTATATTTCTACCCCTTCATCTTTCTCAGATCATGTATATATTAATAATAAATCTGCGTATCTATTTATTAATATATATTTTCTCTTTTCTGCTAAATGATCTAAGGTCATAAAACAATATTAATAAAACAAAATATACAAGAATTATACAATAATTATTTGGAGTTCTGGAGATGCGGTCTGGTGCGATGTAGGTTTTAGAAAAGCATTTTCTTTTTCATGTTTGTAGAATTTTTTTAAACTGTTTGTAGGTATTATGTTGGCAGCACTGAGTCTTAATTGGTGTAATTTTTGTGTTAGTGTCTTTATGTTTTTAATGCTGGTAGTGATATCTATGTTTAAAAGGTTTCATGCTGCCGTATTTAAGAATAGTTGTCGAGCACAGCAGGCGGTTTCTGATTCTCCTGTTCCGTTTTTTAGAGGACGTAGGAATATTTTACTTATATAATTATATTATATGTGTTTTGTTTAAATGCATGTATTTATTAGTGTGAAATATAGCTTTACCATCGCCCCTCCAGCATGGGGTGTGTTTAGGATGGCGGAATATTTATAAAAGTACTCCATCGTCCCTAAGTTAGGTTAGGTTATTAGGTCGATGAAGGAATAGAAAGTACTCTACCGACTAATCAAAATGAGTGCATTGCATGAATGTATTTTTATGCATGTTTGTATTTATTTGTACAATTGATTTATCTAATTTAATTAGTATTAGTCTAAATTATAGTTTGCAAGCGTTGGAGCTGAAATGACATAGGTGATCTGCTGGGCTCTGGCTTAAGGGAGATACAAGCGACCCAACACACAACGGCGTGGGAGAACGCCCTGATGTGTAGACACAGGGTCAGCACTTCGGGGAGTAACAACCCTTCGCGGTGAAAGTCCGAATATTTATCGACTCCGCCTTCCTAGTGCACCGGTACACTATCTCTCTGCGCGGTTACTGCTGTCTGGTTCTCTGTCGAATATCTCGTGGCGCATCTGTTGAAGAAATACCATGAACTGGAGCGTATCGCCAAAACGGTGGTTGCAGTCTGAGTACACGGACACATAGGTCTAAAGAGTAAAGAAAATTCGTACCAACCTCCAAAATTAACCACCGCGATTCGGTCCTTTGACGCTAAAGGGTGCAATAAATACATAATTAACAGAAAGTGGCAGTGTCGGTGTCAAAGATAAAGCTGTCGACTATAAACAACACTATCAATAGACGACCCTCGGAAGACCTGACTCTTAGAAGAACAGTCATCCTCACTCTTAAAAATCGGCCATTGATAGGTTGACACACGGATACTTACTTTTGAACCAAAGCCCACGTATATGTCCGGTATGGAGGGAAAGGTTGTTCGATGTGTCCCACCTAATTGAAGGGTCAATTCCTTAGCTCCATGCAGAGAGTGCTCAGGAATGACACCCGATCGAATCGCGCTTGAGCACGTCAGCGAGTATTTGGGTCCCCTATTCCAATTCTTGGAGGAAGTGGGTTTGTTTTATTATATAGAGTGATAATAGTGTGAATGTATTTGGTAGCGTGAATGTCCTTAGTAGCGAGAATGTGTGATGTGAGAGGTTGGAAGGTGGAATATAGAGTACCCCAATCGAATCTCAATTAGGTTATTTTTATAATATGATGGAGGAACATCGAGTACGCAACCACCTTAATTGAATGATTGTTACGTAAATTGGTATGATTGTATTTAAGAACATGGGTACGAATGGTTTGGGAACTGCTGGGTGCTGAATTGACCTAGCTGTGGGCAACACCCTACCACGATGCTGGACGGATAAACCTAAGGTCTGCCCCCGAACTGCCAATACCCGCAGTGGGTTATTCTCGAGTCTGCCGGCAATTTACTGTAAAAGCAAAAGCTGGAATTGCCTCTGGGCTACGAGCAACCAAAAGGCTCAACGAGGCAAATGTTTGCATGTGTGTATGTAAGTTCACGTGTAGATTTGAGAGTATATACTTCCAAATCAAAAATCCTTTCTGTCATCTGCGGAAAGATGAAATTGCATGATGATCGTTACTTATTGCAATTGTCGGGGATACACTGAAGATAATGATTTAACAAAAGGGGGGGGGGTTGATAGACCACTGATGAGGATAGGCAGACCCAAAATGATCGTTTAAATTGAATATAATGATGATGTTAAAATAATTTTACACAATGTTACAACAAAACTTTTAAAACTAAAATAACCTGTGCAAATAGATGAAATTGTAGTGTGTAGTAGTTGAAACCGGTGACTATAACGTGACAGAGATGAATAAGGTTCAGTTACTATTCTAATTAATTAGTTTGCTAATTATACCACAAGTTTAATTACATCCAGTTCACAGGGCGTTTCAATATTGCCCAATTCAATTTCTGTTTTATTTTAAATTTACTTCTGACATAAATAAAATAATAATTACAATCATTATGTAAAGTGGTTCATATATCAATACGTTTATTATTACAGTTATAAGAAAGCTGATGAAGGAAAAGACACGGGAAAAAGTTAATTACAATTACACAATATTTCGTTAAAATATTATTTATTAAAACATCCCTGAACATAATCTCAATTAGTCTATTCCAGATTATACTACCAGACCGAGAGATTAACAATTTCTAAATCATGTAGTAACGGCGAAGGTGTCTCCTAAATAGAATACCATCTCCATGGGTGGTTATTGATTCCACTAAACGACCTCTATAAAGGATGATGTATATTATACACAAGCAAATTTATCCTGGCCGCAAGTATACACAATACATCATAAAGAAAATACCTTAGGCCACTTTAACATTTTACATATTGGTTCTGTACAAGCTGAACATCGGCGTAACTGTTTTGACGAGGCTTCATTTTGACTGACAGGGCTTTCTAAATAGTTTGCGAATGAATAAATCTCTCAGCGTATAGCAAATAATAACTGATTGATTTTCGCCTGGCGATGATTCATTGCGAGTACAAAATAACTAATAGAAATCCTTTTTACACCTAATCTAGGAACCACCAGAAATTTGTTATATGTTTTACCAATGCTTCAATTTACAATAACTATGGTTTGACGAAACATTGTATATAAACATAAGATCTTGAACTAAATACATAAAAGGAAAAATGTGAAAATATATAATTATATTATAACGTATTTTATATAATTATATTATATAAAATGTATTATTATATTATGAATTAGTGAACGTATTTATCAAAGAGTATTTGGTAGAGAAAAAATTATTAAGTTTACATTTAAAAACAAAAACCGAAACAACTTATAATAGACCAAGATTTATGTAAATATAATGCAAAATTCATGTGTAGACATAATATAAAATTTACATGTAATAAAAAGTGGTTGTGCATGTTTTGAAATTAGTATTTCTTTTAATTAATTTTGAATGAATTTTCATTTCTTACTTGTGTTATTTCTAATGGTATATCGTTAAGCGTTTTAGTAAAAAAAGGATTGCTAAATATTTTTGTTTTGAGTATTGGAACTATCAACTGTTTAATGTTGCGTATGCAAGTGCTTTAAAAAAAATGTTTATAATTTTCGTATAAATTTTGTGGAATTTTAATTCAAATATTTTTTAAATCAAGGTGCCAATTGCTAAAGTTTGTACATCTTTTAATTAAATGGTGCCTAACGGTTTATATTTGTCATAAATTAGAATGAGTATGTTGATTTTTTTAAAAATTTATTTACTTATTTTTTTTATTTTTTATTTATTTATTTATTTTTTTTNTTACACACTACATGTTAAATTTAGTAAAACAGATGAAAGATAAAACTATGATTGTTCCATTATCATTAGTTCATTAATCATTTTATTTATTCATTTGTTTCTTTATTTATTTTTGGAAAATCGAGCTCGTTGATTGTAAGAAATTGACCTAAATCTGAGATTATTATAAATGGAGCGTTTCAATTCAATTCCATTCTTTCTCTCTCTCTCTCTCTCTCTCTCTCTCTCTCTCTCTCTCTCTCTCTCTTCCTCCTCTCCTTCGTTTTATCTATCTAGGAGTTTTACTGAAAGATGTCGGATTTTGTCAACAACAATGAATATCTACTTAGAATTCCAATATACGATGGTCGGGCTTTGTAAGAAAATGTGAACGTTTGTTAACCTTCAATACGTACAAACTTTAACAATTGGTCCCTTGATTTCCAAAATATTTAAATTAAAACTCTACACAATTTATCCGAAAATTATAAACAGTTTTAAAATGCACTTGCATACGCAACATTAAACCAATTGATAGTTCCAATACCCAAAACAAAAACATATAATTGTTTCATTCCTGATGTAGTGGATATATTTTTCAAATGCTTGTCAAAGAAACTGAGTATTTTTTTTCTCAAATTGATCTTGTCTGCGATTTTTGTAATCAAATGATCATATTACAAGCTGATATAAATTATATCGAAATATTAAAATATTGTTACTGTTGGCTGTAGGTTAGATTGGCAATTTGCAAAACCATCTCAAAAAATCAGAATTGATTTGAATATCGTTGAGACAAGTGTACGTTGAATAGCAACTTAATACAAGTTTAATACTTAAATTTAAAAATCACATTCTTAATCGATGTGCTCCTGAGTCACTGTTGGCTAATTTGTAGTCAGAAGGGACTTTTACACCTGCTGGTCTTTATAGAAGTTTTGTTCTTCCCGTCACGTCCACCCTCTGTCAACCTTATCCCACCACACTTACAAGCCGGCGTTGAAAAGGCCAAAAAATTATTAATCGATAGCTATACAGCGTAAGACTGGATTTGAAATTCGCATAGGGGATTTTATACATTTATGAAAAGAAACGGTATTCAAAGCGACAGGGAAGAGAGACTGTTGATCCGATAACTTTAATATCCTTTTCTTGTTGAAAAGGGCTGTCTCAAGGCGGCAAAACCTATTTCTAGTTTCGTGCGACCCGTGTCAGATCCTCGGTGCCGTTCGTCTGATCATACAGAGAAAATTCTTTTCTTTTTTTATGCCTTCTTGTCAATCTCGAATCTACTCTTGATATGTCCTATTTTATATACGGTTATTCGATAGAACTAAACATTACGCATTTTTATGTAAATTTTGTTCTTGCCAAAAATGAGATCACGAAAATATAACGATGAACTTTTCTTTTCCATACACGTGAAACAAATTATACAAAATTATCTCAAAAATGCTCACGATTACGGTTTAAACCGGTGGTAATTGTTGTCACATATTCGTCCATGGATGACGTACACCTGGACACGTTTCCACAAATCTCGACCAATTTTCAACCGAATATATATCAAACGGAAATGTGGAATCTCCAACGGTCAATACAGCAGATATCGATAATTATTGCCGATGGCCATTCATCTCGCTAATATTGAGTTTTAATGGGCAATGGTGTTTGACCAAATGTTGCTTGCACCTTGCTTACAGGCCGTTTCGACACCAACATCCGTTAGCTCGACATAAACAAACCGGAAAAATCCTACTGATCCACTTTATTTTTAAAAACCATTTATGCAATGTGAAATGGAAAAATTGAATCAAATATTCTTCTACCATCTTCGTTATTAAGGAAAAGTTACTATTACTGTTTATTAGTACACGTTTCTATGTTCAACGACAAAAACAAAATACATAAGGAGACAAATTTGATTTTACTTCTTAACCTAAATTGAAAAATGTCAGTGAACCAGGAAAAGAAACTTGTTTCTTCCGTTGTTGTTCCGTTTCTCTCTCTCTCTCTCACACAACACACACACACACAGAGAAAGAGAGAGAGAGAGAGAGAGAGAGAGAGAGAGAGAGAGAGAGAGAGAGAGAGAGAGAGAGAGCGAGAGAGAGTTTGATTATTTATCTATGATTTTTAATTAATGTTGTTAGATATGGTTGACAATTATGAAGTATGCTACTCACCATTCCTATAGAACGGACGGGTTGTAGATCATTCCGATATCAACTCTCTCTCTTTCTCTCTCTCATCAATCACTCTTTCCATCTATCTATTTATCTACCTGTGCATATATTTAAACTTCTCATTTTCTCTCTCTTTCTTCACTCACTCTCTCTTTCTCATCTCTTTCCCTCTCTCTTTATCTTTCTCTTTCTCTCACCTTGCTTCTCTCACTATTCCAGAAACTTCTTTGCGTTCTTACTTCTCTTTCTCTTTATGCATCTATCTATCAGTCAATGTGTTTCATCTATCGGATTTTATATTATGCCTGTATCATTTTCACAAATACACTATATTCATCTCTCTCTCTTCCCTATGCCTTCTCTCACTCCCACTCTCTCTCTCTTCTCCCCCTCTCTCTTCTCCCCCCTCTCTCTCTCTTCTCCTTCTCCCTTTCACTCTCTCTCTCTCTCTTTCTATCTCTCTCAATTGTGTTTGTGCATTTTATGCTCTCTGTTTTTTCATTATTTCTGGCTGAAAAAATCGAAAAGCAGCAGGACGGATTATCAAACTATCGTGTCCATTTCTGTTCTGAATATTTACAAATGCTCAAAACATTTTTCCAAGAAATATTATATGTTATGTGTGGTGTTTAGGACCGTTAGCCAATGATTATTTGGAGATCGTGAGGTGCGGTCTGGTATGACGTAGGTTTTAGAAAAACATTTTCTTTATTATGCCAACGTTTCGGTCTTTATTGAGATCATCTCCAGGACACAAAGTGTTTGTTTTCCGTGTAGATGTGTCATTCTTGTGTGTCGTGTTGATTGTTGTCTCTCAGCATGACACATTTACACGGAAAACAAACGTTTTGAGTCCTGAAGATGATCTCCATAAAGATGAAAACGTTGGCATAATAAAGAAAATGTTTTTCTAAAACCTACGTCACACGAAACCGCACCTCACGATCTACAAATAATCAGTATATGTGTGGTGATTAGTGACCATTAGTCGATGATTATTCGGAGATCGTGAGATGCCGTCTGTTTGACGTAGGTTTTAGAAAAATATTTTCTTTATCGTGCCAATGTTCGATCTTTATGGGATCATCTTCAGAGCTCAAAGTGTTTGTTTTCTGCGTAATTGTGCCATTCTTGCGTGTAGTGTTGAGAGTGATCCGAATAATCATAATCATTATATGTTATATATATTATAAATGAGTTAAATTATAATAAGGTGACACTATCTAAGATAATAAGAGAATTGAAGGATCAAAAATAACTATTGAGAAAGAATAAATGTATCATCTTCTTCTTAGAAATTTCAAATTAAGCAATTCACAAATGAAAAATATAAGTCTTCAAAATATGTAATATTTTTATATCATTTTTGTATAATATGAATGTACTAAATGTTTAGATTTAATTAAATCTAGCGATTTAGTCACTGTGGTTACGAAAAATATTTAGTAAAAATTATGTGAATGACGGGAAAATGAACTAACTATCGCTTATAATAATGGTATACCTGTCAATAATTGTATTGATTTTTCTGCTAGTAGAAACTGCAGCATGGTAGACGCCCTGTGCCTAAACCGTTAAGGAAAGTCGAATTGTTTTTGTCTAATGTTTAATCGATTGGACTATTTTAGAAAGAGGTGAAATGTGAATTAAGGTTAAATAATAAAAATTCGTGTAGGTCAGGTACTTTCATGAAACTAAATCAACTAAGATTTTATTTGAGAAAAGGAAATCGATGAGTCGCGACAAATAGGCCGTTTTATCATTTATCCTTTCCAATTTCCCCACTATTAAGCATTAATAATTTTATAACTTTTACTAACATTAAAATGCATATTTGTACAAATTGCACCCCACCCTGACCTGGACACTGTTGAGTGGGGGTCCCGCTGGAGTGCACTGCCTCCAGCCGGCTTCCCTTCATCGGCATTGCCATTGCCTGGCCAGGCTTCGTTAAGGCAGCATCACCGTACACCCACACATAAAACACATAGAAAAAAAAACTAAAAAAAGGCCATAAAACACTAGTCTTCTCGCCACAACTTCTTAACAAGTAAGTACTCGGAACTATACACTAAGTAGAACGAGCGAGCTAGTGTCCCCAAAAACATCCAACGGCCAATCGTCGGTAGTTTCCTAGTGATAAGTGATTTTGACGATCGATATTAACAATTACGTAGTTTTTTAATTTTCTTTTCATATTGTAGTGTTAAACTTTTTGATAACATTTTAGTTTTTGTTTTCTTTTGTCGCTTTTGAAAGTGAATAACAGTGAATTAATTTTTCATCATTTTTCCTTTCAAGAACTCTTCAAAAAAGCAATTATATAAAAGCCGTAAGTAATTCATTTTTTTACCTCTTTTGAAAGAAACTACACCAATTTAAATACATCTGACATGTACTGTCTTTTGAAAACACATTTGAATAAATTCTAAATATCCAATACGAAGAATGTTAATCACTGTTAATCCACTTCATATTAACATTTTAGCTAAGCACAAGCATTATCAATAGATACTTTTTAAATTATAACACTCAGATTAGTGTAACTCAACCGTAACTAAAAGTTTTTATTAAAAATTTAAAATGTTAACTAAAATGTAATAAATTCGCGAGAAAATGCTTGCTTCATAAACATTGGAGCCTGACGTTACGTTATTATTGAATAAACTTTACACTCATACAAAATATCCTCTAATTAAATTTTAGTTAAAAAAAAGAAGTGATAAATCAGTTATTTTACGTTCTAATTTCCTCGGATTGTAAATACAGCAGGTTAAACGGTTTAAATGAAAACTGTCGGACTTATTTTCCTAACCAGGAAATAAAGCCGGCTGGCTTCGTTTAATAGATTTCACCGGTAAGCCCTATAACTGACACGGTGCGACCTTTATTGGACGAGCTTAGTTGCGAATTTTCTAAATCCTGCCTAGGACAAAACGTATTTTCTCTTTTGGATTGTTATGTTAACGTCCTTGTTAAATGTTGTTACTATCGAAGGCCATTTTGTACCTCTGCTATTAAAATACGGTCAAATTTCCTTTAAAATAACCACTTAAAATGTTAGGATTTGCATACTTAAATTTTTTTAAATAATTTAACAACTCACTGTACTGTAGTATATAGTTAATAGTGTGATCAGACGAAATTCCAACGTTTGTAAAGGATTACCTCTAAATCCCTCCAAATAAATAAAACTTCTCTTGGTTAAGTCCGCGTTGTGTCTGCGGTATTGCAAAAAAATCTAGTCGATATTTTACTGATGAATTTTTTTACTAAAATAAAGTTATCTTAGCGACTTGCAGAGGAGATTAGAAACGAAATCTATTGATAAGAGAAGTGTTTAAGTATATTTGGAAAATAGAAAACCAAACTTGGCTTAGAGATGAAAATCTTTAAAAGCTGCGTTTTGATTTATAATTTATTAGCATCCGGAGTCAAATGTTTGCATATTTTCATCAGATAATTTTCTTCCAGGCAAGGAAAGGACTTTTTTTTTCCAAAAACAAGTTTCATTAAGTATCACAAATATGCTTTCTTTCGATACTTCAGATATACACATGATTTTGTTCAATCCTATCTCGGATTAGAAAAGATTGAAATAACCATAGAAAATCTGATTAACTTTTGTTAGTCCAATATATGTATAACTTATTTGTGGTTGAAACAAGTGTTGATTTGCGATCTCCTACATATTTTTACATTTTTCACCCATTGTAATTAATCAAAAATCAACTACTATAAATTATTTATTATTCATCAAATGGTTTATTGATTCTCAAAATGCACAGTAGAATTTAATTGGACGGCAGGAAGTTGAATCAATAACATCACGTTTTTCCAAGATTTCTTGATAAATCTCAAAAAGTAAATCTTTATTTAAAAAGGGAGGAAAAAGGAAAAAAGATTAAATTCGAATGGAGCAAAGTGTGAAGTGTCCCAGGGATGAGGGCTGTTGCTACCCGGGTAGGTTACCCCCGGCTATTAATCCCCTCCCTTTGAAAAGGCCAGCAAGGGTTGCTTTTAACTTAAAACCATTTTTTCTTGTCTGTTGAAAAATTTTCTTTTTGCTTATTCTTTTTTAAATTAATGACACAATTTTTCAAAATGTTTTTCAAAGCTTCTCTAAATAATTTAACCATTCTAATAAATTTTTCACTTATATTTAAAGAAAGTCAGAATATGCTTTTACAGAAAAGTCTTAATGTATTGACAATTTTTGTCATATTGGCAATCCAAATCATTAAATAAGATAATGCAACTAAGTAAAGTAAAATAATATATTTTATGTAATTTGGTCGTTACTGATATTACAGTTATTCCTCATATAGCTATTTTGATTTGGTTATATTGTTTATACATGGCCAGTTTTTAACCATTCTGTAAGCAATACACAATTAGGTTTATTTTAAAATCTCTCTCTCTCTCTCTCTCTCTCTCTCTCTCTCTCTCTCTCTCTCTCTCTCTCTCTCTCTCTCTCTCTCTCTCTCTCTCTCTCTCTCTCGGATTTCACACGATACCGGTAAGAACGCTTATTACATTACATTCCAGCGATGGCTTTTCAGCCCCGTACATTTGTTAATTGGTAGATAAAAACTGATACAAAACAGGTTAGACACAAGCATACTACATCCAAAAATATTTTCGTGTGAGAGAGCACAGAAATTGGAGCAGGTCAAACATAGGTGTTTTGCAGATCTTATACTACAAAGTTAAGACATTTTTATATGCACTCATAATATCAGCGAATAGCCGCACGCGCAGTTAGGGCAATTTTAGTGTCTGTCGTATGGACTAGTATCCAAACTGTGATCTGGTTCAACTCAGAAACGTCTTTTCAGCTCTACTATGAACTATACCTATTCACCAAAGTCACAGTGGACAACACGCATAGAAAAACAACTTTTTTGGATAAGTTGAGTACGACTTGTAAACTAGCATCTTAGAACTATATCATACACATATCAGCATCTATAATAGAAATTATAAACTATTAAAAAAATAACACACTTGTACATTGACAGAACTGTTCATTACACGAACAAGCTTTCAGCACGCGCGCGCTTTAGTAATTGAAGTATCTGACCTAAGTACTAGTATTAAACTGTGATCAGGTTCAACTCAGAAACGGCTTTTCAACACTTGTGCTATAATTTTTTTAATTTTCTTAATAAAAAGAAAAAGAACGTCATATCTGTTCAGGTAGTGGATAACACACATATTCGAAAAACTGGAGTTTCTGATCTGCAAACTAACATATCAGAACTTTGGTAGGTCGTACGTAGGGACCTTTTATTTATGCAAGACACGATTAAATATTAAAAAACGACATATGAATGCACTCGCAGAAGCCCAGTCCATAACACCACAAATTTGCACACATACGTTTAGCTAATTGGAATACCTTACCTGTGAAGTGGAGTAGCATAATTGTGCTCAACTGTCGTGCTCATGAGTGTTTCAGCCCGTAAACAAAACTTTGTTAACTATAAGTTAAAACATACACACTTACATTTGTATAAAACACAGTGCATAACTTAGGAATAGTATCAGAACTGTGGTCAGGTTCAACCCAGGAGCGGCTTTTCAACACTTGTACTTTAATTTATTTTTATTTCGGAAGTAAAAAGAAAAATAACATCATACCAACCACACACATTCGGATAACTGGAGTATCTGACCTGTGGTCTAGCATATTCGAACGTTGATAGGTCGTAGGTAGGGACCTTTTATTTATACAAGACACTATTAACTATTAAAAAACGACATACATATACACACGCAGAAGCACAATACATACGCGCACATACGCTTTGAACGAATAGGAGTATCTAACCTGACAAGTAGAGTATCAGAAAGATTACAAACTGTCGTACAAATGGGCGTTTTTGGCTGAATATCAAAAGTAAATAAAAAATCAAATTACAAATGCAAGCACACCATCGGAAGTATTAGACTGAAATCAGATCGCATCCAGGAATAATTAAACTATTATACTGCAAATTACATATTACCTTTTAAGTATATGTACTTTATGTTAGTTATGTTACTTAAGAAAAGACATTCCCATAAAGATTTTTTTGACTTTGCATGTTCAAGCACATACTTTTTACAAGACCATAATTTACTTGGCAATGTTGTTTATAGGTCAAAAACTTAGCAGATAGGACAAAGCATGCGCATGCTTTATTCTAACTGGAAGAAATGTGATAAACAGTTTTACCCATGGAGGTTTCAGCTGTTATACAAGAGGTTGTCGTCTATACAGATAAAAAATATACATAATTCACAAAGCACATTCTCGTTTTCGGGTTACTCAAGGATAAGATTGTGATGAAGTTGTACGACGCATCATGGCCGCATTATTCAACTATTTTTTATATTTGTTAGTCTCCTTCACTGGTCTAGTCCAACTAGCTGTAATGGACCGTACGTTTGTCAGTGTATACGTGTAGTAAACAGTTTATAGTGGTAAGGATTTTTCTCTTTCGCACATAAACTTTCGTCTATTGTACATCTACTTAAGGTTTTCTTGAAAGATTTTTCGTTTCTATGAAGTAAAGAAATCTCAGGTGTATGGTACCACGATCTATACAGTCACCTTCATCCATAGTTATTGCGTAGACGTTCCATAGGATAATATGTTTTATTGTCTAGGTATAATCGATTTAAATCAATTAACGATAGTCCATTTTTTAAGGTGTTACTTTTCTGAAACGTGTCCAGTAAATAAATCAGGTTTTTTCCGAAAATTTCTTTCTGTTGCGTACGATATTTTCTTTCTACAAGTTGGCCTGGTTTACGTTCTCACTATTTGTTTTGTGCTTTAGTTACCCAAGTATCCAGTTCTTGTTTAATGTGGCTGTAGTTTATGCCGCAAGATGGAATTTGGGAGTATGTTTATGAAGCTCCATTTCTAGTTAGTTAGGAGAAGGACAAACCACAGACACGCTGATAGGCAACTGAAATGTCTGACCTCTGAATGAGCAAAACTGTAGTAACCCTTGCGTTTTATCACTGACTATACAGTGAAAAAGAACTCATTACAGGCGCAAGCTCACTCTCACTTTAAGATAAGATTGTGATCAAGTCGTCTTTGAAGTAAAAATACGTATTTCTTTTGAGTCTATCAATTACTTCGCGATATACACAAGGGTTAACCGATAGGTAAAACACGCTTTCACCTAATTGGATTATCTGACCTGAAAGAAGAGTGTGTTATAGTTTATATTTGATAAACTGTCGTATCCATGGGTCATTATACAAAAGTTGTTTACTATATAGTTAAAAAAGCACAAAAGTACACACAATTGCAGGTAATTTAAGATAAGGCTGTGATCAAGACGGCGTTTTTTAACTACATTATAGTTTGTATTAACTAATCACAAACAATTAATAAAAATTCGCAAATCGACCATTTGCCTTTGGAATTCATGTACATACTTTTATGGGGTTAGCGATTAATTTGTACATGGTCAACAGGGTTAGCAAAAAAACAAAACACATAACGTTGTTGTTTAATATTATTATTATTTATATATTTTACAAATTTACATTGTAATGTAAATACATAAGTTGTATAAAAGCAGGGGAAGTGGCGGGACACTATTTCATCCTGTAACAATGTTTGCTAACTTGTAGAGCACCAAGACAAGACATTCATAATACTTAATGATTATGCAAAGTATACAGTTGTGGCAAAATTATAGATAAAACCACAAACAAACAGTAATCAAGAAATTTTGGCTTCATTTAACTTACAATTTCAGCTTTCACATACAAACATATAACGTATAAACATATAACGTTTCATTAATGATCCATAAATTAATTATTATCAAAAAGAGTTTAAGAAGAAATATATGTACAATAGCAAAGTACAGGTATAAATATTCAATTCTACAATAATAACCACAGTAACAACTTACTTAACAACTTACAAAAAATAAATTATATTTGCAATAAATAAATTGATAAGCAATAAATTAATAAAGTTTAAAAAATCAGTTATTTCATTAGGATGTTTTATTCTGCTTGCTTCCAGGAGGTATATAAAGGTTGCAGATGCCTACATTTCGAAATGTGGGATTTTTATGCTCTGCCAATAATAAAAAAATGTTGTTGGGTGTTGATTTTATCTTTTACCCAGCACATTTTCATTTGATCAAATAGGAGGTCGATTTTAGTGAATTTTTTCAATATTTGTGGTGCAAGTATAGTTCCAGGCGGGGTTCTCGCACAGTAGAGCAGATGGGCTTAACAATTTGATTTATATAAATAGTTTTTGTTAATGCCGGAGCTAGGGGACACCAATGTGAACAAGGTCCTTGAGGCTATCCTCCCTTTTTAATAATTTAATTTATTTGATCTAAGAAATTAAAACGTGGCTAAGATCAAAGTGTAGTAAAGTGTAAACCGTTGTTATAATAATAAAACATAAAATGACTTTATTGCGTTTTTTTAGAGAATGTGCAAACATTTTTTTCGTGTAAAACCAACTTTTTTCAAATCAATCTTATTTTAACAAATTTTAGAATTGATTATTTGGATATCGTGAGATGCGGCCCTGTGTGATGTAGGTTTAGAAAAACATTTTCTTTGTCGTGCCGACGTTTCGATCTTTATTTAGATCATCTTCAGGGCTCAAAGTGAGTGTTTTCTGTGAAGATGTGTCACGGTTGTGTGTCGTGCTGTGAGTGTTTTCAAATTTTTTTTTCATAACCTTACTCGTTGATATTTACTGGCTTAAGTCCTGGTGTTTTAAGCGAACCTTTGGCTTCTTGCCACATCATTGTTTTATTTGATATGATTTTTTTAAAATAAATTTTAATTCTATAGCTTTCAAGTTGATCTATCTATTTGTAAGTCACCAAAGGACAACGCGGCCCGAAAGTGACTTTCCGCCTTTTCTCCAAAGTAGAGCATTGCTTGTCAAAATCGGCAATTCGCGGTGAACGGTCGCCTTAGGATGAGTTAATATTTACCCCTTTGCTGTAGGGTTCATTCAACCGGTAATAAATGCTGCTGGCAATTAATTTAACAGTGTTCCGCTCGGCCAGCATTGGAAAGGGACGAGAAATACCGAGGCTTGTGTTAAATATTTGGTTTGTTCGTTTTAAAGTGATCAAACCATGGCCAACCGCCCGTCTAAGATAGCATGACATTCCTTAAAGAAAAATACTATTAATAACACGAATAATAATTTTACGATATTAATTCGTACAAATAAAAACAGGCTACTTTCAGAAGAAAACTAATTAATTGAATGTTTTCTTCAGCTAAACATGAACATGCGAAAATATAAATATCAAATACTTTCAATATATTTTTAAATGTATTACTAAAAATACGCTCGACAAGTTTTTTTTTAAATAGTAAAAACAATTCTTTAAAAAAAATTGTATTGCTTGACAATTGATTTGTGTATCATTAAGTAGTTAAGAAGTAAAATGGGAACGAATGTATTTGCATTTTGATTTGTGGCACGTATAAGTAATTTATTAGCGGGATTAGAAGGGTTTACCCCCAATTAGCCCAAGGAATATCGAGTACTCTGTGGTATACGAACGCTGACTAGACTATCGTGTTTTTTTTATCTAGTCTTTGAATTTTTGTGCGTTTGTGTTTGCTATTTGTAATATTTCCTCTACAATTGACGATGTCCTGAAGTTCAGAGAGGCTTGCAGTACGATAAACAAAAGAGAGAGTTGGTTACCGTATTATCATAAAAGATCACTCAAGATCCACCTAGGCTTAGGAAATTGTAAAAAAAGAAGGTTTGAAACGCGAGAAAGTTAAGAAAAGAAATGCAAAACTAAGAAAGAAGACTGCCGTTGACCAATGTAGCGTGGTCAAAAAAATAAATAAATAAAATAGGGACCATAGCATTAGCAGCATTATACGTTTATATGAACAGTATATGTCTAGGTATTTTTATAACTTTACATTAGTTATTGTTGTTGTATCTTTGTAAATGAGCGTCTTGTCCTTCTATATTAATAAATAAATTGGTTGACTAATGGTTTAAACTTAGTTTAATAAGCCAGACTTCAGTTATCATATTGAATGTCACTTCTTGTGTCAACACCTTAATGTTCGTCATGCTGTGTCTTACTGTTTCTAATCGATTAGTCTTAAAAAATATATGCTTCAATTTTCAATTAGGAAAAACATTACCAATTTAAAGTTTTTTAAATTTAAAAATTTAAAGATGTGTAATTAACCCAGGCTGTAGGACCAAGGAAAGGCTTTCATGCACAACCGGCATTAGGTTACTTATTGGGTGCGTCTTCAGTCGCGGGTTGGACAGTTTTTATTGTAGGAGCTTTTATAATTATTATTTTTAGTTAGGAAAAATTCGAAAAAATCAAACATCAAAATTTGGAAGAAGTCCCTTTTATTCGTAAATATGTTAATGGTTTTTGTCTTTGAGCACAATTGTTCATTGTTGTTTGGCCATTTTCATATGATCTGGTCCGCCTATTGTTACCTATCCTCGATTAATTTTTATATTTACACCTTTGTCAATTTTTACCAATGCTTTTATAAATGTAGAATCGGGTTAAAATTGGGATATTGGAGAGGTGTTCTTAAGTGCCGGAGGTTTGACGGTAAGTAACCGCTCTTTTATCCATCAATCATTTGGGATTATTGATTGATTTATTTATTTAAGCTACATTCCTTTTAGCTCTAGGAGCTTTCGACAAGGTCGTTTCAGGTCCCAACGCATTTAATTTTGAACTTAAACCTTCACTCATTCTTAAATACATTCTTATTACATTACATTCTTATCAGTCAATTACGGTGGAGTACTCGATATGCTTCAAACACCCTTAAGTTCGCGGCTCGAAGTTCTTGAGTTCAAGGTTCTTATCAATAAAATCCAAGTTTACTCCAAAATTTGGATTGAAAATTCATGACAGGGATAACATCACAAAAGAAAGGCTGACTCATGAATCTACCCAAAGTAGAAAAAAAGAGCAAAAGCGCCATGAATAGAACAGATTTTGGGATTTCGCAAATTCTGATGTGATAGGGCAATTTCAATTAATACCTACGCCGTCCATAAGGTAACACAGGCTTTTCCGCTGGAGATGGTTGGAGAATACCAACCGCTTCAGTTTCTTTTTGTAAAAGCTTGATCCATTTCGTGCGTCTTATTCGAAAAACGAGGAACTTCTTGACCTTAAAAAATCTCGTTCGTTGTCTAGACTACGGAGCATTAATATAAGTTCTAACAATAAAAACAAAAAACATTCGATTATATTTTGCTACCTTCAAATTTATTCGGATACCTGTTTATTTCAAAACTGTGGCGATAATATAAAATTCTTTAGGGCTTTCATTGAATTATTTTTTTAAAAAAAAGTTTATTTTTTAACAAAAAGTCCGTTTGATAGAACTACAAATAGATTGTTTCTCCAGATATATTATTTATTTACAAAAGATAAATATTGTGGCAATAAATTTTTGTCCACACTCACCGATAACGTTGCTTTTATCGAATTTTATTGTGTTTGTTTTATCGTTTGTTAGTTTACCATCCCATTCGTATTTTCGAAAATATAAATGTACAACGTTTCAAAACTTAAATTGTATATATATATATCTAATACTGGTGTAAAAAAATATAAAATAAGTTATAATTGTTAATAAGGGAAAATTATGACTATTCAATACATTTATATATTTATACACAGGGAAGATGATAAATTTTTCTTGTCACGATAATATGGGAACATTGATATATTACTCATTTTTTAGAGTGAACACACTAATAAATAATAATAACGAGATATTATAATTTAAATTAATCAGGAAGGAATCACTCTAATCACAACAAACTGAGCATAGTACAATTATTTAAACAATAAAACCTTCTTTTTTTTATAGTTACCTATCAACCTAATTTGCCTCGCCTATTTGTGTTACTTCATATGCGTTTCAGCATTTCGCCATCTTCAATGTAGACCCCATAGAAATCACCCAATCACTGAAAACGGCAAAATGCTGAAACGCACCTGAAATAACAAAACATCAGGGAGTATAGGCAGACTAGCACGATAGGTAAGGTATCAATCAATATGTTTATCACCCCGCAGACCACAGGAGGAAATATAACAAAAATCTATGATAATATGAGAATGTGTAACTCTGTTTGCTAAAGTAACTAACTGAACTTGATGTCAATGGAAGCAAAGAATCTATGAATATGTGTGTAATTATCAGGCAGTAGGTCAGAATCAGAATTTATCACACACAAACAGGAAGGTCGATCCATCACTAGGCAAAATCTATGAATATATAGCAATAGTATGGTTTTCTATGCCTAAAGATTTTTTTTTAATTAAACAAAATATAATTGAAGGACTGTACTTATTTTATTTAGTTCAGAGAAAAGTTAAATCCCAGAGCTCAAAGCTACTATCTCCCACTCAAAAACTGTAAATAAACCCAAAAAATTGGTGGGCGAAAATTATCTCAGACACTTAAAAACACATCGCCAATATCCAAAGTTGAGCTCGATTCTACATTGTTGAGGGAATAGTCAAAACCTAATAAATAGATAAATAATGAAATCAAAATCAAAACAGCATAGGCGGGCTAGATGGAAGGCTAAAAATTGTAGCAAAAGCCAAAAAACATTTTTAGGATAAATCTTTTTAGGAGAACGGCTAATTTATTAAACTACAACGTTGCAAATCAGAAAAAAATCACTATTATTAACTATGAGATTGTTAATGCAGTTTACCGATGTTAAAAAACAAAAATTATATAGTAATAAAAATATTTTAAAAACAAATGCTTTTTGTTTGGAGTCGTGCAATCTGGAGGATGCTCTTGCGCCTAATGGAAAGCGCTTTTGGTCTTAGTTCTCAAGTTGTTTTTGCAGCTGTGCTTAATCTAGAAAAAACTCGTCTAGTCATTTCTGTGATTTTTATACCGTGGTTTGTCGGGCGTAACTTTTCTTCCAGCTCTACGACTGGATAAAATATGATATTTTTACGCAAGTTCTTGCACAGTTTTGTTACTTTATTCTGGCCTCAATAACCTATATAACAATTTTATTACTTAATACACATAGTTTTCACATGCAGTAATACATAATTTATATCTTAAATTTTAATGCTAATAGTAATTAATTCATGAGTTTAGCCAATCCATCATGTGGTAACATAAACGAACCAAAACACTGTCTCCTGTAGCGTGACAGCGAATCAATATTGTCTCATTATGTAAAATATTACACCCGTCTTTGACATGATAATCCTTTTAATCGTGTATTATCACTTTGAGATATGAAGGATGGTCAGAAATAATTGTAATTCAGAATAATCTCATGTTCAATTATAATTACATGTTTTTGAGTGTTGGTTTTCTAAAAATCCGCTTTAATGTATGTAGTTATAAAATATTAGTCTGTGCGGATCCTCTCGTTGGGATCTTGTCGGAGAGATACTATGAACGAGCATTCCGACAAAAGTGAGAGGGTGAAAAGTTGGACGAGGCGGCTAAGGCCGGGACGTCCCAATCTCTGGATTACCACTCATGCTAAAAATGCAATAAAAATATAATTACAAAGAACACTCGTGTCGTCGGGTCGAGTCGGCAGAGAAGCGTATCAAGAGAGCACGGTTGATAGGTGGCCGTTGGAATATCTGAATCGTAGGAGAGGTATCATCCTCACCTGATTAAAAATTGGCCATGCATGACTGAGACATACGCGGACCTCGGCTCAAAAATAAGTGTCCGGAATGTAGAGATAGGCTGCTTGATGTGTCTCACTTAATTGAGGATGTACATGTGTAGGAATGCCGCCACCCGACATGAGACTTGTGGTTGTGCAGGGCTGTGAAATATCAATCACTAATGGAGCATCGACAACTACAGCAAGGGTGCTCGCAGCATTAGTCTCGAACTCACCGCCTCAACACAGCCGTCATTTGCATTCCCTGTATCCGATTTTTGGAAGCAACAGAGTTGTTTTATTGTATGTAGTACTTATGCCAAATTTTGCGAGAATAGGTTTAGGATGATTGTGATTTGTTCAAATTTGAACATACAGTCCTTCAGTGGTAGAATGATGTCGCTCAACCCACAAGCTCAGCTTTGATATCGGTTTCCAGTTGTGTAAATTGAAATTGAATGTATTTATTAATTACAATTAATTTAGGTTTATAGTTGAGATAAAAATGTCAATGGCACGAGCGGGATTCGAACCCAAGAACTTCGGCCTGATATGCCGCTGCTCTACCACTTGAGCTATCGTGACGTCGATCCACTCGGACACTAACTTCCTTTCATAGGATAAAATAAAGGCTAATATAACAAAAAGGCTCAATAAAATTTAAAAATAAATGAAAAGTTCACAATCTGACAAAATGAAAATAAACATTCTGCCAGACCTTTATAGATAAAAATAACAATAAGAAATTTTTGGAAAACATAAAAACCCCAACATGTCCGTTATTGTAGTACACGCTTTGTATTAAATTATTGGAATGAATTTAATTTATTCGCGTGAAAGCAAGGGCCGTTGACCCCCTGGAACATCAAGTATTCTGGGTAAGTGTGTGACGTCTGAAGAGTAGAATTAAGTCATTACAATTAATTAAGGTTTTTAGTTGAGATGAAAAAAAGTTAATGGCACGAGCGGGATTCGAACCCACGATCTTCGGCTAGATACGCCGCTGTTCTACCACTTCAGCTATCGTGACCTCGATCCACTCGAACATCAACTTCCTATCTCAACCCCACCTTATGAGTTTTCCCTCCTTTTTGCCATTTTTCTGGCTGATGATGGAAATTGAGTAATCCATCGACAATAAGATTATTTATACAGGACTTTAAATAATCTACAATTGCTCATCCCCACAAAACTCAGTTTAGTACCAAATTTATTTTTGATAGATTAAATCCAGATTGAGTGTATTTATTAGCGTGAATGTGTTGTGTAAGAGGGTCGATAGTGAAACATTGAGTAATCCATCGAGTTTCAATTATATTAATCTGGCTGTTTAGTATATATGCGTGTACACATATATATGAATTGAGCTTAAATCAAAATAAATAATTAATTTTAATGAATTAAAGTATAACGTTTTTTAAATTTAATTTAAATGTAATAAGTTTTGTCAAATATTATGTTTAATTAGTGTAATGTGTTAAATACTTTTGTTCAACAGGAATCTAGTAGGATAGGAATATCTAGATGTAAAACTTCATGCTTTGGAAAGCTGAAATGACTGTTTTCTATATATTTGTGTCTGAATGAACATATATCTACAGACTTGAGCTTAACTCAAAATAAATAAACTTTGAATGAATTAAAGTACATCTTTTTCAAATTAAATTTAAATGTGATAAGTTTCATAAAAAATATGTTTAAATTAGTGAAATCTGTTAAATGATTCTGTTAAACAAGAATAAGACAATAATGAGCGTGTGATAATTAGATATAATGCACAATTGCTATAAAACTTTATTGACAATTTGAAAACACCTCATTCAATGAATCCAAAAGACTGGGTTGTCTTTTGTTTGAGAAATCCAGTTGCACTGTCAAGTCCTCAACCGAGCTTATCAAGATTGATTGATTTAATTAAGCCTCTATCCAAAACACCTTTCAAATAAGCCCAACCGGCATTCAAAACACGAAGCGTGCTTAATTGTTTATTCATAAGGAATCGATTGTAATGAATTTAAGGACGGAAAATTAACCTTTGTACTTGAAAACAGTTCCTCGGTTAGGTTGAATTTTGTTAAAACAATCATTTTTCAAGTGTCCAAAGAAAAGAAAATCTGTTGGCATATAAATAACATTTAAAAATAAAAGCATGGAATTGTTTAAAAATGTAGTATTCTACCAGTCGTGAGTTCGAAACGTCTGGCGTATATGAAATTTCTTATGTTGTGCGTCTGGCCGGAAAATGACATTAAGTTTATTATTTAAGTAAAAATACAAAAACCCAGTTTAAGTTAAAGGTGAAATTTTTCGATCAATTCAATTCTTGTATGACAACTTGTCCTTAAAGTCAAATTGAATCTCCATCAATATTTTTTCTTTCTTTGACATTCATGATTAAATCGTCGACTATTGAAATTGTCTTTATATTCTTCCTCGGGGAACCTAAGCCTAACATAACCCTAGCGTGAAATTAATTCTAACCCGGATAATATGACAGGGGTTTTGGACGAAGCAAAACCGATATCGATTTTATAATCAAGCCCTCCAATTCCAATAAAAAGTCCCAAGTAATGCTGAGTGTACTTTCCTCGTTTGCCCTTATTATTTAATAGATATTTGTGCCATGGCCATAATTAAGTAAATGACTAGCAATTCAAGCGGTTTTGCTAATTAAATAAGCCAAGCTTTTCTCATCAAATCCACAGTAAAACTTATAATTTTTTTTCAATCTTTATGAGGTTTTTTTAAAATTAAAGTTATTTATATTCTAAGCTTGAAAACGTCCCCCCCTTTAAATGACATTGGCTGAAAAAAATTTACTACTAATACTATTCAATTTAAAATTATGTGTACATTATTGTTTATAGATACTTATACGAAATATGAATCCAGTTGGTTTGACAGTTCCGAAAAAATTAGACAAAATGTAATTCAAACTGTTAAATATAGCACTGTATTACAATGAATGTTGGGCTCTTTCATTCTAGCAAACAACAATGAAACTTATATTTTTACGAAAATAAAAATTAATCGTAGTAAGCTGCCGTAATGGTCGAGTTGACATATTTTCTCTTTTCCTCTCTCTCTATCTATCTACTTGTCTTCCTCTCTCTCATTCTCTTTTTCTATCTCCCTCTCTCTCTCTCACTCTCTCTCTCATTCTCTTTTTCTATCTCCCTCTCTCTCTCACTCTCTCTTTCATTCTCTCTTGCGCTCTCTAGTTCTTTCCCCCTCTCACCCTCTCTCTCGTTCTCTCACTCTCTTTCATTCTCTCTCTCTATCTCTCTGTTACTCTCGCTTTCTCTCCCTCTCCCACTCTTTCCTTCTCACTCTCTCTCGTTCTCTCTTTCTCTTTCTCCCGCTCATTCTCTCTTGTTCTCTGTTTATATATTATCAGATTCTATATTCTTCTCTACAAGTTATATTTTTTGTCTACTCTCTTTTATATCTCCACTCTCCTACCGTCCTTTCCATTCCTCTCCCATTGCCTTTACTTTCTTCTCTCTACAATATTCTCTCTATTCCTCCACTCTCGCTTCTTTCAGCTCATTCTCACTACCTTCACTGCTCGCTCTCTCNAGAGCTAGCGGCATGGAGAAATATCACAATTAGAGTAGAAACAGAACTATTTATAAATGCAGTACAACCCTAAATTTAGGAAATAATGTTAGTTAACATTGAACGTGTGGTATGGCAAAGTCCATGTAATTTTAATTATGGATAATATCCAAACGATTAGCTGGACGTTAAGCCCTATTGTAAAAAAGAAATTAATTTACTTTATCGCCCCTTCTTCTCGTCAAAAAATTCCCTCAAGGAAAGACTATTTCTGTTTATTATTAATCAGCTTAAATAGTCTTTAATTTGTTTCTTTAAAATCATGCAATGAAAAATGTATAGTGCTCATTAAGGCTAACTTTATGTAACATTGTCATTCAGTAGAGGCAGGTTTGAAAATTTAAGCTCTTCGTTAACGCCCGTTTATTATTCATGGTGCATAATATGCCCCCTTTTGTTCAGATCTGAAGCAACTGTATTTTCTCACTTGAAAAGTTTGGAAGCGAATTGGTTGATTGTTTTCTTGCTGTTTAAGTAGAGAACTAAAAACTTTGAACAACCGAAACGAGGCGCAAGCAGAATCAGAGAGAGAGAGAGAGAGAGAGAGAGAGAGAGAGAGAGAGAGAGAGAGTGAGAGAGAAATGATGAACTTGAATTAACAAAAACCAACACATTTTTTGGGGTTTAATTTATGATAGAAACAAATTTCCAAATTTTGATTTTGACGCACGAGTTTTTCTTTATTGCAGGTAGGTGAGAACAAATCGGGATTTTATGAATTTCAGATCGACCAACAACTATGCTGAAATAATAATATAATGTTTTTTATTTCAAACCATACCAAATATAAATTTACATTATATAAGAAATGCGGAAATAGAATATAGGAAAGTTTTTAAAAATATTTTGTTGATGATTATCAATTTAAACCACAATTTTGAAAGTTATAACCTCTTCATCAAGACTTCAAGATATCAAAAATGATTCGGACAATACTGGATATTTAGTTATTAATGCTTTGGCTTCCTAATGAAGGCGATATATGCTTCGTAAGCTTGACGAATGTACTTATTTTTTTCTTTACTATTGAGCTTATCCCTGAATATTGGAGACATAACTAGTTTTACTGGAGATGATGTATTTTTACACAATTTTGAAACCGTCTTGTATAGCGTTGGACAAAATGATCGGTAAGAAACTACATATCTAATACAGTTGACCTGGCATAAATCCCATAAACATAAAAATCTATTTATAGCAGATATTTATAATCGATACTATCCGAGTTCTTTGCATCCAGTTCAAACATAGTTCGCTTCATGCCCAGTGGTTAGGAAACGCCGTTAAAGCCGCACGGATCAAAATGAAATGTTCGTATCCGACGGATATTAAAAGATGTTCTATAACGAGAAAAAGTCAATTAAATCCAGGCTAGTCGGAGTTTTGGGCTTTTCCTTTTAATCCGGGCCTGCTAGGTCTCGCTGGTTAAAAAACAATTTCTGAGTTTCCAACAGCAACCTCTTCCTTCCTGTTAAACGGAAAACGCAACTGTTTCATTTTTTTGCAAATTGGCACAAAATTAGGCAGCTTATGATAAACGGATATATCGGAAGATTTTACTGTTTACCAACGGTAAAGTTTCGTAAAGCCAAATTACTAAGACCTTACTAGTCAAACAATAAAAAAAAAGCAGATTGATTTTTTTTGTAGTATATCTATAAACCAAGCGTTTAAGGCTACAAAAAATAAACCATATTAATTATGTTAATGAAGTAGGATTACGTAAGGATCAAAATGTCTGTACAGATTAGAGTGGTCGCCAAGCCTTCGATAATATCCTTATCATTATGTTGTGGGTTGGTCATTTAATTTTTTCATAACAGTATGAATGTTAATTATGTTTTTATTAGAAAAATATACTAAAAAATGTTACATTCGGAGCAGATGCAATGTCGCAACAACGAGGACATAGACCAAAATGGTCGGGAGCGACCAATTTAAAGTAAAAATTCTTCACTTCTTAAATGCTAGGTTTATTTTTATTATTGAATTGATCTTTAGTAAATAGTTGACAATAAAAACAGAAATAATCATGATTTAGATTAAGAAACAGAAAATAGCCATGGTATGATGAGTATACACTTGAGCCTTTAACCATTGGGTCTGATAACCAGCCTTTAACTTAATGAAGAGCTCTATAATAATGGAGATGGCACAAGAGACCAATTTGGTCTCGGTGTGTAAAAGTTGTAAATAGGCCGAGTTCTTTTAACCTCAATCTTAAAGATGATCAATGGATAGAATTCAATTAATTAGTCTTTGTATGTAAGGTCTTGGTTGAAATGAAAAAGCTAGTGTCATGAGCGGTACTCGAACCCACGACCTTCGGCTTAATTCGCCGCTTCTCGAACCACATGAGCTCTCGTGACCTCGATCCACTCGGACACCCACTCCCCATCTCAACCTACAACCTTTCGAATTTTCCCTCCTTTTTGTCATTTTTTATTCAATAGACAGAATAATTTTTGTAGGAGAGGAAGGGCCAGAAATTCTAGGGGCGACGGCGAGACTCGAACCCACGATCTACGAGTTTAGACTTTCACACGCTGACCACTCAGCTACTGCGGTCCCCATGTACTTCTATTAATATTTAAAAATTATAATAGGTTATTGCGTATATAGAAAATATAATTCGAGTCTGTATCGTATGAACGATATCGTACAATACTCAATAGTAACTTCGTAGTTGGGAAAAAAAAAAAAAAAAAAACTTGACTAGAGGTGCAAATTTACATAATGTGACTGAAGCATTTGCAAGGTGTTAAAGATTTTTTTCGTTTTGTTTCCATAAATAAAGGTTTTTTTTTTTTCCAGAGCCAGTGCATGGGTGACAAGAGCGCCGGGGAGGGGCGACCACCCCCGTCCCCGTTGACCGGAGGGTATCTGCTCATCGTACTACCTCAGACCCACTTCCATCAGCACCAGGACAACGTACTTCACAACCTCACAAAAGGTATGTGCCTCTTTTGTCGCCGGTCCGAGCCGCTATTGTGTTTTTGAAAAATAAACCCTTTTGTTTCGCCCATATTCGAGGGACACACGAGTCCCCCATTTTGTAAATTTGGCCGTTTCATTGTTCCATTTGGGACACTAAAAGGATCTAGTGATATCTCTTGTTAACAAAGGTAAAATGCTAGACGTTATTAAACATTATAGTCTGAAACTCGCAAGAGTATGTTATTTAATTAGTTCAAAATATTTTTTTTATGTCCGGCTTTTAGCCCATTTTTTAAATGAAGAATATAATATTCGTTGTCTTCTCAATACAATGTTTCTTATATATAATGTCACACTCCTTATCCTTTTCTATCCAGCTGTTAGGGAACCCTTGATGAAGATCAAGTTTGTGCGACCTTCCATAGAAATGCCTCCCCGAACCTAATACCACTACCTCCATAGCTTCTCCGGAGAGAGCTGCGGGGTTGTATCGATCTTCGGTTCATCTCCAAACCCTCTCTCGTCAGAAGCCCTCAAACGAAACCTTGACTCATCCAAAAACAACATTTTATTCCAACCATTGCTCATTCCAGTTGATGTAATTTTTTGCAAAACTTAACCGAGCTGTTCTGTGCCTTGTCAGAAGTTCTGGACCAGTGGCGGGCCTTCTCGCACGAAATACGTTTTCTGAAAGTCTTTGCCTTACAGAGCATAAACATTTCTAACTTGTTGAAGTCTCTCGATCTCAACAGCGGTAGAATGTCGGTTTCGGAGTACAAAACGTTCGTCTCATTGAGATGTGACAAGATGGCGACTTGAACCATGCCTTCTTGAGTAACCTCCAGCATTTTGTAGTGATGAAAGACCCTTCGGACAGTTATTCTGGGATTGTTAAGCACCCTGGCCACATATGCTACGATTTTAGCGGAATCTGTGTCACTTAATCCTATCACTCAAACAAATTTGAAACTTAAAAATGATACAACTTAAAAAAAAAAAAAATCAAACCACCGTACGTGAGAAAGAAGCTTTACAGAAAAACTAACAAAGAAGATATTGACTATTCAAACATTTATTTACAAAATCCAATTGTAAACCGAACTCCCACATTTTATCTGTGTTTTATTTATCTCTAATTCTTTAAAATGTACCAAATATTGTTATAAGCTAATCAATGGAGGATTTTCTAAGAGGTGTTTAAAAATATTAATGGTGGCCACTTGTTTTGCCTATCAGCATATTTCTCTTCATTTAATTTGATGATCTTGGATTTGTTTCTTTAAAAAAATCAAGATGATGGTTTAAAATTAATGATGTTATGCTTATTTAAAGTTCTTAGGTTAGTGGTTAAGTTTCAAATGCAAAAAAGACTATCGATATAGGGGAATTTTGCGAATATGAATACACAAAGGATAAAGCTTCCCCAGGAGGATCGTCATTATTGTATCGTTCTACGTTCCCTCTGTTGTCCATGGCACCGTGGTTTCAAGGATGCAGGGCGTCTCGCGTTTTCTCTGCCATAATTACACGGATAAGAAACAACCACGGCTTAGGGGGTACTCATAAATATAGAATTGGTCTGACGAAGTCTCCCAATTGTGCTGCTTGTCGCCGCACTGAAGATTCGTACCACGTAATTATGGAATGTCTGGTATCGAATCGTCGGTGTGGTCAGACCTTTTTCTCTAGAAACGTTGCTTTCGGCTGGTAGAAATGACATGTACCATCTAATTTTTTGTTTCATAAGAGAGTGTGATATTGAGGTGTATATATCGTCGTTCAGGAGCGCGTGATGGATCAATAAAGGCGTAGGGTGGGTTTCCAACATAAACCAAAAAAAAAAAAAAAAAAATCGTCGTATGTCACGATTATTCTTCCCTTTTCTAAACTCAATTAACAAAAAACATAGGCTGTGTAAACACTAAATAGTAGATCTATTGGAGGGACTTGCTCGATACTCTCAAAGGAATGTTTAGTCAATGGACAATTAGTTTAACATAAAGCTGTAAACAAAGCACTATTTTCGATTCAATGAAATGGCGCTGTGAACCGTACGTCAAGAAACTTTATATATTTTTTTCGACTTGACATGGAAAACGGTGTCGTAAAACGAGATCACGTTGTATATTTGACAACGGAATTGTCATAAAGTGGCATTTATATCCATTGGCGATTTCCCGAACTTTTTTCCTCCCCCTCTAGTCTTTGGTTGTATGCTGAAATACCACTGCTAAAAAGATATATTCCAAGCTGGTGAAAAGGGTCTCAACATTTGTTGAAATGGGGTCGTTTTTTCCATTTTGCCCTCGGCCGTTGCTTCGCCGAGAGATTGTAAACGCCTTCGGAACGGCCTTCCTGTCTGCGTTCCTTCGGGAAATTTATCACGCGGAACCTAAAAACCTGAGCCGCAATTTCCCGGATAGTTCACGATCCGCGGTTCTATTCACACTGACGCAGCCCGCCTTAATGGCCAAAGGGGAAGACTATAATGGGCGGCCAGTGTGGTTTACAGCCTTCAAACTACTTGCTAACAAAATGAAACCAACCCTACAAGAGTGATTAAAGGAAAACCAAAAGAATTTTATGAAAATAATCACAATCATTTTCATATTTAATACTACAAAATGTTCAACGTCTAGAAGGCGAGACTAAAAAAATTAATTACAAAAAGTAATAATTATAAAACAATTCTCATATCTAATTTAAGGCAACCTAGCAACCATACAGGTGACTCACATAAATTTACATCCATATATGTATAACATATAAGAACACCTACCTTGAGCATACCAAAGAGTGATGACAAACAAAAACTAACCAAGAAATTTCATTCAATGAACATGGAAAAAAAATAACACAGTAAGTTACTCGGATCTAGACAGCCTGAAGTTCTACACGTATCATAATGTTCAAGATCCTACCGGAAGTCTTGGACGGTATTGAAAGATGTTTTCGGTCTAAAATCCGTCATGACTAACTTTGTCAAAACTTTACTTCGGACAGTCTGGGCTTAGGAAGCGGAACTGCCGCATACCCATAAGCGAACATGCATATTGCGAAAAGCACCTTACTACATCGCTGACCTTACCGTCACCGTATGAACTTAAAATTTCTTCGTCAACGAAGTTTGGCCACGTTGCTTTTGACCCAATCTGACCCAATTGAAGAAGCCTTATTACACCATCCCATCTCGAGAACCATCTAAAACATGCCAAACAACGACCACATAAAGGTCTTCTTGCTCATTGATCGCTCATATTTAATTAAATGTTGGCTAGTTTCTTAAAAACAACAGTTACATAATTTAAAAGAATAATTACATGTCGTGTAGTGTTAAAAGCCTTTCGGATTGCATGATACATAGCTGTAAAATGAGAGTAGTCATGAAAATCAGAAGTTTCCTTGATTTAAAGCACGTTTGTGAAAACGAGCATCAAGCAGAAGCTATTTTTAGCCCTGCAATTCCAAGTTTACGAATCAGTATTTGACGGAATCGGCATTTGATGTCGATTCTTTGGTAATATTAACAACAGAAAGTAAACTTTACCTAATGCTACAATCATAAAAAACATAAGCTGCCCGGGCCAAGCCGGATAGTTAGGCGAACTGTATATGGCTCCGAGAAGATCGTATGATATATTTAAAATTTGGTTTTTACGGATCATATTGCTCTGCCTATCCTGTGTTGGTCTGTCAGACGTGTTTCGGCATTCGTCCTCTTCTGTTGAGTCTGTCTGGTTTTTGTGAAATGAAGTCTTTTTTTATGATACTATGAAGGATGTGGTGCGCCTGTCGCGCATTTGGAGGATTTGGTCAGGTTTTAATAAAACCGTCGGTTTTTGTGATCAGATCAAAGATATCTCACAATTAAACATAGTTGATACTCATTCTGATATAAACAAAAAATTCATACTTTTATATATGCGTATTAGGAAGGAAACTTATAATTGGAATATTGTTATATCAAGCTAATACAAAAATGCACATTCACGCTAATAAGTTTGCTCAATCTAAAAGCACAACTAACATAAAAGGCAGTTAACTTGTTTATTATGTTGGCTGTCTGAGTCAGAGGTAAGCCTTACGCTAACTACGCAAACTGTATCACTAGTTTAATCGATGGCTATTCATTATTCCACCACCGGCACTATCACCCTACGCAATAAATACAATGAAGCTCACAATACATTAACACAAAAGGCGTATAATTATGTATATATAATTTATCATCGATTCGTTTACAATATTAGCAACAGGAAGTCAATTCTCCTATTAAATGATGTTGACTGTCCAGCAAACTAGTTAGGGTTTAAAGCTATATATAGGTTATTTCCATTGTTGTACTCCATATGGTGCTGTACATAAACTACGTTACTATTCTAATTTATTACAATTAATTAAGGTTTTTAGGTGAGATGAAAAAAAGTTAATGACACGAGCGGGATTCGAACCCACGATCTTCGGCTAGATACGCCGCTGCTCTACCACTTGAGCTATCGACCTCGATCCACTCGGAGATCAACTTCTTATCTCAACCCCAACTTTTGAATTTTTCCCTCCTTTTTGCCATTTTTCATTTGTCGTCGAGAATCCAATCCGATTACACGACATTTGAAAAATGGCAAAAAGGAGGGAAAATTCAACCTTAATTAATTGTAATATAGTAATTGTTCAATCGGACCACGATATTACTGAATTCTAATTTATGTTCGAAGGATATTCATTAGTCTACCATCGGCCCCTTAAACGTTCACGCTTATAAATACACTCAATCTCACCACACATTTAACAACAATCTAATGCATTTTCAGAAGCACAATCGTTTCCTCTAAAAATCCCCAGAAAGCGATTGATTGGTTTGGAGCAATTTTTGTGTTGGGTGGCTATTCAACTCGCTTCTTATATAGAGCCAAGTAATTACATGGAACAAAGAATTTTCTTTCCATTAGATACACGAGCTGGATAATAAGCAGTTGATAAACATGAAACTCAGATATTCCATTGATTTCAAGCACGTTTGGGAAATAAATATGAGTTGTAAGGCAAAAGCTATTTTTATCTCTGTGCTAACCAAGTTTATGTTATAATCAATATTTGGCTGAGTCGGTATTAGTCATAGATTCTTTGGTAATATCAGCAACAGCTCATTCGATATTATTGACTTTTTTTTTACCTTTCGAAACAGATAGGTACGTTGGCTTGGGAAATGTGAATGTATTGATTTGTCTGTTCCATTTTTCGTGTCTACGCGAGATGGAAGACAATGGGTGTTCTTTTTCGACCGTGCCGGTCTGGAATTGAGTCAGCGTTTGCGGTTTTTGGTCTGGTTACACAACGACCCGGACACTGGCGACTGGTAAAATTTTCCCTTTGATTGCCGACGGCGTCAGATCTACATGGGCACAATGGTAGGATTATCCAACCCGTTTAACTCGAACGAGCACGGACAATGAATCCGCCGAAGTCGGTACGAGTTCGATTTCGGACGGAACTTGGTGGTAATGGCATCGCCGACGAACAGGCCGTTAATGGTTTTTCTCCCTGAAATTCCATGACATTAATCTTGGATGATCGCGAAGGTTGACAGCGACGTGACCCCGACGAACACCGTCGAAAAATAATCTATTCGAAGCTTCGTATTTCGTCTTTCCACTCAGAAAATATTTCACCATTAAAATTATTTATAATAAATTTGGCCCAGTTATTAACTTGAAAATCTTTTCAGTAAAGTTTCCTCAGAAAAACTTTCTCCTCCAATTATAAAGTCTACTTTTTAGGCTTTTTCACTCTACTTCGATCAGCAATTCTAGTAAGGAAGGAAGAAAATATTCTGTGACAGATCAAAGTTGTTAAAAGTACTTATGAATTAAACGCTTAATTTCTAATAAGATTTTAAAGATTTTTACATAAATGTTACTTCTTAAGCCCATTTTAGCCTATATTAAGTTTACAATTTAAATTTTGATACCACACCACACAATTCGATATCGAAAGGAAAAACCTAATTCACATTCACTACACATGGTTTTAAAAATACGTTCCTAAAAATAAGTGCAATTGACTGGAAAGACTACAGAAAGATGCTAAGTCCATAAGCAGGTTTAGACAAGTTGCGACTCTTTACCTTTCTGGATTTCTTTCTTTCTTACTGCTGGACAGAATTTTGTCCGGTTGTCCAAAATAATTTCCTTTTGAACTTCGAGCTTTAAGCAAAGAGTTTTCTCTTGTAAAACATTGTTTTGAATTTTTCAGAAAATTTATTTGCCTGGGGGCTTTGACAAATCAAAAATTACATGGTGGCATTTGAAGCCATAATTATGGTTGATAGTCATCGAACAGGAAACGACAAAATTTATAAATTTAAAGATCAAAAATTTGTTAATGTTTCGTGAATTTTTAAAGAAGTTCGTTTTTTAGCTATTTCAAGAGAAAAGAAAACCATTAAAACAACATAACAAACCCTCTTTCAAGCAAAATTGCTAACCGTAGAAACAAATGCACAAATGCATAATAAGAATCTCAATGGTGTTACAAAAATAATTCTTACAGACAGCAAGCTTTAAAAGATCTCCAAACCTCAACACTTGTCAAGAGCTGCCTGAAAACACTGAGATCTTATAAAAACCAAACGTTAAAGTAAATCCCAAGTCGTGAGGAAATTACAGGGGCAGAAGATATACATGCTAGAAAAAGGAGCCTCGGAACAACTCACAGGCCCAAATACATTTTACGGCATAAACTATCGCCAGATTAAAAAAGAACTGGAATTAACAAATACTGACACGTTCAGGCATGGAGAAAGAGGAAATGATTGAGTAAAATACCACTTTTAAAAAATGAGACTTACCAGATAACCAATGGAGACTGTCTAGAAATGACCAAGAAAAGTCGCCACTGTCCTGACAAAACACTACTGGTATTCAGGATAGTCATTTTGTCCAACGTGTCCATACAATAGCATTATTCTACTAATTAAAGAAACGAAATGAATGCAGAGCTGATGAAAGTTTAACGTGCAAATGGTAAAAATTCATACAATTCCAAAAGGAAAAAAGTGGAACATTAGTCATAAATCCATTTGTATTTTAGTTGGTCTTAATTTATACTAAGTAATGATTTTAATTGATTTATCACTTTTGTGAAAAGTGTGGTTGGGCTGGAAAATACTCGTTACGTGCGGGACTCGACACTGTTTCATTTCAGCCACACTTTATAAAAAAATTACAAATCAATTAAAACTATTGCTTTGTTTAAATTAGGATCAAGTAAAATAAATATGGATTAATATAATTAATATAATTAACATGATATTTAATTATTATTGTAATTAATATTATAAATGTCTCTAGTAAAATTCTTAGGAAAGCTGATGAATGTTTAAAGCGCAAAAGGTAAATAATCATTTAATTCCCAAAGGGAAAAAGTACACATTAGTTATAAATCCATATGTATTTTAGTTGGCACTTGTTTTAATTGATTTATAATTTTTCTGTAAAGTGTGGTTGAGCTGGAAAATTAGCGTTACGAGCGGGACTCGACACCGTCTCATCTCAGCCAGACTTTATAAAAACTACGCCATATAAAAATTATAAATAAATGTAAATCATAACTTTGGTTAAATTAGAGCCAAATAAAATACATAAGGATTAATATTATAATTACTGAAATACTTCGTTCGCTCTCCCTTATGAATCGACAAGAATCGAATCCGATAACACGAAATCTCTGTATATAAAACAGATCCGTGACTGACTGACAGACGAAACCGCTGGATCTAAAGGGCTGAAATTTCGTCAGTGCATTCTTATAATGGCACGAATGCCCGCTAAGAAAAGATTTTTTGAAATTCCATCATTAAAGGGGTAGTACGGACAATTTTTTATCACGTAGAGNCAAACACTTTGAGCCCTGAAGATGATCTCAATAAAGATCGAAACGTTGGCACGATAAAGAAAATGTTTTTCTGAAACCTACATCACACCAGACCGCATCTCACGAATTCTAAATAAATATGCTCTTCGTAAAGTTTGAGGCTTCTGACTATATTCCAATGATTAAGGGCTTCAGGCCTTTATGCTTTTCTTCTTCGAGGAGTATTGTTGTAATAAATGCACAAGTTCATTTCTGCTTTCTGACTCTTTACATGTCCCTTCGGAGTCTGCAGTCCTATGATTCTAACCCTAACATAGTAGTTCTGCTGTTAGTTTCTGCTATGGCCCTTTGAATTTTTCGCCTTAGCCCTAGAATACCGCTCTACCGAACCGAGAACTAACACATTGTCTACGTACGTTTTTGGTATGCCTCGAAATAGTTGAGGGTCGATAATTGTCCTCATTGGACTTTCCTTGGCCAATTTTTCGGCATCCTGGTTGCTTATCTCCCCTGTGTGCCCAGGTATACAAACGGAATTTTGTGGGCCTATATATTTATAATTTTTAGAAAATATTAAAAATTGAATCCAATCGGCTATGGCCAATAAAAAATTTTAAGGCCACAAAAAAATTAATATTTTATTTGTAAAAAGGCCATCTCGCGTCGGTTTAGATTTAGAATTGCGGACCGTCGTTCTGTTAAATCTTATTAAAATGAAACCGTCACGGAAAAACGGGGAAAACGTTTCGTGAAAAGAGCTCAGGTGCTGGGGAAATGCGGGGTATTAAATAGGCCTGTTATTATCAGACGGTGGCCGCTCAACTTTTATAAATCCTCTTCCCTTGGTCTGCATGAATGATTTAGTTTATTTACTTCTGGAAAACTTTTCTAATTGGACGAAATGGTAGAAAGAAAATTGCTCATTGTCGGTGGAAAATAATGAGTCCTTGTTCGACATTTTTAACAAAGCAATGGCAATACCCGTTTTTGTTTTATGTTTTCATTAATTTAGTACCATAAACACAGCCAGATTCATTCATCTTTATCATTAAAATTTTGTTTTGGTCCTTAAAGCTCGTCTCTTATACGGAAAATGGGGAAAAAAATCAACCAAATAGTCAAGCAACAAGAAAAACATTCTCAATAAAGCTGATTTAAAATTTTCCCCTAAAGACAATTTATAAATTATAATTTTCTTTAAAATCGAACGGTTCACATATATTTTCAACCGTGCTGCAAAAGTTGGTAGAAGACCGCGGAATTTGAATTTCTCCGTATCAGCGCTTTTTCCTTTGTTGTCTTAAGGGGATATCGAACAGAGCAGGCAACGTCCAATTAACCGGCTCCAGCCCCCTTTGTGATTCCATGTCACTTCGGTTAAATTGGAACGACAAAGGCCCTTTTATAAACTCAAATTTTGAAATAGGTTAATTACAATTTCCTTTTTACCTTTAGTTAAACGAACAACGGCCAAATAACGCAGAAGGATGTTTGTTTAACTTTTTAATAGCAGTAAAGCTACTCCTAGGTTCCTTCATTAAAAAATACTGGCTCTTGTAAACATTTTAATTATAAATCGGAAATTATGACAGTTTATGCTATCATTACGGTTTAAAAAAACCCTAAAACTTTCTAAACTTTTTGTTTAGTTTTTTCGTCTTTTTAACTTCCAAATAATCTTAATTTTAAACCACCAATTTAAAGTTCAAATTAACCCTTTAAAATTTTTTTTTAAACTTTAAATCAACTATTTTTAATTTAGATTTAAATTTTTTTTAATTAAAAAAAATATTAGAAGTTGGTATGAAATATAAGTAAAATTCGTTTATATTTGCAATTTTTTTAATACAAAATAATTGACTAAACTCCTAGAAGCCCATATGAAAACTAACTAAATTCAAATTAAAAATTATATCAAATAAATATAATTGATTGATATAGTTTTTATTTTAAAAAGAAAACATATGCAAATTACATTTTGAATGGTAGACAAAGTACAACGGCTTGGATAATGCCGTNTTGATCTACCTCCCATTTTAAATATGTACATAAATAATATCAAACATCCAAATAATTAAACTAATTATTTTAATTGTTATTATTTTTATAGTCATTTAATAATATTAAGTATTTACTAGTATAATATTTATTTGTATTATAATTTCCGCGTTTCGCACGTTCAAATTGAGCGTCATTAAAAAAATCAGCTGCTAATTGGAACGTCGCGTTGGCGGAGGTATCAGCGGGTTCACTTTGGCAATTCATGTCGAGAGACGTGGTTGTAGAAGTCCTTCAATCTGATGATGAGCTAAAAGGCTCGAAATCCGGACGTTGTAAAACAACTTACTGTGAGTAGGTACTATCTTTTTAAAAAGGATTAAAAAATACGTGTTTAATATTTTGTAGTCTAGTTTCAAAATTTTTACCTTTTTCGGGAGCAAAATTACACAGGGTACCCAGGCCCAGTTCAACTTCTGTTGTGAACTGTGTGTAAACAATGATGCAATGGGTTTTAAATTGCTCAAAAAATGACAACGTTAGGGCTATTAAAAACCGTATGAAAATGAATTACAATCCAAATTTGTTTAATATATATTTTAGTTTGGTTAATGATTTTTTTGAGCTTACAAAAAAAAATTATTTTAATACGTGTTTTTACACAAATTCTAATTTTAATTGTAAATAATTTTTATATGGTATTTTTTGATAAAAGTCAAATTATTTCATAAAAATATCACCAGTTAAAAGAAAAATCCTTATTTAATATTTTATACAATTCACCATTTTAATTGTAACTAAGTTTCACGTGGTCTTCTGAGACCTCATTTATTTTATAATATTTTTGCTTAAATATATAAGAATTCTACTTAACATGCTTACGCACTATCTTATGATTTGTTTAACGGTTTAAAGAAAAGGCCAATTTGAAACTTTAAAAAAATTCATTTGAAAAAGGGTTAATAAGGGTTGCGAAAATATAGTTAATTTGACGGCAAAAAGCTATATAAGGATAAAAATGCATTTAAGTGTAAAACTGATCACAATAACTTGAATATTACATATAGTGGAATTTCGTGATTATTATTCTTTAATTTCAATCATTAAATTTACTAATTTCGTGGTCCGCTTGACCAATTAATATATTAAAATTAATTAAGGTTTTTAGTTGAGATAAAAAAGTCAATGGCACGAGCGGGATTCGAACCCACGATCTTCGGCTTGATACGCCGCTGCTCTACCACTTGAGCTATCGTGACCTCGTGTAAAGGGTGTTGAAGGTATAGCGAGTTCACGACCACCCTAAGTGAATGGTATTTAAAGAGTAATGTTTTAACAATGAATAGGAGTGTGAATGGGTTGGAACTGTTTACAGCACCCCGAGCTAACTTCGGTGGCTGGACGGATAAGACCCGGGTGGTTGATTCTCGAGGCTGGTAATGTATTGCAAATTGGAAAAGTTGAAATTGCCAATGGAGTGCGACAAGCGATAGGCTCAACTCTGTACCGTGTGTATATATGTACAGCTTTGAACTTATATAAATCTAAATCCAATGTAACAGAATCCCAATTTCCATTATTTCTGTGACTGAATAATAAAATTAGACCGAAAAAAATCAAAGATTAAACTATAGGTTTATTTTAATCTCAAAGCCAAATAATAAGTGTCGCACCTCAAAACGACGGATTGTAGAACTGTTTCTTCAAGTGATTAATTATAATTGATTACGAAAAGCCTTTCCCATCAGGCAAATTGCTATGGATTATTTTCCCCTAAAGTTTATCTTGTTTGTTCTTGGTCCTTAACGAGTGTACTTTGTCTTCGAGAGAACTTTTGGTAGACCACTTCTTGCTTAAATGCTGAACAACTGTAACTTATATTGGCAAGATTTGTCTTGGAGCTAGGTAAATCGATTTTCTGTTTTTGACGTTGAAAATTAAAGTTAATAAAATTATGGTTATTGACAAATTGCTATAAAGAACACCATATTTTTATTAATCGACCAATTTTGGTCGTTGTGTAATAGAAAAAGTACAAATTATCTCTTATATTTAGATGGTTAGGAAAAAAGAAAAACGTAATAGTAATTAACATTAAAAAAAACATAAAATTTTACTAATGTGAAATATATGGATTCTGACAAGAAATGTGGGTTGATTAGTGACCGTTTGTCGATGATAATTCAGAAATCGTGAGATGCGGTCTGGTGAGATGTAGGTTTCAGAAAAACCTTTTCTTTACCGTGCCACGTTTCGACCTTTATTGAGATCATCTTCAGGGCACTCTCAAATCGACACGCAAGCACAATGGCACAATTACGCAGAAAACTAACACTTTGAGCCCTGAAGATGATCTCAATAAAACTCGAAACGTTGCCACTATAAAGAAAATGTTTTTCTGAAACCTACACCTCACCAGACCGCATCTCACGATATCTGAATAATCATTCTGACAAGAATTTATATGTTAAGTGCCATGCCATCTTCAGTTGAGTTGTGTACGTCATTTTCCGTTATGTTTTTTCTATAACAACATATAATCGAAAACAAGCACACCAGAGGAAACACATGAACAAGCAAAGAAAAATGCAAGAAAAATAATAATATATAAAATATATANAATATATATATATCAGCACTTTATCGTTCTTTTTTGTAGTGTTCTGATACGTTGCATGTTTTTGAATGAGTTATGAACTTTTCGATATTCCATGGATTCCTTCTATCTTTCGTAATATTAAAAATAGAACTTTAAAACCTTATTTTTCGAATATGCTTTTAGCCTGCCCATACGCTTGTTCCCAGTCAGGAGTCATCTTCAACGGTCGATTTTTATGGTCTTTTATGGTTTATGGTGTTTCTCTTTATGATTTCTGTAGAGGCACCAAAGCAAACAAACCCAAAATGAAGCAAATAAACATTTAAAAAAGTAAAAACACACACAAAACAATGAAATATTATAACACAAGGAGACACAAACAAAACTAAAAAACACAGAAATTTATCGTTCTTTTTAGGTCCTGCATTTGCACTTGCTAACAGCCTTTATATTTTCTATGGAAACTTGCTACGTTTTTAAAAATACGAAAAAACAGACAAGTTAACCTGTTTTTCGTCGTTTGTATTGGTCTGTCAGACGAACTGTGTTTTTTATTACTTTGATATTCCGATCTTTAGGCTTGTTTCAGCTTTTACATTTTCTATGGAGCCCTGCAAGCTTTCATTAAAAGCCGAACAATAGTAAAATTAAGCTATAAAGTGTGACATGTACTTGATCTGCCAATCCGAACTGGTTTGGTGTGGCTGGTGTGTTTAAATATTAGGCATCATCAATTATTGGTATTAAATGTGTGCTGTAGTTTGTAGACTTTAGTAAAAGGGACACAAGATACAAATTAGCACAGACTAACCCCGAAATGGGCGAAATGCTAACGTCTGTCTTAGAGAACAAAACTGCGAGGATAGTATGATCATGGATTTTCAACTGCATTTTACTATTAATTCAAAGATGTCGTGAAATCCTCTCAGATCCCAGAATACTTTAGACCAAAATTACCCTAGAGTTAGTCGCGTTGATATAGATAAATGTAAGTTTTGCAACTTATTATTCAACAAACGTTTATGTCTGTGTGAAAATTCCTCAATTCTTAATTAACCCTCTAAAACTGTTCGTTTAAAAATAACAATAAATACGTTCATAGTTGTCAAAATAAAATTGAAAACTCGCTTAATTTGCAGATGGCATGTTATTTCAAGGCAAACAGCAATTACCATCGTGACCTAGAAGGGTAAAAGTGCTAGAGCCAAGATTGATATTGTAATTTGTGGCCTGAAGAACGATTTTAGCCTGTTTTGTTTCGATACAATTATGCAGGTGTTATGCTTTACTTCGTCGATCCGTACGCCGTTTCCCCCGTTGCGACCTTCAAGTCTGGAAACTTTAGCATTCCGGTCGATACGTCTGCTATACGCGACCGCTCGACCCGTTGATCGCGTTCCGCACCGGCGATAGCCCCCTAATTGCATTCTTTCCAAACGATTAGCATAATATGAAATATGCGCTCTGATTACTTGGATATTAATTCAAAATACGATGGATTAACCGCAGGTCACACACTGGCGTTTTACTCGCTCCAGTTCTACCCGGAAAACAGTAAAAGTTCAGCAATCGTGAGAATATTCTTTAACTCTGAATGAGATGAATTATGTCAAAATAACAGTTTCAACATGAAAACGGTGTCGGGAGGGAATTTTAACTACAAATTAATACAGAATTTATAAGCTGACATAAATAAAACTTAAGCGTATTCACTAAAACTGTCCTAATCGTGTTTAATATGCTAAACTCAAGACGTTTTGCAACGCGACTAATTAACTAAAACACTCGATATCGGCCCTACAACCGTGTCCTTTAATTTAAATTAATTTTTAATTTAGAAACTCCTACAGAGGCTTTTCACAAAATAATCGGAAAGGTAGAAACAAGTTAGAGTGAGAACGGTAGTATCAGCCACCAAAGCAGGATAAAACTAAAACTTATTCGAAAACCTATGAATAAACTTTCTTAACATTTCAGCACATGTACTTACTAATAGTCCTAAAATCTCAGGTTCACTATCATAAACAATTAGTATTAAACTGAATACCTGCTAATTTTGAGGCTAGCAAGGTCTATTAACAGGTAACTTAAAGACATTTAAAGTAAAGAAATAAGTGATATTGAAAAAATAGGATCAACAAGCAGGACAAATTTCAATCCTTTTGAACGAAAAAGTGGAAAAATCAAAAAATTATAATGCTTTATGCCTTAGGAAGGAATTAGAAATGTAAATTAATTATACAACGCAGATTTTCAATATACCTTAGGTGCCACTGATAAAACATAATAGTGTATTTACGCCAATTAATCGTATATTCGTATATTCGTTGATGCATAAAGAGATAACAAAATGCGAAAACATTAGTCCTAATCTATAAACGTTTTTAGTAGTCATAATTGACCCTATTAATTATTTAAATTAATTACATTTTTGTTTAAGATCTTGGTTGAGATAAAAAAGAAAGATTTAAGGTTTTTATTAGTTTTTTCAATTAATTATTTTTTTAATGTAAAATCTGGGTTGAGATGAAAAAGTTAGTGTCACGAGCGGGATTCGAACCTACGACCTTCGTACCGCCCGTGACACTAGCTTTTTCAACCAAGAATTTAAATAAAAAGTATAATTAATTTACATTAGTCCTATAATGTCGCACCTTTCACTGAAGACTGAAGGTAAAACCTAGATACTTCTTTTTTGAGGAGGTGGAAAATCTTGCGTTCACTGCGGGTTGTCTTGAGATGAGGATCTTCCAATAATTGCGGCGGTATTTTGTTGTCAGGTTGGCTGTTAAATAGAATGGGCTCTGGATGAAGATTGTACTGTCGGATTGTACCGTTAATTTTGAAAATCTCAGTTCAAGAAAAGACTTCGTATAGCCCTTCGTAAGCCAGTTGTAGCTGTTTACTGTTCCATTTCTGATGAATACGTATGAGCAGTACATTACATTTGGACGTAAACAGTTTTACCAGTATGCTGTGCCGTGCTCAACGTAATGTATTAGAGAAATCGGTTCACTATGTGTTAATTAGAGTCCCTTTAATCAGAGTCCACCGACTGAAGGCTGAAGGTTTGCCTTTTCCCTCTGAAAGGAGTAATAGCCACAGAAGTTGGAGTCAAAACTTTTGTTTTATTTCGGAAGTAATGGCACACTCAGTAGTAACGCGGTCTGAAGTAAGCAATATACAATAATTAATCCTAATTATAATACGTTACTTATGATGACAATATTTAGAGAACAACGACCGAGACCCATCCCAAAATAATCATTTTGTCGGCCTGCCTGCAGCTAGGGCTTTGCCGCCTTCTCACGTTTTGTCTAGTCATATATATATATATATATATATATATATATATATATATGTGTGTGTGTGTGTATACATTTTTCGAAGAAATATATAGGCGTTTAACGGACGTGATTCGTGCCAGATCCAGAGGTGGAAATAATCGGTGTTAAAGGGGGCATTTTTTTGTTCGTTACTCAATAATTTTTTTTAGACTTAGGTAATAAACATCTTTTTAAATGTCTTATTTTTTCAACCAAAAATATTTGAGATATGCAAAATACGAATACATTAAAATTTAAGGATGGTGCGTTTATTTGGTCCATCAGTGTATATATAAAATTAAAAAACCTACACAAGCACACCCAACATACTACGTTCACGCTAATAAATACATTCTCTCCAACTATTTTTAATTTGCAAAATATGAATAAACCTAAATATATTAAAATTTAAGGATGGTGCATTTATTTGATCCATCAGTGTATATATAAAATTAAAAAACCTACACAAGCACACCCAACATACTATAATTCACGCTAATAAATACATTCTCTCCAACTATTTTTAATTTGCAAAATATGAATAAACCTAAATACATTAAAATTTACGGATGGTGCGTTTATTTGGTTCATCAGTGTATACATAAAATTAAATAACCTAAAACAAACACACCCAAACATACTATATCATGCACGCTAATAAATACATTCGCTATATATGCGTTTATCTGCTTCAAGTATCGAATCAACTTCTCATTATAATATTGCCTTTCTGTACATTTAATACAAGAAAATCTTGAAAGATCTTTCACATATATCATTAATAGTACAATAAAACATTCAACACGATAAAAATTAAATGCCTAACTCATTAATAACATTTCCAAAAATGAAATTACCCAATAGGTCTTTTTTAAAACAAAAAAGTACATATAAGGCGAATAATAATTTTAAAAATGAAGCCAATTAACAAGAGTAAGAATTGTCCCATGTTCTCATTATTAAAGGTTTTCTCAAGAGATTATTGTATTCATGCTTTTTTTTAGAAAATGGAGCACTCATATGGCTTTAAAGTGGAGAAAGTATTGTGCAGAACATGCATAAATAAAATAGAACCCTTAATTTATTATACAATTAGAAATGTTGCAAAAATAAAGCATAAATTTATGCGCATATCGAATTAGAAAGTTAACTATGTCAAGCGGGGACATAATAGCCATCAGCGATGATACGATTGCAGAACGGTGGCAGATTCTCTTCTTTCACTAAGGCCATTTCATAAATGTAGAACATCCAATTAACATATTAACACGTCAGGTCATTAGCCTTGGCATGCGATTTTAGCCGGCTAGCATTTCAACGTGTGAAACAAAAGCGGAAAAGTAAATTGCGCTAGTTTTTATTCGCTATTATTTATTATTAAACGTTAGATTGAATTAGAAACATTAGAAAAATATGTTTAATTTTTTAGGACACTGTGTGCTTTTGATCAAAATTCGGAATAGTAAAATAGACCCGGGTTAATATCCTGGAGGATGTTACTAGTGATCGTCATATTTAAAAAAAAAAAACAATGTTATTTTTAAAAGTATTACCGTCGTGGCCGCAACCCACGGCGCTCATCACTGTAAGGTAAAGATCCCTTGTTCGAATCCAACGGCCCTGGGTTCTAATCCGACACACGTACAAAATGGCGTCGGCACACCGACCGTTCAGCTAGGTTTTTAAGTTTTGGAAGGAAATATTAAGTATAGAGTTTACATTTTCATTGCTAAATGATGATATTTTCAAGGCTTTCAACGATATAGTCAGCACAATAAAATGCCACAACACGTAATAAAATATTAGGATATCTCACATGCTACAATCTGTAGAAATCACGTTTATATTTATTTCGTAATAGTTTTTGTTAAAGGCATAGGGTCATTTATTGGGTCCGTCTTCACGTGTTTGTTACTCAAACGCGTTTCGCCATTGCGACCTCTTCAATGAGGAACTGTCTGTCACTTTGTCTCTAGTGTTCATATGTCATTGGGCCCGTCGGTTGTCGCTACAGCCTTTCCGTCAAAATAGTTTCTTTTGATAATTAGTAGACAATTAATAATGAGATCATGGGAGTCATATAACACACCCGCAAGTGAAGATGGACCCAATAAGTGAACCTATGCTGGTTCAGCATGGTTTCATCACCACTTATCACCGATTTTACTATTTATTCGATCGTAATTGAAATATATTAATTTTGAATAACTAAATTAGAAGCAAATGTATGTTTTTTTCCTGTCGTTTCATAATTCCTTGAAGTCGCGAGGAACGGTCAAGAATGAGGCAGTTTAGAAAACACCTTTTTCATTTTTGCCGATGTTTCGACCTTTATCCGGGTCATCTTCAGCGCATAAAGATTGATGCTATTCTGCTATTATTGACGTATTATGGCCGCCTTTGTCGTGCTGGAGGTTTTGGGTTCGAATCCTGACACAGCCCATCGAATTTAATTGAGAATAGTATCTATAAAGTAATGTAAAGTTTCTTGATCCTGCATCCGAAAAACCCAACGGGTAAGGATAACTTTAAAGCCACTAAATTGCACTATTTTTGTGTAAAAATAGTTTAATACCATGTTATATTTCCTTGTCTTATGCATTATAAAAAAATATTTCTTGACAAATTCAGCAAGGTTCTATTTATCCTGAAACAACGTAATCCAGAAGCACAAATTGTTGGGGACTAATTTTGCCGACTAAACAAACTTAATAGGGATTCATGGATCGATAAATTCTATTTAGAGCTTTATTAGCTTTACTTGCAGTTTCTAAGTGGTAAGGTCGAATGCTTGCTTACACGTTACTTAAGGTAATGCCATTATTGACCTATTTGCTGACTTACGTCAAACTGCCACTTTATAAATTTTCCAAAGGAACAACATAATTACTAGATTATATATAGAATTTTGTATGGAACATTTTGATTAGTTTGTTTATCAGTTTGTGTTGGATAGTTGAAAATTAGTTTAGATTATACTGCATATTAGGATAAGGAAGAAATTTGAAATTCTAGGAAGCTGAAGGTTTAATAGATGTTTTGCGATTTTTTTCATGTTTTTTTGGGTTTCTTCTTCTAGTCTATACGCCAATAGCTTAAGAAAATGTTGGCTTTCGTTATGGAAGTTTCAGTTCAAAAACTCAGGCAATCAGCGAAGTTTGAGCTAGGTTTATAACCGATACCTTCTTAATTTAACAGTCTTCTGAGCAATTTCCAGAATTCGTGGATAAGTTGATATGGTTTAATCAACACCGGCTTACTACTTTCTCACCGCATGGCACGTCGAGGAAATCAATATCCTGCGGAGTAATAACCGACGATGGGAAATGGAAAAGCGACGTATTATTCGCGGCATAATGGGTAAAAGGTACAAAATCAATAAGACAAAGTCCTGTTATATTTTTGCGTTTTTTATCCCCGGCTTGGATTGCTTAGAACATCTTCCGATGTTTACTCGCTCTCCGATCTGCCCAGTATTGTATTGGGAAATAGTAGCCGATAAATTTTCATTTCCGGGCTTTCGACAATGTTACTCGGCTATATTTTTCCGAGCATAACTTTTTTTATCTCAACGTAAAAAGCGTGGTTTTGTATTTTGTGCGTAATGTCACGGCTTTCACGGACTTTCCGAGCGATAAGTCTTTCGATCGTGGCAACATCACGAAACTCGGGGGTTGAAATAGTTATAATTTACCTCTGAGATTCAATACGATATGGATTATACATGTGCTGCCACACGAAAGCGCATGGCAGAATCTGACGGGTTACATCAATAATAAAAGTTTTTGTGGGGCATTACGGCCGTCGTAAAATGCTTTCAATAAAAAAACAAACCGCTCATGTTTCTCTTTTTATGCTGAGTAAACTTCCTTTATTTACCTCTTAAAATATTTGATGTGTCCATGTTGGTGATGATTCTTGTAACGCAAGAAATGTTATGGTTAGATTTAATTCAATAATAAAGCATTTAAAACATCCTGCTATTGCTTTCTTACCGATTGGGCAATTCGCCAGGCGTTAAAGCCTATGAAAAGGACATAAACATGAAAAAACATACAGACCAACCAATGACAGTCTGAAGAACCAAGGGCAGGTGAACGATCAAAAACGGGCAATCTATACAATTCATCTCACAAAGTCAATTTTTTTTTATTTTAATCTTTTGGCACCAACAACACCACGTGTGGTATACAGATGGCTCCAAAATAAACGAAGGAACCGGATGGACATGAGCAATCAAACTTGTTACAGCTTCACTTCGGTCTTTCAAGCAGAAATACATGACATCAATGCTTGTGCTGTGGAAAATCTTAAAAGAGGTTACACTGGCAAAAAAATCCTCGTAAGATCTGATAGCCAAGCAGCCATTAAAGCATTAGCATGTAAAACAATCTCATCAAAATTAGTCAGTGAATACATCCAAAATCTCCAAAACCTGGGGAAACACAACAACCTGATGTTATCTTGGGTTCCAGGGCACAGAGAAATTATGGGTAACGAGAAGCACACAGACTGGCCAGAGCAGGATCTGCAATTATACAATACATTGGCCCCGAACCTATATACTTGGGATATCGAAAACAAATATCTATCGCAGAATGGATCCAAACCAAACAAAAGGAGAAGTGCATAAACTCTAGCGGCGCTAGACTCAGTATACTTATGATGTAACAACGATCACACCAAGACTGGTAAAACCACTGCTGCAATTAGAGAGGTGTAGACTCAGAGGAGTGGTAGGACTACTAACCCTTCACTGGCATCTGAAAAAACATCTGAAACAACAACAAGGGCATATACAATGATGATCCCATTTGCAGATTATGCAATGAGGAGGGGGAAACAATCACTCATATCATCTTCGAATGCTATGGAGATTTAACCTAACACACGAAAAAAATTTAGGGAATTAAATTGTAGCAGCGACCTGTCAATGACCTTATACTTCTAAGGAGAAGAAATTGCCCTGAACTAAGGAACTAGGAAGGTACAATAAGCCAGAAGGCTGCAGTGCCTGGGGAGCACAAACCCCGCTTCCTAGTATCCTCTTTTATCATACCATATTTCATTAACCATACACATTAACTTTATATTTCGTAAAAGCTATAGTGATCAACTAAGAAACCCAAAATTGTTCAGAATTACGTATATTTATATTCCTGGTCCTGTCTATTATTATCGATATAGTGTGTTTATGAATTTGGGCATGTATTGAGATATAAAAAAGACATCCGATAAAATAACAAAAAGAAGACTGGTGATATATAAATGGACCAATTGCGCTTCGTGTTTAATTTTGCTTTAGATTATACCAATCCAGCAACTATTGTTTCAAGTCTTAGGCTTTCGACAAACAGGAACATCAATTATGTCGACGTTATCTAGTTGGTCTGAGAGTTGATGAAACTTTTCCCGCAATTTGATCATTAACGGTCCGTTTGGCTTGGTTCAGACGCCTTCCCTCTCGGATGTATTTTCAGGAAATAAATTCTTACTGTTAGAAAACTTTACAGTTTGAATTATTCTCTTGTATTCATTGTTGATCGATCTTTCTATTGTACATAGACATATCCGTATCTTTTGTGTGTTTATGCATGAGGAAGATTTTCAAATCTGATCTGCCATCTTTCAACTTGTACCATGATAATGTATCACATTGCTGACGGGATCGTTTGTTCGAAAGAAGAATTTCATCTCACCCTTGGATTGAAAGTGCTATCAGGTTAAATTGAAACTAATAAAATGTTTTATTTCCCTTTGATAAAGGACTTGCGAAACCTTTTTTCTTTCCCTCCAGTTGTCGAAGGTCGCAAAGTTAGTTTGGAGCGTTGTTAATAAAGAAAGAGGGATGAGGCTGCGGAGGTGGAAAAGACAAGTGTTAATTTTTTATTTATCCACTCTCACCAAGGGTCGGCCGATTTATCAATTTTCAATTCGGACGACAATACACTCAGGACCTCGCAGTTTGCTGTTTTTAATTAATTCCGTTTAGGGGATAATTTTACTTCATTTTGACATTAATTTATAAAAAATATACTGTTCTCAAACGAGGCCGGTTGAAATACTCTGGGATAAATTTTGAACGTTGAAAGTTTTATAGTGGCAGTTCTGGTGCTTTAAGGATTTATCTCTGGTCGGATTATACAGTAAAATATTACTTTTAACCCCCCCTCCCAATTGAATAAATAAAACAAAAAAAATGATGATCCCAGAAGTCAACAGAGCGGCTTTAACAAAAGAGATGACTGCCATTGTCTGAAACTATAAAGAACAATACAAAGTTTTAAAATATTTTAGGATTGAATTAAATTTATTGAGTTGAATTTAGCAAATACAAGCACTTAAAAAACAGCAGTCATATTTAGAATGTAACAAATCAACTGGGGCTATATTTAGAATGAAACAAATCAATGCTAATTTTGCCAAATGTGTGATAAAGTTCAGTAAGCATTGTGATGCAAGGTTACTATTTATCAACTAAATAAGGTATTTTGTAAACTCTTGTAAGATTGGGCTTTGGATTAATTTTTAAGTGTTAGTTATGCAGAAATCGTGAGATGCGGTCTGGGTGATGTAGGTTTCAGAAAATCATTTTGTTTATCGTGCCAACGTTTCGATCTTTATTCAGATCACCTTGGGGGCTCAAAGTGTTTGTCTTCTGTTAATTGTGCCATTTTTGCGCGTCGTGTTGAGAGTACCCTGACGTGGCCCTACGTTGGCACGATAACGAAAATGTTTCTGAATTTTAACAGAGTTTCAAATAATTTTTTGGAATGTGTGATCAAGTGTTTTGGTGTTTCTTGTACTAACTCATATTTCTTATAGAAGTCTAAAAAGTCGCCTATCGTATCCGTACAGTACGAAGAATCTGTGTGTAAAGTTTTTATGCCGTAATTTGGGCTATAACGTCAAAATTTCAAGCCCGGTCAGAAATTTTCAACTTCTTCAAATTTTCAAAATTTTTTAAACCACCCAGGAGCTGATATAATAATTCGTTTTGTATTAAAATAAGGTGTATAGTTTTGCCAATGTTGTTGCAAAAAATTAACGAATCACTATTTTTAACAATTATTTAGAGATTGTTTAGAAAAACATTATCTTTATTGTGGCAACGTTTCGATCTTTATTGAGATCATCTTGTAATGATTTTATAGTGTGCTAATTTTGAACAATCTCTAGCTACGTATTCTTACTATACTAAGAAGAATGAAATAATAAAATATTAGTTTTAACAGAATGAATAGATTTTGGAAAAAATTGTTGGCTTCACTTTGAAATATTTTTGAAGAATTGCTGAAACACGGAAAGATTTTGGGAGTTCGATGCTTAAAAAAATTACAGACTCTCCTGAAAAAGAAATGCATACCAAAACAAAAAACCAACTGGTAAACCTAGTGAAAAAAATAAAAAACCTGATGTTCACAAAATGGGTTATTTAATATGTGTATAAATATACCTTCTTAAAATAAATTTGTATTCTGCCGGTTGTATCGAATATTTTGAGTATGAGGATAGACGACACACACACACACACACACACACACACACACACACACACAAAGAAGGATTCATTAACCTTCATAAAAATCAATCTCTCTGCTTGAAACGAGATTTTGGTTAAGAATAATGATGAGGCATATAAACGTAATTGTTGCGGAAAAATTCATTATTACCAACACAAGGAGAAAAACGTCAATACTCCATAAAACCCTGATAATCATTCATCATCATCATAATCAGCCAATCATCCTAACCTTTAAACACACTACTAAATTGGGGTTATTTTGAAGCAAAATTGGTCCAGAAAGGCTTATAGATTTACATAAGCTCAAATCTTGCACATGTACATATATAGTATACAGAGTTGAGCTTACCACTTTCGAAGTCCATCGTCAATTCCAGCTTTTGCAATTTACGATAAATTACCCATCACGGGTCAGACTTTGTACTAATCCGTCCAGCCGCCTAGGTTGTGCCCTGAGGGCTACCAACAGAGGTCATTCCAGCTCCCAACGCAATCAATTCCAAAATCCAAACCTTCACGTTCTCACTCTCTCTTAAATATAGCCTTTCCTATTTACACACCTTTCACACAATTAGGGTGGTGTACTTGATATTCCTCTATCACCCCTTTACCCATATTATATAATCTTAATTAAAGGTCGATATATTTCGCCCTCGGTCTTCTCAAACTGCACATTCATGCCAATAAATACAGTCATTTTCAACACATACAAGGGTCACAAAACTAACAGTATTATATACAAAAAAAAAAACAATCTCCAACCTAAGTGTCAATCTCGCGTATTTTTAATCGGGTGAGATGGCCCTCTCTTCTACAAATCAATTCATCCTGTGAAATTTCTTCTATTGACAGTGCTACTGATACGTGAAGATAGGCTAAACGCTTTTTTAAACTAAATTTGACGTTGAAATTGTCCAAAATCATGTCCACGTAGTATTTTTGTAATATTTTGAAAACATATTTAACCCGATACAATTGTTGTTTCACAAGTTTAAATGTTTCAAACCTTAAAACATCAATGTTATTTTAATTAATTAATCTTTATGTAAGGTATTGGTTCAAATGAAAAAGTTAGTGTCACGAACGGGATTCGAACCCACGACCTTCGGCAAAATACGCCGCTGCTCTAACAACTTGAGCTATCCCGGCGTGCCCACTTTACACTACCTTTTTACATATTATTATTTTTTTTTTTTAACGAGGGTTCTCAACACAGAGGTCATATAAACCCTCAGGGTGCCGGTGTTTTTGAAAAAAAGCCCATTTGTAAGTATGTCGGGTTCGAATGCAGGGCCGCTGGATTCGAACCCGGGACCTTGTCAAAGACAACCATGCGGCCACCGACGCCTCCTTTTACAATTATTTTTAAGTAAAATACGACGAACTATGCCGGGTTCGAACCTAGAACCGCTAGCGCGGCAAATACGAGTCGGACTACCTGACCAGTCGGCCATAAGGGTCGGCAAAATAATTTAATTCCTGTTATGCAGAATGCCTTAACGACTAATTTCTCTTGGGGTATCCCGGAGGATGGGTCATACCATTTTCAAATATTCTTTATGCATGATTACCAATTGAAATTCCATGGGTTGTGCCGGGATTCGAACCACTTGAGCTATCGTGACGGTGGTTAAAGCAGCGGCGTATTGAGCCGAAGGTCGTGGGTTCGAATCCCGCTCGTGACACTAACTTTTTCATCTCAACCAAGACCTTACATTGATTAATTGAAAAACGTTATTTGGTCAATTGGACCACGAAATATAATGGCATGAATGTTATGTGCTATATGCCATAATACTTGATTTTTTATTTATTAATTGTTTAATAATATTGTTTATACTCTGGTCTCTGAAACTTCGCATGGTCTTAAATGCGAGCTCTTTTGATTATTTCATCTAGATTTTATGGGAATCGCCCTCAAACTTTCGACTCGTTACGGCTCAAACTTCCGACATTCAAGAATATCCTTCTGAGGGAATCAATATCTTGCCATTCGGCCGAGGAGTATTACGCAGAACGGAAAATGAGAAACAGAACTCTTTTAGACCCGACTTATTTTAATATCCTCGGTATAGGAGGAATAACTGAAAATTTTACATTTTGAAAACACATATTACAGAAACCGAGTGTCAAATTTCAGGTGATTAATTAAAAATTTCCCCTGAATAGAGGGATATGAATAAGAAAATGTTTTGAAAAAACAGTAGAAATCAAGCAAAATGTTAATATTTTAAATACAAATTCAAAATTTTAATTAATTTTCTACATTCAACTATAGAACAATTTTTTCTTTCCTGAGATCTTTCCTGTTCGCTGGTTCAACCAATTTCAACTTAATAATTTTCAAACTAAACTCGTGTTTTCTCCCTGCTATATAAATTGTTCCCCCTTTAGAAAAAAATAGCGAAACAAAAATATATTATTTTGCCAAATAAAAACAAAATAAAGAAAAACACAACTCATAACGCAAGTAACCGTAAAACCCTAAAAATAAATAAACGCAAGACTTTTCTCCCACAAGGTTTATAATATAGAGTTCCACGTAAAGTGATGAAGGAAAGCTCTTTTCAGGCTAGGAGAAAAATCACTTTCTGATTCTAATCTTTGATGGACATTCCGGTAGAAAATGGGTCCTGAGGGTAAAGAGGAAAATTTCTATATCAGCAGTCACGTATTGCTAGGAAGGCAGTCTGACTTTTTGGTCCAATTCCATATCCTGCTCCGAGTTTTACCGCTGTATTTTGCTCTATAACATCCCTTGAATCCTGATGAAGGCAATTAGTAACGATCTGCTTTAAATAATCCAATATTAAAAGCCAATAATAATTTTCTTTGAATCAATATTGATAACTGTTTCCTTTTTTCAACATCGCAAAACAGTAATTCAACAGATTTTTAATTACTTATCTAATGTATTGATGGTTTAATGGTTTTCCTTCATATTTCCGTATACGACTGTGTTCATTTTTCTGCGTTGACTTGGTAGTTTTCGTGCGTCAGAAAGAAAACTAGCTATATGTCAAGCCAATAAAACATTAAAAAAATTGTTAAAATGGCTATAGATCGCAATAGTAGAAGTTTAAGTTTTATTAATTTAACAGGAATATTATCAATGATTATTATACAATCTTTAACATTGCAAGTCTTAAATGACCTGCATTTACGGAGCGATAGCGACTAGACAGATGATAGTTGGCAAGGTCTTAGTAATTCAAGATAAAGTAAAATGTCATCTTCATGATGTAAGCTAAATAAGATAAAGAGATAAACTAAAAGACTCAACAATAATTTGAATAGTATGTATCATCCTGAAGATCCGAGTGATAACACGGAGGCGATTCGCGCTGTACGCATATTAAGTTATTATAAATAATTTTCCGAATTAACTTAATGTTGTTTTATTTATTATGGCTTCATTGTTTTATTCGACGACTGCCAATGCCGGTGACATTATCAACTGGCAGATTCCAGGTTGGATATTAAGTAAGGTGCGTAATAAGAAGTTCTTCATGTTTGAAAATCTCTTTGGCTAAAACATCAGCCATTTCATTTCGGTTTCATTTATCTCTGCAGGTGGATTCCACTTTGGACATGGTTATAAGATAAGAAATTCTTCATTTTGGCAAGTACTTTTGCTAGGCCATCAGCCGTTTCATGCCGGTTTCATTCATTTCGGCTGATGGATTCCAATTTGGAAATGGTTATACGATAGGAAATTCTTCACCTTGGCAAGTACCTTTTGCTAGGCCATCAGCCGTTTCATGTCGGTTTCATTCATTTCTGCTGGTGGATTCCAATTTGGAAATGGTTATACGATAGGAAATTCTTCATTTTGGCAAGTACCTTTTGCTAGGCCATCAGCCGTTTCATGTCGGTTCCATTGATCTCTGCTGGTAGATGCCAATTTGGGCATGGTTATACGATAGAAAATTCTTCATCTTGGCGAGTACCTTTTGCTAGGGCATCAGCCGTTTCATTTCGGTTCCATTGATCTCTGCTGGTAGATTCCAATTTGGACATGGTTATACGTTAGGAAATTCTTTATTTTGGCAAGTACCTTTTGCTAGGCCATCAGCCATTTCATTCCCACAAATCCAATTTTCGCTTTTACCTGCAATCTTCTTGATTAGTCTCCTGATGTTCTCTGCAAGTCAGAAGGCAAACATTGCGATAAAATCCATAGTGATTTTGGAATCATTGTTTTTAAAAATTTATTTTTAATGAAGCACTAAATTCATTCCAATGCCTCAGAACTGCCGGAACCGAAAATTCAAGTTTTATTGCGAAGAGGTTTCCGGATTTATAGGCTGCAAATACTTTTGTCTTTTTGTTTACTCTCGTTCGTGAAAATTTCGCAGACGAAACGATGAATGGACTAGAATCTCGTTTTAATTAAATATGAATATGTTTATACATTCAGTTTTATTATTTTTTTATATATTGCTCATATACAGTAGTAAAAATATTAGGCCTCAGGCTCGTATTTGCACGCTAATGATGCTGGGTTCGATTCTTGGCATAGTCCAGAGAATTTTAAGTAGAATTGTAAGAAAAAAACCTTTTGTAGAGTAGTTTCACTCCGCGAACCACGACAATCTATGGGTTAATTAGAAGTTGTCCTTCATATGTCCGTACGACAGGCATTTCTTTAGTTTATTTAGTATTTTACTGCTCTATAAAATAATACAATAATCATAAAAAATAAATTAATATTTGTGTGTGTTTATTCTTTTCTAGCTCTTTCACATTTTCACGTTTATTAAACAATTTTATGCACTCTACTAAATATCTAAAATATTATTAATGAATAGTATTTGTATTTTACTGCCCATAAATAAAAAATTATAAATATATGAGTGTGGGTGTGTTCTTATATATAGGTTCCTATATTTTCATGATCGATTTCATATTTTTTAAAATATATTTTGAGTGCCTTCAGGTAAAAAATATACACTAATCGTTTGATAAACTGCTCAAAAATTAATAGGGATATTTGTATTTTAGTCTTATTCTATTAATTTTAACCGATAAATTAGTTGGATAAAAAATAGAAAATACAAACCAAAAACAAACAATCCTCACTTTTAATGAAGGATTTACTTAAGAATAGATGATGAAGATTACTCATTTTGTAAATAAACACTCTTTTCTCCATTTTAATCCAGTTGTATTTTCTTTAATCATGGGAAGAAAACATAGTAATTAGAGGATGGTTAAGTTCTCTCTCTCTCTCTCTCTCTCTCTCTCTCTCTCTCTGTCTGTCTCTGTCTCTTTCTCTCCTCTCTCTCTCTGTCTGTCTCTGTCACCCTCTCTTTTTCTCTCCTCTCTCTCTCTCCCCTCTCTCTCTCTCCTCTCACTCTCTCTTCTCTCTCTCTCTCTCTTTCTCTCTAATTTTTCAATATTTCTTGTATTTAGTCATTTGCACAAATGTTCACCTTTTTCTCATTATACACTTATTTAAATTAAATGAAACGACATAACATTACGACAATTACTCTTCGAAACCGGCCATTACCGACTGTCGAAATGAGGTTGGGCTCATTTCGCCAAATTTCCTTAAAAACATCCCGAACCGCTTATCGTCAGCGTGCGTCGTTCACGTAGGAAATTAATTGGGTAAAATAGAAAAACCACCAGCCCGGACGATATTTCAAATGTAGCTGTTCTTTCTTATCGCCCGGTTTTCCTCCTCAAACAGTCTTGGAGATAAAACTAAAGTCTGAAACGTTCGATTCTAAAAGAGCCCCCGAAAGCAGCCTCCAGCAGCCTGGAAACTGTTACACTTATTTAATGAAACACCGATAAAACAGAAAAAAATCTATTTTACCATACAAATAATGCTGTTTGATCTTCAAATAACTGAACGTACAAAAATAACCAAATCACGACTGTATACTTAAATATGATGAAATTTCTGACTCTTTTCTCGAGTTATTTTGATTTAATCTGCATTACATCAGATTTCTTATATTTACATCAATTTCTTATTTTACATTTTCTTTCGTTCTTTCTTGGGTCAGAATCAATGTAATTTTATTAAATTGATTTGTCAAGAGAATAGGAGACTGCCAATCCATTTTCCACTCCTTACTTACTTCTCAGAGGGTGATTTTTTTTTTCTCTGGGGTTTCATGAAATCCTCAACGAAGAATTTACAGGACAATAATAAAAACGAAATAATTGTTTTCCAGCTTGTTTTTACACTAGGGTTGCGCCGTCGCCTGAAAACTTTCAGACCCTCGTGTTAAAATTGGATATAAGCCAGAAATACTATCAGTTGTATATGCACCCTCACATTACAATAAGCAATGCAATCTCGAATAAAATTGTAAATTGGCAAAAACATTGTAATATTTATAATAATAAATCATATAGAAGTTTTAAGATAATAATTCGGTTTCACAATGAAAATTCTTTTATCATTGCATTAATAAACTTTTATCCTTTTGATTTCCTTCTAAGTTTGCTAATTTCATAACAAAACACGTTCAGAATCTTACTTTGGTGTATCTTATGTGATATAAAGCGGTTTGTTAATTAACATGTGAAACCTTAATGTGAACTTGGTATTCCTCTTAAAATCGCATTTGATATTGCGCACGAAGTGTTCAACGTCAATCTGCAGATTTTGTTATACATAACAGAATGCTTTGTTTTTGCGCCGAACAAAAGAGCCTGGACGGTTAAACGTAATCAATGATCTAACATTCAGACACAAAAGGGTTAAAATTTAATTTCATTGTGAGGAAATGATGGGTTTAAATATAACTACTGTTTTCAATGAACCAATCAATAAGTTTAAGAAGAGGGAATCAAGATTTTCTTATTTTGTGAATGGCACTTATGACCAATTTATTTTAAATGCAATTTGTTACAATCCGAAAACATTACTTACTAAATTCACTATTTTTCTTGGTCCGCTTGACCAATTAATTAAGGTTTTAAGTTGAGATAAAAAGTCCCATGTCAACCCACTCTTTTGAATTTTCCCTCCTTTTACCATTTTTTCATGCCTTCAAGGGAAGTTAGTGCCCGAGGAGATCGAAGTCACGATAGCTCAGGTGGTAGAGTAGCGGCGTATCAAGTCGAAGGTCGTGGGTTCGAATCCCGCTCATGACACTGACTTTTTTATGTCAACTTAAAACCTTAATTAATTGAATATCACCTACTAAGTTAGGGTGCTCATGCGGGGCGAAGGCAAAATGAGTGAGATAAAGAAGCACACAAGAAAAACACTTAAAAAAACAGGATCTAAATTTTATTTTGATAGATTCTCACAAATAAATAAAAAAATAAACATATAAATATTTAGATGTATTGATAGAGGTAGAATGAATGAGTGAGATAAAGAAACACATACAAAAAAAACTTTTAAAAATAAACACCAGATCTGAGTTTTATTTTGACAGAATCTCACAAATACACAAAAAAATAAAGATATAGCTAGATAGATGTATTGGTAGAGGTAGAAGGATTGAGTGAGATAAAGAAGCAGACATACGATAAAAAACTTTAAAAAAATAAACACAAGATCTTCGTTTTATTTTGACAGATTCTCACAAATACATAAAAAATTAAAGATATAGATAAATGGATGTATTGATAGAGGTAGAATGAATGAGAGAGATACAGAAACACACATAAAAAAACAAAAACAATCTGGGTTTTATTTTTATTTTTGCAATAGATTTTAACAAATAGAGAAAAAATTAAAGATATAGATAAATGGATGTATTGATAGAGGTAAAATGAATGAGAGAGATACAGAAACACACATACAAAAAAAAACCAATCTGGGTTTTATTATTTTTTTTGCAATATATTCTAACAAATAGAGAAAAAATTAAAGATACAGATAATGTGTTCATGTGTGTGTGCGTGAGCGCGTGTGTGAATGAGGGTGATAAAACACACATACAAACAAACACGAGAAATGCCATTGCATGTGATAGTGATGTTGAGCTTTAACCAAGCAGTTAACTCTTAAGGATTAAATTTCGAAATTTTTCCAAGACTAGTAAATTTATTACCATACTACTCTTAACTCACTTGGTTTAAATTTAATATTTAATTAAGAAAAATCACCTTAATGTAAACAGTATAGCTAAGAAATTAGGAATAGTGCGATAAGCCAAAAAGATGCAAGTCTTTGTAGTACCAAATCTCCGCATCTTAGCATCTTTATCATCATCATTTACATAATAGATACGACAGATGAATGCGGCATATGTTCGTAAATTGAATATTCTGTAGTTGTAAAAAATGAAGCGGTCTCACCGCTGGCCCGTTTTAAGATTTGATTAATTCTTGATATGTATTATGAGAATATCAAAGATTTTCTAATGACTTGATTGTTGTAAAAAAAAATATCTAAAAATGTCTGACCAAATTAAGGGAGGAAAAATCATGAAATGGTGTTTATCTTTTATTTAAATTTGAAATATGTAGATGTTGTTAAACGATAGGTTTAAAACAAAAAAGGGATATTCTTTTGAAAATACGACAAGTTCTTCTCTTCTCTATTTTCCAGTTGAACTTATTCCTTAAGTAAATACTTCCAAAGTTATACTGGAAGAATCTAATTAGTTTTCTGTGAGGAGAGGGGTTGGGAAATTGGATTGTGATGCCGTCCGGGACGTCGGGTTGCCCATTGGCGACGTGCCTCGGAGGGGTTAAAACGAAATTCGACCCCTCTATCAAAAATGACTTTGCGCCATGTGAAAACGGCAAATCGAACGGAAATTGTTTTCGCCAATCTGAAAAACGGCTTTCTAGAAAAAAATCTTTTTTCGAAAAGTATTCGATGCATTCTTAATTGGCGTTTATTCAAATTAGGGGGTTTGGGAACGCTAAGAACGCATTAACATCAAGTTGGGACGGTTTGCATAACTTAGACGCCGTGCTTCGACATGTGTTTTCTCATTGTGATTCATATTGGTCCAGATGGATTTATAAATTCATTACGGCAAACATTAAGTTTTGGTATGATCCTTTCTAGTATACTTTTGTTACTTTCCCAATTTATCAAAACTTTATTACGCTTATTTTAATATTTGACTCATTGTTTTACACAAACTACGACTTCAAGAAAATTACAAATTCTTTTATCATATCGATATTAAATTTGGTAATAAAAAATGCACTGTAAAATTAAAAAAAACCTTTACATTGTTTTTAGAAATGTGTGGTGTTTAGTGACCATTAGCCAATGATTATTTGGAGATCGTGAGATGCGGTCTGGTGTGACGTAGGTTTTAGAAAAACATTTTCTTTATCGTGCCTACGTTTCGATTTTTATTCAGATCATCTTCAGAGCTTAAAGTGTTTGTTTTCCGTGTAGATGTGTCATCCTTGAATGTCGGCATGTAAAACAAACACTTTGAGCTCTGAAGATGATCTGATAAAGATCGAAACGTTGGCACGATAAAGAAAATGTTTTTCTAAAACCTACGTCACACCAGACCGCATCTCACGATCTCCAAATAATCATTGTTCATAGACAATGGATTGCAGGAAAATTATACAGATAAAATTTGAGCAGCGTGTTACTGAGTCATTTGAGAGTACAAGGGGATTTGCTACCACACACAAATTGACCACAATGAAGGCAGTCCTATTACGCGAAGCAGGATATTACAAAATTTGATGTATAGACCAATTACAAATTGAATACGTAGGGAATTATTATTTGTCACAAGGCAAAGAAAGACAAATAAAAATTTGTACTTGAGGAAGATTAATAACGTTGATTTAATAGCAATAATAATTTTTTATAATATAGTTAACATAAAAAATAAAAATGTGATTATCAACAATAATAACATAAATATTTCTGTCACTTTTGACTATATGGCATTAGGCCGTGCGAGAATCTCAATAAGAATATCAATTTCTCTCTTATGTTTATTATGATTAACCAAATTTTAACAATATTTGCCACGTAGGAATTCATTTACTTAAAATCTAGATAATTTTATTTTAAGTAGCCATTTTAATTGAAATGCTTTCAGGACAGGGCAAATACCGATTATTTGAGACTGCATTAAGCCATAAGTGTCTAAAATTAAGTGGATCAACAAAGTCCAACGATTTTGGCTCGATCCGCACCTCTAGTCTGTGAACTTTACGGAATTAAGCTGTATAACTGTAAAAGAAAAATACCCACTTTGAAGAAGCAAATGAACTATTTTAATTTCTTGCAATACAGGGCACTTAATGTCCAATTGCCCATTGGGCGTCGTGGAAGTGTGGTTAACCCACTTTACACTACCTTTTACATATTATTCTCAAGTAAAATGCCTTGGACTATGCCGGGATGCGAACCTAAAGCCTCTAGCGCGGCAAATACGAGTCAGGTCGTCCTGACCAGTCGGCCACAAGGTTCCGCAAAATAATTTAATTCCTGTTATGCAGAATGGCTTAATGACTAATTACTCTTGGAATATCTCGGAGGATGGGTCAAACCATTTCAAAGTACTCTTTATGCATGATTATCAATTAACATTCCACGGGTTGTGCCGGGATTCGTACCCAGGACAGCTTGGGTGGCAATACCGGTCTCCCTGACTAATGGCCAATTCCCCAAAAATGACGTCGGCTTAACGTCCAACCTCAGAAGAAGTCAAACCACGCTAAAATACCTTTTATGTATTTTTACCAATTAAAATTCTATGTATTGTATATCCTCTTTCAGACACCCATGCTCATCGTCAGAGATTTCACCTTTTACACAACAAACCTTCTCCGCTGCTTTACCTCTAATTGCCATATTAAAATTTCCCATTCAGGACAACAAAGGCGATGTATTAGTAACATTGTAACTGGAAACTACAGTTAAATCTTGACATCGTAATAGCTCGTATTCCATCAAGGAAACTATAAAACATTCCACCTGTCAATAATGTTTCACTCAAATCTGAGCATGGGTGATCTGACTTAAAATCGACCATGCGTGCACCATTGCTTATATAATAGAATATAAACTCGATATCCATTAAATATTTCATTTCATCTATTATTCAATGTCATTGTCATTATATTAATATTATTTCTGGTTATATACAAAGACACTCAAATTAATTTTAAACCTTAATAACAACTTTATTATATAACGTTATACAAAATTCTTGGCGTTTATCTCAGGCGATATACGTAGAAATGCAGATTAGTGTCGTGCGTCGACCTGCTTATATCCTTGCCCTTGACGACATACCTCTTCATTATGGTTTTATCTGTCAAATTGAAAGATAGGCGGATGAATTAGCAACTGGAGCTTATTCTTATGCATACATTACATATACAGTATGGTCTCACTATCACCTATCCAGTCAATTTTTCATCTTTGCTGACAACGGTCAAAAACAAACGCTTCAAACACTTGAGGTGTTAATTACTGAAAATCACGCGATATACGGATTTCATAAGCTCGTTCTCGGTTCCTGGTTGAATATTCAGACTGGATTTTATTCCATTTCTGATCGCACGGCGTGACTAATTGCCAGATGATTGAATCAGAGGAATAATGTACTCACGTCGGTCCGTTCGAAGCTCTTCGACCTCAAAGTGCAACTAACGACACGAGCCCGACACGCTATTTCTTTTCTAAATATATCACTCTATAAAATATCTGAATAAAAATATTTTTCCATGTCAACAACGTTCACATCATCAAAATTTATGTCATGGCTTGTGTCATGGTGATGGTTTGGCAAAGCAGTTCCTGCTCTACTTACGTCAGAACAATCTTCAATGTTGTCTCTCTCTTTCACCTAAGTACTGTTTTGTCCGATCATAATAATCAATGGGCAGTTGTTACACGAGATGGAATATACAATATTTGACATTTTTTGAAGCGGATGTTTACATTGCAGTTTTGAAAACATTTTCTTTCGAATTTTATTATTGAATTTAAACACAATCTTTACATCACTGAATTTATTATCTAAAAGTGACTTAATTTTTTTAGAAGCATTAAAAATATAAGTAATAGGAGAAAATCTCCACTACAAATTCCCGCCGTTAATGTTGTTAATAGGTACTTTTCTGTGAGGAATCAATTTTATAATAAGTGATACGGGATAACCATTACTTTTTAGGATGACGGTGATCTTTTCTTCATCCTTGTGAAAACTCATCACTTAACTTTCATGCTCCGTCAATGAGATTATTTTCATTTGAAAAGAAATGCAACATTCTGGATGGCTTCTGGTACCAGTTGGTAATGATTGATCCATCAACCCTTCTAATGACCAAAAGGTCCAAAAACGGAGGACACCCCGAGTTTTTAACTCATGGGAACTTTAGTGAGGGGTGATAAGAGCTAAATGCATAATTAATGTCTACCAATTGGGAACTTTTTATTAGGAGGAAAAAATCATCATCATTGACAGTGAAAGATTTTAATTTTTTTAAAATACCTCTCTACACCTTTTAAATGTAAACAGTCCGGTTGTAATGGTATTGTTTATATATGAAGATAACTGCTAACTTAAACACCCAAACAGCCAAAGAATCTCTAATTAAACCAGCTCAGGTTCATCATGTAATTCTGTAGAATTGTACCCATTGTAAAAAAATATAAGCCATACTTATATATTAATAATTATTTGAAGATCGTAAGGTGCGGTCTGGTGTGACTTAGGTTTAAAAAAAATATTTTCTTTTTCATGCCAACGTTTTGATCTTTATTGAGATCATCTTCAGGGCCTGGGATTTATAAACATTGTTTAAATTTAAAAAAATGAATTTATACAATGCTAGAAAATTTTAGATTAAAAAAAATTATACAATGCTAGAAAATTTTAAATTAAGAAAAAAATGACATTATATAACGCTAAAAAAATTTAAATAAAAAAAAAAACAAGAATTTATACAATGCTAGAAAATTTTAGATTCAATCAAAATATTTGTACTCTCTCAAAGTGTTTGTTTTCTTTGTAACTTTGATTGAATCTAAAATTTTCTAGCTTTGTATAAATTCATTTTTTTCTGAATCTAAAATTTTCCAGCATTATAGAAATTCATTTTATTTTTTCTGAATCTAAAATTTTCTAGCACTGTATAATTTTTTTATCTAAAATTTTCTAGCATTGTATAAATTCATTTTTTTTTATCTAAAATTTTCTAGCATTGTATAAATTCATTTTTTTTATCTAAAATTTTCTAGCATTGTATAAATTCATTTTTTTTTAATTTAAACACGCAAGAATAGCACAATTACGCAGAAAACAAACACTTTGAGTGTTTTTGCATTGTATAAATTCACTTTTTTCCACATCTTACATGTATTTGTTAAAATTAAACAATGTTTGTAAATCCCAGGCCCTGAAGATGATCTCAATGAAGATCGAAACGTTGGCACGTTAAAGAAAATGTTTTTTTAAAACCTAAGTCACAGCTCACGATCTCCAACTAATCATTGGCTAACGGTCACTAAACACCGCATATAAATTAATAATAGTCAAAATAAATAATTTATATTCACAATTTTTATTACAATATATAAATTAGTAATAGAATATACAATGTTTAACAACCACAAAAGATCTTAATTTTTTAAAGCATTACTATAAATTGTACGTAGTATACAGTATGCATAAATCTTGGACCAAGTATGCTTTCATAGTCCGTGATATTAATCTCATCCACATTAAAACCAAAACTATATTTCAACTCACTCGCATGTTTAGATAAACCTGTACCTGTTCTGATTCTATTACAATAATATTTATGGGCCCTAAGTCTTTCTAGTAGGTACTGTTTGGTTTGGTCATAAAATCAACTGGACCTCATTACATATGATACAATGTACAATGTTTGACATTTTTTCTTTTTGTTCTTTATCTTTTATTTAATTTAGTAAAAAACTTTTTCCTATTTTGTTCTTAAATTTATCAACTCTTTTTACATTATTAATTATGAGTGTATACATTATTAATTAGTTACCGTTAGTCAATGATTATTCGGAGATCGTGAGATGCGGTCTGGTATGACGCAGGCTTTAGAAAAACATTTTCTTTATCGTGCCAACGTTTCGATAGTAATTGAGATCATTTGCAGGGCTCAAAGTTTTTTCCGTGTAGATGTGTCATTTTTGCGTGTCGTGTTGAGAGTGCCAGTGATTGGCAAAAAAACACTTTGAGCCCTGAAGATGATCTGAATAAAGATCATTGGCACGAAAAAGAAAATGTTTTTCTAAAACCTGCGTCACACCAGACCGCATCTCACGATCTTTGTATAATCATTATTAATTATTTTAATTAATTATTCTTTTTATGAAGGTCTTGCTTGAGGTGAAAAAGTTAATGTCACGAGCGGGACACTAAATTTTTCACCTCAACCAAGACCTTACATAAACAAAAAAATTAATTGAATTAATTAACATGGTTAATTAGACCACTAAACATAAATGGATTATTAATTACATTTTCAAGCAAGCCTTAGTGTGTAGGACTTTTTTAAAAAAAGATTAAGTTATTAAATTTTTTATTATTATTAATGATGGGTAACTCTTCTTGTAACGAATAGTTTAATTAAATTTCTCATTAATAGAGCCACACCATTTCCTCAAATAACACTTATTCATTATGCCTGGAATTATTTAAAAAGTATTATTTTTCTTTTACAATTTCATTGTCTCGGTAAGAAACACGGCCAGAGTTAAAAACAGCAATAAATTCGTAAACTAACTAAAAAGAGAATGAAAGCATCCTCCGAAGTGTTTTCTTTTTGTCTCATCAACTCTTTGCTCTTTTCTTTGTCTCTGTAATTTTCCAACAAGTACAAAATGAACACAAGACTTTCGACAATTTACACTGTTTGTTCCGATTTTCGACAAAGGAAAGAATTTGTATGCAAATTATGGTGATTTTACATTCCAATTTCGTTGTTCAGTTGAATCATAAACAAGTGCTTTGATATCCATTTAAATTAATATACCACTTTCTTTGTTCCTTTATTACTATCTGAAGGGAATATGAAAGTATTTCTCAGCCTACTTTAAAAAATAATATAAGAAATAAAATTCTTTTAGATATAGTCCTTACGATCAGTACCTGCTGACTATCGCGGATAAAGGGTCAACCATTTGACAACTTTTTGAATATTGTTCTCAATTAAAAAATAATTCACAGGAGCAATGCAAACCCCCTTAATTGCACTAGAAATTCTGTTAAACCTATCTCGTTCAGAAATGTTTACGCAAGGATATTCTAGGAAAACCCGTTTAGGCTCCAGAATCGAACTCGATGGGGCTAAACACTTCGGGCACACAACAATAATCAATAAAATCCGACACCCATTATTAGAAATGGCGACTGCCTCAATCCTCAATGATCCCGGAAGCACTCTTTACATCCTACAAAATGTCAACAGACTACAAACGAGAAGAAGAATGCAGGAGAATAGATGGCTCCAAAACACATGAAACCGGATGAGGCGTTGTTTATGCAAGCCCAAAACATGAGCTATCAAACTCATTAGCAATCATTAAATTCACTAATTTCGTGGTCCGCTTTACCAATTAATATATTACAGTTAATTAAGGTTTTTAGTTGAGATAAAAAAGTCAATGGACGAGCGGGATTCGAACCCACGATCTTCGGCTAGATACGCCGCTGCTCTACCACTTGAGCTATCGTGACCTCGATCCACTCGGACACCAACTTCCCATCTCAAACCCACCTTTTGAATTGAAAAATGGCAAAAAGGAGGGAAAATTCAAAAGGTGGGGTTGAGATGGGAAGTTGGTGTCCGAGAGGATCGAGGTCACGATAGCTCAAGTGTTAGAGCAGCGGCGTATCTGGCCGAAGATCGTGGGTTCGAATCCCGCTCGTGCCATTGACTTTTTTATCTCAACTAAAAACCTTAATTAATTGTAACTTATTAGCAATGTACAACTCTGTCTTTCAAGCTGAAATACATATTTATGCTTGTGCCTCAGAAAATCTTAAAAGAGGTTGCCCTGGTAAAACTCATAAGATCGGATAGCCAAAAAGTTATTTAAGCATTATCATGTAAAAAATTGCGTCAAAACTGGTCAGTAAATGCATCGATAATCAACCTGATGACATCCTCTTGATACCAGGACACAAAGAAATTTTGGCGAACGAGAAGGCAGATATACTGGCCAGAGGAGGATCTATATGACCCTATGTATGCCCAGGACTTATTCTTGGGATAACGAAAACAACCACAGAATTCTCCATCCAATACGGATAAAAAAAATACAAAAAGAGAAACTCTGCAAAACACAGTAAATTGTACAAAAGAACCACTAGTACACACCAATAACTCACTAGTACAATTATAGAGGGCTAAACTTACAGCAGTAATAAGACTAATAAGACAGTCCACGGCATCTTAGAAAATACCTACATAACATGAGCATATTCAATGGTGATCCAATCTGTAGATTATGCAATGAGGGGGAAGAATCAGTCAACCATATCGTTGATTGCGAAACAACCGATCAATGAAGATATAACGTAGGATTCAAAGTACACTGAAGTAAAGGAATTGTAACAACTGCAATCTATAGGGGCGTCGATGGCCGCAACGGTTTAAGCGTTGACCCGGCGTTCATCTCTGTGAGGTGCACCAGCGGCCTGCATTCGAACCCGAAATACTTACAAATGGTTTTTTTTTCAAAAACACCGGCACCCCAAGGGCTGATATAACCTCTGCTGTTGCAAACCCTCGTAAAAAAAAGAAAAGAAAAAACTGCAATCAATGAGCTAGAACTTCTTAGAAGCATTGAGTCGATTACACTGATCTAAGGAACTGGAAAAATACATAAGCCAGAAGATTGCACTAGTCGTATCCATCATCATCTCAATTAAAAATGTATGTGTTAAATCGGGTTTCGAATTCCCTGAATGCAGTATCAGTCTTCTGAGAATCCTGACCATTGTATCCGGCCTCCAAGCATATCTTCACGTACTATCTGGTAATTTCTTAGCCGTAAAAGTGGATTAATGGTTAATCGGAAAAATATTGGACGTAATATAGGACCCTGGGGGACTCCTCCAAAAAGAAGAAATCTGTTTGATGATGTATGCCGATCAGCATAAAAACTTCTCCGATCTTTCCTACAGTAAACCTATAAGCCATAACCATCGCAGAGAGGTCGTGGAACTATCTAATTTATTAATTTATTTTAATTTTAGTTTTATATTAAAGAATCTTTTGCGTTTTTGTTATATGTATTGCGGTCATTAAATTTTATTTTTTCTTAGCTTTATTTTTGTTTTATTTATTTTACTTTGATTTTTATTTTTTTGTATGTGTCTTGTTTTCAACTGAATCCCTGTCTTTATCATTAATGCTGTTTAAGAACTTTTTATTATTATGTTGCAATTTCTTTTTGTAAATACAATTATTCAAGATAACTGAAAGATAAGTCCTCATAAACATTTTTAATTATGAAAAACATAGTTTAGCATGTAATCACGATCGATTTACTTTCTAGTTTTGTATCAATTTAAGAAGAATTAATTAGCTGACTCACAGAAATAATTTTTTAAAACTAGTATATCTCGAAAAACCTACATGCTGAGAAATAGGCTGTAATATACATTTTTTCCCCTGGACAAATCATTTTTTCTCGTGAGATGCACAGACAAAGAAGAAAAATGGTGTTAAGAAATAGGGAAGAGAAATTATGTCTGTAGTGTCAGATCAAGTAGCCATCAATTCTTTCATAAAAACTTTTTTTTTTTTAAACAAAGTATGTATAATTAAAAATATGCAGGTAGAGCTGCAAATAAAGTATGTTCTTGGCATACCGTTTTACGAATCTAACAAGGTTTTACAATACCTAATTGCTATTAGTACAATTTATTATTATAATAAAAGGGTGGATTTGTTAATTATCTTTAATTACCGTGCGACCAGGCCTAATTACGGCCTCGTCGTCTCGTTGGAAATACTGTAATTTAAAACGTCGAGAGGCTGCTCGTAGCACGATGATTAATTTAACAATGGCGCGGTCGGCTCTGTGGCTTTTACAGGCGTCATAGCTCGATGATATAACGAGCCGTAAACTCATTTTTACCCCGTCCCTCGTAACGGACAAAAGGGCAGACTTTCATCCGGGCTATAAATAAAAATCACGAGATAGCCGTTTTGAACCGGCATTGTACTATGCCGCTATGGATCCAACTGCGAGAACTTCACGTGAGCTGATACCATTAAAAGCTGCGTGGAAAGAGTGAATCAGTCATCCGAAGACGTTTATAAAAGCGAATATGAGGTGCCAGAAAACACTATTTTCTATTGTTAAAAAGCAGATCTATGAAGGTTTTTAAAGCATAAATTACCAACAACAAAAATGCATGTCAAGGGCAGAAACCAAAACTCATGCTGAAAAAAGTTTATGTATATTTTTTACTTTGTTAAAAAAATAAATAAATAAAAGTAAAAAAGATATGAGAAATTTCCTACTAACACAAAAAAAACATAATTTTGGTTCATTTGCGTAAAGGTATAATTAATGTCGTGATTAACATACCATAATGAATAAATTACCATAACCTAAAACTCATAAAAGAAGTACTCACGCAAACTGTCCTATTCATTATAAACTAAAAATATAAATATCGAAATATCTCTGCACTTAAATAATCAAATTAATTAAAATTAATAAGAAAAATTAATTCAAATTTGACTCTGATATTCACGTTCTAACATATCCATTTCGGTACATGATTTACCGTCAATTTCCCTATTTTTATGCAAAACCTTTTAACAATAATAATATATTAAAAGTCTTTATTAACAAACACATAAACAACATCATAAATTTCTTTCTTCAGTCCAAACGTTATACATAGTATTCATTAAATGCACTAATTTCGTGGTCCGCTTGACCAATTAATATATTACAATTAATTAAGGTTTTTAGTTGAGATAAAAAAGTCAATGGCACATGAAAAATGGCAAAAAGGAGGGCAAACTCAAAAGGTGGGGTTGAGATAGGAAGTTGGTGTCCGAGTGGATCGAGGTCACGATAGCTCAAGTGGTAGAGTAGCGGTATCTAGCCGAAGATCGTGGGTTCGAATCCCGCTCGTGCCATTGACTTTTTTATCTCAACTAAAAACCTTAATTAATTATTATAGATAGTCATAGCCATTGTGACCGTCTGAGGGGTTGTCTTACAACAAAAACTAAACTATCATTGGGATAAATAAAATAAAATAAAAATAATTAATGAAATTCAAATAAATAAAAATAAAATTAAAATCAACTTCCAAAACATTGAATTTTCTACATGTATAGACAAATCTAAGTTATACAAAGTTTTATTTGTATTGCTAGGCGTTGTTACAGTATTTAATTATAAAATAATTTTATGTTAAAAAATCTCTAAATTTATCACCCCTCCCCTACATATGTTCAACCGAGCTTTTCACTAGGTCAGTTGTCCTCCATGTTTAAAACCTCGTTTATTTATTAAACTTTGTTTAAATCAGGTTTAAAATATGATGTACAGACCCATTTCTTTCACCTTAACGTTGCCTAAAATTACATTTATTAGGTTTTGTGGTCTGCTTGACCAAATATTATTTTTTCAATTAATTAAGGTTTTGGTTGAGATAAAAAAGTCAGTATCACAAGAGGGATTCGAACCCACGACCTTCGATCGAGTGGATCGAAGTCACGATAGCTCAACTGGTAGAGCAGCGGCGTATTTAGCCTAAGGTCGTGGGTTCGAATCCCGCTCGTGGCATTGACTTTTTTATCTCAACTAAAACCTTAATTATTTGGCTGAAATCTTGGAAAAATTGATTAAAAATAGATTGATTTTTTTAATGTTCATAATATAATCTCTCCTAACCAATATGGTTTCAAACCTGGTAAGCCAACTGAACAGGCATTGTTTGTTGTTGTTAAAAATATTTCAAAAGAATTGGGTAGAGGTTATGTTTTTGGCATCTTTCTAGATTTAAAAAAGGCTTTTTACTCCGTCGATCATCGATTGTTATTAAAAAAACAAAAATTAAAAGGGATTTTTGAGGTTCCACATAAACTTATTGAGACTTATTTAGTGTGTAGGAGTCAGACAAGAAAGGTTTGAAGTAATTCATTGTCTATCGTCTCTGGCCGTGTTTTAAAATTATATAATTTGGTCGTCATTGAATATTTTGGTCAGCCTATCGTTTGAAAGCAGACAAAAAATTAATAGAAACGATCGACCTATAGGTTTATCAATTAAAATTCTAGTATCTCTGCCTTTTCATTTATCTTAATTAAAACGACATTTCCAAATTTAATTATTGGCACTAAACATGAACAAGAAGACTAAAGTCTTCGAAAACATATGAACAACTTATTGACCGAAAAGTGTTTTTGCAAGGCGAAAAAACTAGACTGTACATGGATGTTTTTTGTAATTTTTTTTTGATTTTTTTGAAAAAAGTAATACATTGTATGAATAATATAAGCACCCATTTGACCCTGCTATTTTACAACTACTCCCTGCGCTCAGAGTTCAAGATGGAATCTTAGAGTAGGTGGACTATTTTATAATGAATTTTCCCATCCCCCTTCGGCAGGCATATTCCTTTTGATTATTTGGAGCCGGAATTTTTAAATTCGGACGTCTGTTCTTGTTCAATAACAGGAACTCTTTTTTTAAAACGATACGAGAATAGCTGATTAGATATTTTAACTCGTGGTTTTCTTCGTGAACAATAGTAGAAAATCGATTTTGAAATCAATTCTTCCGTTTACTTGAGTTTACTTGAGTGTTTTTAACCCACTCTCGCGTCCTCAGGATGAACGGAAGACCTCAGAAGGATGTAAATTAGGCTTATGCAAATTTGGAAGATGCAAATTTCGAGCGGTCTGAATAAGCATGAATCCGTCCACTTTCTTCTAGCAAAGAAAGGAAATAAATTCCTTTTCTTAACAATTCATTTTGATAAGGATCCGATCATAATTATGCATCTGCCACGACCTGATTTATTAACTCAGTATAAAAAAATTCTCAAAAAATCTGCTTATACAGAATTGGTTTGAGAAGATTAGGAATATCTCATGAGAGTTATCTTTAAAAAACAGGCCAAAACGTCACCAAGTTTGCATTATTAAATTTACTTTCTCAAAATGTCCAAAATTAACTTTGTTTTTTCGAAAATGTGAGTCTTTTAGATTTTATTTTATATAATTGGCTAAACTATCGCTTTTATGTATTCGGAATCAAGCAAAAAATAATGAAAAAATAACAAAAACTGAAAAAAAAGATCGACAAGTGTTGCGACAACAATTATTCATATGGTTTTATTTGAATTACATGAAAACTGAATGCTTGGTCCAAATTTTAGTTTTATTCCGAATATTAAAGCAGGAAACTGAGTGTCTATCGTCTCACATTGAGAGATAGATACTCTGTATATATTTTATAGCCCCCTTCCTTCTTCTTAAGCTTTTAGCAAAATTCCTGAATTGCAGTTTATCATTTTTAGCCATTCCATTATAAAATGTTATCACAAGAATCAGTAAAAATGAGCCAAACACGCAGAAAATAAAACACTAATTTTATCACAACTAAACAGAAATCTTTTATCAACAGGTTCGACTTCCTGTAAATATTTTATTCAGATATCGATTGCTCTTTAACTTTAAGCAGCGAAAGTCTGCATTGCAGTACTTTTAATAAGTAAGGATGAAAAATGAACGTTTTCTAAACGGATTTTCAGGATAAATGAGCTCGTAAAGTAAAGTAATTCCGATAGCACAGGAGGGTTTAACGTCCACCTACCCATTTGTTGGGTGTCGCGGTCATAACCACTTTAAAATACCTTTTACATATTGCTACTAATTAAAATTACATTGGTCGGGTTCGAACCCAGATCCGTTAACATGGGAATTATGAAGCCACCGCAGTCCCTTAGATAACCTCGTTAAGCAACCAAATACAAAATTTTATCAAAATAAAAAAATTAATTTGAATACTATTTCCAAATGAAAGAAGAAAACCAAATATTTCACATTAGCTGGGGGCACCAAGTAAATATATTTTTCAAATCCTCTTCAGTATAAAAATGCCCACATTCAAGTATATTTTTAAATTCCTGGTCCCAATAAATGAGCGCGTTATCACAAACATCGTTCGTGGACAAAGACGTGATATTAAATAGAAATAAACTTAATAAAACTCATGTCCTGTTTTAGTCATCCGTTGGATAATCAATTGCTAATTTTAAACTTATGTGGAGGTGAGCGGCCCCAGAAGAAAAGTCCCAATTCTTCGTTTAAAACATTTATTGACAACGTTTCGGACGTCTCACGTCCTTCATCATTCAGATTTAAGAGCATACTGCAGAACCTTTTGTAAATTAAATAACAAATATGCCCGTTACTCGTCCAGATTATGTACCTGATGAAGGACGTGAGACGTCCGAAACGTTGTCAATAAATGTTTTGAACGAAGCATTGGACTTTTTTTCTGGGACTGCTCACCTCAACATAAGTTTCAAATTAGAAATTAATAAAAACTATTATTTGGTGGGAAAACATGGAATCATGGATATATAAGCTCTAACCTTAATCTTATCCGTCCCTAACCTAACCATAACGTGTGTTTTTTAGTGGCCTGTTGTTTTTTATTTGTTGAAGTAGTGAGAAACGGTCAAGAATAAGGAGATTAGAAAAACCCTTTTTTTTAATTTTTTTGTCGATGTTTCAACCTTTTTTCGGGCCATCTTTAGAGCGTAAAGTTCGGTGTCACATTGGTCCATAACTCTTTCACACAAAACTAATATGACACTGCAAGAATAGCACCACACTTTATGCCCTGATGATGACCCGAATAGAGGTCGACACGTCGGCAAAAAAATGAAATTAGTGTTTTTCTAACACATTCTTGACAGCTCCTCACAACTTCAACAAATTATCTAACCATAACTAACTTACCCAACTGATTCAGTCCATAACCTTTCTCTGTCCCTAACAAAAACCTAACAGTACCTAACCTAACACAACCCTTGCGCACTCTCCCTTAAGGCAAAATGGATTACGTCAAAAACATTATGTAAAAAAATATCTTTAAAAAACAAATTAATATTAAACATAACATTTGATCTTAACTCAAGGGAAAACCAGCTTTATGATCAAGTGGAACACATCTTACATTGCTTTCAAAACCTGTTTAGCTTTGAGCGATAAAACCTACATAAAAGAAAGGAAAAACGAACTACGTAGTACATAATTATGTAAATTTTTTCATCCTTAAAAAGAAAAAGGACAGAAACAATAACCAAGAAAAGAAGAATTAAATAAATATTCAAATTTAATTAAAAGAGAACACAATAATGATTCAGAAACTCTGTTCATACTCAATTTATTCTCCTTTGATCCTGTGCCATTTTCAAGATATACATTTATTTCTTAACTTTCCAAAGTACATTTAAGAAATAAATATATGTAATAATAAAAAATCTTAATAATTTTGAGTATTGAAAATGACACAGGACTACTGGAACGTCGCAATATCTTGGTTTTTATTTAAAAAGACACCTTGAAAAAAAGGTCTACCCAAAAGAAATTGTTTTAATCTGTAAAAAGAAAAAGAAAGACTACCATATGGAAGAAAAGAAAAATTAAATAAATATTACAATTTAATTAAAACGGAAAACGTATTAGTAATATTTGAAACACCTTTTTTATGCTCAATTTATTCTGTTTTGATTCTGTCATATTCAAGACACACACACACACACACACACACACACACACACACACACACACACACACATACATACATATTCTTAACATCGTAAAAACATTGAACATATTCCTATTTTTAAGAAATAAATAATTTTGTCAGGAATATTTTTTTTAAATGATAAAAGGACAACACTGCTTGAAAGTTTAAGTATATTTTTAACCAGAATGCAATTTTTGTTCGCATTTACTTGCGATGTATTTATTTTGTGGGGGGAGGGGTCGGTGGTCTCAACGGTTTAGGCGTCGACACGGCTCTCGTCACTGTAAGGTAAAGGGCCCGGGTTCGAATCCAGCGGCCCTGCATTCGAACCCGACATATTTACATATGTTTTTTTTTCAAAATCACCGCCACCCTGAGGGTTTATATGACCTTTGCTGTTGCGAACCCTCGTAAAAAAAATAATAAAAAATGTATTTATTTCCCTTAATGGATCCAGTCGGGGATAGTCCAATTTTAAAATAGAGTTGTTTTTCCTTAAGAATATTTTCGTGGTATACGATTCCCTTTTAATTTCACTAATGGATATCACGATCATCTTAGGATAAAGTCGTAAATCGTTGATTTTCGTCTTTTTTCACGGCCTCATTATCGCTGACCTAAAATTACTTTCTTTCCAGTTTGTTTTTACATTGAAAAAAATACGCTACTTTGCATTTTAAGTATTTTTAACTAAATCTTTTTAAGTAGGTCGTAAGCATTCTCTGCGTTCTTTGTCTTTAAGAAAAATGCCCCCTTAAACTTAACAAATTAACTCTGCTTAACGGCCTTCAACGTAGTCTTCACCGCAAACTTGCCGATTTTCTTCCTGTCTGACAGCTTATTTTTTTTAAAAGATAAATTGTTAAATATTAAGTCTATTTTTCTATAAAGCCCTCGTCCTTCCACGCCGTTTTAAGGGAGACCACACATTCCGCCAAACTTAAGTAACTTACTTATTTTAAAGGGCCTAAATTGTTATTTTTTACTTAAACCCAATACTGTTTCCTAGGTGAGGGCTGGGCTCTCAGAAAAAGCAAAAGTATAATTTCATCTTGCCATGAAGAAATTGAAAAAGGAAGTGTTAAAAAAAAAATGGGAAGTAAATTAGTAATAATAGGGCACTCGAAACGACACGCAAGAATGGCACAATTACACAGAAGACAAACACTTTGAGCCCTGAAGATGATCTCAATAAACATCGAAACGTTGCCACGATAAAGAAAATGTTTTTCTGAAACCTACATCACACCAGACCGCATCTCACGATTTCTAAATAAATATCGATTAACGGTCACTAATCACCAAACAATAGTAGTAACGTAAACAAACCGTGTGGGGCGTCGGTGGCCGCAACGGTTTAGGCGTTAGGCGACACGGCGCCCATCCCTGTAAGGTAAAGTTCTTGGGTTCGAATCCAGCGGCCCGCATTCGAAACCGACATACTTACAAATGGTTTTTTGTTTTGTTTCAAAAACTTCGGCACCCTGAGGGTTTATATGCTGTTGCGAACCCTCGAAAAAAAACGTCAGGAACTTGAAAACAACCGGAAAAAATAATATGGGAATTTATCAAACTAATATTAAAACTGTCAATATTAACCAAAATGGTAAATTTAGGTCATCCAATAATTTAGTCATTGATCGTTAAGAAAGTTTTCATTGTAAACTGAAATGGAAAACAGGATTTCTCGAAGGAAGACATCACCAGCCACAGGATCTATCAATCGTCTCAATCAGCACAAAAACCCCTGATTGGTCGAACTATTTTATCCCAATAGGTGAAACAATAACGAAGTCTAAGTGAAAAGAAGCTTTTACTTAGTGCTTTGTTTTAACGCTAAATGAATATTTAGTGCCCCAACGGGCTGGCAATTCCCACGACCCTCCTTTCGTGATCTCTCATTACTTCTACGCCGTTTCACCATTCCAGGAGTAAATCATGTAGAAAATCATTAACATTCATCCCGTAATGAGGAACTTGTTCTACAAGCAGATTCGAATTAACTCTGTCAACCTATGATTCACAGTGATCGCTTTGATCATTCGACCTGTCATAAAAATATTTGTATTATTATTATTATTAGTCAACATTTCCTTCTTAATCTTACCTTTTATTTAGTTTAAACAATTATTATAAAACTCTTTATATGAATTTGATTTTTCAAAATCTACGCAATTTCCACCAAATATAATCAGCAGTGCGTATATCGCACACCTACAAGAAAATAAACAATACTAAAAAAAAATTACAGGAGAGATAGATGGAAGTTTACATTTTTTGCTTGTTTATTAAGCACGCGTCATTACAATTGCTGACTATGGAAACTGTCTTGATCTGTCTGTATTGTCTTTCATTTGAACAAACTTAAGGGAAAATAATTATTCAGAAATCGTGAGATACGGTGTGGTGTGATGTAGGTTTCAGAAAAACATTTTCTTTATCGTGCAAACGTTTCGGTCTTTATTGAGATCATCATCAGGGCCTGGGATTTACAAATGATTGAAAATAAAAAATATATTTTGCATTATATAAATTCACTTTTTTCCACATCCTACACGTATTTGTTAAATTTAAACAATGTTTGTAAATCCCAGGCCATGAAGATGATCTCAATAAAGATCGAAATTGGCACGATAAAGAAAATGTTTTTCTGAAATCTACATCAGACCAGACCGAATTTTACGATTTCTGAATAATTATCGACTAACGGTCACTAATCACCACATATTTAATGGAAAATATAAACGTTTTAAATTACCAGCTGTACTGCTCCTAAACTGTTAACAACTCTGAACTTGCTGGATCGTGGAATGTTGGGAACAAAAGCCGAATTTGTGAAAATGATTTCATGGCATTTGTGAGAATCTAACATGGCAAAGTAAAGTTCACGGATTTCCACATTCATTTAGATTTTCAAAGAGTAAACTCGCGCGCTACGTGCTTTTTTGTCGGCAAACTTTATCTCAGGTGTAATGCGTTTTCTCTCTTGGAAAATATCTTGCTCGGAGGGTAAATTACAGAAATATCGAAGGGTCGAACTGTACTTTCTTGTATTTAATTTGGTGTCAGTTCGAATCGGGATTTTTCAAGTCTATAAAGTTTTCTGCCCTGTAAAACGTAAAAGCTCACACATTTTTCTTCCCCTTGGCGCCATTTAATAAAAAGTCGACTCAAAATGGATCTTTCAGCCGAGAGGTTTTAAATTTATTGCGCTCCGTACCTTGATTTCTTACCATCAAAGGAGAAGCTTAACACAACACGGAAGATAAAGAAGTTGGCTAAAAGTCGTAAATGAAATAACAAGGCAATTTTAATGTTAAAATAAACCACAAATGTATTTAACAGTCATAATTGACGGGTTAATTATTTTAATTAATCATACTTTACATTTAAGGTCTTGCTTGAGATGAATAAGCTAGTGTCACGAGCGGGTGAATACACCAGGCACGATAGCTAAAGTGGTCAGACCAGCAGCGTATGGAGCCGAAGTTCATGGGTTCGAATCCCGCTCTTGGTACTACCTTTTTCATCTCGACCAAGAACCTTAGATAAAAAGTATAATTAATTTTAAAATAACATTAAACCATTTATCTTTAATGGTCTAATTGACCATATTAATTATTTCAATTAATTATTCTTTTTATGTAAGGTCTTGGTTGAGACAAAAAGTTAGTGTCACGAGCAGGATTCGAACCAACAGACAATAAAATAATAAAAAATATAAATAATTTTAAAATAACATTTCTTTAAATTAAGACACTTTTTAAATAAAGAACACCAAAATATAAAGCTTAAGTTTACATGTTATAATACACAATTTAATTAAATTAGTATGAAAAACTTTTGTCAATATCTAAACCATTTTTTAATTATTAATAAAATTATAATAATTCAATTATCGATTAAGTTATTTAGTGTTAAAACAAAAAAAAAATCATTTTACTCGAAAATCTGTAAGTTGAACAACCCACACCAGGCTAACTCAATTGGTTAGCGATAGCAGCAGCAAAAAAAAACATTTGTAAGTATGTCGGGTTTGAATGTAGGGCCGCTGGATTTGAACCCAGGACCTTTACCTTACTGTGCAGAGCGCCGTGTCAACGCCTAAACCGTTGTTGCCACCGACGCCCCCTGTGCATGGGTTCGAGTCCCCCTCTTGGTATTAGCTTTTTCATCTCAACCAAGACCTTAGATAAAAGATATAATTAATTTCATTATATCTTGTGGTCGATTGACCAAATAACTTCTTTCAATTAATTAATCTTTTTATGTAAGGTCTTGGTTAAGTTGAAAAAGTTAGCGTCACGAGCGGGATTCGAACCCAGGACCTTCGGCTCAATACGCCGCTGCTCCAACCATTTGAGGTATCGTGACTTCGATCCACTCGGACAACTCCCCATCACGACCTATAGCCTTTCGAATTTTCCATCTAATTCACCATTTTTTCAAGTGGCTAGAGCACCGGCGAATTGAACCGAAGGTCGAGGGTTCGAATCCCGCTCGTGACACTAACTTTTTCATCTCAACCAAGACCTTACCTGAAAAGATTAATTAATTGAAAGTATAATTAATTTTAAAATAATATTCTTTAAATAAGACAGTTTTTTAAATAAAGAGCACAAAAATTATAAATCTTAAGATTACATCTTATAATACACAATTTAACGTAAAATAATATGAAGAACTTTTGTCAATATCTAAACCATTTTTTAATTATTAACAAAATTCATCAAGCATCGTGGGTTCGAATCCCTCTCGTGACGCAAATTTTTCATTTCAACCAATACCTTACCTAAAAAGATTAATTTATTGAAAGTATAATTAATTTTAAAATAATATTTCTTTAAATTAAAACAGTTTTTTAAATAAAGAACACAAAAATATAGAGCTTAAGATTACATGTTATAATACACAATTTAATGTAAAATAATATGAAGAACTTTTGTCAATATCAAAACCATTTTTTAATTATTAATAAAATTCATCATGCAATTATTATTTAAGTTGTCCAGTGTTAAAAAAAAGAGAAAGAAAATCATTTTACTTGAAAATCCATAGGTTGAACAACTTGGTCATCAGATATAATGTGACTGCTCCTTTGTACAAATTATGCGCATTTATTATCCTAACGGTTGGTTACACGGTCCAGGTGAACAGTAGATTGCTCTCGTCTTGAAAACAGTTTGAACAATAATTGATCAATTTCTTATTCGCGCCTTGAGTGCTTTTACAGCTTACCGTGAACGTTAAATATTCGTGTACAGCCCACCCGCAACTTCACCTAATGCTGGAAGTTAAATTGAATGGGCAAGTTTCCAATTCGCAAAACCTTGTCCTAAATGGCCGTCATAAAATCCAGCCTAAATATCGCATGACTCGGGTGAATTTTTGTCAATATACGTTGTCCGGGGAAAGATTGAACAAGATAGGGGAGAGGTTGAACTTTGAACTTCTTCAATTCCCGACTTACTGTATTCTTCTCTATAAAAAAAGCTTATATTTTATATATAAAATACTATAAACAGCAATAAATTACATAAAATAAAACAAATTTCTTACAGAAGGTTGTATAGTCAGAAAGTCTCCTCAACGAACAATTTATATACAAAATAAATATTAAACTCTCTTCCTGCAATTTGGAGTTGCATTTCCATTTAATCTCATTTCTATTTATGTACATATTCATAATTAATTATTCGAGGGGACCTTAAGTTCTAGAATATAGCTTTCTTTTCATTTCCTGACAAAAAGTGAGAAGTAAAGTAATTCTTGTCATACAGTTTTTAACGAGCAACTACACCTTGGGTGTCGCGGACGAGGCGTCAAACCATTTTAGAATACTTTTCTAGAATTTTTAAAATACTATTATTATTTTCAATTAAAAATCCATGTGCTATGCCATAATTCGAACCTAAGCAAGCTTGGCAATAAGAGCCGGACGCCCTAAACCCTTGTCCACCGCGATCCTATCATTTCCTGACGTTTCGATCCTTTGTTCCTAATTCTTCTGTAGCCAAATGTTGAAAGCATAGTCTCCTAAGCTGTTAGAAGTCGTAGAACATGAATGTAAACAATAACGTCAGGTAGCAAGTCACTGCTAAAATACCTTAGTGAATACATGTATAGTAGTTTTTCAAATTTTAATGTTGAAAGTTTTGAAAAACATGAAACAATGAAACAAGTTTATATCGTTCATTGAAAAAAAAGTTAAAACGTCCGTTAAACGTTCATTTTTATTATTTTTCTTAGTTATATTTTTTCTTGTTAACTTTGAAAGTTTTAAAAATTGGTCAGCAAGGTTTGCACGGTCACCTCTTAGCGGGTCGAAGTCAAAAACGCTGCCCAATCTGTGGAAACCCTGTCACGGTGAGACACTAGTAGAGGAATGTAATAAGTCAAGAGTACCGAGAACGGTGACCATCTAATCTGGAAATAGTTCTTAAGCATAACAGTGACTTCAAAGATAATCTTATTAGGTACGTAAAATTTATAAATGCGTATGGATACATATAACCAACACTGGAAATATTTTTACAAGGAGAGGCTAGGAAAAGCAAACTTAGACTCCAGAAACAATTAAATTGGATAGGCACTAGTAAATTCGGGCATACAACCATAATTAATTAACAAAATCAAACACCCCTTCTTAGAAATGGGGATTGACTGTACGATCCCGGAAACATTCTTTACAACATCCTATAAAGTCTCAACGGACTATAAAGGAGAAGACGAACAAAAGAGAGCACCAGATATAATGATATGGTATACAGATGGCTCCAAAACAAAAAGGAACCGGATCGGGCATTTTCTGTACAAGCTAGCATGAGGAAGGAAGTACACTTAGGTCTTTCAAGTAGACATGCCATCAACGCTTGTGCCCTGAAAAATCTGAAAAGAGGTTACACTGGCCAAAAATTCCTCGTAAGATCTGATCGCCAAGCAGCCATTAAAGCATTAGCATGTAAAACAATCACATCAAAATTAGTCAGTGAATACATCCAAAATCTCCAAAACCTGGGAAAACACAACAACCTGATGTTATCTTGGGTTCCAGGGCATAGAGGCATTTTGGGTATCGAGAAAACTCTAAGGAGAAGGATTGAGTCTATTTCACTGAACTAAGGAACTAGGATGGTACAATAAGCCAGAAGGCTGCAGTGCCTGAGGAACAGAAACCCTGCTTCCTAGTATCCTTATTTTCATACCATACCAAAAATTGGTCAAGTTTACCTTGTCAAAACAATTTAATGAAATGCCATTGCTTCTCACTTGAATATTTTCTAGCGCACTTCCTGGTGAATGAATTGTTTTATTTATTAAAAAAGGATCAGGTTTAAAAAAAATTACAAGAAAAAACAACAAACTATTATATATATGCTTTTTAGTGTTTTGAAATATTAATTAGTAATATAAAAGACGAGAAAGCACTTATTTTCAATTTTGAATAGTAACGTTCTGGAACGGGAACTATTGTACTCAAAAGATCGAGGAAAGAAGTGTTTCCTTGCTTGTTTCAGCAGTAGTTTCTTGACTTAATTTGTATTCTACGTGATGTAAATTTCTATGATGTTGAGAGTAAAGCAATTTGCACGACAGTGTGCTTTTTTGCGTTCAGTATTGAATTCCAATATAAAAGAAGAGTAGGCGGAATTTGTGTGGTAGAACGCTCTTATCGATTACAACCTGAGGCCCAACTGATCTAAAAAGTTTGATGACCCCGAGAAAGGTAGAAATAACGCTAGGGTATGTCTTGCTATTACAGGGTCTCTCTATATATAGTATGACACCCCCTGTGCACGTCTACACGCGACGAGCAATTCCAGGATGTCGTTTTTTTTTTACAATATGTATAGAGCTTGACTTACTACTTCATTTGGGAATTGGGCGACACAGAGGGTTTCAATTTCTTTGCAGTCTTTCGGAAACAAAGGTCGGAAACGGGCTAGATCAGACAACGGTCCCCCTTTTTAGAATATTCATGAGAGAAGAGCATAAAATGTCAATAACTTGTCTCAAAGGAGGTTGAGACGTTTTAGGCCCGATTTCCATAATTCATAGCGGCCGTATGGATCAAGATCGTGCTGCTATTTTCCCTCTCTCTTTTTTTTACACGGTCTTAACATCTAACATCTTAATTCTAGTGTACATGAATGTTGTAGATTGAGCATTAATAAAGAAATATGTCATTATTTAACATAAACAGTTTTATATTTTGCTGTAAACGTAGAGTTTTAAAGTCTATTTCTTAACGTCATTTTAATCTAATAAAGGGATAAACCACCTATATTTATTTCAAGTATAGCTTTTTAATTCAAACGGAAGAATAAAAAAACGAACAGAAATGACGGCCCAAAAGTCATTAATCTACTTATGGACCTGTAATTAGAATAATGTGATAGTGATGGTGATGTGGATATTAGGAAGCGGGGTTTGTGCTTCCCAGGCACCACAGCCTTCTTGATTATTGTAGCTTTCTAGTTCCCTAGTTCAGTGCAATTGACTCAATCCTTCTTTTTAGAAGTATCAGGTATGTCGCTGACTAGACTGTCGCTGCTACAATTTCATTCTCCAGGTTTTTATATATGGTAGGTTAAATCTCCGCCATTGCTTCGCCTTCGAAGATGAGTGGCTATTTTCTCCACCTCATTGTATAATCTGCAGATGGGATCATCGTTATATATGTCCATTTTGTGTAGATGTTGACTCCTCCCCATTGCATAATCTGCAGATGGGATCATCTTTATATATGCCCATGTTGTGTACATGTTTCCTCCTCTCCATTGCATAATCTGCAGATGGGATTTTCATTATATATGCCCGTGTTGTGTACATCTTTCCTCCTCCCATTGCAAAATCTGCAAATGAGATGATCGTTATACATGCCCATGTTCTGTAGATGATTTCACAGATGCCAGTGACTGGTTAACATTCCTATTATTCTTCTGAGTCTATCTCTCCCCAATTGCAGCAATGAGTTTGCCAATCTCGATGAGGGTTGTTTTAGCATAAGTTTACTGTGTCTAGCGCCGCTAGAGGTTATCCACTGCTCGTTTTGTTTTAATTGAATCCATTCTGCGATGGAAGATTCTGTATTTGTTTTTTTAATCCTTATATGGGATATATATGGTCTTGCAGATCCTCCTCTGGCCAGTGTGTCTGTATGTTTTCTCGTTACCCAAAATTCCTTTGTGCCCTGGCACCCAAGATATCATCAGTCTGTTGTGTTTCCCCAGGTTTTGGAGATTTTGGACGTATTCATCGACCAATTTGGATGTGATTTTTTTTACATGCTAATGCTTTAATGGCTGCTTGGCAACCAGATCTTATGAGGATTTTTTCCCAGTGTAACTCTTTTATGATTTTCTATGGCACAAGCTTTTTTGGCATGTATTTCTGCTTTAAAGACGGAAATGTACTTCCCTAATGAGTTTGATTGCTTATATCCTGGGCTTGTACAAAAAACACCGGAACGTTTGTTTTGGAGCCATCTGTATACAATATCATTGTACCTTGAGTTCTTCCTCTCATTTATAGTCCGTTGATACTTTATAGGATGAAAATAATTTTTCCTGTAATTAATCATAGAATTTTGATTGTCGTTTTTATCATATACAAGACAAGGATAAGATCTTTTCATTGCCAAGCGGTAAATATCAAATAAATGCAATTAAAAAGTCACTTTTAAGAATTGATTGTCGGTTGTCAGAAGAATTGAATAGGCGAGCAAGTACGTAGCGAATGACAGTTCATCAAGAATGCTTCACGAGTACTACCTTGCGTACGCTACCCAGCCATATAAACATTTGTTAAATTGGATTTCGATTAAGAGGATAAACCTACATTTTTTGTTCCATTTGAAATGAAAATATTTTTGAAAATAAAGTTACATCAAAGTTCTAGGCAAAGATGTTTTGAGAGCAAGGTGTTGTTCGCGAGCATTAGGGAACTTGTAAATGAATTAGAAGTTCACCGCACTACTGTAAACCAGCTAGGGTTTGAGACGAATAACTGCGAGAAGCACGTACAGCAACTGGCATGTTTTATGGCCATGTCGAACTACCTGGAAAATTTCACAAGCCGTGTAGAAAAATTCTCTATTCTTTTACCTATCTGTTCGTAACAACGAGCCAAAAGATGATGAATTCGCTAAAACTATGTGTTCTTTATGATTAAGTATTAAATTTAAATTGAAAGGTAGAAGCTATCTGATATACATTCAGTACAGCTTCAAAATTAACGTAATTTTTCTACTTTACCCTGCTTAAAATCCTGCGAGTCGAACCTGGTTCTGTTTCCAATTTAAACTATATTCTCAAGATGCCGAAAAGAAATTGAATTACTGAGATTAAAATATTGGNTTATTTTGATTAAAGAACATTGCTTTAAAGTAACTAGTTTCTTTTTTTTTGTTTAATACCAAAATCCTGCATTATTTTCCGGACAACCCAATAACTTAATAAGTAAAAGACAATCGCATATTTAAAAAAAATTGTTATTTTAACAACTTATACACGTACGCTCTATAATATTTTGTTCGTTATTTCGTTTATATGCCTTCGGCTGGGAAATACCGTGGGTTCGAATTCCGTTCGTGACACTGCTTTTTCATCTCAACCAAGACCTTAGATTAAAAGTTTAATTAATTATTAAAAAACATATTTTATTCATCTTATAATTTGGATAAATATGTTACCATGAGGTTTATCTAGGATGGCACATTTCTTCCATTTCCGGGGTCTCTGCTGACTTAAGCCTCCCTTACTGCCTAAAAGCTCTATTGTGGAATTGGCCCTTCTTTTCCATATCCTGGAATGTGCTCACTACTTTAAAGGTCCGGGCGAAATGCTTTGCATTCACACAGGACATGTCTCTTCTTTCCGATGTCTCTTTCAGAACTGAGTCGGCAGGTTTGGGTCTCAGTTTATTTTTTTATTGTTGAGGTAGTAATTAAATGAGCAATTATTAATACAAAAGCCTATTATTTTCAATTCTTCCCTGATGAGAAAAAAGTGAAATTTTGTCTTCCTGTTGAGGTGTGGAAGATTTTATTGTTTTGACCTGGTGCATTCATCATTAGTTCAGTTCCGCATTTAGCAAGATATCTAGATCCAATCCTATTTTTGCTAGTTTGTCAGCCTATTCATTCTCATATATCCCATGGAGTCCTGACACATCAGAGGTACGTGATTTTATTAGTAGGCGTTCCGACATCATCATTGATTTTGGGAGAAGGGTTTTGCATTCAGTGCTGTTCTGCTGTCTGAGAACAGATAAACTTTTTAATACCTTTTTAAGTATTACTTATCCACAGTTCTATTGCATGGACATCAGTTTTGAAGTTGACGTGGGGTCTAGAATTTTGCTAGACCTGTGACTCCACTTTACATGCGTGCTATTAGTTAGGCATATTTAATAATTATGCCACTATTAATCCAGGCAGAAAATTCATTTTTGTTCTATCAAAACGTCTAATGTAGCTTTTTTCCTCAATCTCCTTCGTGAATCTCGAGACACGGGGCTATTCCGTCATTCCATCTAATATAAACAGAGTAATACATCATGATTGGATAAGCCCCATTACAGAAATATGCGAACGTAGTCGGAAGTAGTTACAAATTCAGATTTATGACCTTAGTCGCACGCAAGCATTATACTTTCCATCAGTAACTATTAAAGTCGGGAGTGTTTTATTTTTAAAAAGTCGATCCCAATCTTTCCGAGTAATTTTTATTAACCTACGACAGGGAAATTTATCTATTTTTAACGAAAATAATATAATCTAATAACATTAATAATGACCATACATATTAAAATTCATTAATTTCTATAATGAAAAATGAAAACAAAAATTGAAATGTAAGATTTTTTTAACAATTAACACCTTTTTCTTTTGTGCATACGGACTTAAATTGAAATAATTTTTTTTTAAATAGTAACAGAGTAGTATATATAGTATAACTTATGTAATAGTATTGGGGCGTCGGTGGCCGCAACGCTTTAGGCGTTGAACACTATAAGGTAAAGGTCCCGGGTTCGAATCCAACGTTCAAACCCTACATACTTACAAATGGGGGAAAAATATAATAGTATTTAGTATAGTATAGTAATAGTGTAATAAAATTCATATTACACTTTCTATAATAAAAAAGGTAATAATGAAATATAAGATTTTTAAAAAAGCCTTTTTCTCCTTCGACACAGATTTAAATTAAAATAAATAAATTATGTATGATGTTAAAACAATATTTGTCTTGCTTAAAAATAATCCAAGACGATCCGACTATAATCAATTATGATAACTGATTGATAGGGGCGTCGGTGGCCGCAAGGTTTTTTCTTTGACACGGCCCTCATCACTGTAAGATAAAGGTCCCGGGTTCGAATCCAGCGGCCCTGCATTGAACCCGACATACTTACAAATGGGCTTTTTTTCAAAAACACCGGCACCCTGAGGGTTTATATGACCTCTGCTGTTGCGAACCCTCTTCCAGAAAAAAAAAAAGATTGATTGTTAAGCCACTGACTACGTGTGTTCATCCATCTTTGGACACCCGCGAAAAAAGATTTAAAAAAAGTAATATGTAGTAATAACAAGTCTTTAATGAAACCATAATTCTCGCAGGGCACGTTTGTATAAATTGCATATATTTTATACACGGTCATAGTTAATCGTAAGTTCTTTAGTGAATAATAACAGTGGATAACTATTAGTTTTAAACGGCGTCTCCCAGCCCGTGAAGTTCTTAAGTTCATGTCCACGTTTCTTTTCATTGTGTGCTTTCGTGAAGAATTTTTTCTAAGACAGTATCATGTGTTGTACAAAGTTAGTTAAAATATACAAGAGAAAACCTATCAACGGTAGCTTTTATTTGGTCAAAATATGTTTACTGTAGTTAATCCATGTTAATAAGAATTTATATCAGTGAAGTTAAACCATATCCAGCATAATTTAATTCTGCTCTGTATGCAAATGCGTAGTATGCAATATGCTGGCCAAAAAGTTCTTTTTTATTTATATTTTGGCGACTTTAGATTAGGTCAATACCAGCCAAACGTCAATTTACAAGAAAATACTTGTTTTAGAGAGAGAAAATAAACTCCTTTTCCTCCAATGAAGAGAAAGTTTAATAAATTCTATCTAACAACGACAAATTCACGGCCCAAGGTACAAATGGAATTTTTTCCCTCCCCAGCCGAAGGTCGCGAGGTTGCCCTGAACAAGGGACGAACTTTGATTATTTGTTTTCTATTGTCAGCATTGACTACGGCCCGAAAAGGCCGAGGGGGAATCCTTGACTCGGGGCCCACCCTCGAACAAGCAAACTTTTTTTATTTATTCCGAGGAATCTCAATCATGGAACATTCAATTTGTACACAGGATTATCTCAGAGGGGACCCATTACAGTTGTAAGTCAATAAACTTATTCTTTTTAAATAAATTGTATATAATATATAATACAATTAATTAAGGTTTTTAGTTGAGATAAAAAAGTCAATGGCACGAGCGGGATTCGAACCCACGATCTTCGGCTAGATACGCCGCTGCTCTACCACTTGAGCTATCGTGACCTCGGCATAAAATGTCCAAAAGGAGGGAAAATTCAAAAGGTGGGGTTGAGAGATGGGAAGTTAGTGTCCGAGTATCTAGCCAAAGGTCGTGGGTTCGAATCCCGCTCATGACACTTATTTTTTTAACTCAACTAAAAACCTTAATTAATTGTAATATATTAATTGGTCAAGCGGACCACGAAATTAGTGAATGCAATGTATAATAATAGCATATCTTATGGGGAACCCCGTTGGCAGAGTGGTTAGAGGCGTCCGTGTACGGTCCTGGTTCGAATCCTTCCTGAAGTGCGAAAAAAAATTTTGTTCATACACCCTATATGCAACAACTTCCAACGTATATGCCTTATACTGAACTTCAATCCCTGGCAGTTACATTTTTGCTAGTTTTTTCTTGGGAATGTTACCTTACTTGAGAAAAACACTAATATCTTTCCATCAGGGCTACCACAGTTTTGGATTGAGCAATTAATTATCCTAGTCCTTTATACTGTATTCATCTGAAATAATTTTCAATTAAGAATCTTAATAAGCCCTCAATTTTGAAAACAATTTATAACGTCTCATGCTTGTAAATCCTTCAGTAAATCATTGTGGATAAAATTATAAAACTTGAAAACCAAACGAATATATTTATCATCATCTGAGCCGTGATGGTTGACCTCAGGTACGTTTTTCAACAATTGACAAATCTTCTACAAGCAGGAGGCGTTATGAATATTTGTATACCGTTTGAAAGCTTATTAAATAATGTAATTTTTATGAAGTTTGACAATCTCTAGGATGAACATAAGAGCGTACCTAATTATACAATATTTTTAAAAACAAAACTTTTTCAAGTTTGAGCTTTTATTAAGGTTCTTAGTTGCAAATTATTTCAGAGGAAAGTACACTGACAGGCAGAAAATTCCACCCATTTAATTTTTTTTCATTTTCTTGATAAAAGAAAATTCTGCCCTTAATTTGTCTCATTGTTTTTTATCAATAAATATTTGTTTATGCTTAGAAAATAATGGCAAAACTTCAGCGAGATCAAAGAAAAGAAAACTCATATGATGCGGTTTGTGCTGTTACAAATATAATGCTTTTGGAATAAACATAGCCCAACATAAAAATTACCCGAAATAGCGAATAATGGGAATGATGACATCCAAGGTACAGAAAGACAAAAAATTCCACCCAATTGATTTTTTTTTCATTCGAGAAAATTCTTCCCTTAATTTGTTACATTGTTTTTATCAATAAATATTTGTTTATGGTAAGTGTTAAATTGGGAATATCAATTAGAGGTAGACACACTTAATCCTTAATCCAAAACAAGAATAAAGGATTTTTAAATTTTCGCCATTTACGGAATTTAAAATGTGTGGCGATTAGTGACCGTTAATCGATATTTATTTAGAAATCGTGAGATGCGGTCTGGTGTGATGTAGGTTTCAGAAAAACATTTTCTTTATCGTGGCAACGTTTCGATCTTTTTTGAGATCATCTTCAGGGCCTGGGATTTACAAACATTGTTTACATATTACAATTACATTTTGGATGTGGAAAAGTGAATTTATACAATGCAAAATATATTTTATATATTCAATCAAAGTATTTCTACTCACTCAAAGTGTGAATGACACAATTACACAGAAGACAAACACTTTGAGTGAGTAGAAATACTTTGATTGAATATATAAAATATATTTTGCATTGTATAAATTCACTTTTCCACATCCAAAATGTAATTGTAATATGTAAACAATGTTTGTAAATCCCAGGCCCTGAAGATGATCTCAAAAAAGATCGAAACGTTGCCACGATAAAGAAAATGTTTTTCTGAAACCTACATCACACCAGACCGCATCTCACGATTTCTAAATAAATAGGAATTTAAAATGTTTATTCAGCCTCAATTCTGAAGAAATAAACTGTTTATTTTTCATCATTGTTTTCTTAATTTCAATTTTTAAACTTAAAAGTGCCACTTAGTGCTGAGGATGTTGCGGCACTTACTGATGATGGCGTTCCATCAGGTATGCGGTTATTGCCATCGAAGTTCCATACGAAACAGCGAGATACCGCTAGTTGTTTTCGAGAAACTGGGCCCTACCATAGAAGGCATGGTTCTGGACACCCTAAGGTAACAGAACCACAGGTACTAGGTTTAGATTTGAAATCTTTGAAGGAGAGGACATCACCAAATCACTCCCCGAGATAAAATGGTCCAAAATCTTGGGGTTTGTGAAAAAGTCCAAGAGGTTTATGCAGGACACGTGAGTCGACCAAGTCCCGGACCTTTTAGGCATGCCTACCCAGGCATTTAACCCTCGGGTCTTGGTCCCCCACCCTGCATAATAAAAATATGGGGGACCACAGGATGACCATTTTTTGACTTTGAGAATTATGCGAAACCGACACCTTACTGTTGTTCAAGCGATTCATCAACTCCAGGAAGTTCGAGGTGTCCAAATTTTAGAACGCACTGCTCTTTGGACGATTTGGACGACACGGTTGTTGTTCGTGGAGGGTATTTGACGGCCACTCGCTATGTGGATGAAACTTTGGAGCATCATGCCTATCCTAGAAGAACTCAGCGACAATCCTTTCTAATGCACGATAATGTCCGTCGACATATTAATCCCATAGTACAAGCGTACCTTCAACGGCATAACTTCAGTGTCTTAGCCCGACCAGTCCGTTCTCCAGACTTGAACCCCATCGATAATCTCAAAGACGAATAAGAGAACGTCCATCACTTCCTGATACACTCCACGATTTTGAAAGGACTCTTCATGAAGAATGGGCTAACCTCCAGCAAAGAGATGGGAAGTTAGTGTCCGAGTGGATCGAGGTCACGATAGCTCAAGTGGTAGAGCATACGGCGTATCTAGCCGAGGGTCGTGGATTCGAATCCCGCTCGTGCCATTCACTTTTTTATCTCAACTAAAAACCTTAATTAATTGTAATGATTTAATTGGTCAAGCGGACCACGAAATTAGTGAATTTAAAGTATAAAGAAAGTTTAATGCTGACCAGCTAACAAAACGTCACAACTCATCTGGGACTTAAGATAGATATAGGTACTGTACGTTGAAAGTTGTTGCGAATAGAGTGTACTATCATCAAAAAGATTTTCGCACTATTTCTGGTACCCTGTATATAGAAATTATAATAAAATGGTTTGGCCCCTCATCCATGCGTTATTGTCTACAATAGTAACCTATAGGCCCAATTTACAATACGGAAAAGAGGAAAGAAAAATAATATCGTCGGTTTAATTCGTGATATATAGTTGCGTTTAAATCTGTTTTCGCTTTTACACGGGCCACAACGTTGTTTTTAGTGCTTAAAAGTGTCTGATGTCCGGACTTGGCAACGGGTCAAAAAAAGGGGTGAAGTTCACTTCGAAGCCAGACAGACGTAAGGAGCCGAACGGTTATTCGCATAAAAGTTATCCCTGTTTTCGCTTATTTGTTTAAAAAAAACCATCAACGTTAAATTAAGTAGGCAATTAAATCCAGCTAAGTACAGCAAAGTTCAGAAATGTGAAAGACTTAAACTGTTCGAAATTTCATTCTTAAACTTTATAATAGATTGACTTTAAGCTTCGTAAAACTAAAGTGGAATCTTAATTGTTATTATTCAATTTTGTTCTTAATTTTAAATTGTAAATCATATACGTATCAACTGTGATACATTTTTAATGAGTTGTCCTGAAATTCATGCAAGTTTTCATGATTTCTTTCAATTACCCATGTTTATAATAAACTGTTTACGGCTGATGGATTGTTCTTTTGAAAGGATATCAACACTTTTTAATCCTCCTCCATACAAAAATGTTTTTTTTACCTAAGTAGCATTATGTTAGTTGAGAATAATTCAGTCCACATCAGTGTAAGATAAAGGTCCCGGGTTTGAATCCAGCGGACCTGCATTCGAACCCGACATACTTACCAATGTTTTTTTTTTTTTTTCAAAAACACTAGCACCCTGAGGATTTAGATGACCTATGCTATTGTGAACCCTCGTAAAAAACAATAATTCAGTCTTTACGAAGAAGCCAAAGCGTAATTTTCGCCTAATTTCGTTTTACCGTCCAAACATTATCCAAACCGCCAGAAACATTACTGAAGTCTGGGCCAGTGTGACTGTGTGTGTGAAAAATGGTTTAAAAAATTTCGAAAGGGAGAATTTAGTCTTGAAGACAAAGAAGGTCGTAAAGGATTTCTTCCCTAAATTATAAAGTCTGAGAGCTTTGGTCGACGAAAATTTCAGAACAAATGTTCGAGAACTTGCATGGAATCTTTCAATTAGCAAATCCACCAAAGATGAAAAAGCTCGAAAGGTCGGTTATGCATTAAACTATCGCCAAAAAATCATTGTTATGAAATTTGCTCAATACATGTTTGCCGAAGCAAAAACGAACCTTTTCTGGATAGAATTGTTCCTTGTGATGAAAAGTGGATTCTCTAAGACAACAGCAGAATTCTGGACAGTGGCTCCACATTTTCCAAAGACCCACTCACCAAAAAAAGGTGACGTGTCTCTTTGGTGGTCTTCATTTAGGCTAATTTGCTACAGCTTCTTGAGTCCTGGCAAAACAATTATATCCAAAATGAATGCTCTCAAATTGAATCGATATACCAGAAATTGGCATTGTTGAAGCCATCTTTGATCAATCGGAAAAGGCCGATTCTGTTACACGACAACGCTCAGCCCCCATGTGGCAACACGAAAACTATTGGATCTTGGTTATAAGGCTCTCCTTATTCTCCAGACCACTCTCCTACCGACTGCCATTTTTCAGACATCCGGATAACGTTTTACAACATATTAAATTCACTAGTTTCGTGGTTCGCTTGACCAATTAATATCTTACAATTAATTAAGGTTTTCAATTGAGACAAAAAGTCAATGGCAAGAGCCGGATGAAAACCTTAATTTAATTGTAAGATATTAATTGGTCAAGCGGACCACGAAACTAGTGAATTTAATAAGTTTAAAATGAAGTATACTTCTCTAAAGCCCTCCGTGGCCATTTCATTTGTCACCGAGAATCAAATTGATTACACGACATTTGAAAAATGGCAAAAAGGAGGGAAAATTCAAAAGGTGGGTTGAGATGGGAAGTTAGTGTCCGAGTGGATCAAGGTCACGATAGCTCAAGTGGTAGAGCAGCGGCGTATCAAGCCGAAGATAGTGGGTTCGAATCCCGCTCGTGCCATTGACTTTTTTATCTCAACTGAAAACCTTAATTAATTGTTTTACAACATAATTTTTTTTTTATATCAAAAGCCGTTGGAAAACGTTTACAGAATTGGTTATATGCAGGAGGCTGAGGTTATACAACAATAGATTGGAAGTAGAGTGCGACGGAGTGTGAAGGTTATATTTTGGGTATTTGTTGTTATACGTTTGATCCGTTATTTTTTTAAATCACTCTTCAATGGAATATAGTGAATAACGTGATCGGAATTGGAGGTTAGAGAGAAACAGGGATCGTGATCGGTAAGGATATAATCAGTATATATAGTAATCGAAGCAACCCTGATCCTTGTTTCCTTGTACAAAGGATAATAAGAAAATCAGACATCTAAAGTACCTTTCAGCCAGGTAATACGTAAGGATGAGGAAGTGAAGGGTAGGATGACTAAGTTTCCTGAGCCGGTCTGACTTGATCGACTTGAAGACCCTCAACCAGCATCTTTTTAAGGGAGGATGCAATGATGCCCAAGTCACAATGATGGAAGTTTAATCTAGCCTAAATTGATGGTTAGAGATTACATTAGAAGATTCGTGGATGGAGAGGATTTGGCAAGGATTTTACCAAGAATTATTGACAGTAAACCAATGGGACGGTTGTTAGGTTTAGGGACTACAGGTTAGCCATGGAAAATATTCATAGGGTTTGAAAAACTATGTGTTGTGAATTTACGGAAGATTGAAAGGGAATTAAGGCCAAATCTAGGAGCTTTCTGAAGGAATATATAGAGATTAGGGTGAAGCAATTTTTGCCCATCTGATATGAAGAAGAAACAAATCCTTTCTTTGTATCAAACCAAATCATCCAAAATGGCTTTAACAAACCTGATACAAAGAGAGTCAACATTTTTTTTAACTCACAATTTTCGTGATCCGCTTGACCAATTAATATATTACAATTAATTAAGGTTTTTAGTTGAGATAAAAAAGTCAATGGCACGAGCGGGATTCGAACCCACGATCTTCGGCTAGATACGCCGCTGTTCTACCACTTGAGCTATCGTGACCTCGATCCACTCGGACACTAACTTCCCATCTCAACCCCACCTTTTGAATTTTCCCTCCTTTTTGTAATTTTTCAAATGTCGTGTAATCGGATTGGATTCTCGACGACAAATGAAATAGCCACGGAGAGCTTTAGTGAAGTATAGTTCATTTTAAATCATTAAATTCACTAATTTCGAGGTCCGCTTGACCAATTAATATATTGCAATTAATTAAGAATTAATCAACTAAAATCCTTAATTAATTGTAATATATTAATTGGTCAAGCGGACCACGAAATTAGTGAATTGAATGATTGCCATTTCATTTGTCGTCGAGAATCCAACCCGATTACACGAAATTTGAAAAATGGCAAAAAGGAGGGAAAATTCAAAAGGTGGGGTTGAGATAGGAAGTTGATGTCCGAGTGGATCGAGGTCACGATAGCTCAAGTGGTAGAGCAGCGGCGAATCTAGCCGAAGATCGTGGGTTCAAATCCCGCTCGTGACATCACGTGACTTTTTTTATCTCAACTAAAAACCTTAATTAATTGTAATTTTTTTAAACCTTCACCCCAATTTACTTATCCAATATATTTCTCGTCCAAACATTCTTGGATATCTCACACGTCGTTAGAAGCTGTTATGGCCGATCTTTAGAGATTAAACGACTCAATGTGCGGTGAGACTTCACCTCACTCTTTTTATTATGTCTACCGCGGTGACAAAACCTATACAAATCACAATACATAAATACCTAAAATACACAATAATTCACCCTATTTTTATTTACTCCTAAACTCTATATTTATAAATTTTCCACGTACTTTTTATAAGAAATGGTACAAAACATTTTCTTTTCTGTGTAGAATATCGACCTCTTTCATAATGGATGAAAAGGACGTCTTGCTAAAAGCAATCCGTTAAATTGCCGACCTCTTTGACAGTTTCTTACATTTGGAAAGAAAACATCTGAGTAATTTAAACTGAACCTTAAACGTTTTATTATTATTTAATCAGGAAAAGCCCTGATGATTGTGATTTAGCGAGATTCTTTAATTATATCCAACGCAGAAAAAACATCTATCCTCAAATTAGTCACAAAGACACAAGAAGTCAGATTTAAGCAGTAATTTATCGTTAAGAGACAATGACCGTTGAAAAAATGTAAAAAAATAAGCAAATTGTATATAAAAATAATACTCCATTGATAGGTTGAAAAATTCCAAGTTCTCCGTGGTTGAAAACCTTTTTCAATTTAGTAAATTAGATGGCTTTTCGGGCTCCTGGCCCATCATCAGAAACTAAACATAGAGAAATATTTTTAGTCCTGATGATGGGCCAGGAGCCCGAAACGTCCATGTAATTTAATAAATTGAATAAAGGTTTTCAACCACGGAGAACTTGGAATTTTTCAACCTATCAATAGAGAAGATATGAACCGTGGAGTTGGTAATATATACAATAAGACAAAAATAATAGCAAGATCTTTCGCAGTCACTCATTATGGTAGAGCCAATGCTTTGTAGACCTATTAATTCAAAATGCTATGCTTTTTTTTGTCAGCTAGCCTAAAACTTTGATACTTTTGCCAAACGCAGTTTTTTAAAGGGATTCTATTTTCCGGAAGTCAACAACCTATTTGGGTAGGATCTCACGGTTTTAATAAAATCCCTGAAAATTCTTGATCAGTATTGTCTAAATATCGTGTAGCAGGTCACTTTTATTGTTTAATAGTCTGACATTTTTATAGTTTAGTATAATACTGTACTACAATTATCCGCAGTTTGAGCGTAAGAGAAAAACTAGAATGCTAGGCCTAATTTATCCATGAACGATACCCTGAGCAAATGTTCCACTGGATTTTGTACGTTCCCTAGCCAGCTATCGTTTTATTACTTGATAATAAAAGATTTCGATATAAAATAGAACATAAAACAAAGAAAGAAAAGCCAAACGTGATTGGCGTTGTTAACTTGAAGAATCTGTACTTTTATGTACTGCAGAAAACCTTAGATAGAAACTCTTGATATAATTTTTTTAACATATATACTATATAATATATATATTTGCAGAAATATATAAAACTTATATTTCCTTTTACACAAAAAACTTTATAATTTGCAAAAGTACAGTATCAGATCACAATCCGTCTGTCGGGAGTTAAGTAAGAATTAGTAATAAAAGTAAAGAAAACATCAGATGAAAAAATATTGCAATTATAGATACATCGTAATGAATAGTTGCATATATGTAATAACACAATGATAACATTTAAGTGTGTGGGGCGACGGTGGCCGCAACGGTTTAGGCGTTGACACGGCGCTCATCAATGTAAGGTGAAGGTCCCGGGTTCGAATCCAGCGGCCCCGCATTCGAAATGCATGCAATTTAAAAGAATATAAACGAAACATTTTTTCTCCAGAGAAAAATAATATATAACTTTTTTTTTTTTTTTATATTTCTTTGAAAACTTATCACCAATTGAATTGTAGAATCAATTGATACTGGTATTGCCAAGCAACGCGCGCGTAGCAAGAAAGTGGCTTAAAATTTTTTATTATTATTCATGATATGATTAAATGATACTCGAGAAATGCTAAGGACACCTAGACGCAAAAGATGACATTCCGATAAAATTTAACAATCAGCCAGAAAATTAAAAATATCTTCCTTTACACTTGAGTAGCAAAAAGAGCATAATGAAGCAAACCTTCGAACGAGTAACACTCAGGGGTAACTCTGGAAACTTAAGAAAGTCCTTCCTTTTCCTCTTTAAGTTCCCTTTGATCATCTCTTGCCCTTACATCTTATCATCGAAGATTTTAAATACTCCTTTAGCTTAAATTCCATACTAGAATATTTATATATGTATATATTTTGGTAAAAAGGCATCTTTGTGTATCCCTATTGTATCCCGATATAATTTATGTGTAAATAAATATATTTATAACTAATTATTCGATAGTACTTTAAATCCAAGATTGTGTTATTTATCAATTTCCATTTCTCCCATCAACCAAAAGTATTCACCCATGAAATTTCTTGTACCATTTTCAGCCACCAAAAAGCTCTTATTTTGACCAAATGAAACAATCCTTTGTCACTCCTTAAAAAAGCTGTAATATTCTTTACCTACGTTTACAATTCTGCCCCTATTAAAAGTTTCCTGTATCCGGTAGATTCCAACATGATAAACTCAATCAACTTTCATTATCCTACCGTGTAATTAGTCTTTTGCCTGAAATAAGAAAAATCCTAGAAAAACTACTGCTAAAGCACATCCCCCAACCTTAAGCTTATTCCTGACTACTAGTGCTATTATTTCTTGACTACTACTTCTAACTACTAGTTTGCGTTCATGTTCTCATCCCATTATTCTCTAGAGGAAAAAGCTGCTCTGGTCTATTGTTAGTTAGGAAGAAGTTATGACACTCGAAGCTTAAGAGAATACTCCAATTTTACCTACAGTTCTTAAAATCCCATTAACTGACTTATTCGGCCAAGTCGTCAGTGGTTCCTCTTTATCAGCCGGCTCGACCAGATGCAATGGTATGCCAAGGAATAATCTTGGGTCCCATCCTCAGCAAGCAGACGTTCCTAGCATTTCTGAAACTCACCAAGTAGGCGGATGATGCCGCTATCTTTTGCTCTCATAAAGTTCTCATCGTCTCAACCAAAAACCTGACGTCATATCCCTTGAGCAGAGGTTCAATAAACACTAAAAAATGTGAATATGGTTTTTGCAGAAGGATAACCACTGCTCCCTTTTTCCACCGACTAATGTAGTCCAATTTCTACAAATGACTCCATACCCATACACGCGTCTTAAAAGAATACGTGTTCAAAATAAGATTCCAACTTTTTAAAAGACTGCTGGACAAACGATCAATACTTGCTCTACAAAATAATCACCCCGTGACCCATTCGGCTGGAACTTCGAGTTTCATGCAAACTTCCATCTTTATCCGATCTTCCGATTCACAATGGCCTTATCTAACATGCAAAGAAAAAAGATGCAAGAAGTGCCTTCTAAGTCCAACTCGTCCAGATGATCGATCCTCCGTTGTATAACTGAGCGTACGTCAAAGAAAAAATTAAAGAAATTGCAAATTTATAAGACATTTTCAGTATCAAGTGGTATACACAAAAGGCAGAAAAAAGAGCCGCTGTTAGTCTTTCTGACTTGACTAATGATGATGTCGCTCCTCATCCTTTTAGAAAATAAGAGTGTAGAGTGAATTGTTTAAATTAAGAGCAATACTCGTCTTTAACGATTTTCATCGCTCAGTGTTAAAAATAAGGGATGTAATTTTACACATGAAACAAGTTTCTCGTCATGTTGGCCACCGGACGCAAAGGTTATCCCTCATCCCCGTGATTAATGCTCTTGACATTTAACTTGTTTTCGTCATGGGGTGTCAAGTGGTATTTCGTCTCATGGGCCCCTGACGAATTCCGTACGAGCAGATAAAACAGACATTTCGGCCGGATCGATTCGGAAAGGGAGACAAACGAAATTCTGTATAACTAACTTGTCTCCCGGGAGACGAAGAAAACGCCCCGCCATGGATGTCTAGCGCCTATAAAGCCCTAGGATCGATAGGGAGAATGTCGTCGTATAAACAAGCCATATCTATGGTAAAGGTGAAGGCCTGGAATCGAAATCGAGAGACGGAAACTGCCGAAATGCCAAAAAACAAAAAAAAACTGCCCAAGCAACACCATGCAATATACATCAACTCCATCTCCCCACTAGACAAAAAAGAACTTAATTCAAAATGTATACTCTCATATTGAAGTACCTTGAACTTTACTAATTTACCATTGCAAAGTCTGACAAACGTATAAAGAATAACAACAATATTAGTTTCTTACGTTCTGCCTCATATCCCATTTATGTTCTAAACTCCTTGGCAATTCTATTCTTCTCAGTTGTTTATACTCAAATTATTTAAATTTTTAAATCATATTTATGTACAACGCTAAAATAATCAAGATATAAATACTAAATTATCTCTCTCGAGTACAGGGCCGCTGGATTCGAACCCGGGACTTTTAGCTTACAGTGATGAGTTCGGTGTCAACGCCTAAATCGTTGCGGCCACCGACGCCCGAAATTATCTTTAAAATTCCAAGACAATTTCTAAAAAAAGTATTAGATTTCATTTTATCTTATACAAAATTGACGATCAATTCATAGACTTAATAAAAAGCGATCGATCATTTATAAACAATTTCTTAAAGTTTGGGCCTGAAGAGAGTTAACATCTATTATACATGAGAAGTTAAAGTAAGTCGAAAGCTAATCTCTCGGACGGATATTTCCGCCCTCAAGGGTCACTACCTAAAACTGAAAAGTTTCGATTTATAAAAAAGTCATTTGTAACCAAAAGTTTAAGTTTAAAACGCCAGGAGTTCTAGAAAGTTGTCAAGCAGTTAAGAAAGATTATCTATGATGGTTTTCCTCGGAGAAAAAGGGAGAAAAACTACCAGTAATACAATAATAACTTTAAAAGTTTTCCAGGGAATCTGAACAAATTATGTCAAATAATATTATATTATTACCATTTAAAGGGATGTTTATGGGTCGACGAAGTCAAATTAATTACTTCGACTGTCCGACTCACACAAAACCACCACGAATACAAAACACTTCGGGCAAGTTTAAAGTTAATCCATTAAGCTCAGGAACAGACGACAAATCGGCATACACGAAGGCTAGAAATGCACCAAACTTATGAAAACAAAAACACCTCACAAACATCAAACACAGTAAAAGAAACACCAGATAAAAAAATCAGACTAAAATACGTCTATCAGGACAAAACAGCGAGGACAGGCGGACCAAATGGTCGTAAACGACCAAACTGGAGATTAAAATGAAATAAAGCTCTAAATTCAATGTTCTTATGTGATCTGAACTTAGTTTTAAACATCGTAGAAATTTATAATCCTATTTTTTACAGGCCTAGTATTAATTCATAAAAATATCGATTTAAATAGGAAATCCCTTACTGAATTGAACTTGACTTCTTCGTTTTATCAAGTTTTAGATATATTAGAGTTTCAGTTTATGAGTTTAATGTTAATAAACATATTATCAAATTAAACGTCAATTTTCAAATTTGAAGTGTTGTAATTATTGCAGGCAAGTTGGCCAGTGGGGTGGTTTACGCTGGGAAGGGGCGCGACCAGGAATGGAGGTCAGGATTAGGTTGTTGACCCCGTGATGTTAACCTAGTCCTCAGCTGTAACCATACAAGGAGGTTGCATTTTCCCATGAACCTGAATATTTCTTTTTTTTTAACTCTTTGATTTATGAAATTAAAAGATCATCTCATAAAAAAAGGAAATTTATAGTCTAATGATTGAATCGTAAAGAAAAATGACAAGTATAATTTCTATGGGAGCTTAATAATTAAGCATCTGGAGCTTAGTGATTCACATTATTAAGCAAAAATTCTATGTTGTTTTACTATCTCTTCTATTCTTGACAAATATTAAACTTAGGATACTGCCATGCAGTCGAATTGAATAATTCTGAAATTACATTCTTTGTTGCTTGATCAAAATTCAATTATAGATAATTACAAATAATAAGTTTAGCTCAAGACATTAAAATTTAGAAATATACATGATTTATACTTTTTGTTGCTGGCTTAATATAAAGAACTTGTTAATGGTGTACGATAATCTGAATAAGTTTGAAATTAACTTTTCAATCAATTTTGAAAGACCCCATACCATAATTAAAATGTATAAGTACGTATAGCTTCATTATTTTTAGCATAATTAATGAAAAACTATTAAAAAATTGCAAATCTCTTACCGGAATTTAATTAATTCTGGATTTTTAATGAACTTATTGGAATGTTCCGAACTTATAATCCGCAAAGTTTGAATTCAAGCCAAGTCGTTGAATAACATTTTGTAAAATGAAAAAAAAATTATATTTCCTTGGTAAGACTTTCATCCTTGAGTTGGAGCATGCGGGAGAAATGAAGCCCTCATTAAATGAACCGTTAGACGAGAAAGATGAGCATAAAACTGAGTGTGATAATTGAACATAGAAGAGCGTTAATTAATTGAGCGGAAGATGTGTGTCTTTCGGGGCCCATTAAGCAATAAAAAATTGTATTCACAGATCCGTCTTAAGGAAAATTGGTAAAACGGTTTTTTTCATTTGTATTAATTAATTTTTTTGGCCGAGGTTTAATTGAATATGATGAAAGGGTTGGCATAGTCGGACAGCTGGATCAACCGTGTTTCGCCGATTGTGAACGGCAGTTTTGGGATCGATCAGCTGGTCTGGTCGAGCTGAGGTACGCAAGACTGCCAGTAGGCACCATCGATCGATGGCCCTGAGTGACGCAGGGTCACGTGAACATCCGCAGGGTGGGCGTGGCAGCGTCTGCGAACCTGTACCTACAAAATGGGTTACCAATTAGCAGCTGTTAATAGCGACCTGTGCCGAAAAGGGGGGCTACTAGATAAAAAGTGAACGATAGCAAAAAACGGAATGATGACACCCTAAGGGTTGAAGAGCTGCCGTCCTCAAAAAGGAAATTACACCAACTCAAATCCGTTTTACTTTACTTTATTGCTTTACATTTTTAATTTAAATAGGGTCATTGGATTTCCTGTCTCTCAGCTGTTGGCAATTCGCCTCTATCGAGCTAACCTGCTATTTTCAACTTCATTTTTCGTAATGAGTTTCAGCTAATTACTTCTATCAACCCAACACCTTTAGTCAAAAATGGTCATCAATAAAGAACATTTCACTACCAACAAAACAAACATAACTGAACTATTCCTCCAACATAACCAACAGCTTGTCTATTATGACCTGACAGTTTCTGATGTGCTATCCTTTTCTTTGTCACCCTTGTCGTATGTTAATCAATAAATGACCTAAATAAGGATCAATGAATGATTTAACAATACATAAAGTTATGATGGTTATGGATTTATTCAGTTGTTTTTAGAGTAAGCAGACTCTTCATATATTATTCTCATTTTACACCTTATTTTAAACCAATTGGCTTTAATACTTCTACCATATTTTTATTTTTTAATTCTACTTTCAATCCTCGGTGTTATTTTCATTAAGAGAAAATTATTAAGTCATCGTTCAATTAAGACACCAGTGATCCAGTGGTATTATTTGTGTCATTTTAGTTCACTTTGGGTTAAGAGTGATGTTATTGAAACTTTATAAATAAGATTCTTAAATTAACTTTAAATACAACTTTCAAGTAAAGTTTATTCAGAAATCGTGAGATGCGGTCTGGTGTGATGTAGGTTTCAGAAAAACAATTTCTTTATCGTGCCAACGTTTCGATCTTTATTGAGATCATCTTCAGGGCCTGGGATTTACAAACATTGTTTACATATAACAATTTCATTTTGGATGTGGAAAAGTGAATTTATACAATGCAAAATATATTTTTTATATATTCAATCAAAGTATTTCTAGTTTTCTGAAACCTACATCACACCAGACCGCATCTCACGATTTCTAAATAAATATCGATTAACGGTCACTAATCACCACACATTTCAAGTAAAGCTCAGATAAACTTCTCTGAAAAATAGCAACTGTTTTCCTACTAAAAAGTTAATTTTTTAATTCATTTATGTTTTGCGGTTTAATTGACCAAATTGTTTCTTTCAATTACTTATTCTTTTTATGTAAGGTTGTGGATGAGATGAAAAAATTAGTGTCACGAGCGGGTTTCGAATCCACGACTTTCGGCTTAATTTTTTAAATATTTTTTTTTATATTAAACTACAATTTTTGTTAGCGCAAACTTAAACTGGCCTTATGCGATTAAGGGCTTTATAAAGGCTTCAAATGATTATTTTGAAAGTTGCGAATCATTGTTTTCATCATTGATGAACTTTCTACTCACCTTCTCCTACTTTGGAAACAGATTGTCTTTGGTATATATTTTGCGTCCAAAACTACTTCCCCAAGTATATGCTGTATTTTTTCACCTTTTGTTACACTTTTCTCCATATTCCTTTGTCATACTGAAATGATTAATTTTTAATTTTGTAGAGCAATAATAGACAAACAATAATAGCGTTTAATTGTATTGAAAAAAAATTCAGGAGCTAATCAATAAATGTTTTTTGTATACAAAAGAAGGGGTAAAATTTTGCCGCATCTCTAAATTATCGGCAAAAATTAACGATTTACTATTTTAAAAACCCAACGCTCTAAATTTGTGAGATAATAAAATACATAAAATAAAAAATATCGGTTCTGGTAGTCAAAATGGTTTTGAGAAAATTTTATCGAAATATAGCAATTTTTGGCCTCGAAAAACATCTCAAATACGGTAAAATTTTAAAGTTCTATGCTTAATCCGATAGTAAAGACTCTTCTGAAAAAGAAACATTTATCAAAATTAAAATTCAATTTGCACAAAGTTAATCAATTTTTCTTGGTTTTCTTTTTCCTAAAAGGAGTTTTTAAATTAGTGTTTATTCCAGCAAGAACGTGGTTTTGGATTTTTTTAAATATAAAAGGTTCCTTTATTTCAGAAACATTTTTTTTATTCTCTCTATGTTTCGGGCTGTTTCTCGCCCATCATCCGATCCCTAATAGGGATCCTTGTTAGGGTTTTTTAGGGTACTCGATACTTACAGAAAAAAAGAAAATTTTTTGAAATAAACTAATCTTCATTAAAAAAATCAAAAACTACATGCTTCTTGGAGTATACCATAATTTAAAAACTCCTTTTAGGAAAAAGAAAAAGTATGTATATTATCAAATGAGTGGAATCTACAAAATTTAAAATAAAATAAAACAGGAAAACTAACTGTTCGCCAAAAAACAGTCGCTAACCCTTTTGATACATGCTATTCCTTATATTAGAGAGGGCTACACCAATTTCATAAATTGTTAAGAATTTATTCTCTCATAAATTGATTTTACTTTTCAGAAGTTTGATTTGTTCAGGTTAAACGTTGATATTTTAAGACCATATAATTCTCTGTTGTACCGTGGTAAGAATTTAAAGATTTTAAATTTTAGAGGAAAAATTTAGAAATAAAAAACAAATAGCATTGATCTTAGGACCTATCCTTAGCGTAGTTAATTCGCCCAAAGTTTGGACAGGGCGACATATAATGAACCTGAAATCATAAAAATTACCTAATAACTGGCAGAATTTTAAATTATCAACCTTCTTTTGCAGAAAACATTGTACCTAAAAGTCGAGAAGGCAGGATTTAAATTTAAGTTTTTAATTAATTTATTTAAATTGTGACATTTAAGTTAAAAAGTAAGAATAGCGTTGGTCTCAAGTTCTATCCTTGACGTTGTCCAACCAGAGGGTAGACAGAGCTACTCGCAATAAACTTTCTTGAACTTAAAATCAAAATATTACCTTATAATAAGCAGAATCAACCTTTCAATTATCAACCTTCTTTTGTAATTTAAAGAATATTTTTGTCAAACTAAAATATCCTGATGTTATATTTTATTGTTTGTTTATAAAAAATGAGATTAATTAAAGTATGGACATTTTCCAAGCCAAAGTTCAACGGTTTAGTTAGCATTGGCCAAATTTAATTTCTTTTGAAATAAAATTCTTTAATACTCTCGAAAATTTGATAATTGCGTACAAAAGCGTTTGAAAAGTAAGAATAAAATCATTCTCTTCTAATTTAATTTTTATTTCTCAAGTTTTCAAAACCCAGGTTATTTAAGTTATAAGTTAATTTTTTAATGATATAATTCTGTGTTGAATGTTAGAACATTGTATCATGTTAGAAGGCTGGATTTTAGTGTGAAATTTAAGTAAAAAATAAGAAATAGCGTTGGTGTCAGGATCTATCCTTGTCGTAGTCGAACAAGAGGGTAGACAGAGCGACTCGCGTTATTCTTTCTTATACTTACTTATACTCAGAATATTACTAGATTATTAGCAGAATTTTAAAGTATCAACCTTCTTTTTTAATTTTAAACAGTTTTTTGGTCAAACTCAAACCGTCCTGATGTTATATTTTATTGTTTGTCTATAAAAAAAATTGAGATTAATTAAAGTATGGACATTTTCCAAGTCAAAGTTGACAGGTTTAGTTAGCATTCGCCAAATTTAACTTCTTTTGAAGTAAAATTCTTTAAAATTCTCGAAAAACGGATAATTGCGTACGAAAGCGTTGGAAAAATAAGAATGAAATCATTCTCAACTAATTTAATTTTTATTTCTCCAGTTTCCAAAACCCAGGTTTTTTAAGTTAAAAGATAATTTTTTAATGATATAATTCTGTGCTGAATATTACAACATTGTATCATGTTAGCAGGCTGGATTTTAGTGTGAAATTTGAGTAAAAAATAAGAAATAGCGTTGGTGTCAGGATCTATCCTTGACGTAGTCCAACCAGAGGGTAGACAGAGCGACTCGAGATAATCTTTCTTGAACTTAAAATCAAAATATTACCTGATAATAAGCAGAAGTTTAAGTTATCAACCTTCTTATTTAATTTTAAACAATTTGTCAAACTAAGACCGTCCTGATGCTATATATTTTATTGTGTGTCTATAAAAAAATGAGGAAGAATAAACGTATGAACATTTTCTAAATATAGTTGAAAAGTTGTTATTATAAGCCAATCTTTTTCTGTTCATCTTTTTAAGTAAAATTCTTTAAAGCTCTCAACAATCGATTATTTCGTATAAAAGCCTGCTAAAAAGAAACCTCCTTAACAGCTAACGGAAAAGTGCTAATGTGCGGGTTGTGTTGTGCTTTTTACGGCAGGAGGCTTTTTATGAATTCACCGACCTGAGCTTTCGCCTCTGCGATCAGGACAAAGGATACGAAGAGGCAATTTTCTTTTGTCTGCTGGATTCAATTAATCCACTCCAAAGCTTTTTCCCCATTTAAATTGTATTCTAATGAATAGCGGTTAATGCCCATGTGAATATCTACGTCCTCCATATGCACAGCTTAAAAAAAGCTTTTAACAGTCCGTTGTGAGTTTTATCGATCTGTAGAATACTTAGTCATATTATACCTAGAATAGATCAATACGCAATGGTGACACCTACAAAACACTTTCGTCTATGAAATATTTTTTTAATATTTGAGATACAGTCATCATAGAGGAAACCTGGCTTTTCTAGACATCTAGAAGCATAGATATCTTCCGGGGAATTAATTTATCACCGGAATTGGGGGAAATTGAACCGATGTAATAACCTACAAAGGGAAATATTTAAGGTTGGTAAAAATGGATGGAGCACGGAAAATTTTAATGGCAATTTCTAGCTCTTTGGAGTAGTAGCATATTTATTTAGCACGGTAGCAATGGTAAAAAGGTTCCAAGGTCCAACTCGGGGTCGACAACTTTCAATTGAATTTTTTTTAACGATTACTATTCTCTTTGCGCTTTCCTCAGTGGCAAGGGGTTGGCAAAATTAAATTCTGTTGAGCAGTTCGACGAGTAATTTTTTTCTCAAAATAAGGTTGAACGTTTATCCAGTTTGGGTGTCCTGTACAAGGATAGTAATTTTTTTTTTATCCAATTGTTTTCATATAAAATTGAAAATACATTCCAACCCTATTTGTAAAAATGCAAAGGATTAAGACTCTTAAATAAGTAGGAAGCACCTCCTGAAAAGTGATCCGGGATACTGTATGCTTTCAAAATACCAACCCTGAAAAAAAGGGGGATAAAATGACACTCGGAGTACCTTGGTATATCAGAAAAGGGGTGAGGAGAGCTAACATAATAGCCAAGGATATTTCAATTTAAAAAACCCATCGACCCTCAACCTTTCCGCCTCATTGTACAAAGAAAAAAAGAAATCGTGAATGCAATAACTGGAGAAGAGCCCGAGGGGACAGAAAGTCAAGGTGGAAAGAAGTTATTGAATCGGGAGAGGAACGGGATTAGAATATTACTAGTACAGGAAACTCAGAACGTGTGTGAAGCAAATATCAAAAGGATCAGTGCTTTTTTAGCAACGAAGGAATTTTTATTCGATGTAGGTTACACGCCAGTGTTTGAATTTTTACGTTTGTTATTTAAAAAACGTATGGCAAAGTTTTAATCCTTTTTAAAAAGATAGTTCCTACTCACAGTAAGTTGTTTTGCAACGATCCGGATTTCGAGCCTTTTAGCTCATCATCAGGTTGAAAGACTTCTACAACCACATCTCTCGATATAAATTGCCAAAATGAACCCGCTGATACCCCCGCCAACGCGACGTTCCAATTAGCAGCTGATTTTTTTAATGGCGCTCAATTTGAACGTGCGAAACGCGGAAATTACAACACAAATAAATATTATACTAGTAAATACTTAATATTATTAAATCACTATAAAAATAATAACAATTAAAATAATTAGTTTAATTATTTGGATGCTTGATATTATTTATGTACATATTTAAAATGGTATCAGCGAGTTCACTTTGGCAATTCATGTCGAGAGACGTGGTTGTAGAAGTCCTTCAACCTGATGATGAGCTAAAAGGCTCGAAATCCGGATCGTTGCAAAACAACTTACTGTGAGTAGGAACTATCTTTTAAAAAGGATTGAACACCACACTCACTACATCATTTATCATTTCTACGGCAAAGTTTTTGTGTAACCAAATTTACAACTATTAGCAAAGCTCGCTTGTGTCCTACGCTTCCCAGGCTTGGAGTTTCAAGCGCTATGAAACAATTGAATCCCTACAACGCTATTTTATCCGTAAAATTTATCACCTCCCTTTTTTCACCCTTAACTACATGATATACTTTGAGACCTCAGTTGAACTGTTGTGACAATTTACGTTAAATTTACACACTTCCGAATCTAGGGTCCTAAACCTTCCTAACCTCCAATCAGTGGCTAAGGACACACCGGAGGTGACAAGCTAGGTTCTTAGTAACAAAGTGAGTCGCCTGGTTACTTGATGGCAGGTTTCAAGTGGCCATACCAGGACGACGTTAGTAGTGCTTTGTGTTTTGTGTAAGGAAGTGCCTGAAATGTTTCTCTCTAAATTAACTAGAAAACTACATCATTCCGAAAATGCTGAATTGAAATATGATTTATTAGGGTATAAATCAAGGAGTTAAGAGCACGGCATCAATCGGCGAAGAATGTCGGAAGGTGAATTCAAAGTGCTGTATGGAAATTACATAATTACGATTTTTGTGGAGATCTTCATTTGCATTACATAGAGCTGGTATTTTTTTAAAACTGCGGAAATAATAATCTCGTCCGTGATGAAACTATCAGAAATCACTACCCACAAGGTAAAAGATCAGACCTAGGTGATTGCCTGGTGAATCGCTATGTAACGAAGAGCTAGTTATCGTATGTTCTACACTGTTCGTTTTCTTGGGTGAATCACCAAGCGACTCGCCTTGTCACTAGTCACCTAGCTTGTCATCTCCGATGTGGTCTTAGACAAGGTCCAAAATATCATGGCTCTCTTCCTGGAATACCTTGGCTCTACAATTTCAGCTCAACGACAATTTTTCCCTAGACAATTATAAAGATGGCCATTTTTACACTCAAAATTGACCATATCCGCACCTCTCAAACAGTGAAATGTCTCAAAATTCCACAGGTTTTTGATATATAAGGATCTTAATTTCCAACCTTTCTCAAACATAGCGCAAAGTTCTAAAATTCCATTCATTCCACTAGCTCAATGGTTATTCAGAGTTAGGTGCGAGTTAATTTACTTTATTGTGATCCCAGAATAGTCATCTGTGATGTCCGATATGTGCTCTATGTGCAACAGGCAGCCTCGAAAAGATTGTTTTTCACTTTTTAGCAGAATGCCCAGTTTTAACGGAAATCCGAGTACATGTAGGCTTGCCCAGTTGACAGGAGAGCTCCTAATCTCTTTACTAAAAAACCCCGAGTTCTTAAATTTAGTAAAGTTTGCGATGGAGCCTGGAACTACAGGAAAGAACCAGTTTTTTATTTCAATTATTTAATGTTTATTGCATATATATAAGATATATCCTGGTTAGTTATATGTTAGTTATTTCTCTTTTGTTCATCCCTTGAGAACAAATTTTTACCCCTGTTTTATTGGTTTATTAAAAATTTATAGTCCGACTCCACCAGATGGTTGATAACCATTGCCATTATGTGCATTTTAGTTATGTGCAATTTTTTCTCTTTTGTTTATCTAATAACGCAACTTTTTTATTCATTCATTCAAAGCCCAATCTACTAATCATCATCAGGTTGGATTTAACCGATATAACTATCTATAACCTATAGTAACTGCATTATGCTAATAGTACCCAGAACCCCTTTGACTTTTGATCATTCCCAACATTTTAGTATGTTTATTGCTGTTTTGGTCTATCAGATGCATTTGACGTATCTGACGTGTTGGACACGACACCAACAATAATAGGCAAACGAAAATGACCAAATTACTGATAGTACGTAGACCCCAAGAGCCGGAAACAAACCGAGAAGCTATTATCAAGGCAATCAAGAAAAATAAAAATCCTGAGTTTGGCCATTTCTGCTACCACAAGAGGCATATTTTCGATCTACACTCCACCACTTACGCTCTCATTCATGTCATTTATAAATAAAAAGAACAATACGGGGTTAAGTAGGCAACCCTGCCTCACTCCGTCTCAAATTTGTGCTTGAAACCATCCTTTGCTTTGGACTACAATGTTCTTCCCTTCATCCCAGTGCTTAAATTTCTGAAAATTGTATTACTTTATTAATAACATCTATCGTTGATAATTTATTGAAAAATGGCATATTTAAGCACTTTGAAAAGGTAAAAGTTTCAAAAATTAACAAATAAAAAGTAATTACCCTTGATTTTTGGTCTTGCGTAATAATTTTTATACCTTTACCACGAACTAATAGGCGTTTATTCAAATACAAACTCAATCAAAAATATTCTTTTGTTGTTGGAAAAACGAGGTTAAAATTTTTTTTGGGTCACGGAGTATTGTGTCGCATTGCAATCTGGTACGAGATCAAAACCGAGACAGCTTCGGGGAAGGACACTGCGGCTTTTCGTGCTGAATCGTTTTTCAGCTCTTGCCTCAGGTTTAAGCTGTACGACTTCATTGTTAAGTCGACAACATTTTGTTTATTTGGTGTACGATTGCTTCGTGATGCCGCCGCGGCCGGGGGTGGACGATAAATCCGCCTCAAGGGCAAATAGGGCTGCGGATAATCCCAACAAGCGGTTCAATTCGATTTTCCTTTTCGTCGACGTCGGGGATTTTTATAAAACATTTAACAACGGTATCGTACACATCACAATACTTTTTTTTGTGATTCTTAATTGAAATTTCATAGGCTGGGCCGAGATTTGAACCTAAACCACTAACACGATAAATACAAGATACCCTAACCCCTCATCTTTTTTATATCTCGCGTTTAAATCCGACTAATTTACTTTTCTCTTCTCCAGTGAATTTTAGGGTCAGAACAATTAAGACGGTAAGCAACTCTTTTGTGTTTTATACTATTTCTAGCCTCTCTGTATCTTACAAACTCTAGATTTTGTGCTCACCACCCCAGAGTACTCGATATTCCTCGGTGTGATTGGGGTTAAGCCCCTTCATTCGGGTTAATAAATTACATTCACACAAACTCCAGACTTTGTTCTCACTACCTCAGAATATTCGATTTTCCTCGAAGTAATTGGACATATGCCCCCCCATTCGCTCTAATAAATTATATTTACACACCATATTTGGTTCACAATACAACAGAATACTCGATATTCCTCAAAGTAATTGGAGATATGCCCCTTTCCACTCTCGCTAATAAATTATATTTTCACATCAGACTTACTTCTCTCGGTGTAATTGAGGTTAAGCCCCTCCATTCGCTTTAATGAATTATATTCACACACCCTATTTGGTTCACAATACAACAGAATACTCGATATTTCTCGAAGTAATTGGAGATATGCTCCTCTCCACTCACGATAATAAATTATATTTTCACATCAAACTTACTTCTCTCGGTGTAATTGGAGGTTAAGCCCCTCCATTCGCGCTAATAAATTACATTCACACAAACTCCAGACTTTGTTCTCATTATCCCAGAATACTCGAAGTAATTAAACTAATTGTGAATAATCCCCTCCATTCACGCTAATAAATTATAATACATTCACACACACCAAACATCGTTCACACTACCCCGTAGTATCGATATTCGTCGAAATAACTGAGGATAACCTCCTCCGAATCTCGCTAATAATTTTTCCATTATTAATTTCCATTCACCCTAATAAATTATAATACATTCATACACACCAGACATTGTACTACCCCCCGAAATAACTGAGGAAAACCCCCTTCCATTCTCGCTAATAAATTACATTCACACATTCCCCAGAGAGTCGATATTCCTCGGTGTAACAAAATATGATTTAAACTTATTTATATAATTTGTAGTTGTTATATTTGATTATTTATTATAATATCACTTGATGAAAATAATACACAATTATTTTCTTTGAGGTGCACTGCGGTTAATAAAATACTCAATATTGCTCGACGTAATGAAACTAATTGGGAATAATCCCTTCCATTCACGCTAATAAATTATAACCCATTCATACACACCAGACATTGTACTACCCCCCGAAATAATTGAGGATAACGCCCTCCCATTCTCGCTAATAAATTACATTCCACATTCCACAGGGTAGTCGATATTCCTCGGGGTAATAATAATATTATTTAATCTTGTTTACATGAATAATATTTAGTTGTTATATTTGATTATTTATTATTGACGTGGACGAAAATAATATGCAATTGTTTTCGTTGAAGTGACTGCAGTTAGACGATTTTATGCTAAGTTTAAGCTTCTTTGATCTATATTTAAATCAACATTGTACTTGATTCTTTAGAATTCCTGTTCCTTTGTGTATTTGACATTCGACGCTATTTTTATATACATGCAAAATGCGAAATATTTTGTATCTTTCTTTGCATGTTTTTAAGAAATATTTCTTTAGCGTTTATGCTCTAACGAGCATTTTTTATTTCCTGCCTTGCAGGTTTATTTGTAGAAATACAGTTTTGTCGTCTCGTTGGATCTTTTGAAAATTTTGCTTATTGCTCTTTTATTATTGGTTAAGCGACCGCTAGCAAATGATACATAGATAATTTTACTTTTTACTTGACTTTTTTTAAATTATCCGTAAAATTATTATGTTTTTATTATTGTTCTCTTTTGGAAACAAAAAGAGACAATCTATATTTCAGAAAAACATTGAAGCAATCAGAATAAAATCGTCCGATCGTGTAAATCCAGATTGACATTTAAATTAACAGATCCAAAGACTGATAACGGGCTCGGGGCCCAAAAATTAATTACCTTTTAACCCAGCTCTTTTGATTGACTTCGCTGAAGCAATTAACCAAACGCTTTATGACATTAACGGCCTCAATCTAACAGGGCTAACTGTTTTACTCGCAATATAGCACAAGCCGACATTTGAGAGGGTTTGTTTCAGCAACGGTTGAATAGCAAGTAGTTTCTAACTGAAAACGGAAAATCATTGCTTAACATACTTGAATAATTATGGTCCGTTTAACTTATTTATTCATGTAACATTACCATATTCGGTTGAGTATGACAAAGATTGGATGATTTTGTTTAGGAGAAAAATGGTTTTATATGTTCCAAGACTTTATGTTATTGAGACAATTTTGACGTTCGTCAATCTGGCTTTTGGCAAATCGTTAATTTACATTCGGACACGCCCATCAGCGGAAGTCGACGATGCTGCATGCTAAAAGCTGCACGTTCCCGGAAACGACTTCGGATATGAACTATGAATTCAAAATCCGACGCCGGTTTGACCGATGCGAGTACAATTTTTATAATCGGGCATTTCTTTTCTGTTTCAGGTCTAATTACATGGGACAAAGAAGACTGTCACGTCGACCTCGAAAAAGAATTAGACACTATCACCGCCCAAGCTCCGGAAGGCGAAGAAGCAAAAAACCGTAAGTTTTTTTTTTCAGATGACACAAAAAAAACTATGATTTAAAGCACCAATTAATAAATTATTATCACAACTTTAAATCAACATTTATTTAGAAATCGTGAGATGCGGTCTGGTGTGATGTAGGTTTGAGAAAAACATTTTCTTTATCGTGCCAATGTTTCGATCTTTATTGAGATCATCTTCAGGGCCTGGAATCAACCTAAACCAACACAAATCAAAACCTAAACCAAACAGTTATAGATGTCGATAACCCTATTACTCACAGGACAACAAGAATATAAGACATCTAGCCGCAAACGTAATAAAAAAGCAACACCAACTAACAAAAGAACAAACAAAAGTAACACTATTGTAATCATAATAAAAATATTAATCAATTTTATATTTAGTAGTTAATTGACCAAATTATTATTTCAATTAATTATTCTTTTTATATAAGGTCTTCGTCGAGATGAAAAAGTTACTGTCACGAGCGGGATTCGAACCCGCGACCTTCGGCTCACGATAGCTCAAGTGGTTAAAACAGCGGCGTATTGAGCCGAAGGTCGTGGGTTCGAATCCCGCTCGTGACAGTAACTTTTTCATCTCGACGAAGACCTTACATAAAAAAAATTTATTGAAATAAAAAATATATTGACGCGTTTCACCACTGCATCATCTTCAGTGAGGAACAGTCTTGTTGTCTATTTAGGTTCTTACATACCTGCATTTACGATGAGAAGTCTCTTACTGAAAAGACAGCAGCCTTAATAAAAACAAAAATATAACGTTCGCTGTAGGACTAGAAGAAAAACAATAGCGTTCACTTCAAAAAAATAAATTTCCAAACTTAAAAAACCAACCGAAAACATCAAAATCACAAGCTACACTAATAACCACCCACGCCAAAACAAAGTTGCCGCAATAAGACGCATGATAACCGAACGAAAACTATTTCACTTACCACATAGAACAAGCAATAACAAAAATACCATAAAAACGCACCATAATGATTGACAAAAACACAAGGCTAAACACAAAATAACAATAAATTTCCATTATTTAATTCACATTAATAGGGGAAAAAAACATAGTAACACACTTGGAAAGAGAAAAATTCAACTTTGACAGACCCTTCCAAGTGGTCATAAATAATAGAGACCTTTGTAAGAAATGTTAACCCCAAGTTTCAAGAAGGCCATATAGGGGTAAAAGGGCTGAAGTATACTCTATCAAAGACCCTTGGATTAATCCCAACATTTTGTGCACAACTGAAGGCCTAAATATCAAATAATAGCAATTAAGACGTGAGGAACCTGGGTTGTTCTGGGTGTGCTGTGTTGGCTGGCCTGGGTGGATTCCGGCGGTGGTCCACGTGCAAAGGGCAAACGGTCCCAGGGAAATTCGGAGGATGTGGACTTTTCCAGGGGCATCTGTTGTTTATCCACATCCCCCAAATGCTTGTGGAACTATGGCGACAACGGGTGGTATAGTGTGGTTCGAGACTCGAGACCCCGAAACGGCTCACCTCATGTTCTCATCCACGGCCCTTTTTCTCAATACGAGCTCCTTCATTCTATCCTGTGACCCCTCCTAACCATTGGTTACAAGGGGATATCCGGGCACAAAATAAAGGTGCAGCCCAGAGGGCGTGGCAAACTCTCTAAAGCACAAGCTGTACTCGTGTCGGCATGGGCGGCGGGTGCCTTAGCAGAGTCACACGAGGGCCAGTGCACTAGATCCTATCTGCAAAGACGGGGGAGGGTGTATGGCCATCTGTACCACGGGGTAACTGAAAAGTTTCAAATTCAGCCCTAGTTACACTGGGAATGGTTTCGTGGTGGTGCGTGGTGGCGCCCCTGGCGGGAACTTAGACAGAGGCTGTCTTCTATCTGTGACCTCAGTGAAGCTTGCGTATGGCCAACGTAAAACCCCCCGGCCTCACGGGAGACGTTGCGACCGGACGACAGCATGTAAGCGTTAAGGACATAATGATCATGCTATAGTCCCTCGAATGCGTAAGTAAGCGAATGGAAGCGGGTAGTGAGTCGGTGTCTTGGACTCGAGTATGCTTTGCATTTTTGTGCGTATGACCGGCGTGGTACCCTCGGGGAAGCGAAGGATCGGACCACCTAGGCTGAGCCTATGGCGTCCCTCGAATGCGCGTGACAGGTGTAGGCTGAGCTCGATAAGAGACTTTACCGTAGGCGGTGCTCATCTACGGGGTGGTTAGCCATTCCACTTTAAACTAAACCCCTGCCGGGGCATTCCCGGAAGTTGCTACGCTGGGGGAGCCTCTATACTCAGAGAGATAGAGTGGCCTTCTCTATTTAGGGAGTACGCGGAGGGGGGGGGACGGGCAGATGTATTTCGGCCTGTTAGCCCCTCGCGTGCGGCATACGACCCGATGCACAATGCGTGCGCGACCATTCGGACCCGATTCGGAGTGGACAAGCGGAGCGCGTGGTTGTACTGGCCATTAGGGGCTGGGAAACCTCTACACCAATGCTGCGGTGGTAACACCGTGCGTCAGCTCTCATCTTGAGAATCAAAACGTCCGATAAGGCCGAATAGGCTAGGTGCGGACGCTAAAGATCCTCTTGTCTTGTTGGCGATGAGTACTCGGGAACACAATCCCCCAAATGCTACCGAAATTAAGTGTAAACTCGAATGTAGCGGTGTACGGGGTACCCTTTGAAAGTGGCCCGGGTCGGTCGGCGCGGGCCCTTGGGGTAATTATAGTTCTCACCAACAACTGAATGTCTGTAAAAAACAGTTTGTGCACAGGAATCGATAAAGAAAAATATGAATTGTGTACAGATGCACATAGTCTCAGACAGGCGGACGGCCATAAAGGTACCAAATGTGTGCCTAAATTGCTTCATGATTAGGCAAGCAAAAAGATTAAATTAAAGTGGATTCAGTGGGTTCCCGGACATGAAGGCATGGAAGGAAATTAACAAGCTGAACAACTAGTCAAATAAGGGGTTGCCCTTATAGATCAGAACCACAACTAGGTGGACCGGGAGTGTGCGCTTAAGTTTGAGTTGGAAAAATGGAAAAACTCTAGCACTGGACAAAAGTGCCGAGTATTAGGCAACTTAAGAAATTCTTTCTCAGCAGGCAAGATTTGAAAATTGACCTCTATACAGACCACTGCCCTCTTAACTACTACCTAAAGAAAATGGGCAGGCAAAGACTCTGCCAGGAGGAACCAGAGACATCGTCACATTGTGAATGCGAAGCATTAGCCCGGTTACGGTACATCCACTTCGGTAAGACATTTCTCACACAAAGGTCCTTGTAGGACAAAGTGCACTATCCAAGGTATAGTTATAATTGAAAGGGATTGTACAGTAGAACTATATAGTCGTAGTGCAGGAAAGGATTTTAAAAAATCGTTTTACCTTCAAAAACCGTTAAAACAAACAAAAACCACTTGAAATAAAAACAGCACTTAGGATTAAAAATAACACAGGTAACACTAAAAAGAAACATACTCACAACTAGCATAACCTTGTTGCCACCTGGAGGAGTATTCCTGAGTACTGCAGCTCTATACAGTACTTAGTACTTCTTGGCTCCAATTTTTGGGAGCTCGCAACCTGTGAATTGAGCACCCGTTGTTGGTGTTCTTCAATTGAAGAAACTCAATTTCAGGGGCGCTGAGATCCGATCTCGCCCCAGATCTTCCATTGATGAATGCCATGTCAATTGTCATTTTACCGGTCCCCTCAGGCGTAGACTGCTTATTAAGCTTAATTGAGGATTTATAGGATGCTCCCCTGTGGCCACTTCTTACTGAAGAGCTTAAAAATATAAAACCACTCCATGGTAAAAAAAAAATCATTTTCACACTATTAAAAACACAACGTAACAAAAACCGCAAAAGTATCAAAGAAGACAACATTAAAAAACTAACACTATACAAAGAAAAATATAAAATAATTGACACCCTAGGACGGATCACGCCTCTAGAGAATGCCGGCCGACCCCATGGCAAAGACAGACAATGAAACAGTTCCTCACTGAAGATGGCGCAATGCCAAAAGCGTTTGAGAAACATCAAAAACCCATTAAGCGACCCAGTGTCGATTTCAACATATGTTCAACGACTCACAGGCTAACAACAACCGTCATATTTAAAATCAGACTACATTGACAAATTTTATTTATAAACAACTTTAATTGTAAAAACACCAAATAAATAAATTCCCGAAAAACATCCAAGAACCACTGATGACAAATCCAAAAAATACCATCACACTAACATCAATCTACAACCAAACAAAAATGGCAAAAAGGAGGGAAAGTTCAAAAGGTTGGGTTGAGATGGGAAGTTAGTGCCCGAGTGGATCGAAGTCACGATAGCTCAAGTGATAGAGTAGCGGCGTATCAAGCCGAAGGTCGTGGCTTCGAATCCCGCTCGTGACACTGATTTTTTTATCTCAACTAAAAACCTTAATTATTTGAAAGATATTAATTGGTCAAGCGGACCACGAAAACTAGTGAACTACAACCAAATCTCACAGCACTTACAAAATACATAAATAAAACTAGTCATAAACACTATTAACTGGCCTCCGCATTTGCAAAACACACTGTCAAAAATACCACCAAATATCATTTGACACAACAAACCAATATCTATTGATTAAAGGGAACAATGAGCGTAAACCAAATAAACGAATACGCACAACTATTCAACATACAGACGAATGAACCAAACTAGTTATCATGGTAAAACAGATCCGTCGACGATGTGCCCCCAATAATTGTTAAAATCATAGCACACAGTAATGGATGAAACACATTAAATAGACCACAACCACAAACATAGGGAAATAAATGTACAAACTAACAAAGGAAAAAACAACACTGAAGACTACAAACACAAAAGGAAACTATGAAAAGAAAACATTTGGAAAAAATGTGAACGCGTTAAGGCTAGTTAGGGAAAACTACCCCAATGTGTATAGAAATACATGGGACTGTCAGAAAAATAAAATAAAAGGTTTAAAAAACATTAAAATCGTTTAAGGACGACAACAGAAAATCTAGCTGGTGATTAATCTCAAGAACACCAGAAAGAACGTTGTAGCAGAGTGGCTAGTGTCAGGCCCACGACTCTTAGATCCCACGGTCGTAGGTTCGATTCCAACCGTCGCCTCTTGAATTTCATGCCGTTTCCCTCTTTCTAAAATATTGTTCAATCATGATACCCCACAAAAAAGAAAAAACGGCCAAAGGAAGTCCGACCGTAACAACTGAAAAATTTCAGACCTAATCCATCAAAAACCCAGACAAAAGATAGCACGGAAACACGCCTCCTCCTCTCAAGACCATATAAAAGAACTCTTAATAGAAATCAAACAGACCCCAACACTGAAGATGGCGAAATGCCGAACTGCATTTGACAGACACATTGTAAAAATGTGATGATATCAGACATAAAAATAAGCAAAAAATCCCAACCAATTTATTTTTAAGTTATGAATGTTTACTCCATAGTCACGCCATGTTCAGTAAGTAATAAATAATTTAAAAATGGTGTTTTTGTTTTTTAGGTGAACGTCTGATACAGTTCGCAAGCGAGAATTTAGTAACAGAAGTATTGATTTTCCCTCAATTAAACACATTAGTACAATGTATGCGAAATTTACTTTCAAGTTTCACAAGACATAGGCATATAATCCATGCTGGGTATACATGTGCAGGAAATGGTGCCTGGATGCTTCAGGTTGTTTTTATAATATTAAATTTTTTTTTTTAAGATGTGCGTGTTATGAACCATTTCCGTTTTAGGATGGGACGTATTCTTTTGCCGATTTCGCTTTAATGTATCAAGAACACGAGGTTCAGCGGGTGCTGAGGGCGTACGAAAACACGGTGACAGTCGATGTCCACTGTTGCCAGGAAGGAGACTGGAACAACCTGAAGGCGAAGGACCCGTTTTCGAAAGTGAGCCGGGTCAGACTAAACCCCAACGACAAGATGACTGCGACCAAGTCGATCCACGGATTCGTGAACTACTTGAAGCAGTATGTCGTCTCGGGCAACCTGGAAGAACTGCTAGAATCCTCGGAGGTCGTGGGCAACATCAGGTTCAGCCACCCGACGCTATACGTGTTCCCCGGTGGACAGGGTGACGCCGCTCTCTTCGGCATCAACGGATTCAACATGCTTGTCGACGGCGGGTTCGCGAGAAAATCGTGTTTCTGGGACTTCACCAGGCACCTCGATAGACTCGACGCGGTGCTGATGACGAGGATCAACAACGGAAACATCTTAGGCCTCTCGTCGTTGCTTCAACGAAAGAAAATGGAACAAGTCTACCCTCAAATAGGCCATTTCTTCTGCAATATTCAAGTTAGTTTAACTTTTACTTACACTTTATGTGTGGTAATTAAATGTCTAACTCGTGCACTCTGTTTCAGGAGAGAAAGCATCCTCTTTCACCGGATGGAGATAAGGATAAAGACCCTCTCGTGATCAACCTGATCGAATACGGACAGGAGATGGTTGCCAACCTGAGACATCTTCAGCTGAAGCCTCAATCGTGCTACAGAGAGTCGTCCATGGATCCAATCAACCTTTACCACAAAGTCGGTCACGGAAAGTTGGACATGTACGTTCTGAGCCCTTCGAAAGACTCGAGGGAAGTCAGGGACTTCATGGTAAAGTGGAATACAGTGGACTCGAAAATATTTTGTAGCCACAACCGTAGAGGTGGTGAGTTCAACTTCCCGCTGTGCAATAGAACTTCGATTTGTGCTCTTTTGGTGTGGCAGCCGGCAAATCCTGAGGACAACATCACTCGTATTTTGTTCCCGGGAAGTACTCCTCAACACAAAATATTCGAAGGACTGGATAGGTTAAAAAATTTAGAATTTATGAAACACGCCGTCTGTTCGGCTAAGACGCTGTCGCCTTCTCCTTCTTCGGTCGGTCTCAATATAAGAAGTGCGAGTAGGACAAAAGCGCCGGCGATAATAGACAAAATTCCGGAAAACGAAATGAAAGGAAAGGGTGTGGAGGCTGTGAAACCGGTTGTGAAAGTCAGTTCTACTGCTGACAAAATACAGAAATCACAACCGGCTAAAACTTCGAAACCGAAACAGGTTGATAAACCGAAGGATAAAATAAAGACTGATGTAGAAATGAAACCAGAGACTGTTAAGAATGATACAATTAAACAAACTGAGGCTGTGCAAAAATTAGAAAAACCGAAAGAGAAACCGAAAAAGTTAATTCAAAAACCGACAGCTGAAAAGAAACCCGTCACTGAAAAGAAGGCCACGGAGAAGAAAAGCGAAACGATTAAATCGTCACCGACTACGCCCAAAAAAGTAGCGGAAAACAAACTGACCGAAACTGCACCTAAAACGGAAGCGAAACCGAGATCTTCCATGAGGTCGAAACCATCACCATCAGCGACACCAGCGAAAAGTGCCAAAGAAGCTAACAACAGAAAAGTTTTAGAACAGAAGAGTCGAGAGTTGTCGAGATCGCAGAAGCCACCTGCAAAGAAAGAAGAACAGAAGAAAACCGAAAAACCCAGCGTTCCTCGAAAGACTTCTTCGCCGAGCAAAGCGGCTAAACCTTCTTCACCAGTAAAGGTTTCGAGGCCACTTTCGAAAAAACCCGAGGTGAAGAAAGCGGCGAAATCTGATAAAGAAGCACCAACCGATTCTGCGGTGTCCACGCCGTCAACAGCAGATGCTGAGAAACCAAAAGATGTCGCGGAAAAGGAAGAAAGCCCCGCAGAACTCCCGGCTGAAGAGAAAGATGATAAACCTTCGACACTTTCCTCCAAGGAGGAAGAAGAAGACATTTTAATAGTAGAAAAGGTTGAGATTGACATCATACAGCCGGTGGAGAGTCTGCAGGTCGTCGAAGAAGATGGTGAAAAGGCAAAAGAGCCTGAACCTGCCGCCCTTGAGACCGATGCAAAACTCAAGTCCAAAGATGAGCTTTTAGATGTACAGAAGTCAGCAGGAGGGGATACGTCCAAATCTAAAGTCGAAACGGCTAAAACTGAATCTCAAGAAACGTCCGTCGGTATTAAAGATCTTCCTTCTGAAAAACTCACGCCACCGAAAGATAAAGAAGGAAAGGAAAAATCGAACGAAATGGTTGAGCTAAGGATCCAAGCTGATGAGAGTCAGCCGGATGAAAAATTTTCAACGACTGTCGAATCAGGACAGACGACGACCGCACCCACCTTGCCGGAAGACGAAAGAATACCTTTGGACGATGTAAAAGAAGGTGTAGAAGAGAAACATATAAAAGAAGACACAAAAGAAAAAGAAAGCTCGGCCGTTCCCAAGCCCGAGCCAATGAGCTTACCGGAGGTTCCGATGGTGTCGTCTGGAGTGACATTCGATCAGAGAGCCCAGTTATTGAAAGATATCGTTAAAACACCCGACGAAGTGGCGGATTTGCCAGTCCACGAAGAAGCGGACGGTGGATTTTACGAAGGAAGCGACGCTGCGGCCAAAGAAATGTCAGAAAGTCGGGAAGATCTTGAAACTCAAAGCGCAAAACGCGACAAACTCGAAGCGGGCATGGAAGCCGAAGAGCTTAAATTTATTAAAGATGGATTTGAAAAAGAAGATAAAAGCAAAGATCTAAAAGAAGATTTTGATACGAGTACTCCGCTTGAAGCTGATACGACGAAAGAATCAGTTTCCAAGGATCAACCTGAAGAAAAACTCGAAGTAAACGAAGTCGTTCACAAAACGCTAGATGCACCCAGTCTTGAAGTTGAACGAAAATCGTCTCTACCTGAAGGTTCAGAAGACGAAGCGAAGTTAGATAAAGAAAAACAAGAAACTACGGAAGTTCTTAAAGAGGAGATTGTGAAAGAAGAACCGGAAGAACGAGAAGAAGGGGAAATTGCTGAGGCAAAAATTAAAGGGGATCTAGATATTAAAGAAAAAGACGAAGACACAAAACCGGAAAAAGAAGAACAACAAATGGAGAAACAAGAGGATGAAGAAGTCGAAATTGCAACCGCAACAAAACTACCAAAAGACATATTAAAATACGAAGCTACCCTTCTAGATGATGACGGTGAAGAACTCGAGGAAGACAAAGACAAAGAAACTGAAAAAGAAAAGCAAGAACTTACCGAAGAAAAAATCATATCTGATACGAAAGAGACAGAAAGTGAAAAAGTAGAATCAAAAGAAGAAAAGTTGAACACTGAGAGTAAATTGGACGTCACAAAAGAATCCGCAGAAATTGAAGACTTACAAGAACAGAAAATTGACGAAGAAAAAATTGATATTGACAAGTTGAAACCTGATGTCACAGAAATAGAAAAAGTTTCCGATACAAAAGATAAAGAAACCAAGGACCAAGATGTAATAAAAATTAGTAGTAAAGAACAAGAAAAAGAAGAAGAAGTCGAGAAAGATGTAGAAGATTCGAAAGATGTTGCTGACGAAAAGGTAGAAAAAGGAAAGTCACCAATCCAAAAACCTGATCAACCGGAAGTGCCTCCAACGCCAGAAGATGGCGTTAAAGAAGAATCTGTAGTTGAGAAAGCTGAAGATGTTTCAGCGGAAATTAAAAAAACCGAAGATCTCACTACGGCCACAGAAACAGTGATAGATGCAAAAGACACTGAAGTGGAAAAAGAAGACGAAAGCAAACCAGAAGAAACGCTTACTGATGGCGAACAATCAAAGGAATTGCCCAAAGAAGACAAAATTGAGCAACATGAAGAAAAATCTGCATCTGATGAGCTTGAAAAAGTCGAAGAAAAGTTTCTAGACTCGGAAAAGAAAGATGGACCTGAAAAGCAAGGTGATAAGCCAGAACAGACTCCAGTGAAATATATCAGCCCAGATGAAACTGCAGAAAGTCAAGCTGAAGAAAAAGACACCGTATGTGGTAAAGCATTAGAAGAAAAAGTCTATAAAGAAGCTGATGTTGTTATTGATGATGTCAAAGATTTAGAAGCTGAAATGTTAAGGAAGGCATCGACCGCGTCGCTATTAAAAGACGATGATATAACCCTCCCAGATAAAGAAGTATTCGAGATAATGCAGAACAACGATGGTATCATTTCTGATATCGAGGCGTCTATCATTAAAGAATCTCTACCAGGGACAATCATTGAACCGCCCAAGGTGGATACTTGGATTGGTGAACCCAAGGACTTAATCAGCCCGAAACCCGCTTCGCCAAAAGCGTCGCCGACCTCTCCGAAACCCGATTCGAAAAAGAGCTCATTAGGAGAAGTTACTGAAATGTCGGACAAACATGATGAGTCGAAAGGAACGAGCCCCACTGCACTTTCACCGGCTCTTTCCGTCAAAGAATCGGTTTCCACATCGCCTACAAAGAAGGAACCTGAATTGACGTCTGTTTCTCCAGCCGTCAAAACGCGTTCTCCGCAGTTAAGTCCCCATCTTAACGGAGAAGTAGACAAAGCTAAAATCGAAGCTTTGGAATCGAAGAAAACCCCATCGCCTAAAGAATCCCCCACCCATCTTAAAAAAGAAGATGACAGCCACTTCGATATTTCTGAAGACTCCCCGGCAGATATTTACAAGAAAGATTCACTCGTTTCCCTCGTGGATACAAAATCTGAGACATCAAGGGAAGTGTCTCCGATACCAGCTGAACACAAGATAACTCTAGACGCTGATAAATTTGATGACAAAGAGACTTTAAAAAAAGAGTTAGAATCAGCTGCATCACCGCCTATGAAACTCGAAGCCGAGTTCAAACATGATTCTGCTCAAGGATCGAGAAAATCTTCTGTGGAAGAAGAAATTGAAGTAAAGAAGGGGCCAGTCATTGAAGCTTTCCCTCTTCCTCCGCGAGATGATAAAAACAAAGATGAACCTGAAAAACCTGACGATTCAAAAGAAAAATTAAAGGAGGATTCGTCTAAGCCCGAAGCAGGGGCTGATGTTAAGTCAAAAACACCTACTCCATCAGAACCGAAAGTCAACGGTATCAAAGAAGAAGATAAAGCGTCAGGTTCTGGCACACCTGCACAAGTTTCTCCGACGCCCTTGCAAGAATCAAAAGAAAGCGAGAAAACCGAAGAAGCAGAAGCTTCCAGAGCGACGCCGCGACAACCATCACCTCAGCAGGATTCGCATAAGCCTCCCACGCCCGAACGACTATCCCCCGAAATCAAAAAAGACAAAACATTCGACACATCTTCGTTACCGGGCATTGAAAAATTAACAGATGTTAAAACGGCATCTCCAGTCCCGTCCCAAACCGACCAAAAAGAAGTAACTCCCAAGGTTTTATCGCCAGAACCTTTGGTTGCTGTCGAAAAAGTTTCACCAGTCCCTCCAAAGTTGGATGACGCCAAAAAAGAAGCAGTACTAAGCACTAGTCTTGAAACTCAGCCATTACAACCAGTAGAAAGTACAAAAGATGAAAAGACATCTGATGAATCTAAAGAATCTCCTGTACCACTAAAACCACATGATAAAGAAACTGCAGCCGAAGATGAACCAAAAGATAAGACAACCCCTGCTGCAGAACCCGCAGAAACAAAATTATCGAAATCTCCATCGCCGACCGTTCTTCAAAATGAAAAAGAGAAAGAATCAACTGAAGGAACTGCAACAGTTCCTCCCAAAAGTGAAACTGTATCTTCTTCTCCTGAGCCAGAAAAGAAAGACGATAGAGAAAAAACTGGCAGTAAAACACCATCTCCCCATTTCATGGAAGACAGCTCTTCGAAATTAGACGGGGAAAAAGAATTGTCGAAATCGAAAACTCCTTCGCCTCCTCCACAAAAATTAGACGGAACAACTGACACTAAATCGATATCACCGACTCCAAGCAAAGAATCACCAGTTCCTTCAAAACCGGAATCTCCAGTCCTTTCTAAGCCAAGTGACTTCACGTCTGAAAAATCAGAGTCACCAGTTTCGGCTAAAACTGAAGAATCTAAACTGACATCAAAACCAGGCTCGCCAACCGAAACAGACGAGTTGAAGGGCAAATCAGAATCCGTTTCAAAAGAAGAGGTACCTCCTCCATCTTCGAAAACTGAAGAATCAAAGGAAGCATCACAATCGCCAACTCCTAGCGCTGACGAATTGAAAAATGCCAAACCGGAATCACCAGCTCCATCTAAACCCGATGATATAGATGTTTCCAAATCAGAATCTCCATTCTCGATGAAAGAAGCAAAGGATTCGTTAAATGGTGAATTAAAGGAAACACAATCTCCTCAATCGCCTGTCTCAAAAATGGAAGCTCTGGTAGATTCTGGCATGGAAAACGGGCCGTCGAAAGACTCCGAAGACAGTAAACCATCGACTACATCTCCAACCATGTTAACCGAAACCAAAGAGCCTGCTCTTTCTAAATCACCTTCTCCTCTTCCTACCAAACAAGAAACGGAAACACCATCACCAACTCTTACCAAAGAAGAGTCGAAAACGCCCTCTCNCTCCGCTACCTACGAAAGAAGACTCAAAAGCAGCATCTCCACTCCCGGCAAAAGAAGAGTTGAGGACGCCATCTCCACCTGTTACCAAGGAAGAATCGAAACCATCAAGTCCACTTCCTACAAAAGAAGAATCGACACCATCAACTGTTCTTCCTCCAAAGGAGGATTCGAAAGCGCCATCGCCCCTCCCTACAAAGGAGGGATCGAAACCGTCAACTCCTCTTCCTGCAAAGGAAGAATCAAAAACCCCATCTCCACTACCCACAAAGGAAGAGTCTAAACCGCCAACGCCACTCCCAACAAAAGAGGAATCGAAACCCTCAACTCCGCTACCTACAAAAGATGACTCGAAAGCGCCATCCCCACTCCCGACAAAAGAAGAATCAAAATCCTCATCTTCTACTCTTACAAAGGAAGAATCGAAACCGTCAACTCCGCTTCCTACAAAGGAAGATTCAAAAGCACCTTCTCCACTCCCGACAAAAGAGGAATCAAAACCTCCAACTCCACAACCTACAAAGGAAGATTCGAAACGATCATCTCCAGCTCTTACTAATGTTGAGTCAAAAACGCCATCTCCAACTCCTTCAAAAGAAATGGATTCAAAAGCGGATCTTGCTGATTCAAAAATTGAAACAGCAGTCGAATCGATAAAAGAGGTGGTATTTATGGATAGCGTGGAACCACCCTGTCTTAAATCTGAGGCAACCGCTGTTAAAAATCTTCAAGGCTCAATAGAGACCCCATCTATGGGCCATTTAGAAAAATCGGCCGGTAGCGACCTCAGTCAAGTTTCTTCAGCCCCGTCGGACTCAGACCCTGTTCTGAAAAATAATCTAAATTTAAAAGAAGTTAAAGAAGAAAGTGATAAAAGTTCGCCAAGGCAATTTTCTCCCTCACCTAACAAAGATATCGAAAATGGTTATATGTCGGAAGAAAACGCAAAGGATAGTTCCAAAGGCAGCACTAAGCAAGTTTCACCAGTGCCTAGCGACTCGCCTAAAATTTCTGACGCTATTATTATGAGTGAACTGGAAGCATCGTTGAACGAGAGCGCCCAAGAATTAATCGACGAGGTAAATATCAACGAAAAAGATTTGGAGCGTGGAAAGGAAGAGGGTAAAGTGACTGATATTTTAACAACGGCAGAAAGAATAGTCTCGTCACTGGACAGTACAGTTGAATCCGTTATCGACAAAGGCAAGAAATATTCTGAATCATTTGAGAAAAAAGGGGAAGAAAAGTTGAATGAACTGGCTGAAAAGATTTCAGATAAAAAATCTGAAGTTGAAGAAGAAGTGAAGCGACTGGAATCGAACGTCGAAAAGGCCGTCACAAGCGAAGTTGAATCTCTGAAAAAAGAAGCCACAGAGGTTAAAGCCGCAGTAGAAAATCTTGTAAAAGAAGAAATCGGCGAAAAGAAAGGACAAGTCGAAGCTGTCGTTAAAGAAAGTTCAGGTTTCTTTAGCGGATTGAAAGCATCCGTTGTAGATTCTATAGGAAAAATTACATCCGAAGTATCATCCGCATTAAAAACTGATACAAAAGATCCAAAACAAACAGAATCAGCCGTCGAAGTTTCTAAGACTGAGAAAGAAGAGAAAGTAACAGAGCCAGGAGAAGAGGCTAAATCACTCGAAGACATCAAAGACGTTACCACCAAGTTCCTCAGTATGGAAACTAAATTCTACGGTGGTGATACGGTTCCTTCCGATGCCTCGTCCAAAGTTGAAGCAAAGGTGGTCGAACAGGGGGCAGAAATAGTAGAGGACGTTTTAAAGAAAGGTAAAGCGATGCTAAATGAACAAGAATGTCGCGCTGCTCAATCCAGCGAGCCCGTGTTAGTAAGCAGTGCAATAACTGCGTTGAAAAAAGAGTTTTCCAGAAGCGCTACTCCCTCCGACGTTGCCAGCGAAAAAGAAGACGGCAGATTCACTCCGAGGAGCGATATAAGCAGTGGGCAGTTGTCCCACGCCATCACTCACGGGTGGAGTCCGGCCGAAGGGGGCCACGACTCCGACGAAGACATCCCGAGCTCGCCGATGAGCGTCGCTTCCCACATACCGTCGCCTCCGCAGTTCGACTACGACATCACGAAAGAGTCCATGATGACGGGCTCGATTTACGGCGCCCTGCCCGAAGACGACGACTTCCCTCCGACGGTCAAACCGCCAGCCGATCCAATGTACACGTCCATGTACATCTCGCAATTCGACGACGAACTCACTCTCGACAGGGATTCCGCTTTAAGAACGGCCGAACCGACTTCGATTTCTGGTACGACCGGCAAACCAGGACCAGCAGGCCAAACAGAGCCGGCATCTTCGACTTCCACGACTACAAAAGAGGATACCAAAAGCAAAGGTGAACCTAAAGACCCGATTGGGAAATGGGACAAGCCTTTAGGCCTCCCTCCGCCGCCGGACCTCAACAGCAGGCAGTTCAACTACTGGAATCCTTATAAAGAATGGGGACAACCCCTCGGGTTACCGTCGCCCGCTCCACCGCCCAGGGAGGACACCGACGTCGAAGTGGACACGTCAGGAAGCGCCAAGACCACACCCAAAAAAGTGGCGAAGATGAACGCTGAAAACAACAAATTTGCCTTAAATACTGCAGGTCTGTATATTGGTCAAACCAACTAAAGTTTTGAAAATTATTATTATTAAACCACGCCTGAACAATTTATGCAATAAGTGGATAGGTACAAAAAAAAACAATTCGGACGTTAAAACCGTGAATGTGAGCCACTAACATAAACATTAGCCGTCTCGCACTGCACTTTTTTTTCTGTGATTTAGTTGTCTTGTGGATTCCAGGTTTACTTTTTGTATGAACTAGGGGAAGTATTTCGTGTTTCAGTGTAAAAACACCTATTGTGTATTGTTTTTATTTATTTTATTCTCCATTTACGGAACCATGGTTCTATTGTAAAGGGGAGGTCTTGGAGGGTTCTGCTAGGCTTGCAGATAGGATTGCTGTATCGTCAGCAAAGGGTAAAGGTGTTGAGGAAAGTCTACCGTGTATACATTGAAAAGTAACGGATCTAAGATGCAACCTTGGGAACAGCAGAGAAAACAAAATGGAAGAAGTTGAGGTTCAGTAGGTGACATGGAAAAAAAGATCAAATAGGTATGATTTTAAGAGGATATAGTATACAAGGTTTGAGTTTCAGCAGTAGATACTAGTGTCAGATCGAATTGAAACTGCTTATGCTCTAGGGATGAGACCAAAATCAACAAAATGATGAATTTGGCGGATTATCAAGTGGTAATTAAGAATGCCAAATCGGTGGTCAGAAATAATGTTGGCTGTGGATAGGATTTCTTGTAAGCACAATAAGAGGAAACATTTTCAGTTGGTGGAGGCTTTTGGATGTTGCTGATGTAGTTGGTATGATTGATAATGGTAGTAAGCGCAGTACTTCCTGCCAGGCAAAGCTATCGTTCAGTTGAAGATGGTGCTAAAACCAGATTTTGCCTTATGAGGAAGCTGACAATTTTGGATCACACTCGTGCTCCTTGAGGTTGAGGTTGACCTTTTTTACTTCACCACGTGTGAAGGATTTTGGTTGTAGGAACACAGTAAGAAAGCTAAAAATGTTCCATTTTTCTTCCTATAAACTAAACCACTACACTACTTTTATTTCAGTTTGATGCTTTAACATTACATTTAAAACTTTCCCAAAAGAGGCAATATGTTATCTTGGACCTTCAAATTCTATGAAGTAAGAGCAACATACAACTCGGCAGATATACTATTTCTTAATAAAAAAAAACACCATGAAAGAAAGTTAATAGAAATGATAAATGATGGAGTGAGTGTGGTGTTCAATCCTTTTTAAAAAGATAGTCCCTACTCACAGTAAGTTGTTTTGCAACGATCCGGATTCGAGCCTTNTCGAGAGATGTGGTTGTAGAAGTCTTTCAACCTGATGATGAGCTAAAATGCTCGAAATCCGGATCGTTGCAAAACAACTTACTGTGAGTAGGAACTATCTTTTTAAAAAGGATTGAAAGAAAGTTTATTTATAATTAATAAAACAGAGCGTCATGTAATTTATGGACAAAGGATTTCATTATTATTCAGCAGTACGAGATCAAAACTATATACCTAGGTTGATATAATAAACACTCATGATATGTTTTTTATGGTAACTTCCTGTTATCATAAAAAATTTTCCGGCCTGTTATTAACACTATTATATCAGTATAGAGGCTGAAAATGTTTAATGACTGAAGCAAGTTTCATGTGAGTTGATCATTAAACAAGACATTGAGGAAATTAGATGCCTAATTTATCGGTGTCAAACGCTTCTATACAATGAATTTAAAGCAAGGTTAAAGCAGGTAGACCCCCTGCGTCTAACCTGGTTTCTAGTTCGAGAAATTTCAATGATGGATTACAACCCTACAGTTCAATTATACTGTCAAGTGTCTGTTGATCAGGTGACTTTGATAAAGCAAAACACGATCTGGTACATTTCAGTCAGATAAATTACTATCGATCAGGGCTTGACAATTCACTAATTCTTTTAGACGGTTAATGTCTTACTGCCTACTTGCTCCTTGTTTATTGTTGTGTTTTATAGCTCCACAAGAAACAGATATAACTAGGAAACTTAGTGCTATAAGGTTAAGTTAAGTAGTAGGAACGAATATTGGTCTAGTGTGCATTCTTGTTTACAGCATTTTGTTAATCTTAAGATTTTTATTAGACCCCAAAGCACTTGTATTCTTCAAGCCTTGATTTTTCCTCTCCTAGGTGAGGAACAATGTTTCTTCTTCTTCCTGGTGATATCTGCACAGTCTTGTTCCCTCTGTTCTGAGTCCACAACAAACAAAAAATTGTATAACTAGGAAACATAATGCTATAAGTTCTTTGGTTGAAATGGAAAAGCTAGTGTCAGGAGCGGGATTCGAACCCACGACCTTCGGCTCAATACGCCGCTGCTCTAGCTACTTGAGCTGTCATGACTTGAATCCTCTCGGACACCAACTCATCTCAACCTAATGTTTTTCGATTTTTCCCCCTTTTCGCCATATTTTCAAATAGCCGAAGGTCTTGGGTTCGAATCCCGCTCGTGCCATTCACTTTTTTCTCTCAACTAAACACCTTAATTAATTGTTAAGGTTAAGGTTAGAAGGAGTCAGCCACTTTACAACCCTGCTCAGTGCAACCAATATTGGTCTATTGTGCATTCTTGTTTAGAGCATTTTGTTCATCTTAAGGCTTTTTATCAGATCCCAAAATCATTTGTATTCTTCAAGCTTGACTTTTCCTCTCCTAGGTGAGGACAAGTGTTTCTTTTTCTTCCTGGTGATAACTGAACAGGCTTGTTTCCTCTGTTCTGAGTCTGCACCCCCTTCAAATTCTACATCGTGCTTTTCATTTCAGGGAAGGAGGTTAACAACAGGACAAAGCGTTCCGAATCGCCGGTGAAAAGGATGCAAAACAAAGAAAGCCGTAAGTCGGCGTCCAACCCAATCTACATGGACCTCAGCTACGTCCCTCACCATGGAAACTCCCATTACGCCAACGTAGAATTTTTCAAAAGGGTCCGAGCAAGATATTACGTGTTCAGCGGTACAGAGCCGAGCAAGGAGGTGTTCAACGCGCTCCTGGAAGCCAAACAGACCTGGGAGGATAAAGATTTAGGTAATTGAACACATGCAAAATTTAAATAATTTGAAACAATTCATACAGATCTTGTAGTTTTCTTTTTTTAACAACAAATACACCTAGTTTTTTGAAAAATGTATACACACTACTGCCCACAAAAAAAAGTTTTGCATGAAAAATTGGTCAACTTTAAAAATGCATATTTTCTTATCAGCATTTTCAGTCACGGACATGCTGTACATCTCTTTTTTAGGAAATTTTACTCTGAATAAGATGGCTTTTTTAAATGTTTTCCTAGCTTCAGTCATTCACTAGTAAATTCAAATTTGGGAACATGTTAATTTTTGCACTTTTTGAGAAAAATTCAAAATTAGGCCGGAAATCGTCCTGGATCGGCACCTTCTTTTTCCTCTTGTAAATAACCCTTATCAACCCACTCTTATTGAAAAACTCTCCATCTCACTCACCCTCTCAAAACGGCACACAACAATGACACATCTACACAGAAAACAAACTCTACTAGTACAAACATTTTGATTAAGTTCACTAATTTCGTGATCCGCTGGACCAATTAATATATTACAATTAATTAAGGTTTTTTTAAAGTTGAGATGAAAAAAAGTTAATGGCACGAGTGGGATTCGAACCCACGATCTTCGGCTTGATACGCCGCTGCTCTACTACTTGAGCTATCGTGACTTCTATCCACTCGGACACTTCCCAATCAACCCCACCCTTTGAATTTTCCCTCCTTTTTGCCATTTTTCAATCGATTGGTTGGAAGTCACGATAGCTCAAGTGGTAGAGTAGCCGCATATCAAGCCGAGGGTCATGGGTTCGAATCCCGCTCGTGCCATTCACTTTTTCATCTCAACTAAAAACCTTAATTAATTGTAATATATTAATTGGTCAAGCGGACCACGAGATTAGTGAATTTATTGTTTTATATGTTTAGTATAGATGTGACGTATATGTACGTTATTCATGTTGAATTTGATTAATGATATTAACGTAGCTGGAACTGAGTTTTCACGTGTCTGTTCTGTAATTGATGCTGTGTTTATCCCTGTTGACCATTTCTAAAAAGTTACGTTTATGTTTGTTTTATTCTGTGTGTAATATTTTTAGATTGTTGAAGTCGAAATTGTTTTTGTGTTCAAAATGGTGGGTAGCGAGTGCTGTAGGATTTTGCTTTGGTTGTTTTATGCAATTATAGATATGTTGCTTTACTCTCTTGTCCAGATTTTGTAGATTACGTCAGATTTTTTTGGTAATGGTGTGGGGTCTTTAATTTTGGAAAAATGTGTGTGAATTGTTTTATAGTTTATGAAAGCTATTTTGAAGTTATCGGAAGAGAGAAATGTGTTTAATTTATCTGATAGGCCATGAACGAATGGCCTGGATATGTACCTGGTTTGACTGTTTTTAATAGAAATGTGTGGTGATTAGTGACCGTTAATCGATAATTATTCAGAAATCGTGAGATGCGGTCTGGTGTGACGTAGGTAACATTTTCTTTATCGTGCCAACGTTTCGATCTTTATTGAGATCATCTTCAGAGCCTGGGATTTATAAACATTGTTTACATTTAACAAATACATTTAGGATGTGGAAAAGTGAATTTATACAATACAAAATATATTTTTTATATTCAATCAAAGTCCCAGGCCCTGAAGATGATCTCAATAAAGATCGAAACGTTGGCACAATAAAGAAAATGTTTTTCTGAAACCAGACCGCATCTCACGATTTCTGAATAATTGTTTTTAATAGAATTGATGTAGTGTTTTTAGTAATAGTAGGTGGTGATAGTATTGAGTTGCAGTTTTTGATTATCCTATTGATTATGTGTTTACGATAGTGACTGTTATGTAGGTTATGTTTGTATCTTTTTATGTTCTTGTGGTGAAAAGCTGGCTTAGGGTAATAATTCTGTGAAGTAGCCCTTTCACTGTGTTTATGATAGTATGAAGTGTGATGTAAAGTTTAGGTAGCGATTTGTGTTTCTTGGTTTTTGATACCAATATGAGATTAATGAGCGTGTGTATCTAAAAATGGTATTTTTTCGATTTTATGTTTAAATTGTAGACGTGGGTGAAAGCTGGTAAATGTTTTTAATGTAGTTAGAATTTGATCTGTGGGAACTCAGGGAAATGGTAATATATCATCTACGCATTTAGTGAAGAAGGATGATGTGAAAGGAAGTTGTGGTATAACTGACTTTTCAGGTTGCTACCCATGGTTAGGCCAAATAGTTGTTTGTAAAAATGATTGTTATATGGAAAGTATACAGCATTTCACATCTTACATGTATTTGTATAATGTAAACAGTGTTTATAAATCCCAGGGTCTGAAGATGTCTCAATAAAGCTCGGAACGTTGGCACAATAAGAAAAATGTTTTTCTAAAATCTACATCACACCAGCCGAAATCTCACGACCTCTAAATAATCATTAATTAATGGCCACTAACCACCACACATTTATACAAAATATTTTTAATAATTCAGGTGCTCCTGATTAAACACACAAAACTACAAGATCTTCAAATAAAAGAAATCTTTTTAGTAAAAACAAAATATTGATTCCCACTGAAACTTATTCTTCTGTTGCAGAAGTGACAATTATCCCGACGTACGACACCGACATTTTAGGCTATTGGATAGCAGAGAATGAAGAAACATTATCGAAATATAAGATCGACTTATCACCATCGGCAAGCAGATGCACAATCAATCTCCAAGACCACGACACATCTTGTTCAGCGTACAGACTTGAGTTTTAATTGCAGAATTGTCAGTCACCTTTTATTCTATCCAAAACCAATTTTTATCAAAATGAACTTGACATTTCCTAAATGTAGTTAGTTGATAATGTGACCATCACGTCCATCTAAAGACTACTTTTAAAAAATTCCATTTAAAAAAGAGAAAACTCAGAAAAAAAAAATCATTTAGATTCTTATATAAATGTTTGTCAAAGCTGTTGACACTCTTTTTACATCGCTAACTTAGAATTTTTTGGCTGTAGAAGAGATTTTTGCCACATATCGGGGAGTACATTGCAGTGGATGAGTTTTACATTAATGACTTTGTTTAAAATTCATTCCCAACGGTCCATTGGAGTTGAAATTATATTTGAAAGATTTTACAATTTCCAAATAACCTAAAACTCTCTTGGAACATCAAAAATGATTAGATATCACAAACTAAATCAGCTTTCTTTTTACATAGAAATATCAAATGAATATATTTAAATTTAAAAAAATAAAAGTGATGTTGGATTATTAGAAATGTTATAAGAGGAAAGTTTGCAGGACAGGGTAACCTATTCATTTATATTTAAAAAAATATTAGATACATAGTTAGAATATGAATATGTAAATATATTACAAGAAAAAAAAATGAAAAGACAGTTTATGTCATGTTTCGTTATGCCTTGTATTTTGTTTATTATCAGCGAAATTGCTTTATTAAAAATGGTTTTGTATAAATCATATGTGAGAATTTGTCCTGAGCTGGTGATTTAAAAAATTGGTTTAAAAAATAACATGTGATAATCATGAGATTCAAATTTGAGTCGAGAAACTTCTTTTCAATTAGGAAAAAAGAGAAGGTTTTTAAAAAGGCTTGAAGGCAAATCTCAACTGATGGAAAAACTTAAAAAACCTGCTCATGACAAGCTTTTACTGAGAATCAATCTAAATTGTTTGCACCTCTGAGTACGGCGTGATTAATTTGAAACTTGCTGTACAAGTGCTTTTGTTTCACTGGCTGAGTTAATGCAAAGGTCAGGGCAACAAGCTGATTTATTTTATTTCAAAAGTTTAATATTATAGAATACAATCCTTTACATATAAATATATATAAAGTTTCAAATGGAAAATCTTGAAGATGACGTTTATTGCTTTTAAAAATCAAAAAGCTAATATAAAATAAAAAACTAAAGTTAAATATGAAAAAAAATGTTTTAAGTATTTAGTTATATTTGCCAATTTAGATTATTATTAGCATATTGTATAACTTATGTGAAAAGGTGTATATCCTGTATGTTTTATGACAATTCCATCGTTTAGGATTTGTACCCTGAAATTTTATTATCGACTAGGTACATAAAAGAAAAAAAGAAAAATATATATTTCCCTTATTGATTTATATTTTCATAGTTTATTAAATGTAAAAAAAAAGAATTCCCAAGGGGAGTCGATAAACTAAAAAATTAAAAAAAAAAAATACTGTTTTAAGCTGATTGCTTCCATTGAAATCCTTGTGTCGATGAAAGTGCACAAAGGCCCTGAAGGTCTACATATTGACTAAATAATAAAGACGGATCTTAATTGCTACCACCCCATCATCAGGCCTAACATGTTTTTAAAAAAACCATAACGCAAGGAAAAAATATTTTAAAAAATGTATTCAAAGATGAAAGTGTGATAGTGTTTATAAGCAAATTTTGTTATATTTTCAGCTAGGAAAAAAATTAAAATGTACTTATGTAATTAGTACATCTGTTAGTGCAATAATTTATTTGTTATTAATGCAAAGATTTTATTTATTATTATTTATTGTGCTTTATATCGTTTGTTGAAAGATTTTTGTTTAAATGCCTGAAATATTTAAAATTTGATAACTTTTAGGAGCTTATTTATTATTTTAATTATTTAATCATTGTAGAAAAAAAGGGGTAAAGTGAGTGAAAAAATCCTTTTGATATATCCTTTAGTATAATATAATAAGTATAATAATAATTTTTAAAAGAGGCATTGGGTATTTTATTTATTTTAAAAAGATTATGTAATTTTGTGTTGTTTTGAACAGAATGTGATCATAAAATATAGGGGACGCTTCAATCGTAGAGTATTCGATGGTGCTACGAACTTAAATGGAATGCCTTGCCCATGAACTTACTAAGGAGAAAGTCTTCGTGAAGTTCAATATAGTTTAAGAGACAGTGTTAAAAGAGGTTCATGTCTGATGAAGAGAAAATTAAAAAAAAAAAAACCAAAACGTGTTTGAATGGTTGTTTATACGCAAATCATAAGAGCAGTCCAACCACAATATTTGTGATACGTTTATTAGAACTTTTTGAAGAAAAAAAATAAAATAATAAAATTTTAAATAAAAATTCACACCTATCACTTTCTTTGTAAGTCAGACATTAAAATTCCTTAACTTCTTAAGTACTTATTAGACTGAATAAAATTATCACTGGGTAGTTGGTATGTTTTTTTTTTGTAAATGCTCATAATAAAATTAAAATAATGCTAGTCTGTTGATAAGTCATTTTTTTCTGGCTGTTTTCTTTACTGTACTGTTACAAAAATAAAACTATCAAGGAAAATTCACAACTTAAAAAAAATTGAATTAAACCATTTTGAATAGTTTCATAGTTTGGATCGAGAATTTTTAATATTAAAAATTTTAGCTTGTTTTCATCCCTACAAACGCTAAAAATATTTAATCTCTCAACTAAGAAAACGATCTATGTCTATAACCACTTCCCTATTAAAAGTGTTATGTACATTATTCTATTTTCAGAATGTTATATTTTGATGCAAATTTGTTTATCCATGTTTTATAGTGAAAAGAAAGTTTTAATTTGTTTTTTAAGGTGTATTTATTATTTCAAATTATATTCTTGTGGAGTTTAGAAATAACCGATTAAAACATTCTTAAAACATAATATTAATTGGTTTTATTTCAGCCCCTGCATCTATTTACACTTTCCTTGATATTTACTTATTACAAATTTATTTAAGCTCAGTTGTGCGCAAGAATAAATGATTTGGTATAATTTTCTTCTTTTTTTCTGTCCTGTCGATAAAGTTAGGCTTGAGGGACTGTAAACAGCTTTTTCATTTCAGCCCAAATGCATCAATTTTTAAATCTAAACCCACTCCTGTTAAATATATTTTTTATATATACAGACCTTTCAGACAACTATCAATATTCCTCCATATGCCCTCTCACACTAATCGATGTTTCAACTAATTCACTGCTTTCGTGGTCCGCTTGACCAATTAATACATGACAATTAATTAAGGTTTTTAGATGAAAAAAAGTTAATGGCACAAGCGGGATTCGAACCCACAATCTTCGGCTAGATACGACGCTGCTCTACCACCTGAGCTATCGTGACCTCGATCCACTCGGACATCAACTTCCTATCTCAACCCCATCTTATGAGTTTTCCCTCCTTTTTGCCATTTTTCAAATGTCGTGTAATCGGTTTGGATTCTTGACGACAATTGAAATGGCGACGGAGAGCTTGAAAAATGGCAAAAGGAGGGAAAACGAATAAGGTGGGGTTGAGATGGGAAGTTAGTGTCCGAGTGGACCGAGGTCACGATAGCTCAGGTGGTAGAGCAGTGGCGTATCTAGCCGAAGGTCGTGGGTTCGAATCCCTCTTGTGCCATTAACTTTTTTTCATCTCAACTAAAAACCTTAATTAATTGTCAGTTTCAACTAATAAATACATTCACTCTCAATACACAGAAATGGGAACAGAAAAATTAAGCTATCTATAGATACTATACAGGGCGTCCTTTTTAGATGGCCCAGTTCAATTTCTCTTGAACCAATGATGCTATCAAAAAATACATGATTAATATTTTTTAGTCTAGTTTCAAATGTTCTTCTTATTTTTGGAGAAAAAATTATACAAACTTCAGGCCTAGTTCAACTTCAAAATTTCAAATACGACCCTATACATCCTGACACATAATTTTAAAGGATTTTTTATGCTGAAAGCAATGATGAAATCGGATTTTAAATTGATCAAAAAAATGACAAAGTTATGGCAAAAAGTTTGAAATGACTTATGCGAATCCTGATTTTTCTATCTGATCAGCCACTGTAGGTAAATATTGTAGAAACTGGACATCCGTCTGCAGCTATCAAAAATTAAATCCAACATGTACAAATTGTGCTAGCTAAAAGAACCTCACTCTTCCCATTAATTAAGTTTTACCTACCTATTTATTCTGTTCTGTCCAATTTGATTTTTGTGTTCCGGATTTTGTAAATAAAGTTAAGTATCACGCTCCAGATTGAGATACGGTCTTGAAGAAAAAAACAAATTCAATTGTTACTGCCAAACTTCTGACCTATTTTAAGGTCATCATCAGGGCAACGAATACTGTTACAATCCTTACCAATATTAGGACTGAGCCGGTCTTCAAAAAATGATATAATAGACCTCTTAAATATATGCCTATTATCTAATTATTGTAAATTCAATAATAAATTTTACAAAATGAAAGGGTTACCAATGGGGCCTCCATTATCCCCACTTTGTGCTGAAATATTCATGGATAATTTCGAAAAAAATCTTTTGAATTAAATCATTTCTAGAAATGCTATGTAGACGATATTTTATGCATATGGTCAGGAACATTAGAGGCTCTCAATGAATTCCTTTAACTAATTCTCTACACCATAATATAAATTTTACATTAGAAATTAACAAAGATGGTTGAACTTTTTAGACCTAAAATTGTCCATAATGAACAACCTAATAGAAATAGACGTATATAGAAAACCCACAACTACAGACACTATGATAGCGGATTCTTCCCACCCATGGTCCCAAAAGGCTGCTGGTATCATTTGGCTTATAGACCAGATGTTAAAACTTCCATTAACACCTGCTAACTATAAAAAAGAGACTGTAAGTAGGAACTATCTTTTTAAGAAGGATTGAACACTCCATCATTTATCATTTCTATTCTGGCATTAGTGTTAGGTTATGACTGTGTGAAAAAAAATTGTAATCACATACGTATAGGGTGTAAATAAAATAAAAAGAAATTATTCATTCTACGTTGATTTTTGTAATTATTAATTAATTAAGGTTTTTAGTTGATATAAAAAAGTCAATGGCACGAGCGGGATTCAAACCTACTATCTTTGGCTAGATACGCCGCTGCTCTACCACTTGAGCTATCGTGTCCTCGATCCACCCGGACACTAACTTCTCATCTCAACCCCACCTTTTGAATTTTCCCTCCTTTTTGCCATTTTGGAGAGGTTGACATGAGAAGTTAGTGCCCAAGTGGATCGAAGTCACGATAGCTCAAGTGATAAAGCAGCGGCATATCTAGCCGAAGATCGTGGGTTCGAATCCTGCTTGTGCCATTGACTTTTTTATCTCAACTAAAAACCTTAATTAATTATAATATATTAATTGGTCAAGTGGACCACGAAATTAGTGAATGTAATTATTAATTTTTCTTGAAGTTCACCATGGAACACAGTTTAGGAAACCACATAACAGATATTTCGAATATGAGCACACAAACTTACAGATGATTTTTTTTATGTTTTTGCAAATCAAGTCACATTATTATTATTATATAATCATCCTGATGGAAAAGATAACCATTTTTGTAAATGAAGTCACAAAATTGCTCGATACGATCACAGGCAATAATTTAAAGATTGAAAGTGCAGTTTGGTCATTTATGATCGTATCTTTTAGTTCGGCAGTGTATACTCCAAAGACAGCTTGAAATGTCTCCAAATCAACTAGGATTAAAAGTCAGAAATGACCATAGATAGCCTAGACCTAGAGAAAAATAATACACAAGAAATAATAAAGTTAAATTAAAGTACTTTCATCAAAAGAATAAATTTTATTTATAAAAATTATACAAATGTTATCTATTTATATATACATATACATAAATTTATTTATTTTTTGTTTTTGTGTTTGAAATCACACTAAGATTTTAATTTAATAACCTTTCACTCTAATAAAAATCTACAAAGTCAAATTTCTATTCAAATTAAATTATATAGTTGCTATTTAATTTTTTTTTTTTAATTCATGTTTGAAATTTATACATATACTATCTGCCTTTTCAGTTTGTATAATTCAAAAATTGCATGAGTAACTTATTTTACTGAAAAAGGTTGAATCACAATTCCACAAAAGTACATAATATAGTGGATTAAATAAAGGGACAATTTATATTAATTTATGAACTATGCTAGTGTTAGTAATAAAAATTTGATCTAATAGAACTTACACTATACATTACTTATAGTAGTTTGTATATAAAAGGACATCACATAAAATAGAAAAATAATTTATTTGCCTGTTATTATTTTTTTTTAAAGAATAATTTAAAATATATACCAATATTTACAATAAGATACAATGGAAAATAAAAGCAATGCCGTATGAATATTATTGGATAACAGGAACATAAAAAAATATTTAAATTGTTAAATTTTGAACAAATATTTTAACAAATACTATTATGGTTATAAATTAAGGCATACAAAATTTCTCTATTTGAAAATTAAATTAATAATAAAATCCTCAAACTGGCATAACCTCAAAACCGCTTATACGAATGTAAAATATCTATTGTCTATTTCACAAGCTCATACTTCTGCAGACATATCATTAAAAAGTCAATTAAAAAATAAATTTAAAAAAGCCGAGAAATTCAGAGAAAGGTTTAAAGCATGCGAAAATAGGGTAAAAATATAGACGTTCTCACAAGTCTCAAAAATAAGATTTTTTGCCAAAAATGTCTATATACAGTCTATTTTTTTTTAAAACCAATTTTGAATTATAACGATTATTCATCGATACCAAGCACTGGAAAATTTAACTTTAGTTAATACGACAAACTGCTTTTACTAAAAGCATATAATCCTCTCGTCTAAACGAGGTACAGATCACATATTTTAACTTTCATCCTGCACAAAAATGTTACAATTTGAAATGAGATTATATTAAATAAACTAGTGATATGTAATAAAAAAATAATGAATTATATTAACCTCTCCATTAATTAAAAAAGTACTGATAATAGTGTCATGATTTGCCATTTTACATTTTTTTTTATAATAACAATAGAAAATAAATAAACTGTAGAAAGTAAAAAAGAATTCACATTGAGATAAATTTAAAAGAATCGTCAGTCTCTCTTTTCGAGACAAATATTTTAAACCTAGAAGAAAAGTGTTTTTTTACGTTTTATTTCCAAGTCTAATGTTTAAACAATTCAATCAATTGGTATCACAACTATTTCATAATATCACAATTCTAGTACTACAAAAAATTTCCCCCACCTAACCTATAATATCAAACTTATTCGCTAAACGGTTGTGTGATTATAATACATGCATACAAAGTTGCGAGATAAAGTAGAGGTGGAAAATAACACGACTTGAGCTAAAAATCTTAATTTTTACTATTAATGAGCACAATATTGATATATGTTTCAAGGACAGTCATTTGCATTTTAAAAATTATAGTTTATTCTTTCCCTAAATATTTGAGTTGATACTTCAAATGAACATTTTCTAAAGAGAAACCAAATGTGTTTTATTATTTGGTCCCGTTGCAAAATATATAACTGCCAGTTGCTGCATTACAATTTTTTTTTTAATTATACCAATAGATATATTGCAAATTTTATTTTGACAGTTTTTTTAATGACAGTCCTTAAAGCAAATATAGACTCAACTTCTTTTAAAATTGACCTATTGTTGCATTGCTCACTAAAGAAAAAAAACGAGGAAAAGTACTTTTCTTATACATAGAGCTAATTTTTTTTTTTTAATTCTAAATTTTAAATTGCATGTGGTACAGGCTTTATTATAAAGACCGAATTATTATTAATATAAATTGTTCAAATCTATTACTAGTGTGAAAACATTTTATTAAAAAATTTTTATCCATGAGGTAAATGATTCAATTTTAATAATTGATCAAATCTTTATGATATATTGTACCCATTTCAATGATTTAGTTATTTTCACAAATGTATATATACAACGATCAAAAGTGCGATGTATAATACTTTTGTGTTTTTTTGTTAAAAACCAGTATTTACAAATTGAGACTTCTTTTTAGGTGTTCAGCTTGAGCTTGAGCTTAAGCGCGAAATAAGCCCCGACTCTCAACAGTAGGAAAAAGCCGATCAGGGCGACGACATCGATCCAGTATTCGACGCCGGACATATCCATAAACTCGAGGAACTTGGACGGGCTTTTGAAATGGCAGTACGCCTCGGAACAGTGTAGCTTCGCCCTGTTCCCGCCGTAAATTGCTATCATGCACCCTTCAAAGCCGTAACGTATGTAGCTGATATACGTGACCCATTGCATGTACCACGGTATCGTGCTGAAGTTGACGAAGAACCCCGAGAAGAGGAGGACAGGTATCGACGTCACTGGGCCAAGAAAAACTCCAGTCTAGAAATTGAATTATTATTTCAGTCAAAATTATTTGTTATGAAAATAATTTGATTTTTAATAATGATACTATCCAATAAACCTGATGAAATTCATGTGAATCTCTACCCTGTATGTTAAATATACAGTTTATTCTATAGATAAAATACATATAAAAATTTCTCAGAAGAAAGGCAAAATCATAAAATATTGTGCAAAGTTCCTGCAAGGTTCCTCAAAGTAAAATTACAAGAGAATAAATCGGTTTAAGAAACAAAAATATTAACTTTACTAGTTTTGTGGTCCACTTGACCAATTAATATCTTTCAATAAATTAAGGTTTTCAGTTGAGATAAAAAAGTCAATGGCATGAGTGGGATTCGAACCCACTATCTTCGGCTTGATACGCCGCTCGCTGCTCTACCACTTGAGCTTTTGTGACTTCGATCCACTCGGACACTATCTTCCCATCTAAACCAAACTTTCTAATTTTTACCCCTTTTTGCCATTTTTTAATTCAAATTCAAAGGTGGGGTTGAGATGGGAAGTTAGTGTCCGAGTCGATCGAAGTCACGATAGCTCATGTGGTTAGAGCAGTGGCGTATCTAGCCGAAGGTCGTGGGTTCGAATCTTGACTCTGACACTGACCGCTCTTGACACTGACTTTTATATCTCAACTAAAAACCTTATTTAATTGAAAGATATTAATTGGTCATGCGGACCACAAAAACTAGTGAATTTAATAAGTTGAAATGAAGTAACCTTCACCAAAGCTCTCTGTGGCCATTTCATTTGTCGCCGAGAATCAAATAGATTACACGACATTTAAAAAATGGCAAAAAGAAGGGAAAATTTGGTGGTGAGGTTGAGATGGGAAGTTAGTGTCCGAGTGGATCGAAGTCACGATAACTCAAGTGATAGAGCAGCGGCGTATCTAGCCGAAGGTCGTGGGTTCGAATACCGCTCTTGACACTGACTTTTTTATCTCAACTAAAAACCTTATTTAATTGAAAGATATTAATTGGTCAAGCGGACCACGAAAACTAGTGAATTCAATAAGTTGAAATGAAGTAACTTTCACCAAGGCTCTCCTTGGCCATTTCATTTGTCGCCGAGAATCAAATAGATTACACAAATTTGAAAAATGGCAAAAAGAAGGGAAAATTTGGTGGTGAGGTTGAGATGGGAAGTTGGTGTCCGAGCGGATTGAAGTCACGATAGCTCAAGTGGTAGGGTGGCGTATCTAGCCGAAGATCGTGGGTTCGAATCCTACTCGTGACACTGACTTTTTTATCTCAACTAAAAACCTTAATTAATTGTAACAAATAAATATTTAAATATAATAGAATAAACCAATAAATGAGACCTACGATATTAAATAAAAAGGGGGTAAAATTAACAAAAAATTAACCATCTTCAGTGTAAAATCATATGAACAGGGTGTAGTAAAAAAATCGGGATTTAAAGTTTTAGATTTAAACACACTGCCACAAATCCCTTACCAAACGTGACTTTTTAAAAGAAACTCGCCTTAAAAAAAAGTCCTCTGATCCGACACTAAATTGTAAAATGCCAAGGCACGTTATATTATAACGCTACGATATTATGGTAAGTAATTAAAAAATTAAAAGTTCAAAATTTACCTCAATATCCATAGCTGCCCCTATAAGAAGCCCAAGGCTTTGCGCAACGAGTGAAGTCAGTACGCACATCAGCAGCACCATAAAAAACCTGACTGGATCCAGCGGCTGTGATGTCATAAAATACACTATAGCAATATACACTATCGAAAATACAATCTGGAAAATAATCATAAATTAAAACATTCGTCCGCATAATTTTGTTTATACAAGTTCCAAACCTGAAACGGTAGATCGGCCATCGTTTTAGCTATGTAAAAAGATTTGAGAGAATACCAATAATTTAAGTGCTCCCTAACAAACACTGACATCTCCAAAGGAACTGAAAAAAAAAGGCAGATATTATTTTAAAATTTAAACTTGTTAAATCGAAATACTTACACGTCAATACAGTAGGCATCATGGCTGTGAACATAAGAAAAAGTACGGTGAAAAATATGCATCCGGCATTGTTCATAACTTTAGACGCTTCGTTCCCAATGTCGTAGTATATGAGACCGATGAGTAGGCCGATTAAAATATGTGACATCAGCCGCATACGAGTTAACATCTATAATTTAAAAAAAAAGTTAAAAATATCATTCATAATAACCTTTTTTATTTATTTATTTACGGATCGAAATCCACTATAAAAAAGACATTTTACAATAACAAAAATATAAATGATATATGTAAAAATACAAATAATATATATAAAGAGAATAAGGACGTATATACATGGTAATAATATAAATAGTAAATATAAAAATACAATTAAAGAGTAAAAAACTGAACAACAAAAATGAAAGACATAATTACTAACCAAATAAGGCAGAGGAAACAAAAAATAAAGCTGAAAGACAATTGAAACTACAATAATTACGTACATATTTAATGAAAATAATGCTCTTTGTAAATATATAATAAGACTAGAGTGCGAGAATTAGTTGAACCAGTAAATGAAATAAATTGTAATAATTTTGTACAGTATGAAATATAAAAGCATTCAACTAAGGTTGTAGGATAAGGTTTTTTACAGATTGCACAGAACTATTGAAGAAGTCAATGCTATTGCAGATGTTGTTATTCTTGATCATCATTCTGTGTAGAGGAGAAGAGTAGTTAGAGCTTTGGAATTCAATATAAAATAATTTATAGGTTTTAAGAGAGTGCGAAGGGACATGTAGTTGTAGTTGAGAGAGGAGATAAGGACTATCAATGAGATTGTTTAATAATTTAAATACAAAACAATATCAAAGTAATCCATTCTTAGTGCCCGTTCGAAAAGTTTAAATTCAAAGCGGATTCCAGGGTAGGCAGAATTCGGAGGAAGATTGAGTTTGTAGGAAAGTTTTTTTTTTAAATTAATTCACTACTTTCGTGGTCCGCTTGACCAATTAATACATGACAATTAATCAAGGTTTTTAGTTGAGATGAAAAAAAGTCGCCATTTCAATTGTCGTCGAGAATCCAAACCGATTACACGACATTTGAAAAATGGCAAAAGGAGGGAAAACTCATAAGGTGGGGTTGTGATGGGGAGTTGATGTCCGAGTGGATCGAGGTCACGATAGCTCAGGTGGTAGAGCAGCCGATCTAGCCGAAGGTCGTGGGTTCGAATCCCTCGTGCCATTAACTTTTTTTCATCTCAACTAAAATCCTTGATTAATTGTCACGTTTTTTAAAAAATTTGTTTTGTACAGATTGAAGAATTTTTTGATAATTTAGATAGAATGGGTTCCAAACAGGTCTAGCATATTCTAGTATGGGTTGTACAAAAGCTTTATAAAGATGGACAAAACATAGAGGATTTTTAATTTCATAGGTGTTCCGGATGATAAAACCGCGCATCTTCATAGATCTATTTTTTATTGAAGAAATATGTTCTTTAAACTTGAGCTTTTGATCAAAAAGTACACCAAGATCCTTTACGACCTCAACTTGCGTTAAAAGAGCATCGTGGAGAGTATAGAGATAAATAAAAGTTTGTTTATTATGAGAGAATGTAATTGTGTAGCATTTGGAAACATTAAGAGCAAGTTTGTTATTGGAGCACCAGGTTAGCACGTTATTGATAGAATTTTGTAATTGTAAGCAATCGGAAGGAGAAGTGATTATGGAATAGATTTTCAGATCAGCAAATAATAAAAATTGAGCAGAAGGGAGAGCAAGATGGATATCATTAATAAATAAGAGAAACAAAACTGGTCCAAGATGAGACCCTTCCAGGACTCCCGAGGAAGCCGCAAAGGGACATGATTTAAATGATTTTATTTTGACTATTTGTTTTCTGTCAGAGAGAAAGCTGGATAACCAATTCAAGATAGTTCCGGTGAAACCATAATCCATTAGTTTCCTTAACAGTATTGTGTGATTTACTTTATCGAAAGCTTTAGAAAAATCAGTATACACTGAGTCTACTTGGTGTCCAGAGTTTATTGCATCTAAGATGTAATTTTGAAATGTGAGCAGGTTAGTAACAGTTGATCTATTAGAGCAGAAACCATGTTGCTGAGGTATAATAAAAGATTTAATGTCGTTTTTAAGTTTATTACAAATAATAGAATCAAATATCTTGGAGAACATGGATTGAATAGATATTGGTCTGTAATTGAAAACATTAGATCTATCGCCAGCTTTATGTAGAGGAATGACAAAAGTGCTTTTCCAAGCATTGGGGAAAATACCTGTTTTTAACGACTGGTTCAGAATATAGTGTAAAGGAGCAATAAGAGCCGCAGAACACTTTTTAACTAATATAGGGGGTATGCAATCGGGACCAGAAGACTTTTTCACGTTGAGTAATGAGATAGAATTTAGTATTTCATTGTGTGAGATATAGTAATTAGAGATAGTGTGAGAAGATGGCATAAGGAGAGAGGTTGTTTCAGGTAGGGAAGTGGGAAGATCAGAACTATGGTCATAGACTTGGGAGAAATATTTAGCAAAGAGATTAGCAATGTCATGGCCATTAGATGAAGATTCATTTCCTAAACGCATGAAAGAGGGCATGGCCTTAGAAGTGTTGACAGAATTCACATAATTCCAAAACTTTTTAGTATTAGATTGGATTGAGTTTTCTGTATCAAAAAGATAATTCTTATAGCAAATATTCGACAGTGTTTTACATTGGACTCTAAGAGATGAAAATTTTGAATAATAATAATTATCAAGAGTTTGCTTGTACAATGAATGATACATCTTTTTTTGCTTGACTTTTTCAATAAGTTCTAGACAAAACCATTTCGGATATGGGTAATTATTGCCAGTTTTAGTTTTAGGAACATACATATCTATAGCTTTGAAGTCATTACCTGGTCGCGAATAATTGAAATGAAAGTTCTGTTAATAAGTATAGCAAATTGTTTGAAGCTCGATGTCGGAAATCCAGGGCTGGGGCCAAGCGTGCTCAGGCTCTCGTCTGAATGAAGCAACGCTGATGTGCAGGAAACAGCATTCAAATTTGTATCTGTAAGAATAAAAGGTTCAAGTCAATATATAATAATTTATCCTTCAAACACTTAATAAATATATTGGATTGTTCAGAAAATAATGCAGGTATATGGCTATAAAATAAAAATAAATGATTTTAAACAAGTCTTTTTCCAATGGTACTTCTCTTTACCATCTGGATATAATTTTGTGTCTTTACTATTAATAAATTAATTCACTACTTTCATGGTCCGCTTGACCAATTAATACATGACAATTAATTAAGGTTTTTAGTTGAGATAAAAAAATCAATGGCATGAGCGGGATTCGAACCCACGATCTTCGGCTTGATACGCCGCTGCTCTACCACTTGAGCTATCGTGACCTCGATCCACTCGGACATCAACTTCCCACCTTTTAAATTTTCCCTCCTTTTTTACCATTTTTCAAATGTCATGTAATCGGTTTGGATTCTCGACGACAATTGAAATGGCGACGGAGAGCATTAGTGAAGTGTACTTCAATTTTAAATCATTACTTCACTACTTTCATGGTCCGCTTGACCAATTATAATACATGACAATTAATTAAGGTTTTTAGTTGAGATGAAAAAAAGTTAATGGCACGAGAGGGATTTGCAGATGGCAAATGGAGGGAAAACTCATAAGGTGGGGTTGAGATGGGGAGTTGATGTCCATGTGGATCGAGGTCACGATAGCTCAGGTGGTAGAGCAGCGGCGTATCTAGCCAAAGGTTGTGGGTTCGAATCCCTCTCGTGCCATTAACTTTTTTTCATCTCAACTAAAAACCTTAAGTAATTGTAATTACAATTTATATATTCACGTCTGGATCTTTAATATTTCTAAGAAGGAAGACTGTAAAGGCTTCAAAAATGGTCAAGCAATTTTTCATCTCAACTAGAAACCTTAATTAATTGTCAACTATTAATAAAATTCTGTGAACGCATTTTCTATTGACTTTTGATCAATAAATTTTTTATGTTGTAAAACGTCCAGGTGTCTAAAAATATGGTAGTCAGTAGGCAAGAGGTTTGGACAGTAGTGAGGGAGAAGCAGAACCTCATCACAAGACCCAACAGTTTTCGTGTTGTCGCATGTGAGACACGGTGCCGAGTGTTTATCATCGGCCTTTTCTGACCAAAGATGGCTTCAGTAATGCCAATTTCTGGCGAATTGCTTTAATTTGAGAAAAATTCATTTCGATACTGATCGTCTCACCAGGATTCAAGAAGCTGTAGTAGATCAGCTCATATGAAGCCTACCGCCATCTATTTTGATGAGTTTGGGGCTTTGGAAAATGTGGTGCCGCTTGTCCTTTGTTGAGCCACTGTCTAGAACATCCGCTGTTATCATAGAGAATTCACTTTTCATCACAAGTAAAAATTCTATCCAGAAAATGTTTGTTTCGGTTTCAGCAAAGAAGTATTGAGCCAATGACATAATGATGATTTTTTTGGCGGTCGTTTAATGCACGAGGAACCAAACTTTCAAGCTTTTTCTCTTTTCCAATTGCCCTAAGATGGTCAGAAATGGACGATTTGCTAACTGAAAGTTTGTCTGCAAGTTCTCGAACAGTTTTTCTTGGATTTTCTTTGATTGAAGCTTGCAGAACATCATCATCTAGGGAAGAAATTGAAGAAACCACGACATAGTCATCAAAGCTCTTGAAATTTTTAAACCATCTCTGAACAGTGCTCTCGCTCACATTGCCATCGCCCCAGACTTTTAATGTTTCTGGCCATTTTCTCACTGTTCAGACCGAGTTTAAAACAAAATTACGCGAAAAATAAGTTGACTACTTAGAAAAGACTGAATTATTCCCAAATAACAAAATGCTAACTAAGGTAAACAAACATTTTCACTTGGAAGGACTAAAAAGTTGATCTTTGTACAAAATAATAAATAATCAGACACAAATATTTTATTATATCGAGGGGTAATTGAAAGTAAACATGAAAACCTGCGTTATTTTCTGATTAACTTAATAGTTTAAATTTTCCAAAGTTATTTCTTCCTTTGCTAACAATTCATTCTTACTAGAGAAAAAAATTTGTTTTATATTTTTATTGTTTCTGATAAAGATATGTACAATATAAAGGGTTTGCCATATCTTTGCAAAGTTTAGAGGGAAAAATGGCAAAAAGGAGGGAAAATTCAAAAGATGTGGTTGAGATGGGAGGTTGGTGTCTGAGTGGATTGAGGTCACGATAGCTCAAGTGGTAGAGCAGTGGCGTATCTAGCCGAAGATCGTGGGTTCGAATCCCGCTCGTGCCATTGATTTTTTTATCTCAACTAAAAACCTTAATTAATTGTAATATATTAATTGGTCAAGCGGACCATGAAATTAGTGAATTTAGAGGGAAGGATGATTTTCTCTTTTCAGACAAAGAAAGTTCAGAAAGTCCAATTAAAATTTTAAATTGAAAATAAGCCAAAACCGTTCAAAAGATACTTGTCATTGCATAGGTAATGTCTCATGATCGTGTTTTTATTACCTTTTGGGTCAGTGCAAAATCACAATTTTTAACCTGTACGGACTAAATTAAAAACCAGCTAAATTGAGATGTATTAGTTTATAGACATATTGAGTTGATTATAATCTCAATTCTTCACATATGTGCAAAATCCTTTAAGTGTTTTACACTTAGGCTCACTTAGGCTATCGTCAGCAAGATCTTTCAGACCTTATACAGGTTTAACCTAAACACTCTTACTCATTCTTAAATACATTCTTTCCATTAGTAAGGTGCAAAGTCCTTGAGTACTTCCATCACCTTTTACACTTAGAGCAACTACACAAACACTAATTAGTTTAAGGGGTCAATGGTGGACATACATTCACGCGTATAAATACATTCTCAGAATACAACTGCTACCAAACCAATTAAGCAGGGCATTTGGAGCAACCTTTCAACATGCAAGACACACATGCATATTATGAAGGGTGGGTGACCAAGACCCAAGGGGTTAAATGCCTGGGCAGACTCGTACCCCATCCCTAAAAGGTCCAGGATTTGGTCGGCTCATGTGTCCTGCATAAACCTCTTGGACGTGTTCACAAACCCCAAGATTTTGGACCATTTTATCTCGGGGAGTGATTTGGTGATGTCCTCTCCTTCAAAGATTTCAAATCAAGACCTAGCATTTCTATCACATTCTGCGAGGTAGTGCTTTGCCGCTTCTTCTTTTATTTCGCAGAAGCGGTAAAAGGGATCTGGTAGGATACCCATTACGAAGAGGTGTCTTCTCAGTGGGCAGTGGCCCGTCAGAATATGTATGAGCCTCCTAATTCCCTTCCTTGAGATAGAGAATAGCCATTTCGATTCTGCTGGTTTGATTGCCTTAACGAACTCTTTTGATTGCCTGTGTCCGGGGGATAAATTCCACTCCCTAAGGAATTGTTTCATGCCCCAGTTATTGATACTCTCTTTCGCTGTGCTCATAGAGTGAGGTAATACCGGTTGTGGCCCGACAAACGCAGTATTAGAACCTTCTTTGGCTAGGCCATCCGCCTTTTCATTGCCATGGTGTCCTTTATGTGCTGGTATCCAAATAAGGGTCACCTTATTCTCAAACCTGAAAGAGATCCTATTGATAAGATCTATAGTTTCCTCCACCAGTCGTGAGGTTGACAAATCTTTTTGTAATGCCCTAAGACTAGCCTGACTGTCAGAAAAGATTTTAATATCTTTTCCCTTAATTTTATTTTCCATAAGTGTTCTACAACACACATTGATGGCCCAGATTTCCGCCTGAAAAACGGAGGTGTTATTGCCAAGAGGGGAGGAGATGCTGATTCCTAATTTTGGTATGTAGATTCCTGCACCACTCCCTCTTCCTTTGATAAGTGATCCATCTGTGTAGCAGTCTATGTTACTATGGTCATCATCCAAACTATAATTGTAATCATAAGGGGTGACTACCTGAAAGTGCTTTTTCCCCGAAGGGGTTTTAATCTTTTTATCACTAACGCTTAATAATTGACCATTAACCTTGCTCAATAGTTGAGAGATTTTCAAGTGACCTATGTTATTGCACTTATGATTCCATCTGCCCTTGCTAATTAATCTGTAGCAGCTGATAGTGCTCTGACCTTATAGCCATTTGGCTACCCATGGTTTGATGCCCCATCTTTTACCGGATTAATTGATAAACCTTTGTCACAACACCACCTATAAAGCAATCCCATGGTGTTTTCCATCAGTAGTGAAAGAGTCAGGGGATCCCTACCAGTGAGCATTATGGTACCATCATCTGAAAATAATTGACTGTAGAAGCCTGAATTATTCAGAAGTTCTATTAAGCTGTTTACTGTAATTAGCCATAAAAGAGGTGACAAACAACCTCCCTGTGGACAGCCTCCTTTTACATTAATTTTAAGAGTGCTACCACCTGAGCACATATTGATGCAAGACACATACTCGGTCTTTGGACCAAACTCTGTCAGGTAAGAATGATACTTCTGTGTTTTAGACTCAATGAGGGTCACTTATCGACTGTGCCTTGGCAAGCTCCTCGGATGACCCAGTCTACTGATGTTGCCACCTTTTCTTTACTTTCTTTTCTATATTTTTTATTGCTTGTTTAGTGTCAGTGGATTACAATTAGTAAGGTATAGTTTGCAGACTCTTCTTCCTTGTATAAAAGTTGTCTGACAAGACACCTGAGACTCAGACAAAAGCTTACAGACCTGACCTTTAGAATACACACAGAGTCGGGGAACCAGTGCACATGAATTTTCCAAGGATTACACAATTTCAAAGGCATGCAAGAACACATATCACACGGTACTCTGATACACCTTGTCTGGATGGGTTCATCATGGTCACTCCTTCGCGGTACATAATGCAGGTCACTGTGGTCATACAATTAGACCCATCCATGAAAAGGAGTTGTAAACTAGCATGATAGAGATTGTGCAGTTGATTTGGTCAGGGTTGCCAGACAGCCTCAGACATTTCAAGAATGAATCATGAAATAAGCAACCTAGGGTCATATCCACTGGAGGATGGCCCATCTCTCTCCGAAGTTTGGGGAGTTAGAACTTCATGAAATATTTTATGCCAGGCATCATTAACATAAATTTTATAACCAGTTTTACACATTATATAACCAAGATAGTGAAGTAGATAAAATTAAAAATTAAATAATTCCTATCAGACATAATGATCTATACCATGTCTCCCACCTAACAATGTAAGAAAATTTGTCCAAGTCTCCATTTTAAAAAGAACTGTTCTGAAATTGCACTTGTGAGTTAAAGTCAAATTATTTGTAGGTGTTTTCGGTTTGGCAGAAAACTTAGAAATTAGTTTAGTAACGTACGAGTGGCATCACCATTGGCCATTAATTCTTTGTGGTGTTTCTCATGGGAGTTGTAAATGGCACACTTTCCGTTGATGACGGCAAGAACGAGTTTATCGTGGACATCGCCGTGTTCGCCGCAAGCTACTTCCATCACTAAAATTAAAAAAAAAAAATTAGTAAAACTGCCAAATGTATAAAGATAGCTGGGCTTACCGTAATCAGCCGGGTTGTGGTAGCTGGGGCACTCGAGGTTCAGCGAGCTGAGGAAGGGCACAAGGCCTGAGACATCACCTTGGTAAATGCACTGCCCATCGGCCAATGTATACAAGTGGTCGAACATTTCAAAAAGCCTTGCGCTAGGCTGGTGTATCGTGCATATGATTGTCCTGCCACCTCGTGCGAGGCATTTCAGAAGTGAAAGGCATTGGAAGCAAGAAGAACTATCTAAACCGCTGGAAAAAGAACATAAGTCATAATGTTGGAAGACAGAAAAGTTTCTATTGGTTTACCTGGTTGGCTCGTCGAAAAACATGACTGGTGGATTGTTGACGAGCTCGAGTGCGATGGAAAGCCTTTTTCTCTGGCCACCTGACAAATTGCATGTTCTCGTATTGCTGCAATCCAAGAGACCCAAAGTTTCCAGGATTTCTTCCACCTTAAACAACAAAAATGTTCTAAAAAACATCATTAAAAAAATCTGAAGAATGTTCTGCGTAAATTAACATCTCTGAAGTTACAGAGGGATAGAGAGAGGGAGGGAGGGAGAGAGGGTGAGAGGGAGGGGAGAGGGAGAGAGAGAGAGTGAGATAGAAAGAGGGAGAGAGTGAGGGAGCGTGATGGAGAGGGGGAAACTGGGAGGGTGGGGGAGAGAAAGAGTGAATACTTTCTGACTGAATATTCTGGAACTAGAATCCCCTAAGAATAAGGTCACACACATTTTTATAAATCTGACTAAAAACGAAATAATAGTACCAATAATAAGAATTTGAGAAAAAGAGAAAAATACTGTCTCCCGTGAATTTATTATTATTTTTATTTATTCTATTTTTTTTTCTAATTATTTAACAAAAACGTTTCTATTTTGTCTTGTTATGAAAATTCGTTTTTAATGGTTCTACAAGCTGCTTAAAACGAATCTGAATAGGTTTTTCCAAAAACCATTTTTGGGCCTGCTTTATACGAAAGGTTTTTGATTTTTGCAATTTCAATATAACATCAACACTCTTACATCATGTAACAACATCTCGCCTATTATTATGGTGCGTGAAAATATGGGTAATTTAACGTCAAAAAGCAGACTGGCCTGGTTCGCTTTCCGCCTTCCTCCGGTAGCGGCCGGAGTGTCCCAGGGGTACATTTTGGGTCCCTGTCGTTTTATAACGATTTCTACACGCGTGAGCGCAATTGCAAACGTGCATAACGCGGTAAATCAGATTTTTCCACAGGAAGAAACTAAATATTGATATCGCCAAAAGAAAAGCAATCTTCTTTATAAAAATAGGACCAAAAATTAAAAAAAAATAGTATAAATAATTAATGAAAATTCAATCCCATAGTGTGAAAGGCACCTAGGACTAATTATGCACAAGAAACTAATTTTTAGTCCTTATTTATCGGGTATAATAAAGGAAAACTGGGTAATAATTTAATAATTTCCACTTCTATTTTAAAGATTTCCTCAGTCAATTTTTGCCACATTTTTCTGTGAGTTCAACTAATTCCCTCATGCTACTAGATCAAATTTTGACATTTAACCGTTTTCATGTTTTACTGTTTTACTCGTAACTTTAATTACTTAACAACTTACCACTACTCGTTTTTCTTTCTTGGTCATGTTCCGGCCGAGCTTAAGGTTCGCTGAAACTGTCATAGATTCCCACACAGTCAGATGCGGTAAAAGCCTGTCGTCTTGCATTATATAGCAAGACATTTTCCTGAATCTCCTGGAATTCCTGTCTTTCCCGTTTATAAGGACAGATCCGGTGACTCCGGATGTTCTGAAAGAACAAAAAATCAATAATAAAATAATAGACAAAAAATTCACGAGGATTTGTTTTTAAGTGTACCTGTAGCCAGCAAGGACGTTCATAAGGGTACTCTTTCCAGCTCCAGACGGTCCCATTATAGCGGTCAACTCCCCAGATTGGAACTTGCCGCTGATGCTTTTCAAAAGAGACTTCTGCCCTGGAAGTTTTTAAAGGTATTTCAATAAATAAAACAGTTCGGTTGGTTACAAATGATTCGATGTGATTTCCCTATGGGCTTGATACCGATCTTCGCAGCCCTGAGTTTTTAGGCGAATATTAAATTATTTATTGGCAGGGGGGCGAAACATTAATCAGTTTTGTCAAAACAATGTTGTTGAGTGTTGTTATTTCGCGTCGTAATTGATGTCTGTACTTTTTCCTCGTTTGTCTCGACTTTGTTGATTTAAACAAGGCTTCGCGGAGCAAAGAACATGTAGCTGTACATAAAGTCCACTTTTTCCCCTAAGAACATTTTTGTGCGAATATCTGTGTAATTTTTTTTTATTACAAAAGGGCTCTAGGTCTGTCTTATCAAAATATTCATTTTTGATGGTTTCTTCGTTTAAATTTTGTAGTTTTCAAGGTCAACTCTGACAACTTAGAATATATTAATCTTAGTCACTCATATTTTTTCCTCTAATTCAACTATCCTTCTTACACTTAACGAAGAAAAGCAAAAATGTAGATTCTCGCCTGCCTCAGAAAATAAACATATGAACACCAACTTAGGAACCAAACAAAAATGTCTGTAATGGACAACAAGGTTGTCATGAGTTTTGGCTCTTTATATGGAGCGAGTAGGCATATTTATTGATACGTTGACGTTTATGAAAAAAAATCAGAACTATTATACCGGGTGTCCTTTTTAGATGACTCGGCTGAATTTCTCTTGAACCCTTGACGCTATCCAAAAACAAGTGTTTAATAATTTTTAGTCTAGTTTCAAATGTTTGCCTTTATTTTGAGAAAAATGATACAGGGAAGCTCACGCCCAGTTCAACTTCAAAATTTCAAATACGACCCTATAGGTTCTGAAACACCTTTTTAAAGGAATTTTTACGCTGAAAACAGTGGTGCAATCGGATTCTGAATTGGTCAAAAATCACATTTTATGTCCGAACAGCTTTCCTTACGCAAAGATGCAAAGATTTGCTCTTTTTAACCGCTCTTCACCTGTGTTCAGAGCGATAGAGTCAGAGTAGATGGATTGACAAGCATTTTCGATTCTTTGCCGCAGTTTTTCAACCGAGGTTGCTGGGTTATGATTGGCGTTGGCGCTGTTTTTTCAGAAAATAATCAAGGGGAGTCAAATCGGGTGACCTAGGAGGTCAACAGATGGGGCCATGAGGTCTTATCCACCTATCCCAGAAGTGACGAGTCAAATAACATCTCACCTGCAAAGAATTGCGTGCGGGGCATCCAACTGGAGCTTCATTCTTTGTCTTGTCGCGAGCATTCTTCCATTTAGCTGGAGAATCCTTCTTTGTCGTTGCTGCAGGGGAACATCATCTAATAGTGTTGGTAAAACCTCCCTCAAAAAATTTCAATTATTTTCTTATAAGTAAGGCCCTATTGACTTATTTCCGAGAAGTCCACAACAAATGTTGATACTGTAAACAACACGATGATGACAAGAGTACGAAATTCTCGGCTTTTCCTCTGCCCAGGTTCGAAAATCCCAAAAGTCAAGTATGCCAGATTCACTAGTTTTCGTGGTCCGCTTAACCAATTAATATCTTTCAATTAATTAAGGTTTTTAGTTAATGATTATTCAGAAATCGTGCCAACGTTTCGATCTTTATTGAGATCATCTTCAGGGCTCAATGTGTTTGTTTTCAACGTAAGTGTGCCATTCTTGCGTGACGTGTTGAGAGTGCGCACTAGTGTAATTAAAAATGGAGGGACAATTCAAAAGGTGGGGTTGAGTTAGTGTCCGAGTGGATCGAGGTCACGATAGCTCAAGTGGTAGAGCAGCGGCGTATCAAGCCGAAGATCGTGGGTTCGAATCCCGCTCGTGCCATTGACTTTTTTATCTCAACTAAAAACCCTAATTAATTGAAAGATATGCCATTAGAGGTCAACTTGGATTCATTAATCCATAGGATATATGAAAGAACGTTTTCTTCAGCCTCCCAAATCGACATTTGTTCAAGGGACTTTAGACACCTAGCCTTAGAGCCCCGAAGTCCTGGACAATACAGCTTAAAATTGTAAATCTCTAATTTTATTTTTTTGAAACAGCTAAAACCCTTCCAACATTTCGGAGAGAGGAATATGGATTTTCGCGAGCATACTGTAAAATATTCAGCTCCTCGTAGAAATTACACTGCCGAATTCTGATGTTCCGGTGATGGAACGGCAACTGATCCGTATCTTCTCATATTGCGAACAGCACGAAAAAACGTTTTGCGTTTTTCTCTGGGTCGAGCAGGAAATTTCTGGGAGTACAACTCGCCTCCACGACCCGCAATAGGACCACAATCAATAAAAAAAAGTCCTACATATCAACACGCTGTTGATCGGGAAAAATAAGCACAACTGTAAAATTCATTCACTTTCAGGAATTAAGATTTTCTCTCATAATGCGAGTTTGAGAAACAATAACATAATGGAACAATTATTCAGAAATCGTGAGATGCGGTCTGGTGTGATGTAGGTTTCAGAAAAACATTTTCTTTATCGTGCCAACGTTTCGATCTTTATTGAGANAACGTTGGCACGATAAAGAAAATGTTTTTCTGAAACCTACATCACACCAGACCGCATCTCACGATTTCTGAATATTTATCGATTAACGGTCACTAATCACCACACAGAATGGAAAAAATAAAGGCAATTAATGTTTACTTTTATGAAGAAGCAAATTATCAGAATTAACGACGAAACAAAGGAAATCCGTTTTTTCAAACTTTCTACCATAGTTTTGTAATTTTTTGACCAATTTATAATCCGATTGCACCATTGTTTCCAGTGTAAAAATTCCTTAAAAATGTTTCAAGATCTATAGCGTCGTATTTGAAATTTTGAAGTTAAACTAAGCCCGAGGTATCCTGTATAATTTTTCTCCAAAAAGGTAAAATTTTGAAACTAGATTAAAAAATATAAAACAATTACTTTTTGATATCGTCATTGGTTCAAGAGAAATTCAGTCGTGCCAACTAACAAGGACACCCTGTATATAATTGCTTTATATGTTAAAAAAATCTCCTTTGGTATGTACAGCATACATTAGTGTGATTTACATGGCAGACTTTAAGTCATAAACAGTTACTTATGTAAGATGAATGTCAAGAAGTAATCGTCATTATGTTGTGTAAAAGATAAAGAAGAATCACTAGACCCAACAACCAACCTAACTTAAGGGAAGTCATATAATAAATATGAAATAAAAATTCTGTAATTCTCTTACTACAAATGAAAACTTATTCAATATCCTATGTGTGCCTTGTACCATACTTTAAAGATTACCCAAGTTGGTAAATTTTGTAAAAAAAAAAAAAAAAAAAAAATCAATTCTAATATATAACTCTAAATTACAAAAAAAGATCAAAGTTTGTAAATTTTGTTTAATTTAATATTCTATGTAAAATTTTATTTGATCAAATCTTAGAGGCAATTTTCATTTTATTTTCTACCAAATCATATTTAAAATTTTATATTAGCCATTCCACAGATTGTAAGGAGAGAACGACCTGTCTGCCAAAATCGCTTTTGATAGCACTTTTAATAAACGATAATCCCTACCGAAAGAACTTTACGACGACGTCACATGCTTTAGCTGAATAAAAGAATTGATTCCTAACTCAACTACAATGAGTTTGAATCTACAGAACTGCTAAGGCCTCATGTAAAGAGCAATGCACAAAAATATGTATACATATAGTTACATATATAAAATAATACGATTGAAACATCTTGGACACTTGATACCCCGAGAAAACCCTTGAACCACCACGAAACATTAGGGGATGTTTCGGGAATCGAGAGGGGGGTAGTGTCACATCAGCAGCGACACATACAAGATTGGCTCCCCCATAGTGACGTCGTGGTAGGGGACGAAGGAAAAGGGAAGACAAGAGCCACGTGTATGCGATACGGCAAGCATGTCGGGTCTCCCAGTAAATTGGAAAAACGATAGTTTTATAAGGAGCCAGTAAGCACAAACAAAAACATTATTATTTCTTTTGATTTGGTGTTGGGTAATTTTATGAGCGAATGGTGTTGGTAGGGTGTAGTTACATATATATATAAGTGTTGTAAATAGCTTTTTAAGGTTCATTTATTAATAAATTCTTCTATTAAAAAAAAGGGAGTTTTGTCTTCCCCTTTAGGGTCTATTCCCTTTTCTTTCTCTTTTTATTGAAGACAGGCGCTTCTCACCATCACTCCGGCTTATTTACCCCTACAGGTGGTAAGTGACCCCTCACAAGTTTTATAAAGCAATAAAAATACTTAGCGTAGAAGAAGAGTTAGTTGACTGGTTGATTTAGAATCCATTCCTCCACTGCGACCTATACAGATCTTTTGTGAAACCGCTATAAATTAAACTATACCTTGGAAACTGGATTTTGTTCCTATAAGCATTCATTTTTTCACGGAACAATTCTGGTTTGATAAATGTATTGCCGAATTAGCTGTACCGTAACCGAGCTAATGCTTCACATTCACAAAGGGTATGTGCTGATTTCTGGTTCCTCCTGATCAAGTTGGAATATGCTTTTATCGCCTTTAGATGGTAGTTAAGAAGGCTGTGGCCGGTATAGAGAGATATTTTTCTCAAATCCTGGCTGCTGAGAGAGAAATTCTTCGCCTTCCTCTATGAGAGATTTATAAATCTTTTAGCTTCATAGGGCACAAAATAAAGGTGTAGCCCTGAGGGCGTGGCAACCTCTCTAAAGCACAAGCTGTACTTGTGTCGGGTTCGGGTCGGCATGGGGCGGCGGGTGCCTTATCAGAGGTACACGAGGGTTAGGGTACAAGACGGGGGAAGGTGCATAGCCATCTGTACTACGGGGTAACAGAAATGTTCCAAGGTTCAGCCCCTGTTACAATGGGAATGGCCTAGTGGCCGTGGCGAGACCACTGGCGGGTACCTGGAGAAGAGGCTGTCTTTTATCTGTGACCTTCGCACGAAACTTGCGTATGGTCATCACCTGAAGCGTATAAGCGTTGAGGACGCTATGATTACGCTGACGGAGTTCCGCGAATGCGTGAGTAGTGGCGGATGTGAACAGGTAGTGAATCGGTTGCTCCTACTCGAGTATGTTTTGCACGTAGGTGTAGGCTGAGCTCGATTGGGGGCTTTTACTGTAGACGGTACTCCTCCAGGGAGTGGTTAGCAATTCCACCTTAAATAAAACCGCGGCCGGAGCGGATCCGTTAGTTTCTACGCTAGAGAAACCCCAATACTCTGGGAGTTAGGCGGGGAGCGAGGTTGTCTTGGCCCCTCGGGGCTGAGCTGCCTCTACACCAATGCTGCGGCAGGTGCATCTACACCCTTCTATCGTATGCGGAGGTGCATCTTGAGAATCAAACCGATAAGGCCGGAAGGCTAGGTGCGGAAGTTAAAGATCCTCACTGTCCTTTCAAGGACGACCGAGTATACGGGAAAGCTTGCTCGTGCTTTTGTCGTGTGAGTGCGTTTGTACTTCCCAAGCCGTTTTTCTATTACCAAATTAAGCACACATTCCGGTACCTCTACACGTGGTTCTGACCCCATGGATGAAAGGGCCGTCCCTTTTTTTTGGTAGTTGGCCAGCCTGTTCATTTCCTTCCATGCATGCAGTCCGGGAAATCACTAGGTAATCTTTCTGTTTGTCCAGAGCCATTAAGAAATTTAGGCATTCTCAGACAAGTTTGTAGTTGACAGCGTATGCATTTAGAGCCTTTATGGCTGCCGGCTGTCTGAGAAAATCTGTGCTCCTTTCATATTTTTCTTTATTAACTCCTGTGGTACTCCTTTACAGGACTTCATAGTCCTTAGTCTAAAGCGCTTTCCTAGGGTTAGTTAGGCCCTGTAATCCTTCATCTATTCGTCGTTCTATCTTTGATCCATCTATAAACTATATTTGATCACTTTCTTGAAATTTGTGCCATCTTGAAATAGCCAGGAAGCCAAACTTCAGTGGACAAGATGGACTTAACAGACCGGATGTAGGTCAACATGCCAGGCAGAACAATCAATTTTTTGAAACTTCAAGTCAATCTTTCGCGTGTTTTAGGCAAGGTCGAGATACCAGTCAAGTTAAAATTAAAAATTAAAACCGTTAAAAAAAGAAGGCGCACCGATTATGTTAAAACCGCACGGCTGACATGTCGTTAAAAATGATCGCATTTTTTTAAAGGTTCTGTCCATCAATTATACAAGTTCACGACCGTTCAGAAATTACAAAACTGTTTCCCTGCGGGTTTTCCTTACCTCCGTTGCATTCTTGCGAGATGCAGTAAGACAGTTTGTTGAACTGGATGTGAACCGGTGGCCGTTGTGGAAGGTGGTTGAAAGAAAAAGGCCTCTTGATGTTGATGACGAGCGAGTCCGGGGGCGGTTTGTTCGCCTGTTTTTTGCTCAAACTCCCCGATTTGTGTCTCAAGGAACCGGCCGGAGACGGCCCGCCCCCTTCTCCGGACGTGATGTGAAACAGCTGGCTCCCACTGTAAACAAAAACAAGAGTCAGATGAGAAAACGGGATTAAAAACGAAACAGTACAAATAAACGAAAGAGTTATGTATTACTCGTAAATGAAATTGCGAACCGGACTATATAAAAAAGTACAATAATGTAAAGCAGCTGTCCTAGTTTTCTTAAAGAAAGTAAAGAAAACATATGCAGAGAATACAGATAGAGATATGTCAATCTTGCTGACCCCCAACAGAAGAATCATAAACTCAGATCTACTTTTCAAATTTGTATTCATTAACGTTGATTATTTATCATCTAGGAATCCAGCTCCAAGGCAAGAGGAATTCGTCGAACCGGAAATGCTCCGCAAATGTCTTGGATGAAGGAGAAAGACGAAAAGGATGTCCCTTCCCCATCACTACTACACGTAGCTTAAAGTTGCTCAACCCAGTCTGAGACAGACTGAAAATTGTGAATCTTTTGAAACACTGCTACGCTGACGGCCATAGTCGATAGTTGTACAATAGAATAAAGTAAAGAAAATTATAATAATAAACATATAACTAAATTACTACGTAGATGCTAAAAAAATATTGAACGATAAAGCGATAAACAAATTTTAGACGAAAACGAGACACAGAGAAAAAAACTATGATGCATTAAAATAGAAATAAATGTATAGTGCCAAAAGACGGAATTATTAAAGAAATTAGCAAACAGAGAGTAAATGAGAGAAAACTGATACAGCAATATTTGGTGTACTTATCAATAAGTAGGAAAATAACAGAGATAAATGGAGACATTAATACCATTGGAAATTGATAGATACATAGAGAGGGATACATAGATAGACAGATGCATATATCTCTTACAGAGATAAAGATAGATAGAGATAATGGTAGATGAGAGAGAGAGAGATGGAGGGAGGGAGGGAGAGAGCGAGAGCGAGAGCGAGAGCGAGAAAGAGAGAGAGAGAGTGAGAGAGAGAAAGGGAGAGGGAGAGTGAGGGAGAGAGAGAGGGAGAGGGAGAGGGGGAGAGGGAGAGGGAGAGAGAGAGAGAGAGAGAGAGAGAGAGAAAGAGAGGAATGATCTGTTTTTCCCTGATCACTTAAAAGTGACCGATTGAAGGAGATGAAAGCTTAATAAAATTTCGTATGTAATGCTAAAGGGCGTCGCTCCAGGACGATTTTCAAGTTTACGTTCAAGACAATTCGAAGTTTACGTAAAAAGTGCTAAAATTGACACATTCCAGAATTTTCGATGAATGACTGAAGCTAAGAAAACATTTAAAAAAACGTCTTAGTCAGCGTAAAATTTTCCCAAAAATGAGATCTAGCGCAGATCTGTGATTAAAAGGCTGAGAAAATTTGCATTTCCATTGGCCATTTTTTCGTGCAAAAACCAAGTAGTCGGTTTTTTGATGGGTGTTGTATTTGTTGCTGACTACCCAATTTTTCTTTTAAACATTAAACTAAGTATAAACGGGTCTTTAGCCTGTGGTTTCATAGCCTGAGTCTACCAACGCTGCATATCTAAGAATAGGTATCACCACTTTCCAAATTACCTTAAGGCCTAACCATCCTGGAGTAATTAAATATTCGACCAGGAAAGAAAAGTATTTTTAATGACTTCATCATTCACTCATTTACTTTTAAATTTACATTCTAGCTGATAAGAAAATAATTACAATTTTTATTATTTTATATTCCGGGTTGAAACCGTTTAAAACGAGTCGATATCCTGTTGTGTTTTTCTTTCTGCACAAAACCGATAACCACCTCAAATACCGTCTTAAACCTCGAGCGAATTGAACATTGAAGGCTTACGAAATTCAATACGATTTCGTCTAACCGAGTTTTAAGAGGTGAACGTCCTTGATGTCGGAAAGGGGATCCCGACGCGTAGATATTACGGCATTACGGAATCCGCAGTTTCAGCGTTTACGGAGCAAGGTCAACAGCTGATAAGTTCAAAAACCTTTATTTTCCCACTGGTCCGCCGCGCCGCTCCTCGCCGGGTCCCGCCTATGAAAATAAGCCGGAGAATAATAATAAATCATCTATTCTACGGTTCCTGGCTCGATGCTTTTCTGAATAAGCTTTAGTAAATTTATCCGTCTCGATGATGATGAGGATACTAGAGGGTTTGTCTTCCCCAGACAGTGTAGCTTTCTGGCTGATTGTACCTTCCTAGTTCCCTAGTTCAGTTCAGTCGACTCAATCCTTCTTAGAAGTATTAGGCCGTTGACTGTTGCTGTTACAATTTCATTCCCTAGGTTTTTTTCTGTATGCTAGGTTATGTCTCCATTGAGCCGTTGCTTCGCATTCGATAGATAGATAGATAGATAGATAGAGATAAAGAGAGGGGGTGAGAGAGAGAATATTAGAGAATCTCAAATATTCCAGATCACGGTCTTGATTAAAAAGCAAATTCATTCGTTATTGCCAAGCTTTCGACCTATTTTAATAATTTCTATGAAGTCTTTCTTTGGCTACAGTCCATTGGCATTGGTGCGACTGAGTCGGTTTTCACAGAAATTTGAAATCTTACTTTAAAAAATTCATGTCAATACACATTCAAGATTATTTTGCTCCGATGATGACCTTAACATAGTTTGCAAGCTTGGCAGTAACCACCTTATTAAACTCATTTTTCTCAACGTGAGAAGTCACTTTTTAAAGAGTATTTAATTTTTTTTACTCCAGTATTACTAAGAAAGTGCTGGGTAGCCTCAAATCTTGGGTCAAAAATTCAAGATATTCTAGGAAATTGAACGTTGAGTAAAAAAGAAATTCTATCAATCAAGATCCGAAAACTCTTCAGTACGGAATTAGGGTTAAAAAAACAAGAAAAAACACGTTTTCTGACCTTATTAAACTCGTTTTTGTCAATTTAAGAAGTCTCTTCTTAAATAGTAATTAATTTTTGTTTACACCAGTATTACTAAGAACTGCGTATCCCCAAATCATGGTCAAAAATTCAAGATATTCTAGGAAATTGAACGTTGAAAATAAATTCCATAAATCTGTGTCCGGAAAACCTTCAGTACAGAGCCAGGGTAAAACAATCAAGAAACTCATTCGTTATTGCCAAGCTTTCGACCTATTTTAATAATTTCTATGAAGTCTTTCTTTGGCTACAGTCCATTGGCATTGGTGCGACTGAGTCGGTCTTCACAGAAATTTGAAATCTTCCTTTAAAAAATTCATGTCAATACATATTCAAGATTATTTTGCCTCGATGATGACCTTAACATAGTTTGCAAGCTTGTCAGTAACCAAATAATAGTAAAATTTGTTTTTTCATCAAGGCCTTCATCAAGTGTGCTCGTGAGATAAAATTAGTCGATATATCTAACACTTAAAACGGACTTATTTAACTGACCGCTGTTTTGGAGAAAGATACGGTAACGAATTTTCAGCTGTGAGGCCAACACGAGCCGACGTCCCACAAGGGAACGTCCTTGGTCCCACCCTTTATACCTTTCATACTGCTACATTTCTAGATCACGCATTTTTTCCCTATTAAGTTTGGTGCTTAAAAATGCTTTTTGTAGGGTTTTAGTTTGAACAACAGCTTGACCATTTTCGAAGCCTTTACTGTCTTCATTCTTAGAAATATTAAAGGTCCAGACGTGAATATATAAATTGTAATTACAATTACTTAAGGTTTTTAGTTGAGATGAAAAAAAGTTAATGGCACGAGCGGGATTCGAACCCACGATCTTCGGCTAAATACGCCGCTGCTCTACCACTTGAGCCATCGTGACCTCGATCCACTCGGACACTTCCCATCTCAACCCCACCTTTTCAATTTTTGAGATGGAAAGTTAGTGTCCGAGTGGATCGATAGCTCAAGTGGTAGAGCATCGACGTATCTAGCCGAAGATCGTGGGTTCGAAACCCGCTCGTGCCATTAACTTTTTTTCATCTCAACTAAAAACCTTAATTAATTGTAATGTATTAATTGGTCAAGCGGACCACGAAATTAGTGAATAAATTGTACTATCAATTTTATTATATCGACAAAGACAAATTCCAATTTAGGGATTGAAGGTGTTCGAATTGACCTTGGCCCTTGGTCAGTCGAGTCAGGGAGGTCGGCGAGCCTCCTCGGACCCATGCCAAGGACGGAGAATGTGTCAAACTGTCTGGACGAGGGCCAGAAAAGAAGAAAAGGGGGCGGAAGAAGAAGTTTCTCAAAGAACCGCGTTCCACTTGCAACACTCGACCCTTTATTTTATTTTCCCCAGCGATAAAACACGACGCCAAAAACGACAAATATCATTTATTCAACGAAATAAAGAAACTTGTCAAGCTGCGAATTGATACCAGAAAATGATTAAATAGAGAAAGAAGCATGCTTTAGATTCAATACTTCATAATAAATACATGATTTACAAGAACAGAAATGCAAACTCCCGAAGTATATTTTATTTTTGGTTTAAAAAAATCCGCATATTTACCGCGTGACCTATTCGGCTCAATGTTGGGAAAGATTCCTGAGAAATTTCACAATATAATGGGAGAGATAAGCTTCGGGGATTGCCCTAGAGATTATTGATCGCCTAGTTTCTCTTGAAATTTCAATTTGATTCAAGGTGGCATGTGTTGTCTGGAAGTATGACTCCTTTCATAAGCTGTCTGTTAATTAAGGGGGCCGCTCTCGGGAAAACACTTTTTGAACTATCACGCTGCCAGGAGAATAAATGTCAAAGATGAATTTTCCCCTGGCCTCCGAATAATTGCTGTGACAAGTTGGAAACCCGTGGGCTTTAACTTTCCGCTCCTGAAGGTTGGGCCGTATCGACCTGCACGGTCTTCACGGGCGGCTTCAATTAATCGGGACTTCTGGAAAAACTGGGAAACGTCTCGATCGATTTTTCCCGTTTCGGTTGATTGCGTAACGAGGTATCTGTCCAATAACGTAATTCTTGATAAAAAGCCAATTGGAAAGACACTCCAATCCTTTGGACTGATTGGAAAGTAAAATCTTCCCGCACGTCATTTGAATAATTAACTAGCTACTCGTTCGAGTTGCGAAAGATTTGAATAAATTTATACATTTAACTCATTTTTGCCAATTTAAGAATACATTTTTTATATAGTCTATAAAAACATTAATTTTTACACCAGTATCTCTAAGAAAATACTGGGTAGCCTCAAATCATGGGTCAAAAATTCAGGATCTTACAGGAAATTGAACATTGAATAAAAAAATAAATTCTATAAATCTAGGTTCGAAAATACTTCGGTACAGGGGTAAAAAACTAGAAAAAACACGTTTTCTGACCGTATTAAACTCATTTTTGTCAATGTAAGAAGTCACTTTTTAAATAGTATTTAATTTTTTTTTACTCCAGTATTACTAGAAATTATACTGCGAAGCCCCAAATCATGGTCAAAAATTCAAGATATTCTAGGAAATTGAACGTTGAGTAAAAAATAAATTCTATAAATCTGGGTCCGGAAAACCTCCAGTACAGAGCCTGGGTAAAAAAATCAAGAAAAAACACGTTTTCTGACCTTATTAAACTTGTTTTTGTCAATTTAAGAATAAACTTTTTAAATAGCATTTTTTAAATGTTTTTTTTTTACTCGTATAACAGAAAATACATATACTGGGTACGCACAAATTATGATTCAAGATATTCTAAGAAATTGAACGCTTTGTAAAAAATGTTCTATAAATCTGGGTCCGGAAAACCTTCAGAGTACAGATCCAGGGTAAAAAAAAATCAAGAAGAAACGCGTCTTCTGACCTTATTAAACTCGTTTTTGTCCATGTAAGAAATCACTTCTTAAATAGTATTTAAAAAAATTTTTTTACTCCAGTGTCACTAAAAAATACATATACTGGGTAGCCTCAAATCATGGGTCAAAAATTCAAGATATTCTAGGAAACTGAACGTTGATAAAAAACCAAATTCTATAAATCTGGGTCCGGAAAACCTTCAGTACAGAACCAGGATAAAAAAACACGTTTTCTGACCTTATTAAACTCGTTTTTGTCAATTGAAGAATAAACTTAAAAAAAAAAAAAAAAAAAAAAAAAACAATTTTTCACTCTAACATCACTAAAGAAATACGTATATTGGGTCGCTTCAAATCATGGGTCAAAAATATAAGATATTCTAAGAAATTGAACACCGAGTAAAATAAATCCTATAAATAAACCTTCAGTACAGAGCCACGGTAAAAAAAAAATCAAGAATAAACACGTTCACTGACCTTATTAAACCTTATTAATCACTTTTTAAATAGTATTAAAAAATTTTTTTTACTCCAGTATTACTAAGAAAATACTGGGTAACCGCAAATCATGGGTCAACAATTCCAGATATTCTAGGAAATTGAACGTTGAGTAAAAAATAAATGCCATAAATCTGGGTCCGGAAAACCTTCAGTACAGAGCAAGGGTAGAAAAAAATCAAGAAAAAACACGTTTTCTGACCTTGTTAAACTCATTTTTGTCAATGTAAGTAGTCACTTTTTAAATAGTATTAAAAAATTATTTTTACTCCAGTATTACTAAGAAAATACTGGGTAGCCTCAAATCATGGGTCAAAAATTCAAAATCTTACAGGAAATTAAAATTGATTAAAAAAATAAATTCTATAAATCTAGGTCCGAAAACCCTTCGGTACAGAGTACAGAGTCAGGGTTAAAAAAACAAGAAAAAACACGTTTACTGACCTTGTTAAACTCATTTCTGTCAATGTAAGAAGTCACTTTTTAAATAGTAATTAAATTCTTTTTTATTCCAGTATTACTAACAAAATATACTGCGTAGCCCCAAATCATGGTCAAAAATTCAACATATTCTAAGAAATTGAACTCTGAGTAAAAAATAAGTTCTATAAATCTGGGTCCTGAAAACCTTCAGTACAGAGCCACGGTTATAAAAAAAAAATTAAAAAAAAAATACAAAAAAATAAAAAAAATAAAAAACATAAAAAAATCAAGAATAAACACGTTTTCTGACCTTATTAAACTTATTTTTGCCAATTTAAGAATACACTTTTTAAATAGTATTTAAAAAAAAAACCAATTTTTTACTCTAGTATCACTAAGAAAGTACGTTCCTCGGTACCCTCAAATCATGGGGCAAAAATTCAAGATATTCTAGGAAATGGAATAGATTCTATAAAACTGGTCCGGAAAACCTTCAGTACAGAACCAGAGTAAAACAACACGTTTTCTGACCTTATTAAACTCGTTTTTGTCAATTTAAGAATACACTTTTTAAATAGTAGTTTAAAAAATTTTTTTTACTCCAATATCTCTAAGGAAATACATATACTGGGTAACCTCAAATTATGGGTCAAAAATTCAAAATATTCTAGGAAATTGAACGCTGAATAAAAAATAAATCATATAAATCTGGGTGTAAAAAGCCTACAGAGCTAGGGTTAACACAAAAAACAACACTTTTCTGACCTTATTTGTAAAATAGTAAGTAAATCGCCACCACCACCATAAAACAACTCGAAATAACATTCATAGTGCATTTAATTAAGCGTCGAATGAGACTAAAACAAGCCTGATTGGTTGAGAATTATAATTGTCGTGATTTTTCAAAACTATGAGAGGGAGGGGTACGAAAATTCACCCATTCTAACAATTTTAACGATAAATTCAATACTTATTAAAAAAAATCTTTCAAAGCAAACCTTGTCGTGGATGGAATTATCCGTCAAATTAGACCATTAGTGAAGGGTTGGAAATGTAATTTAGTCGTGGAAGACTGTTAGGATCGATTATTTGAAGATGGTGAGGTGCGGTCTGGTGTGACGTAGGTTTTAGAAAAACATTTTCTTTATCGTGCCAACGTTTCGATCTTTATGAAGATCATCTTCAGAGCTTGGGATTTATAAACGTTGTTTAACTTTAAAACATTGTTACAAATCCCAAGTCCTGAAGATGATCTCAAAAAAGATCGAAACGTTGGTACGATAAAGAAAATGTGTTTCTAAACCTACGTCACTCCAGAGCGCATCTCACGATCTCCAAATTGGCTAACGGTCATTAAACACCACACATAAATTAAACCATACCATACCGAATGTATGATCGGTAATGAGGTCTAGGTGGCCTTGGGTTGCTTTTGCTGCAAGGATGTGATCAGGATGTGAGAAAAGGATTGCGGTATCGTCCGCGAAGGTTTTGATGTGGGTGCCAGGATGTACAGAATAAATATAATCATTCTATTGAATTTTTCTGAACTTTGAGCCCTGAAGATGATCTCAATAAAGATCGAAACGTTGCCACGATAAAAAAAAAATGTTTTTCTAAAACCTACATCACACCAGACCGCATCTCACGATTTCTGAATAATTATCGATTAACGGTCACTAATCCCCACGTACTTGTTAAAAGTAAACAATGTTTGTAAATCCCAGGTCCTGAAGATGATCTCAATAAAGATCGAAACGTTGGCACGATAAAGAAAATGTTTTTCTAAAACCTACGTCACACCAGACCGCATCTCACGATTTCAGAATAATTATTCTATTGATTGTACATACATTGTATGTAGATACGTCGAGTTACAAATTAATCCAATCATATTTAAAAATAATTACCAACTTATCCCAAAATTATCACAATAAGTTACCATAGCCATGAATTAAAAAATTCATTTAGATCATAATACTTTTCCCTGTACATGTATCTTCAAAGCCTTTTTAAAACTGGACTAACTTTTAATCGTTTTGATCTTATCAGGGAGTGCATTAAAAATGTAAGTTTCCACGTGGGAAACCCATTTATTAGATTTTTATCTCAACCAAAATCTTAATAAATTGAAAAGAATTTATTTGGCCAAGCGGATCACGAAACCTGATAAAATGTAATAAGCAAAATGTACATTTGAAAAATGGCAAAAATGAGGGAAAATTCAAAAGGTGGGGTTGAGATGGGAAGTTAGTGTCCGAGTGGATCGAAGTCAGGATAGCTCAGTATAGCAGCGGCGTATTTAGCCGAGGGACGTGGGTTCGACTCCCTCTCATGACACCGACTTTTTATCTCAACTAAAAACCTTAATTAATTGAAAGATATTAATTGATAAAGCGGACCACGAAAACTAGTAGAATTAAGTATTATTAAATACAGCAATTAGAATGAAATACTTTCCCTCTACCTGGAAATTTCCAGAAAAAAAATGACCCAACTTGCATTACGATCAGAACATTCAACAAAAAAAATTAATAAATAAGTAATAAAAATAAAAATCGGATAATAAAAAATAAAAAAGCGGAAGGTTGGGGGTTCGAATCGAAGTTTTTACCTCAACCAAATCCTTAATAAATTGAAAAGAATTTATTTAGTCAAGCGGACTACGAAAAATAAAATTTATGAGAACGTCGACAATTATTATGATTTGATCTAAAATCCATCTTGGAGCGAGTATTTTATGAATAACTTGTCAAATTAGTAAGGAAAAGGATTTGATTTTTTTAAATTAAAAGTTAGAGTCATTATTTTGTTATTTACAATAAACTGACTGTAAGAGTGCCTTTATTCCTACACCGCTAATTATGCGAACAATTTTTTTTTTCTCTAAAGAGTACTTGTTTTACTGCAGTAATATTTCCTCCGAAAAAACCAGACCATATGATAGCATTGATTCAAAATTATTTGTTTACACAGTTTTACGAATATGTCGGCTCGTAGAATTTACCAGAACAAACAACCCTGTTTGACATTTGTTCGAGTCCATTTTTATGAGCTTTCCATGTCAACGAGGAATCAATATCCAACCCAAAAATTTTTACTGAGCACGCCCAAGACAATTCCATACACCCAATAGTGTATAGGTATATCAGCTGTGGTCCTAGGATACTCCCATGTGTCAAGCCGGTAATGGGACTGATGTCTGTAAATTCAGAGCCGATCTTGAACCATTGATCCGAGAGGAAGGATTTCAGGATGTGATAGGTGTGGGGAAGAATGCTTTTTAATTTGAAAAGGAAACCGGGTTTCCAAATTCTGTCAAACAATTGGAAAACCTGCTGAATTATATGAAATAGTTCGATGTTCTAAATTTTTGATTTAGGGAACTTTCTGGCCTAGAAGAATTTCCGAGACTTATCTAGTCTACCATGAGTAATAAACCCTTTGAAAACAATTACGGTTTAAAAATATTATTTTGCTCCCTGAAGTAACTAGTTTAATAGAATTATACAAATTCATTATTTTTTTATGTGCCACGATACAAAAATTTAATTTATTTAGAAATCGTGAGATGCGGTCTGGTGTGATGTAGGTTTCAGAAAAACATTTTTTTTATCGTGCCAACGTTTCGATCTTTATTGAGATCATCTTCAGGGCTCAAAGTGTTTGTCTTCTGTGTAATTGTGTCATTCTTGCGTGTCGTGTCGAGAGCCCTGAAGATGATCTCAATAAAGATCGAAACGTTGGCACGATAAAGAAAATGTTTTTCTGAAACCTACATCACACCAGACCGCATCTCACGATTTCTAAATAAATATCGATTAACGGTCACTAATCACCACACAAAAATTTAAGTTCAGAGTTGATTAGCGGTTAGATCAAAGGACTTTTCAGTATAGTAATTAACTATTTATTCAGAAATCGTGAGATGCGGTCTGGTGTGATGTAGGTTTCAGAAAAACATTTTCTTTATCGTGCCAACGTTTCGATCTTTATTGAGATCATCTTCAGGGCTCAAAGTGTTTGTTTTCTGCGTAAGTGTGCCATTCTTGCGTGACGTGTTGAGAATGCCCTAGTAATTAATATAGTGCAAATATTCAAATAATTTATCAAAAATATGGTGTATATATAAAATATTTAATATTGAATATTGAATATAGTCAGTAGAAGGGAGTAAAATATATATTTTAGATAGACACGTCAAGAACCCTTTGCTATTTCCGTTTAATTCAACTTTTGCAAAATGCTTCATTCCCACTCATTCAATTTCTGTGCAAGCCCGGGGAATACCGATGACGTGTAATCAGATGAGAAATCCCCCCCCCTGAGGTACGCCGGGGTTTTTTTCTTCTACGCGTTCCAAGCCGCAGCTACCCCGGCTTGCCTAGAAAGTTCAAGGCTGGCCGTGGATCGAGAAGTCGAAAGTGATTTGACTTATCGCATTTTGGATCTACCGGGGAGAACAGCGCGAGCTGAGGACGGATCGATCTATTTCCCCCGGCCTTTCTAGATGTTGAACAATGTCTAGCTGTTTGTTCGACAAACCAGCTGGATTTCAAAGCACCGATCTACTATTCACGAGAAAACTAACAGTCCAACAATCAAAAACGGTTTCGATTTTGGCTTCAATCGTTAGACAAGTTATTATTATTTATGTGTTTCCATTAATCACAAATGAATGATAACGCTCAATCGAAAATAAAGTTTAAATGAAGGTTGTCTATCTTAAAACAATCGCAAAAGCTTAATTACGACGAATTTTCTTCAAAATGGATTCGTAATTAACAGTAATTACTATATATAAAAACCTGACCTGAATGATGTCTTGTTACATTAGTATGAATCCACGTCCATATACAATATGTAGTACTTTTCAAATTTAAATATTCTGGTTCTAAACTAAAACCATTCACACCCAATGAATATCCCATATCACAATCCTTAAAGAAAGCTCCTGGTTTCGACCTGACCACCGCAAAAATCCTTCAACTATCGAAAAAAAAGTTAGTGCCACGATCGGGATTCGAACCCACGACCTTCGGCTAAATACGCCGCTCGCGAAGTCACGATAGATCAGGTGGTAGAGCAGCGGCGTATTGAGCAGTAATGGGTTCGAATTCCGCTAGTGACACTGACTTTTTTATCTGAACCAATATTTTACATAAAGATTAATTAATTGAAAGATGTTATTTGGTCAAACGGACCACGAAAGCTAAGTTGTAATTTTCCTTACCTACCTTTACAATTCTATCCTTAGATCAACATACTTCCCATCCCAATGGAAATTTTCCTTCATCCGAATGATTCCAAAACCTAAAAACCCACAAAACCTTCTATCATCCTGCCCTTCAAATAGTCTGTTGCCCATAATAGACAATATCCTAGAAAAACTGCATAAACGTAATCTCCTCATCCTTCATTCTAATAACCTTTTAAGACCACAGGTTTTGAGTACAGACTGAAAAATTCTACTTTTTACCTACTACAGGCAGAAACTTATACAATCTTTCCCGTAGACTCAGTCGTCCTAAAAAGGACAATTAGGATCTTTAACGGCGGCACCTAGTCTATTCGGCCTTATCGGACGTTTTGATTCTAAGGTGAGAGCTGACGCACCTCCGCATACGACAAAAGGGTGTTACTGCCCCAGCATTGATGTAGAGGCAGCTCAGCCCCGAAGGCCCTAGACAACCTCGCTCCCCGCTTGCCCATTCCGAGTGGTCGGGTCTGCATTAAGCATCGACTCGTATGCCGCGCGCAAAGGGCTACCTAAGCCAAAATAAATCAGCCTGGTCTCCCGCGCACTCCCTAGATAGAGAAGGCAACTCTATCCCCCAGCGTATTGAGGCTTCTCTAGCGTAGAAACTACCGGATCCGCTCCGGCCGCGGTTTTGTTTAAAGTGGAATTGCTAACCACCTCCTAGAGGAGACCGCCTACGGTAAAATCCTCCAATCGAGCTTAGTCTACACCTACGTGCAAAGCATACTCGAGTAGGAGCAACCGATTCACCACCCATTCCCATCCGCCACTACTAACGCAGTCGAGGGACTTTTCAGCATAAAAGTAGCGTCCTCAGCGTCCGATCCGCTGTATCCCGTGAGCCGGGTGTATAACGATGGTCATACGCAAGTTTCGTGCGAAGGTCACAGGTAGAAGACAGCCTCGTCTCTAAGTTCCCGCCAGGGGCGTCACCACGAACCACTACGAATCCATTCCCAGTATAACAGGGGCTGAATTTTGGAACTTTTTTTTACCCCGTAGTACAGATAGTCATGCACCCTCCCTCGTCTATGCAGACAGGATCTGGTACCTTAACCCTCGTGTGCCTCTGATAAGGCATCCGCCGCCCATGCCAACGCGAGTACAACTTGTGCTTTAGAGAGGTTGCCACGCTCTCTGGGCTACAGCATTATTTTGCGCCCGGACATCCCCTTGTAACCAAGGTTAGAATGAAGGAACCTGGAGTGAGAAAGGGACGTGGATGAGGACACGAGGTGGACCGTTTCGGGGTCTCGAGCCTCAACCACCCGTCGTCGCTGTAGTTCCACATTGAGTGGGCCACAACTACCTGGGTGGGTGAGATACGGGGGTTCCTCAAGGAAGTATCGTAGGGCCCACTACCGCTGACATTCCCACTCTTCCAGAAACTATCCTTACTATCTATGCGAATGATACCTGATATTCCGCCATCCTTTGCTCACATTCAAACCATGTCAGTCATTTCAACTAGAAACTAACAAAGCCGTATCATCCCTTGAGTAGTGGTACAATGATAATAAAAATACAAAAATGTCAACACGTTCTCATCTACTTCAATACCCTCTCCTACCAGCTAATGTAGTCCCCTACCTTGGGCTATACATTGACAAACGACTTACGTGGAACCCGACTCAAAAGCCAACAGCTAAAAAGATGATTCAGACCACTCAAAAGATTATTGGATAAACGGTCAAAACTGACTTGACAAAATAAACAACTCAATCAACTATTTCAAGACCCACTTGGACATACGGCATCGAACATTGGGGTTCAACAAAACGTTCCAACCTTCACCGGATCCAATCCATACAATCAAAAATCCTTCGAACCATGATCCTTCACCTACTCGTCGTTCTATCTTTGATCCATCTATGTACTATATTTGATCACTTTCTTGAAATTTGTGCAATCTTGAAATAACCAGGAAGACAAACTTCAGTGGACAAGATGGACTTAACAGACCGGATGTAAGTCAACATGCCACGCAGAAGAATTATTTTTTTTAAACTTCAAGTTCAATCTTTCATATAATTTATGGTCGAGATACTAATCAAGTTAAAATTTAAACAGTTAAATGCAAAAACAAGGCGCTACGATTATGTTAAAACCGCACGGCTGACATGTCGTTAAAAATGATCGCATTTTTTAAAGCTTCTATTTGTCCGTCAAGGGTCGTATTTGAAATTTTGATGTTGAACTGGGCCTGAGCTACCCTGTATATTTTTTCTCCACAAAAAAGATTTTTTTGATGGCATCATTGGTTCAAGAGAATTTCAGCCGGGCCGTCTAAAAAGGACACCCTGTATAAAAACAGAGAAACTTATGTTAATTTGGTTTTTTAATAAAGAGGCACTGATGATGGTGGAATAAAACACCGAAATCTCGTACAGCCCCCAAAATTTGTTTTTGCTCAGTATGACCTCTAACGAAGATCTTATTAGCCAAACTTGGTAAATAAACGAATAAACGTCCAAAACAATCTCTATTTAGATGATCATTGTACGTGTATTTCCTTTTTTTCAGTGTTACTTAATAAAAAAAAATATCTGATAGATTTTTTTTCCTAAAATTATCAAATATATATTTTTAAAAAACACATTTTAAATCATTGATCATGATTTAACCTATTTATGGGTGTTGCATTTATTAAAGACTATATGTTAAACTTCTTTCATTTAAAAAAAGCACTTAGCCACAAAAAGGAAGCAGTAAGATATAAAAATATAAATGTTCAACAAGTTGTGAATAGACTGAACAGTTTTAGTACCGGTCACGACAGGACGCCTAATTATTGTGGAGGATGTTATAACATTATAGTGTAGATTTAAGGGCTTTTAAGACCCGTTAGGAATCCCTACTGGCCCTTAAATCTTACGGCTCTTGTAGATTATTATAATGACGTCAATTATGCCTCTAAGTAGATTGTTCGTTCTAAAAATTAATTATGTGCACAAAAATATGCAACGTTACGACGTACCAGACATGGTTATGGTTAGTGTGGTGGTGTAGTAATTCCGAGGATTACAAATGTTTCGCCTGTGTTGGCGGATTCAGTTGTAATTACTCTACTATAAATACACCCAACTCACCATCTTCCTATCCTGTCTCCGCTGAAGAATTAAACACACACTTTGTCTCGCCTGTCTTCTTCATCAATGCCTGCCCCCATACCCGCTACCTCTGGACCCTCATACAGTTCGTCTAACTTCTATTTCTCCTATCTAACCCCAGCCGAAGTCCTCGAGGCCATAACCAAATCCCACTCTTATGCCATTGGAGTTGATGGCATCCCTATCCATTTTCTTAAACTCTGCCTCCCAATATTACTACCTGTTCTACTTCGCATCTATAACTACTCATTCCAAAACTCTGTTTTTCCATGGCAAAAAGCACTTGTCCACCCTATCAATAAAACCCCAAGTTTTTAGTTGAGATAAAAAAGTCAATGGCACGAGCGGGATTCGACCCCACGATCTTCGGCTAGATACGCCGCTGCTCTACCCACTTGAGTTGTCGTATCCTCGATCCACTCGAACACTAACTTCCCATCTCAACCCCACCTTTTGAATTTTACCTCCTTTTTGTTATTTTTCCAAATGTCGTGTAATCGGATTGGATTCTCGTACCATTGACATTTTTATCTCAACTAAAAACCTTAATTAATTGTAATATATTAATTGGTCAAGCGGTCCAGGAAATTAGCGAATTTAATGTGCCCAATGTCGAACTGCGTTGTCTCCCCAGGTAGTAAATTAACAAGGGCCCGATTCATAAAAGAACCACCCTGCCTCTGATGAATATTCAACACTGTTCATAAATAAAATTACACCGCTGGGAATATTTTAAAACAAAATTGGGGCATCGACAAATTTTAAAATATCCCAATTTTAGATAACCAAACAATTTTAATGGTTAAACTTAAAAATCACGCACCCTAATTCACGCATTCCCCATCCACTCATTGGAAAATATATTATTTCTATATTTCAAAATAATATAATTATTCTATTTTAACATTGTGTCAGTTGATCTTTCTAGGTAAAATAGTGATGTAATGTTAATTATTTATGAATATAGTAATTAAAACACCAGCAATTGTAAAATACACTTATTCGCTCCAATAATCATTTACTCATTATCGCTAATTCAGTCACTCCTTACTCTAATCACTCACTCAATTCTCAATAACCTACTCACTAAATCGCTTTGTTCATTCGTTTTCTCTCTCTCTCTCTCTCTCTCTCCCTCTCCCTAGTTTACTCACTCATTTAACACTCCCTCCTTTGATAATGCTCTCATTGATTTCTGCTGTTTCACTCATTAATCTTTCCCAAATCACTCTCTCCTCTCGATTCCCTCTCTTTCTATATCTGTGTATCTCTCTCTCACTTACTCTCACTATCTCCTCGCTAACTCACTCTCGCAATTCGACTCAATCCTCTCTTCTAAAATTAATTCCCCTTTGATTTTCGCTGTTTCAATCTGTATTTTCATTCAATTACAGAGATAAACAGCTCTCTCCCTCTCTCACTCTCTCTCTCTCTCACACACACACACACACACACACTCTCGCTCCTCTCTTCAATTCTAGAAGGTGTTAATCTAGTTTTTAAGAATCTTACGAAAAATCTATATTTATCTTTGTTACTCGACAATAATATGTTCTGTATGAAAGAATAACTTGTAAGTTCAACTTACTTTCACATTACTCATTTACTTCATTATTGATTTTATAATAATTTGTTATTTCCATTTTACGTCTGTTGCGACTATAAACAAATATTATAACTGTAATTACATGTTAAGTGTAAAAAAGGTCCTAGAGAACTAAGTTTTGCGTGCATCTTAATAAGTAAATCGTTAATCTATCAATCTTTCTCTTTCTCTATTTCTATCTCTTCCTCTCTCCCTCTCATCGCACTATTTCTCTCCCGCTAACCCACTTTCTCAATTCTATTCACTCATCTCTCTCTCCTCATTAATTTCCTCTGTTTCAGACATATTTTTATATGTCTAGCGGTATCAATAATCCATTCATCTCTGCCATTTTGTTTTGTCTGTTTATTTATCGATATGGATAAATATTAATATTGATGTATCAGTCATATTGTCATTTTCTTTCTCTCTCTCTTTCTTTCTTTCTGTCTGTCTGTCTGTCTGTCTGTCTGTCTGTCTGTCTCTGTCTCTGTCTCTCTCTCTCTCTCTCTCTCTCTCTCTCTCTCTCTCTCTCTTTTTAATTATTGCATTTTTTATTTCCACTCTTTCATCATTACTCATTCAATAATTACTCTCTTCCGCCTTAATTCTTAATTTATATTTTATTTCTCTCACCCAGTTTTCTTTGTATGCCTGTTTATTTCTGTACGCACAAAATTTTCCTCACACTCCCTCTCTTGCCCTTCTTCTCTCGCCCTTCTTCTCTCGCCCTTCTTCTCTCTCTCTCTCTCTCTCTCTCTCTCTCTCTTCTTTCCTCATTCATTCACTTTCGCCCACTTATCACCCATTCCTCTTCACATGCAAACCGGTAGATATTAAATTTTAATTTTATCAATGCTTGTATACGTATGCATATTTTAGATTAAATAAATCTGATAAAATATATCCTTCACTTCTAAATTTTATAGAATGAAAAAACAATCGAGGGTTGTTACAGAAAACCTTTTATCACTGCGTAATAAAATTACGAGATAATTAACATAATTGTATGTTATATTTGCATGTTAAACCACACGTATTCTAAATTAATCGCTTTCACCTGTTTTTCTAATTAATTCAACCGATAAATTCTGTTCTACTTTTTAAAGGCTGGGCTGCCACAAATTAGAGACTGTTCGTTTTTTGACCCCAACCCTCCAATGGAATCCTGAATTTTTTTTTTTAACAAAGAGTGAATTTTTGATTGGTTTAACCCATACCGATTTTTCTCAATTGGTTTATTGATGGAGATATAAAAAAAGTATGCATCTTCTCACACATATTCTATTTTTAAAGAATGTTTTATGCCCTGGCTTTTATTATATATTTTTTTTCAAATGACCCTCGACATTTAAAATTTTTTTGCTTCAATTTTGTATTGAGGAAATGTTGATATATACATCTCACTCTCTTTCTAAATATTTCTCTCTTACTTTTTTATGAGCTTTAAAATAAACCTATAACAAACCTAGACATAAAACGCGAACTTGTGTGAACGTATACACATCAAATAAAATAAAAATGATGACAATATTAAATTGAATAATCGTATTTAAAAGTTAGTAATTTTTAAATAAAACAATACTTTCTCAGAGATTAAGGACAAATAGTTTTTACTGAAATATGCACTTGGGGTACAGACTGTTCCAGTAGGCTTTGTTAGAACGATATATTCCAGATATTCCAGGAAGATCCCGCTGACACAATGTCCTCTGGTATCCGGCCAAATTCATGCATGATGTATGATTTATGAATTGTAAATACAATAAATTAAAAATTTTCCCTATTTGGCCGAATAGCAAATACATCTCAAAACGTGTATGTTAACTAAAATAGAAAATTGTGATTTTAAGCTATTTCCGGATCTAGGTTTCACGAGGAAATCTTTTTTTAAGGAAACGACAGAATAACTTTTCTGTAGTAATATTAGATATGAATTGGTCAAGCGGACCACGAAAACTAGTGAATTTAATAAGTTAAAATGAAGTAGACCTTCACTAATTCTCTCCGTGGCCATTTCATTTGTCGCCGAGAATTAAATAGATTACACGACATTTGAAAAATGCCAAAAAAGGAGGGAAAACTCGATAGGTGGAGTTGAGACGGGAATTTAGTGTCCGAGTGGATTAAGGTCACGATAGCTCAAGTGGTAGAGCAGCGGCGTATCAAGCGTCGTGGGTTCGACTCCCGCTCGTGACACTGACTTTTATCTCAACTAAAAATCTTAATCAATTTAAAGTGTATAATAACATTGAAAATATATGAAAAATATGTTGGAATTCTAAAGACCTATGACTTCACAGTCTTCAAAATCATTATTTAATTATTTTAAAATCAAAAAGTCTGTTTTTTCCCTCAAAATAACAGCTTAATAGTAGAATTACAAGTAAAAAAAGGAAAGGTATATGTTTTATTCAGGTTTATTTGATAAGTTTCAAACTGCTTATTTATTTAGATTTGGTCTATTTAGTCGTTTTGTTTTATATGAATATAACAAATATACAACAAGGAAAATCAAGAATGTGCGCAACCATATTAGATAATGACAGACATGAATTTCTTTTTTTCCTTCAAATTGTTACGACTTAATTCCAAAGTATAAAGAAAAAAATAATAGGCCATCATCATTTCGTGACCTTCTCTATGAACGTTCATTTGCGTAATTTGCTTGGTTAAATTTGAAACCGATTCATGGCTCTAGCCTTGAGAAAAAGAAACCATCATTATTGAACGTATTTTAATTGATTTAAGGCCAAAAGGGATATTTTAGTTACAGATAAAATGTATGCTATGTACAATTCAAGAAAATTCGTGAAAGAAGGAAAACAAGTATTGGCTCCAGTTTCAACTCTTATATCTATACAGGGTGTTTGGCTACTCGTGTTACAAATTTTGCCAGTAGATTCTACATTCAAAATGGAACCAAAAAATCCGAATTAACTATGGGCCGAATCACAACAGTTTCGGAGTTATTCCACTTTTTCTGATTTTTTAAGATTTCAAGCTTCATGCTTCAAATAAACAATGAAAACTCCAAAACTAATAGGTTTTGGACAAATCTGTTGATAACATCGAAAACTACGTTAAATTTTCAATAAGGTATGATCAATACTAAATGTGTAAACGTTTGTGAAATAAGCGTTTTAGTAGCGAGAACTTTGAAAAATATATTTTTTTCAAAGTTGAAAAATTTACTATGGCGATAATAAACAACTATTTCCAAACCTAGAGACCAGTAAATTTCAGAAATCGTACTCCATTTAATATCCTTTTTAGTAGTGCAATTTTTTTTAAATTACTTTGTTCAAAGAAGTAAAAATTGACGAAGGAAAGGAAAAAGAAACGAGGTTGACGGATCATTAAGGCGGAAAGATTAAAAAAAGAAAAAATTAAGGAAAGAAACCGACAACTCTAGGTAAGTTGAAAAACTTACAATAGTGAATCTAAATTACTATTTCCAAACCTAAAGACCAGCAAATTTCAGAAAAAGTACTCCATTTAATAGCTTTTTTAGTTCTGTAATTGCTTTTTTAATTACTTTTTTCTAAGGGAAAGAAATTTTTTTTTTTTTTAATAGGGAAAGAAATTGATGAAGGGAAGGAAAAAACCGTGGTTGACGAATCGATAAGGTGGAAAGATAAAAAAAAAAAAATGAAAAACTTAAGGAAAACTACCAACAACTGTAGGTAAGTTGAAAAACATACTATGGTGATTCTAAATAACTATTTCTAAACCTAGAGACCAGGAAATTTCCGGAAACGTACTCCAGTTAATATCCTTTTTAGTGGAGCAATTCATTTTTAATTACTTTTTTTCAAAGATGAAGGAAAAAAACCGTGATTGACGGATCGGTAAGTTGGAAAGATTAATAATAATAAAAAAAATGAAAAACTTTATAATTCATTCATTCAAATTTTTTTCTAGTAGTTTATTTTAGTTTTTTATGTTTTATTATTATTAGTCTTTCCACCTTACCAATCCGTCAAGCAAGGTTTTTTTCCTTGCCGACATCAATTTCTTTACGTTAGAAAAAAGTAATTAAAAAGCAATTACATATCTAAAAAGGATATTAAATGGAGTACGCTTTCTGAAATTTTCTGGTCTCTCGGTTTGGAAATAATAGTTTAGAATCACCATTGTAAGTTTTTCAACTTACCTAGAGTTGCTGGTTTCTTTCCTTAAGTTTTTGATTTTTTTAAAAATCTTTCCGGCTTAACGATCAGTCAACTACGTTTTTTCATTTCCTTCATCAATTTCTACTTTTTTGAAAAACGTAATTAAAAAGAAATTACACCACTAAAATGGAGTACTTTTTCTGAAATTTACTGGTCACTAGATTTGGAAATAGTTGTTTATTATCGCCATAGTAAATTTTTCAACTTTGAAAAAAATATATTTTTCAAAGTTCTCGCTACTAAAACGCTTATTTCACAAACGTTTACACATTTAGTATTGATCATACCTTATTGAAAATTTAACGTAGTTTTCGATGTTATCAACAGATTTGTCCAAAACCTTTCAGTTTTGTTGTTTATTTGAAGCAAGGTCGTTAAATCTTAAAAAATCAGAAAAATTGAAATAACTCCGAAACTGTTGAAATTCGGATCATAATTAATTAGGACTTTTGTGTTCCACTTTGAATGTGTGTTCATCTACATCTACATCAAGTAGCACCCGGAGACTACGGATAAGACAGAGGTCACACCACGGACCACCAACACCCAGGGTAGATGAGTTTCGAGGCCTGCCGTAAATTTACAAAAGGAGGAATTGCCAGAACGCTTATGTTTGTACCTGTGTAGATTTGAGATTAAATAAATCGGTAATCAGTATTTCTGTTATTGAGGTGGAGTGAAATATCCTAGATGTTCTGGGTTCGAATCCCCGTCCGTTGCAGCCTACGGGTTGGACGTTAAACGTGCCTGTACGGCAGGAATTATTTTTTATTATTTATAATCGGAGGCTCTGGACTTATTATCATTGACAAAATTGTGAAAAGTATTGATTATTATTTCAGCGGATACAAATAAGTACGGAAAATAAGAAACTAAAACGGAAAATGGTATTCAACGAGGTTAGAGACATAAACAACTGAAAATTCGACCCTTCAAAGGAAATCGCCAAAACATAGTTTTGAATAAAAAACTCAAATTTTCATTGAAATCAAAAATAGACATTTTTGTCGGGATTCGTGGGAGGCAAATGTTTTCCCTTCCTTGTCTATTGTTCCAAGTGAAAATTCTTAACTTCTCTGGAATTTATCCAAATCTAAGGATTTTACAATCGAAAATAATGTCTTGTCTCAGGCTATGTCAACAAAAAATACATAATTCATGGCCGAGCGACTTAGCAAAGTAGGTTAAAATTGTTTTTAGCTCGTTTGCTTCTTGCAACCCAAAAACCCTTCAATACGATTTTTTGAGAAAATCGTAGTTTTTTCAACTCACAATGTTTTCTTTCAAATTCCACGGGTTTTTCTAGAAAATCACTAAGGGCACGCCCCGATTTGGCTTTATAACTCAATTCAGAACTAAATACAATTTATTTTTATAAATTTTGTGCCAAAGACCTTAATTTTGCAGCGAACCGATGATTTTCATTTAATTTATTATTTTATTAATTTTATTATTTTCCCTCTAATCTATTTTTTTTGTGTGGTATAAAGTCGGTAATTCCAAAGAAAGTAATGCTTATGAAATTCACTAGTTTTCCTGGTCCGCATGACCAATTAATATCTTTCAATTAATTAAGGTTTTTACTTGAGATAAAATGGAAAAAAGGAAGGAAAATTCAAAAGGTGGGGTTGAGATGAGAAGTTAGTGTCCGAGTGGATCGAGGTCACGATAGCTCAAGTGGTAGAGCAGCGGCGTATCAAGCCGAAGATCGTGGGTTCGAATCCCGCTCGTGCCATTGACTTTTTTATCTTAACTAAAAACCTTAATTAATTAAATTAAAAATTGATGTGAATAATTAATCGTAGTTGCTTATTAAAACATCCAAGAAAATGCATTTTTATGTATAGAAAAGATCGAATATTACAGTAACCAATCTGTCCATTTTGCATCGATATACACTTTTTCCAAACAACAAACAGAAAATATCTCCAATTTTTAATAATTTTTTATAGTTATTTTCTATTTTATCGCAGGTCTTCGGTTTGAAAAGAATAATTTTTCCTGGCACAGAGCTGTTGTGGCAAAATTGACAAATTGGTTTGAATTGAATCCGACAGTGAACAAAGTTGGAGGTGAAGTCGGGAAGGCTCTGTCACCCCGAAAGAAATTTGGTTTTTTAAAAATTCTATAAATTGAAACGATGCTGCATATAAAAAGACAGGGTTAAGGCGAATTTGGAAGAAAAATAAACACTCAGTGTTTCTTCTGACAATAATAAAAATTATGGCTTCCATTATAATGAATTTATTAGTTTAGTTTAGTAGAGTGGACGTGGAATCGCTATTTTAATGGAACTAATTTCGGTGATAAGTCGAAAATATTCCAGAAGTGCCAGATCGTTCTTGCAATGGACCTTTGAGCTGAGAAAACTATTTTTAAGGCATTTTAAATCCTTTTTTGAATGATTTACTGCCTTTGCTGTGCAAGTATTTTACGGTTATTAATTTATTAATTTATCAATGCATTTTTTCACTTAAGGTTAGAAAATAATAGCATATATGTGAAGAAAATAATAGTCATTTAAATGAGATTAGAAATGAGCAAAAGACTCATTTAATAAAGTAGGTCAAAAGTTTGTTCAAAATTGCGAATTTGTTTTAGAGGCCTTTTAACGTCCTTCCTCTTAAAGACTTTAAAAAACATATTTTTTAATCAATTAATTAAGGTTTTTAGTTGAGATAAAAAAGTCAGTGTCCCGAGCGGGATTCGAACCTACGACCTTCGGCTAGATACGCCGCTGCTCTACCACTTGAGCCTCGATCCACTCGTACACTAACTTCCCATCTTAACCTCACCTTTTTGAATTTTCTCTACTTTTTGCCATTTTTCAACTTATTATTAACTTTTTCAACAATTATTACATAAGTCGATTTGTTCTTTCTCTAGGATAAAAAATAAATAATTAAATAATTTGTAGGGTGGGATTAAATGTGATTAAACATTAGAAAAGTTACAAAAACCAAAATCCACATCGATTAAAATTATTTGAAAAAATTTTGAAAAAAAAAACAAATTTGTTTTAAGCACTCTGTTAAATAACTAAATACGATTTTTTTTTTTTTTTTTGAGCTGGATTCGACTAGGGCAATTTTTTTTTTGTATGTCGCTTGTCCGTTCTTCCGATTAGAAATTCATAACTTTTATGTACGATATTTCAACTCAATTCAATTTATTACAACCTGTCACGAACGGGATTCGAACCCACGACCTTTGGCTGGGTTGGAAACCTCTTAAAGACTTTAAAAAACACATTTTTTAATCAATTAATTAAGGTTTTTAGTTGAGATAAAAAAGCCAGTGTCACGAGCGGGATTCGAACCCACGATCTTCGGCTAGATACGCCGCTGCTCTATCACTTCAGCTATCGTGACTTCGATCCACTCGGACACTAACTTCCCATCTCAACCCCACCTTTTGAATTTTCCCTCCTTTTTGCCATCTTTCAAATGTCGTGTAATCTATTTGATTCTCGGCGACAAATGAAATGGCCACGGAGAGCTTTAGTGAAGGTATACTTCATTTAAACTTATTAAAGTCACTAGTTTCGTGGTCGCTTGACTGTAATCCAAGGCCAACTATTTTATTTCGCAATAATAAATTAGGCAATTCAAAAGTTAAATAATACGATAAAATTGTAATAATCTTAGCATCAACATCATATACAAAGTGACGACATTCAGTTCTACCACTTGTAGTTGAACTAAGATCAGGTGAACAGAGCAGCAAAGCTCCTTTCTCTGAACTTGGTTCAAATTATAAACGAAGTTCAAGTAAACCCAACCCAGCGCTTTAACCATGACTAATGCAAAAAACAAAATAATAACTTTGAAACGACTCAACCGCAAGATACTTTTACAGGGGTTGAAATGGCCCAAAACTTCGTCTCTTTAAATAAATAAGTACCGGAATTAAAAACTTGAAACATTTGCGAGGTGTTCGTTGAATTTACTCTTATTTTTCTCACTTATAATTACATAAAATCTAAACATTATTGTCTTAGTATGATGAACGAACAATACAGCGTTCCAACGGTTTCAATTAATTATTCTTTTTATGTAAGGGGATGAGATCAAATGTGAAGTAAATCCTAAAATATTTTCTATAAAGTCAAGTGTTGGCTATATGAGTATGTAGCATAAAACAAAAACAAAAATTGTACCTACTATATATTTAAAAATGAAAATTCTTAGTTTTTTTTAAGTTTGTTTAATCTATTCTTACAGATTGTAACTATTATTACTACTTTAAATTAGGAGAAGTCCGACAAACAAAAAAGTTAAAAAAATATATAATAATCGACTGAAAAATATATAATAATATATATATAAAAATATATAATAATTGGCAAACAACTACAATATTTTAAATATTATTATTTAATTAGTATTATTATCTAAGGTTGTGATGAAAAAGTTAATGTCATGAGCGGGATTCCAACCCAGCCAAAGGTCGTGGGTTCGAATCCCGCTCATGCCATTGACTTTTTTATCTCAACTAAAAACCTTAATTAATTGTAATATATTAATTGGTCAAGCGAACCACGAAATTAGTGAATTTAAGGTTATAATAAAATTGAATTTAGTTGAAATACATAAAAGTTAAGAATTTCTAATCAGAAGAACGGACAAGCGACATACAAAAAAAATTGCCCTAGTCGAATCCAGCTAAAAAAAAAATCGTATTTAGTTATTTAACAGAGTGCTTAAAACAAATCTGATTTTTTTTCAAATTTTTTCAAATAATTTTAATCGAAGTGGATTTTGGTTTTTGTAACTTTTCTAATGTTTAATCACATTTAATCCCACCTTACAATTTATTTTTTTGTATCCTAGATAAAGAACAAATCGACTTATGTAATAATTGTTGAAAAGGTTAATAAGTTGAAAAATGGCAAAAAGGAGGGAAAATTAAAAAAGGTGGGGTTGAGATGGGAAGTTAGTGTCCGAGTAGATCGATCACGATAGCTCAAGTGGCAGAGCAGCGGCGTATCAAGCCGAAGATCGTGGGTTCGAATCCCGCTCGTGACACTGTCTTTTTTTATCTCAACTAAAAACCTTAATTAATTGAAAGATATTAATTGGTATAGCGGACCACGAAAACTAGTGAAGTTATTATGTAATAATATTGAAATAAATGCTCAACAAAGGCAAAAAACACTAGTTCGACTAGTTATTAGGCGTCTTAAAAAAAGGACTGACAGACAAAACAGCGAGGATAGACCAAAATGATCAGAAGCGAGCATACTACAGGTACACCACGTAGCCGTCCCAGATCATTGATCAAAGAATTGACAAAAGGACATAGTTTAAACTTGGAATTTTGAGTTTAAAAAGGAAAAACATAAGTTTTTTCGGAAGAAATGTTTAAAAAAGCAGACAAAAGTTTACCTTTCGGTCAAAGCCAGCCCTTCGACGACGCGCTCGTCCTCGTCCATTTCAGCTGATATTTGAAACGATCGGCTCTTGTAAAACAGGCGAATGCAACTGAACCGGGTTTAGGCGATTGGGATAAGTGGCAGAATGGAGAAAGATAAACTGCCGACCGCACCGACCGCAACAGATAAAAATGGCAAAAACGGACTTTCAAGCGTGGAGAGAACAATGGGCTTTCACGTCACTTGGCTCGTGTTGTGGAGGGACGACGAAAGATAAGGGGAACTATGCCGGTTTTTGTTTATTTTTAATAAACTATTTCATAAAATGTAGACTCCCATGAAAAGCAGATAAAGGATGATAATTGTTGAAAACAAAAACACAAATTTCCTAAACAAAACATTAATTTTACAATCGACTAAACATAAAAACCATTTATAGATAAAATTTCATGGTGCCCAGGCGATATTTCAGAATATTATTGTACATGACAATTGGGACTAAAACGTAAGTATTGTCCATAAACTGATTCTCAAATATTGTACTCGAAATATTCTACCTTTCACAACTTTTCCCCATAAAGTCCACAATTACATACAATATTAATCCTGTACCTTTTATTACACCAATGAAAAATTCCATAATATTGTTTTTTTTATTGTAACATTTAGCAAAAAAAAAAGAAAAAAAAAACGACAAACATTTTTACGATTTGTCTAAAGTTTGAGTAAGATTTTCTCGGTTTTTTAAATACTGACAGATATCGAGCATGCACCAATCTTGCCTGAAAAAAATTTTTTCGGTTAAAAATCCTTTCAAAATATTAGTAATTAATATTCTTTTCAATTAATTAATCTTTAATTAAGGTTTTGGTTGAGATAAAAAAGTCAGTGTCACCAGCGGGATTCGAACCCACGACCTTCTCGGACACCAAATTTCCATCTCAACCTACAACCACTCGAATTTTCCATTTTCTTTTTCCCATTTTCAAATGTTGTGTAATCAGGATTTTTTATCTCAACGAAGACCTTACATAGAAAGAATAATTAATTGAAAATAATTTATTTGGTCGAAACCTAATTGAAGTAATTAAATAATTAAGCTATTAAAAAAAGAACAAAAATAATACAAAGTAAATAAAAAAGAATCCGGTATGAAATTTTACGTAAAAAAACATCTTCTAAAAAGAAAAGACATTGAATTATTTATAACTTTGTCAATATAAGTCATTTAAACTTTTTTATCTGTCAAACTGGTGACTCACACTCAAACTAGCGACAGTTCATTTAATTTAAAATCATAAACCATGACTCAAAAGTGGCAGCGGGTTCTTTTTTTAAATCAATTTTTTCCCAGCAAACGGCTGGCACTTCTAACATAAATAAAAAAAGAGTCAGGATGCAATCTGTATGAAAAAAAAAAGTTAAATAAATTTATATATCTCTGTCTATCTAGTCATTGAATTATTTTATGGTTCAACGCACTCAGAAGTTCATCCGGTACTAAAAATCTCCTCTGAGGATGCAAACTGTTTTTATTTATTTTTTAAATTGTTTTATTTTATTTTATTTTGTTTTTTACGACGGTTCGCAACATCAGAGGTCATATAAACCCTCAGGGTGCCGTTGTTTTTGAAAAAATCACATTTCTAAGTATGTCGATTTCGAATGCAGGGCCGCTGGATTCGAACCCGGGTCCTTTACCTTACAGTGATGAGCGCCCTGTGAACGCCTAAACCGCTGCGGCCACCGACGCCCCCGCCGATATCTTTATATATAGAATTCCAAAAGCGGGACTTTAACGAATTAGACTTGCTTCGCATTTCAACAATAATCATACAAGCAATAATCATAAAGCATAAAACCACCCTCCGATCAGTAATGATATTGACTGATAGCCAGGTTCAACCGATTTTCAAATGTAGGCAGAGAAAATGAATAGAAATTGATTGTGCGTTATTGGAAAATTAAAACAAATTGGTTTAAACATAATAGTAATGAATTAGACGCGAAACATGCTCTGAGACATTAACTTAAAATCATATTTCGCCTTAATTATCATCCCTTATATACTGGCTTATCATCAGGCGTGATAGGGAAGACGCATCGAAAACACATCAGCGCAGATTTATGCTCATGTCCTCAGAAGTGCCCCAGACCTGGGAGCATATCATTTTCGATTGCCCTCTTCAAAACAGTGCCGGGCAAAATATAATTTAAAAAATACTAAAGGTATAGTAACGAGTTTGATTTGAAGAGAGAGAGAGAGAGAGAGAGAGAGAGAGAGAGACAGANTATATATATATATTATATACTTGGTATATTTATAAAGTGATTTGGGAAATAGTGCATTTTTGTCACGTTTGGAAGTTTAGGAGAAAGTATGTAGTTTCTCGGTTCAGAAGCGGACTTTGACTTGATAGACATAAAGCTATGACCTTCAACCGATAATTCAACCAAATTCAGAGATTCTTGACACATCCCATACAAGAGATTCAAAGCATCTGAGAACAGAGGAAATCGTTGTGGAGTGAAATATTGGTTGATATGTCGACTGAGAACAATTTAATGGTCCGCATCTCCATCGATTCACTTCTTAAACGAAAACTTTAGGATGAAAACGGACGATGAAAAATGTGTCTTTTATGACAATATTGTGAGGAAAATCCTGGGAAAGCGCAGGTTCGTTGGTCAGATTGTATCATTAATGCGGTCGGCTTGAAACAAGGGCTTTCCTCTAAGCTTCGTCTGCCCAACAAAACCGTTAATCGTAAGTATACAGCACAGACAATTAAAGCGATAAAAATATTTGGTTTTTTAAATTTTTTTCCACTAGGATACAGCCGGAGTCTTTCTCTTGTCTTCTCAACACGGAAGACATTTTTTGAGCAAGCTCTGCCACCGTTATTAGCCTGACATAGGCACTCAAATTTTTACTTATTCCGCTCTCTGAAAAAACTTCACTTGAAGACTGAAGAAAACACATCGAGGAGTTCGTGACCCAAAAACCTAACAAGGAATTGCAAAATTACATGGAAGATAACAACAGGTAGAGGAACAACAGATTACAAACCTGAAATTTTCATTGAATTTGCAATTTTAAAAGGCTACGGAATAATTTTACAACCAGAATTAACGATTATTTGGAGATCATGAGGTGCGGTCTGGTGTGACGTAGGTTTTAGAAAAACATTTTCTTTAACCTGCCAACCTTTTCGATCTTTATTGAGATCACCTTCAGGGCTCAAAGTGTTTTTTTTTTACATACAGATTGCAACCTGACTCTTTTTTTATTTATGTTGGAAGTGTGTAAGACACTGGGCTTTATAAACTTCTACAACTTTAACATCGTTTTGTCTTTTTGCCTGCTACTGCATTTGCTGATTTAAAAAAAGAACCCACTCTGACACTCTCAACACGACAGACAAGAATGACACATCTACAGGGAAAACAAACACTTGAGCCCTGAAGATGATCTTCATAAAGATCGAAACGTTGGCACGATAGAGAAAATGTTTTTCTAAAACCTACGTCACACCAGATCGCATCTCACGACCTCCAAATAATCATTAATTAACGGTCACTAAACACAACACATTTCTATACCAGAATTAACTTCGATTTTACATAAAAAAGTAGATAATAAAGATGTAGTGATAATAACCAGGTCATACTCCATCTTCTTATCCCTTCTTGAAAAAAAAAAAAATCGGGCTTTAAAAAAATTAAAAAAATGGGTCTACATGATGAATAATTAAAATTAAAATTTTATAAAATTAATTATTGATTAAATTTTTAATTAATTATACAACAATCCATTTTATATTTTGAACTAATTCTCAAATACACAGGAATTTTACGTTACACGCTTATATTTTATACCAGCTCCTAATTTTTTTAATTCTTTAAAGATAGGGTTAATTTGAAATTAAAACTGGTATATCGGAATGAAAAAAGCTGTAAAGGACAAAAACAGTGTAACTACAGAGTTTTTTTTTTTTTTTTTGGAAGCTTTCTCAGTTATTTTATATTTCCTTTATCGATTGTTCATTTTAGTTGAATAGGTATCCATCAGTGAGTCTAAATTTTTCCAAAAAGATTATTTTATCTTTCCCTATAGATAATTTCTTTTATCAGCACCTTTCTCGAAATTAGTAGGTTTCTTCTCTTTCTTCTCGTTTATAAGCAAACATTTTGCAAATTTTGATGCTTATGATTTCAGTCATATGCCAGTTGCGTGTTGTCAGAATCGTAGAATTATTCCCCTCCTTATCTTTTTTTTTCTTATAAGGCGCATACTATTAGAAACAGTTCGTCATATCTTTATTTAACAAAGGAGCACTTTATCAGGCGATTCGTCAGCAGTATCCGTCCATTGTCTGCCGAATCGGACTCAAGACATAAATTCTCCAAGAATATTGAGATAAAGTGGATTAATAAGAGTCACGTGGATTAGGGTTGTGGTGAGAAAAACAAACAGTGCTATTGTACCAACGCCGACGATATATTTCGTCTTCTTCAGGAAAGTTACGTAGTTAAATTTAAAAACGTTTACAATGTTAAATGACAAAAACCTCTTACCATAAAATTGTAACTATACACGGTGTTCGGCTACTCGTGTAACAAACTTTGCCAATAGATTACAGATTCAAAATGGAACCAAAAAGTATTAATTAACTATGGTCCAAATCCCAACAGTTTCGGAGTTATTCCACTTTTTATGATTTTTTTAAGATTTCACGACCTTGCTTCAAATAAACAATGAATCCATTGATACCGATAATAGTTCTAGGAGTAAATAAATAAAATAAACTTGTAAACGTTCGTGAAATAAGCGTTTTAGTAGCGAAAAGTTTGGAATTTTTTTTTGTATTTTCAAGGTTGAAAAATTTACTATGGTGTTTCTAAACTACTATTTCCAAACCTAGACACCAGCAAATTTCCGAAAACATACTACATTTAATATCCTTTGTAGTGGCGTAATTACTTTTTCAAGTACTTTTTTCAAAGATGGAGAAATTGATGAAGGGAAGGAAAAAACCGTGGTTGACGGATCGATAAGGTGGAAAGATAAAAAAAAAAAAAAATGAAATACTTAAGGAAAGAAACCAGTAACTCTAGGTAAGTTGAAAAACGTACAATAGTGAATCTAAATTACTATTTTTAAACCTAGAGACCAGCAAATTTCAGGAAACGTACACCATTTAATATCCTTTTTAGTGGTGCAATTCCTTTTTAATTACTTTTTGTCAAAGATGAAGAAATTGATGAAGGAAAGGGCAAAAACAGTGATTGACGGATCGGTAAGTTGGAAAGATTAATAACAATAAAAAATGAAAAACTTAAGGAAATTTTAAATAATGAAGTATAAACTTTTGAATCTTAACTCTTTAATTCCAGGGAATAATAATACAATAATATAAATAATTTTTTAATCAAAGTTGGTAAATATGTAAACAATTGCATGATTTAGGTTTCGAACCCAAATTCAAAAACGTTAAATAAATTCCTCAATTAATTATACACAATTTTTTTGAAAGGAAAAACACGTGTCACAGGCGGGATTCGAACCCACGACTTTCGGCTAAATACGCCGCTGTTCTACCACTTGAGCTACTGTGACTTCGATCTTTAATCTTTCCACCTTACCAATCCGTCAATCGCGGTTTTTTCATTTCCTTCATCAATTTCTTTCCCTTAGAAAAAAGTAAGTAAAAAAGCATTTACAGAACTAAAAAGGATATTAAATGGAGTATGTTTTCTGAGATTTTCTGGTCTCTAGGTTTGGAAATAATAGTTTAGAATCACCATTGTAAGTTTTTAACCTTTTAATTTTTTTTTTTTTTTTTTAAAGTTCTCGCTACTAAAATACTTATTTCACGAACGTTTACAAGTTTATTTGATCACATCGTATTGAAAATTTAACGTAGTTTTCAATTGTATTAACGGATTTGTCCAAAAGCTTTTAGTTTTGGAGTTATCATTATTTATTGGAAGCAAGGTAGTGAAATCTTAAAAAAAAAAAAAAAAAAAAAAAAAAAGTGAAATAACACCAAAACTGCTGAAATTTGTACCATAGTTAATTAGCACTTTTTGGTTCCATTTTGAATGCAGAATGTTCTTCTAAATAACTCCAAAAATAAAAGGTTTTGGAAAAATCCGTTGATAGCATTGAAAACTACGTTAAATTTGCAATAAGATGTGATCATTTCTAAACTTGTAAACTTTGGTAAATAAAAGTTTTAGTAGCCAGCACTTTGAAAAACAATTTTTTTCACTATGTTGAAAAACTTAGTACGGTGATTTTAAACTACTATTTCCAAACCTGGAGACCAGCAAATTTCGGAAAGCGTACTCCATTTAATATCCTTTTTAGTTCTGTAATTGCTTTTTTAATTACTTTTTACTAAGGTAAAGAAATTGATGAAGGGAAGGAAAAAACCGTGGTTGACGGATCGATAAGGTGGAAAGATTAAAAAAAAAAATGAAAAGCTTAAGGAAAAAATCAACAACTGTAGGTTAGTTGAAAAACTTACTATGGTGATTCTAAATTACTATTTCTAAACCTAGAGACCAGGAAATTTCAGGAAACGTAATCCATTTAATATCCTTTTTAGTGGTGCAATTCCTTTTTAATTACTTTTTTCAAAGATTAAGAAATTGATGAAGGAAAGGGAAAAACAGTGATTGACGGATCGGTAAGTTGGAAAGAGTAATAACAAAAAAAAAATGAAAAAACTTTATAATTCATTCATTCAAAATTTCTTTTTATTCTAGTAGTTTATTTTAGTTTTTTATGTTTTATTATTATTAATCTTTCCACCTTGCCAATCCGTCAAGCGAGGTTTTTTCCTTTCCTACATCAATTTTTTTACGTTAAAAAAAGTAACTAAAAAACAACTACACCACTAAAAAGGATATTAAATGGAGTACGCTTTCTGAAATTTTCTGGTCTCTAGGTTTGGAAATAATAGTTTAGAATCACCATTGTGTTTTTCAACATTGTAAACAAATTATTTTTCAAAGTTCTGACTACTAAAACTTTTATTTTCCCAAAGTTTAAAAGTTTATTATTGATCATATCTTATTGAAAAAGGTAGGTTTCAATGATACCAACGGATTTGTCCAAAACCTTTCAGTTTTGGAGATATCATTGTTTATTTCATGCAAGGTCGTGAAAACTTAAAAAATCAGAAAAAGTCGAATGATTCCGAAACCGGTGAGATTCAGCCCATAGTTAATTAGGGCTTTTTGGTTCCATTTTGAATGTAGAATCTACTGGCAAAATGTGTAACACGAGTAGCTGAACACCCTGTATAAAATATATTTAACTTTGATGCATGCATGCAACTTAACTCTGGATGGATATGAAATGAATGAATGAAATCTAATAATAAATACAAGATATATCGCACGAATGATGACTAGAACATAGAAGATACAATAAATTATATGAAAAAACCAAACAAATTACTTGACTGAAGAAATTGTTGGTAGGAATTTCAATAAAAATGAAGTGTTAACCTTCAAAAGTGTAATTTTGTATCTAAGCAATCCTAGATAGTGCAGTCTAAACATCTTTAGAGATTATCTGAACATTTTTTTTATGACTGCATACTCTTTAACGTTTCCGAAGCCGATAGGGATTTTTTTTAAAAGGCCGCCCTCTTGACGTCAACTTTTCGTCAGCGATCGTCGTTATCAAATTTGATTTTTTAAAAATCTGCGCTGATAGATATTGAAAAAAAAAGCGTTTTGATTTTTTGCCCCAATTGAATCGATCGCACTCTGGAATGTCATAAAAAGATAAATTAATCAACAATAACGTGTTTTTTTCTCTCTCTTTTTTCCTTAGCATGTTTTGTGTTGTAATCTAACAAGAGCATCATTTTGCAACAAACGGAGTTTTTTTTGTCTTTTTAAAGCTTTTATGCTTTACTTTCTCTCTTGGATATCGGCAAGGTGTACATAAACTAGTAAATAAATTACATAAACGGTTTTTTGAATTGGTGTACCACTTACAAGGATATTAAATGGAGTAGGTTCCCTGAAATTTGCTGGTCTCTAGGTTTAGAAATAGTAATTTAGAATCATCATAGTAAGTTTTTCAATTTACCTACAGTTGCTGGTCTTTTTCCTTAAGTTTTTCTTTTTTTAATTTTAATTTACTTTTATTAATTTTATTTAATTTTTAATTTTAATTAATTTTGAAAAAATCTTTCCGCCTTAACTATCAGTCAACTACGTTTTTTCCTTTCTTTCATCAGTTTCTACTTCTTTGAAAAAAGTAATTAAAAAGGAATTACAGAACTAAAAAAGCTATTAAATGGAGTACTTTTTCTGAATTTTGCTGGTCTCTAGGTTTGGAAATAGTAATTTAGATTCACTCTTAACGATCCGTCAACCACGTTTTTTTTCCTTTCCTTCGTCAATCTTTACTTCTTTGAACAAAGTAATTTAAAAAAAATTGCACCACTAACAAGGATATTAAATGGAGTACTTTTTCTGAAATTTGCTGGTCTCTCGGTTTGGAAATAGTAATTTAGATTCACTATTGTACGTTTTTCAACTTACCTAGAGTTGCTGGTTTCTTTCCTTAAGTATTTCATTTTTTTTTAAATCTTTCCGCCTTAACGATCCGTCATCCACGGTTTTTCCTTTCCTTCATCAATTTCTTCTTCTTAGAAAAAAGTAGTTGAAAAAGCAATTAAACTACTACAAAGGATATTAAATGTAGTATGTTGCAATTTGCTGGTGTCTAGGTTTGGAAATAGTAATTTAGATTCACCATAGTAAGTTTTTCCATTTACCTAGAGTTGTTGGTTTCTTTCCTTAAGTTTTTCATTTTTTTAATCTTTCCGCCTTATCGATCAGTCATCCACGGTTTTTCCTTTCCTTCATCAATTTCTTCTTCTTAGAAAAAAGTAGTTGAAAAAGCAATTAAACTATTACAAAGGATATTAAATGTAGTATGTTGCAATTTGCTGGTGTCTAGGTTTGGAAATAGTTATTTAGAATCACCATAGTAAATTTTTCAACCTTGAAAAAAAAATTCGCTACTAAAATATTTCACTAACGTTTACAAGTTTATATTATTTTTATATTTATTCCAAGAACTATTATTGGTATCAACGGATTTGTCCAAAGTGTTTTAGAGTCGTCTTGTTTATTTGAATTAAGGTCGTGAACGCTTAAAAAATCAGAAAAATTGGAATAACTCCGAAACTGCTGAGATTCGGACCATAGTCAATTAGGACTTTTTGGTTCCATTTTCGATGTAGAATCTACAGGGAAAGTTTGTAACACGAGTAGCCGAACACTCTGTATAAAAATTTGAAAACAGACTGTTCTGGTATCTTATCAACAAAACGAAATACGACACAGGCGAATATCGCATTTACTAAGAAACTTGCCTCACCCTGCTTAAAACCCTTACTCCATATTAACTTACCGTCAATTATAAATATTTGAATAAATCGTTAGAAGGTAATGATTTAAATTTAAAAAAAAATTATCAGTTTAATAATAATTTTTGAACAATTATTCTAATGCAGCAAATGGTTCATGATTATATTCTTCAATGTACTTTTTTTTTTGTAATTATTAATGAAAAACGCAAGGTTCTTTCTTAAGTGTATTGCCTGATGAGTTTTATCTTTTAATATTATTATTATGTAATAGAATTACCGATCAGGTGATAAGTTTATCATTTAAAAAACGGCATATTGCATTATGTGTGTAAATAGAAAATTGCGTAAGAGAAAACAACTCACGCTGTTGACATGGAAAGAATACAAATTACAGCTTGTAAATATCTTTTTTGTTAAATCCCGACTCAGTTCCTCATCATATGATGCAGACCTTAAAAGTTGTAAATTTCTTTGGATTCACGACGATCGGTTGATTTTCTGATTTTTCCACTGAAGCTTTCTCATCTTTGTTTAACACGCCCTAACCATAATACAATTTTATGAGCTGTTTTAAATTACAACTTGCAGGATAAATTTGTCGTCGACTAAATGTCTCAGCAGAAAAGCGTATATTTAATAAAATTAAAAATTGTGATCTATTTGGCGATAGCGAGTTTTCAAAAGGAAAATTTATAAATATTTAGAGTGCTAAAGGAGAAAGTCTTATTATTTTAACTTAAAATTTTTATCTGTTTCGATCGAAAAATAAATATGCTTCAACAAGGGGCCAATCCACATAAAAGATTTAGGACACCTAGAACTGATGAGACGTTTCAACACCCTTTCAAGACTACTGGATACAAGATCAAATACATCACTAAATTAAAAAAAGGCTAATTTTTAACCCTATACAAAAATTGTTCAGAACTTACAGACTGGAACTTAGTTGTAAGCGTTCCGACATAAAACGTATCCAAACCTCCAATGCACAAAATTCTAAAATTTCTTCTACAAATGAAACCAACCGCAATTACTTTACGTCGTACTCGAAACCATCCTGTACAGAAATGGAAATATCCAGATTTACCCATTCATCCAGCCTAAATCAAGAAAAATAATTTCCCAGAGATCTGTCTAGTGAGATAGTGAAAGGGAAATTTAATGTGAAGTGCGCATACTATCACCAGCTTTGTCATTCTTGTTTTCATTAAAAAATTGTTAAATAATTTAAAATTTTATAGTCGGAACAGAACTTATTTTTCGGTACGTACGCTCAATGCAAGCTTGATTTAGACGAGTTGACTTTAATCTTCCCATTATTATACTAATAATAATAGTAATATTTAAAAAAACAAAGATTTATACAGTAAAAAAAATCCATCTGCCGATTATTACACAATTTTTCCATTATGTTGATAATTTTGTGCAATGTACTTTGCTCTTAATAATTATTTAAGCAGGCTCTTTAGATTTGTGGTCATCAGGAAAATAAGCAGTGTTTATATATGTTTGACTCTGAAGATGATCTCAATACAGATCGAAACGTGGCACGATAAAAATGTTTTTCTGAACACCAGACCGCATCTCAAGATTTCTGAATAAGTAGTATTCTACGTACAGTATTGGTTTTATTATTGCATTTTATTAATAAATACGTTTTTAATTTATTTCATAATGAATCAGCACAATCTCCATATATTAAAGAACTAGTTATGCTGAGCCACTTCCTTTTTTTCATAATTTTTCAAGACGGGGTTTGTAAGGTGGATGAAATCTTAAAGAATTTTTAAAAATGCTTTACAAGAGGAGGAAACTCATTAGGAAGTACGTTTCGGTCTTTGAAGAAGATATACATGCCATAAATACATTGTGCCATAGAAAATCCTAAAAGAGGTTACTGGCCAAAACATAGGATCGAATAGCCAAGATATTAAAAGCATAAGCATAAAAAAATCACATCAAAATTAGTCAATGAATGCGATGACACAATATCAGAACCTCTGCTAAACCTACCTCCACTGGAAATATTCATACAAGGAGAGGCTAGGAAAAGTTCATTTAGACTCCAGAAACAATCAAATTGGATAGGAACTAGTCATAATTTACAACATGACGAATGCCAAATTCTTCAAAACCTGAGGAAACTACTGATGATGAAAAAGTAGCATAAAGTTGATAAACTTCATGGTGACATTATTTAATAATGTTAAGACAATATTTTATTTTGTAATTTGAATATTTCAGTATATCTTCTATTATCAGAACTGCTGAACGTATAGTATTTATACAAGGAGATGCTAGGCAAAGCTCATTTAGGCTCCAGAAACAATCAAATTGAATAGGAACTAGTCAATTCGGACAACCATAATTAACAAAATCAGCCGCCCATTTTTACAAATGGAGACTGACTATATGACCCCGAAAGCACACTTTACAACATCCTATAAAGTCTCAACGACTACAAAGGAGAGGAAGAACACACGAGAGCATCAGATACTACTGCACACCTGGTGATATCTTGGGTGTCAGGACAGAGAGGAATTTTGGGTAACGAGAAAGCAGACAGACTGGCCAGAGGAGGATCTGCAAGACCATACAAAGGCCCCGAACATATACTTGGGATAACAAAAACAAATATAGAATCCTACATCGCAGAATGGAACCAAACAAAACAAAAGGAGAAGTGGATAAACTCCTGCAGTGCTAGACATAGTAAACATATGATGAAACAACCCTCACCAATACTAGGAAACTCACTATTACAGTAGGAGAAGGCCAGACTCAGGGGAGTAATAGGGCTACCGGAATCTGAGAAAACATCTACATAACGTGGGCAGATATAACGATGATTCCATTTGCAGATTATTTATTGAGGAGGAAGAAACAGCCACCCATTAGGCAATGGGGAGGAGTCAACATCTACACAACATTGGCATATATAACGATGATCCCATTGATTATGCAATGCGGTGGAGAAAACAGCCACTCATTTTCGAATGTTTTCGAATGCGAAGCAATGGCTCAATGGAGACATAACCTAGCGTACAGAAAAAAACCTAGGGAATGAAATTGTAACAGCAACAGTCAACGACCTAATACTTCTAAGAAGGATTGAGTCGACTGAACTGAACTAGGGAACTAGGAAGGTACACACAGCAGGCTACACTGTCTGGGGAAGACAAACCCTCTAGTATCCTCATCATTGAGAGGGATAAATTTACTAAAGCTTTATTAATAGATGATTTATTATTATTCCCTGGCTTATTTTCATAGGTGGGACCCGGCGAGGAGCGGCGCGGCGGACCATTGGGAAAATAAAGGTTTTTGAACTTATCAGCTGTTGACCTTGCTCCGTAAACGCTGAAACTGCGGATTCCGTAATGCCGTAATATCTACGCGTCGGGATCCCCTTTCCGACACAAAAGACGTTCACCTCTTAAAACTTGGTAAGACGAAATCGTATTGAATTTCGTAAGCCTTCAATGTTCAATTCACCACTCGACGTTTAAGACGGTATTTGAGGCTGTTATCGGTTTTGTGCAGAAAGAAAAACAGAACAGTATATCGACTCGTTTTAAACGGTTTCAACCCGGAATATAAAATAATAAAAATTGTAATTATTTTCTTATCAGCTAGAATGTAAATTTAAAAGTAAATGAGTGAATGATGAAGTCATTAAAAATACTTTTCTTTCCTGGTCGAATATTAAATTTCTCCAGTATGGTTAGGCCTTAAGGTAATTTGCAAGGTGGTGATCCCTATTCTCAGATATGCAGCGTTGGTAGACTCAGGCTATGAAACCACAGGCTAAAGACCCGTTTATACTTAGTTTAATGTTTTAAAAAAAATTGGGTAGTCAGCAACAAATACAACACCCATAAAAAAAAAAACCGGTTTTTGCACAAAAAATGGCCAATTTTCTCAGCCTTTAACTCACAGATCTGCGCTAGATCTCATTTTTGGGAAAAATTTTACGCTGAATACGATGTTTTTTAAAATGTTTTCTTAGCTTCAGTCATTCATCGAAAATTCTGGAACGTGTGAATTTTAGCACTTTTTACGTAAACTTCGAAATGTCTTGATTTTTTTTTCTAAAACAATATTTTAACTCAATGTTAGTCAGAAATTATCTATTTTGATCCATGTGTTTTTCTTTGTATTAGCCAATATTTCGTGGTTATGTAAATCCTATGTCCTTTCCGTTTGGATAAGCAATAATTTTTTCGTGATATTCTGTTGTTTTTATTATTACAATAGACGTTTCGAGATCAGTACCTCATCTTCAGCTAAAATTAATGTTCCAATACTAATTGTTTTTGGTGTATTTTATTATAGGTGTAATTATTTATACCTTCAGCTTCGAGTGGTTCGAGCCCCTCTCGTGAAATAATCTTTCCTCTCTATCACACTGCATAAAAATTATAAATAAATTTAAATAATTACTTTTTTAAATAGGATCAATTTGAAGTTAGAAAAGGGTAAATTTGACGGAAAAGCAGTATCCACAAATAAAACTAGTACTTATGTGAGATCACAACACTTTCACACAAAACCAATATGGCACAAGAATAGCAAAAGGTTTTATGCTCTGAAGATGACCCGAATAAAGGTCGAAACGTCGGAAAAAGCGTTTTTCTGAACAACCTCATTCTTGACCGCTCCTCACGACTTCAACAATTTATGAATTAACACTGAGAAATACACATTTCTTTTAAATATTGAAAAACAAATTTGAGGGAATTTTCATCGTTTGCGCCAGTGCGGTCAGATGTGGTAAAAAGATATATGTATATCGTAAATGTTTAAAATATTTTTGTACCATTTTAAATTCAGTGTAAGCAGTTGTTTGTGTTAACAGCTAAATTGTAGTAGCTCTACTTCCTTAGTGTACATCTAAGTAGATGTTTAGTCAATTTTGAACGAATTTCTTTTAGTATTCTTACATAACGAAGTAAAAAGAAGGAAAAACCGTCATGGGTCCTCATTAGCATAAGCAGGATTTAGAAAAGCGGGGTCGTACGCTAGGGTGTAAGGATATGAATAAAAGGGGTAAAAGCCGAGGAAATGGGAAGGAGCGCATGTGCCGCCCCGCAGTCGATCCACCTGGCCATTCACTGATACCAACCCTCCGACTCCCAATCGATACTTTCATTATACCAAGTCGGCTAATTTCAAGCACATTTCGGTCATAAACCCGCACCGTAGACCCAGACAGGCACACCCGCGCCTTCAGCACGTGTACAACCTAGAAAAACCAGCACGGGGCGGGTTCACGCACTTAGCCCATCAGAAATTTACAACTGGTTTGATTCCCTGCACGAATTGCTCTTTTCGTGTTGGGCTTTATTAGGAAATTTCGTCCATCTTACATTTTATATATATTATTAAGGAACTTTTCCTCGTAAAGCACAGACTTTAGATTTCTGAGGGTGAGAAGATACTACTAAACAGACATCAAATTTATTTTTCAAAAATATACAAAAAAAATCAAAACTTTTCTTCAAACACACTGCTCTTCCGGATATAGGAAGATGCAAAAATAAAATAATATAATATGCTCTACACTAGGCGTTTTCAAGAAACCAGACCACTAGGTGGAGAGCTGGAAAAGTGCGATAAAAGTATTATACCCTAGGAGAAATGGCAAATCTCTTAAGACGTTCATTTTAATACGACGATGATTTAACAACATATAAAAATCGTGAGATGCGGTCTGGTGTTGTAGGTTTCAGAAAAACATTTTCTTTATCGTGCCAACGTTTCGGTCTTTATTGAGCTCATCTTCAGGGCTCAAAATGTTTGTTTTCTGCGTAATGGTGCAATTTGGGGGCACTCTCAACACGACACACAAGAATGGCACACTTAGGCAGAAAACAAACACTTTGAGCCCTGAAGATGATCTGAATAAAGATCGAAACGTTGGCACGATAAAGAAAATGTTTTTCTGAAATTTATTTAGAATCGTGAGATGCGGTCNCGATATGTTTATGTATTTAATCAACTATTAATATTTATACCAAGTGTGTGGTGATTAGTGACGATTAGTCGATAATTATTCAGAAATCGTGAGGTGCGGTCTGGTGTGATGTAGGTTTCAGAAAAACATTTTCTTTATCGTGCCAACGTTTCGATCTTTATTGAGATCATCTTCAGGGCTCAAAATGTTTGTTTGAACCTATACTTGGGATAACAAACACAAATATAGAATCCTCCATCGCAGAATGGATCCAAACAAAACAAAAGGAGAAGTGGATAAACTCTAGCAATGCTAGACATAGTAAACTTATGATGAAATAACCCTCACCAAGACTGGAAAAATCACTGCTGCAACTGGAGAGGGCTAAACTCAGAGGAGCGGTACACAACGTGGGCATATACAACAATGATCCATAAGTATCTAATGAGGAAGAGGACACAGCCACCCATATCATCTTCGAATGTGAAGCAACAGCTCAATGGAGATTTAACCTAACGGAAAAAACTTAGGGAATCAAATTGCACCAGCGACAGTCAATGACCTGATACTTCTTAGCAGAAGGATTCAGTCTTTTGCACTGAACTAAGGAACTAGAAAGGTACAATAAGCCAAAAGGCTGCAGTGCCTGAGAAGGGCAAACCCCCCCCCCCCCAGTATCCTTTTTACCATACCAGACCATACGCACGAAATCCTCGTCAGAACAAGCTGGTTACAATGTGTGCAGTTTCTGATAGTATGTTTCTGCCTCCCAGTGAAATGTAAGAACTTAATGAATTTTATTTTCTTGAAAGTCGGTTGATTAAGCTATTGTTGACAGGTGGTGGGAAAACACCATGTCAACCACATATTTTCGATAAGACACGAGAAAAGATAATTTCAAACTTATTTCTAGTCCCTTTAAAAAAAAAAAAAAACCATATTAATAAATTGTACGTTTGGCTGTCATAATTGACCATATTAATTAAAATGAAATTTGAAAAATGGCAAAAAAATAAGTAAAGTTGTAGGTTGCGACGAGTTGGTTTCCGAGGGGATCGAAGTCACGATAGCATAAGTGGGTAGAGCAACGTATCAGGCCGAAGGTCGTGGGTTCGAATCCCGCTCGTGACACTATTTTTTCGTCTCAACCAAAATCCTTATATAAAAAGAATTAATCATTAGGATAATTACTACGGTCAATTATGACCACTAACCAAATATGTTTTATTGTTTATTTTTGTTTATAGATTTTATTTATTTCTTGAGCAACTTTCTCCCACTTTCGAGAAATAACTCTTGTGGTATTTTTAGTGTTCATATCACACAAACACCGATTTTCAAAAACAAGATTAATCAGTTTATCTATACCCATGGTGAAGTACCAAAACTGTCTAAATTGAACTTCAGAATGCACGAGAAAATCAAACTGGTTTGAACGCTCAAATGATTCTGACGACACCGTGCGTGTTCTGACATGCGATTCGCTGCCAAAGTAAACACTCTCATTTTAAAACAATTATTTGTTTGTTCGGACGAATAAAGGTGGATTTATACAGGCACGTAAAGGGAACGTAAAGAGAACGAGCCGAGCCAGTAACGAGTAGTTGTAAACTGCTTTCTTGTTTATACAAAGACGAGGCACGCGCGATTCCCGGCAGATTCCCACTCAGTTGTCGTCGCCAACGATTCTGCTGAGGTTGTCGTTCAGTACCGTCAGTGTTCTGTTGAAAGAATTCGTTCGGTTTTTCAGGTAATCAATCCAAAAATAGATGAACGAACATTGGAGATCATTTTCGAAGATATATCCAAAAGCGTAAAACCAAAAGCGGACAGGCTGTTGAAAACAACACCAAAAAATACAAATATGCAGATCAACTGAAGTTTCTCTTGCCCTGTTCAAATGACAGAGACACACTAACAAATGTTCCAGTGCGAGAAACATCAGCACTAACTGAACAAATAGAGGCAATGGAAGAATCACCCTCAGAAGAGCCTAATGATGCTGAAACCAACCAGCCCCAAACCTCATCATCTGTCGTTGGGAGGATATTCCGAGGTCGCGGTAAAGTGGGAAGATCTCGTTCCAAACGTCTCGTCTCAGTACTCCCAAAACTGTTCCAAATTCAACATCAACAAACGTAGCAAGTATGAATAACAACAGCCCAGATAGAGATTCACTTTGGTCTTCTTGTCACAGTGATCAACCTTTCATCGTATAACCCGCAGCTGCAGATAACTCTCTTCATGAATATTTCAACAAGTATCCCTAGTTACATTAATTTTAAATAAGTGTTGTAGAAATGATACTATTACCAGATCGGATAATGTGAAATAAAATATTCAAAAATGTTTTGACATTAGACTTTTATGTCTACCTGAGACAGGTCATGATTTTGTTGAGAAGCAATTCAAATGAGTTGCTCATCCTAAAATATTCAAAAAACTTGCGATCGTGTGGAATTAATTGTTTGAAGATTTTAAATTCGCCGTGCGTCCTGCGGAGTTTCCATGCTGGATGGACACTCCACATTTTCTTCGTTTTCTTCGTAGGAGTCCGTTTCTCCTCCTCCAACAAAACTGCTACAGTAGCCAAATTTTCAATCGAAAAATGGAACTGCGTCATGCTTGCAACAACGCAACATGATCACAACTGAACAAAGTTTAGCAATTCAAGTCACGTACATGTATAAATACAAACCTCCAAAACACAGACTCGGTTCGTTCTCTTCACGTTCCCTTCACGTGTTCATAAATCAACCTTAAAAGAACAAAATTTCGTCAGAATTGGCATCCATAGTAACCGTAGCCTTAGGAACTGCTGGGTCCCAGGACATGCCTTGCCAGGAGAGGTCTAATTTACTGCTGATAGGTCCTGTGCTCTTCTGTGGCAAAAGGATTCACACTATCAAAAATGAAAATGAGGAAGCAGTGAAATTCACTCATTGTGCACAACACTCCAATAACCTTCTAGCAATGAAAGAAACATCAGAATGTATCAAGGGAAGGAGGAAAAACTTCGAATCCTGGGTTTTGTATCACGACACTGTGAACCAAATGGGCTTATGAAGAACATTGGTATCCAACATGGCACATGATTCTGCAAAGAAGCAAATGAGACACCAACACAACTAGCCCGCAGGAGGAACTTTTGGGATGAACGACGTAGAAGAAATTCAACTAACAAACCGGGCCTACTAATCAGGTTGATGAACTTTGACTTAGTGGTGTGCTGTACATGCATTGAGTAGGTCTCAAATGGCGCAGTATGTTGCACACCCCAAATATGACGTCATATATCTTAATGACTTCAGATGATATCAGCACAATCGATTGTAATCTGTGCCGAGATTCAAGGATAAAACCTATTATTCGCCTAACATCAACAAGCGGGAAAGTTACTAAACAATAAATTATTTTTGGCCGGAAGTTGCTATCACCGTAATGTCATGGTATTTCACTGAAATTTGAATGGAGCTATTTTCGTTACCCAAATCCCAAACTTACCTCTAAATCTTCACCCGGATATCTTTGGCGTAAATCTTTCAAAACACTGTCAAATTCCAAGGTTTAAAAATATTTTCTACAAGAAGATTTTAAATAAAAAACTTTTTTTAAAATTTCTTTAAGCTTTGTTTTAAATATGCATATACATATGTAAGCTAGTGAGTATTGATTATAAAGATCAGTCCATCGTCATTTATTTATAAACGTGACACAGTGAACGTTAAGTCTAAGATCGATTGACCCTAAAAGTAAAATATTATTTCCGATGAAAATTGATTTTCCTGCAGTAGTTCTATTATACAACAATTTGTATTTCATAAAAAATGAAAATTACCCGAAAAAAGTGAAATACATTACGAACGAGAATTTTTTTTTAATTCGTCAAAATTCAGTGCGCATGTGGGTTGTATTCACGGGAAATATTACATGTCATGACATGATTAATTTTATTGATTTTAAGGTGGCCGTTTAAATTATTTATTTCTATCACAGCCGAGGAACAAGAAAGAAATTGATGAAATATTGATTGGCACGGTACCAAAAAATGCCATATAAAATAATCATACCATTGAAATATCGGCACTTTGTAATAAAAAAAATATTGACAAAATCTTACAAATGAAATTTATTAAAAATTAAAACTAATACATACTCTACATATTTTATGAAAATATTTTAAAATATTTAAAAGCCCCGTGGTATTTTTCAATATTATCGACCTACCGGTTATTTCATACATAAATCGTTATTAATTGTAATTAGTAATAAATATTTAAGATTTAAATTTTTCTTTTCTCTAAGTAGTCTCTTTACGATCTAGCGAACCGTAACCAATATTGATCTATCGTGCAATCTACATAATTATCATCTTCGTTAATCTTTTAGGTGTTTATCTGATTAAGCATTTTTAAGAGCTTTCGTGTCTCTACCTCTTGGCTATACTCCAAAATAGGCTAGGAAGAATAGGAATCTCAAGAATTTCTTACCGGAAAAAGAAATTTTCTGCTCTTTTCTCTTCACTCCGGCAGTATCTGCGCATTGCGCAGGCTTGATCCTACTGCCCAGATTACACAAATGCCTCTGGAGTCTTCAGAGTCCTATCAGCAGTCCTACCATCAGTCCTGTTATAGTAGTTCTGTCTTTAAATTACAGCTATGATCCTTTAATAAAGCCTTTCGCATGGCTATGTCCTGGAAAGCGATCCAATTGAAACCAACAACATATTCTTAACCCACAGTCAAATAGATCTACGTTTTTCTTCTTCTTTTTGGGCAATTTGTACGCAAAATGGTTTGGGACAGATAGGTACTCATGGAACATTTCTTGGCCAGCTTATCGTGCCCCTAGATGCCCCTGTACGCTGAGGTACCAAAACGAGGGTAACTAATGAAGTAGTCGCTTTTTTTGTCTGACTGTCAGAGTTAGAGAGGTAGAGATAGTTGTCACAGGGTTAGGGTACCAGATCCTGTCTGCATAGACGTGGTAGGTGCATAACCATCTGTACTACGGGGTAACAGAAATGTTCCAAAATCCAGCCCCTGTTACAGCGAGAATGGATTCGTAGTGGGACTGGCCGGAACTTAGAGAAGAGGCTGTCTTCTACCTGTGACCTTCGAACGAAACTTGCGTATGACCACCGTTATACACCCGGCCTCAAGGGATACGGCGGATCGGACGGCAGCGTATAAGCGTTGAGGTCGCTGATTAAGCTGAAAAGTCCCTCGAATGCGTGAGTAGTGGCGAATGGGACGGGTAGTGAATCGGTTGCTCCTACTCGAGTATGCTTTGCACGTAGGTGTAGGCTGAGCTCGATTGGAGGCTTTTACGGTAGGCGGTACTCCTCTAGGGGGTTGGTAGCAATTCCAATTTAAACGAAACCGCGGCCGGTAGTTTCTACGCTAGAGAAGCCCAATACTCTGGGAGATAGAGTGGCCTTCTCTATCTAGGGAATGCGCAGGAGACCAGGCTTTTTTATTTTGGCTTAGGTAGCCCTATGCGCGCGGCATACGGTCTGTTGCTTAATGCACTCGGAATGGCCAAGCGAGGAGCGAGGTTGTCTTGGGCCTTCGGGGCTCAGCTGCCTCTACACCAACGCTGCGGCAGTAACACCCTTCTGTCGTACGCGGAGGTGCGTCAGCTCTCATCAAATCAAAAAATCAAAACGTCCGATAAGGCCGAATAAGCTAGGTACGGACGTTAAAGATCCTCATTGTCTTTTTAAGACCAACCAATTTTGGCAAGAAAGAAATCACAGAATGTATCAAAGGAAGCAGGAATAGACTGCGAATCCTAACAGGATTCCTGACAGGCCACTGTAGATTAAATGGACATCTAAAGAAAATTGGAATAATCCAAGATGGCACATGTAGATTCTACAAGGAAGCAGAAGAGACACCAAACACACTTACTAACAAACTGCGGAGCTACATTAGCCCGCAGGAGGAAGTGTTTTGGGATGTACAATGTGACCATAGAAGAGCTTCAACCACTGAAACCGGGCCTATTAATCAAGTTTCTTGATGAAATAGNTGTATTAATTGGTCAAGCGGACCACGAAAGTAGTGAATTATGATAAATGTCGACATTTGTGTTAAAGCAGCCAGGATGATCAAGTCTGATTTGCTTGAAAAACAATTATTGGAAAATTTAAGAAATGATATTAACCAAAGTCGGATTTGTAGATTGCCTTAAAAATGGCACACAACAGGCATTATTCGGAAGGTTTTGTTATCACTAACGAGCTAGAACAAAGAGTCTAAGAAAATGTGTTAATAAAAAATTATATTTGTCCTTGTACCCTGTAATAAACAATAACGATGATAATAAATACTCATGTGAATAGTAACTGTTGTTCTTGTTAGAATGACTAATTTACTAGTGCAAGTGTACTGACGTGTCCTCTGAAGTATGACCTTACTTTCATAATCGTATGGGGGAGAGACAGTTCCGGCGGACTATCAACAAATAAAAGTTCAACGAGTTCGTTTGCACTCTCCTTCCTCCTCATGAGATAAAATTATCGGTGTATTTGGGTAAAATTTTACAAGGGAATGACTGTGTTGTCATTTAAACCATTATTAATTGATTGTTTTTAAATTAATAAAACTAAGCATATTTTTATACTTTTTTCTTCTTCTGTCTATAAAGAGCGACTATTCTGACCAAGTTTAACGTCATAGGTTTTTTAACAGATAAGGCAATATGCGTACATTCAGAGGGCGGATCCCTGGCAGATGATATTGACCACATTTTGGCCATACATATTACATACGTCAATAATTATAACAGTCCAGCCGGGTTCATAAAAATTTTCGTAATGGTCTGAACGTCTAAAAGTCCAATGCCTTTGGGCCTAGAAAACTCTTTCCTAAAGAAATGTCAACCGTATCGCCAAAATATAATAACGGGAATTTAAAACATATTAGAATATAATATAAAAGGGGAGAGAAAACAAATAAACCCTTGATGATCATAGGATAGGGAAAATTTAAAATTTTGTTTAACAATAATTTGTTGAGCGGTCAAGAATAAAGTTTAGAAAAACATCTGTTTCATTTTTTTGCAGACATTTCGACCTTTATTCCGGTCATCTTCAGGGCATAAAGTGTGGTGTCATTCCTGAACACTTTCACACAAAACCAATATGACGCTACGACAATAGCATCACACTTTATGCCATGAAGATGACCCAAACTTGGTACAAAATTTATATTTGCATCTTAAATTGTATTTTTTCCAAACAACGTTTTGTGATTTACCCAGGCTCTGATGGTGACCCGAATAAAGGCCGAAACGTCGGCAAAAAAGGTGTTTTTCTAGACCATCTCATCCTTGACCGCTCTTCAAGACTTCAACAAATTATGAAACAACAGTTCACTAAGAAACATACATTTTATTTAACTTCACTGGCTTTCGTATCTGCTTGACCAATTAATTCAATCATTCATTCAATTAATTAAGGTTTTAGTTGAGATATCAGAATAGATTACACGACATTTGAAAAATGGCGAAAAGGAGGGAAAATTCAAAAGGTGGGGTTGTGATGGGAAGTTATTGCCCGATTGGATGGAAGTCACGATAGCTCAAGTGGTAGAGTAGCGGCGTATCAAGCCGAAGGTCGTGGGTTCGAATCCCGCTCGTGACACTGACTTTTTTATCTCAACTAAAAACCTTAATCAATTGAATTTTATTTAACTAGTCCTTCTATGTAAGATCTTGGTTGAGATAAAAAAGTCAGTGACACGAGCGGGATTCGAACCCACGACCTTCAGCTTGATACGTCGCTACTCTATCACTTGAGCTGTCGTGACTTCGATCCACTCGGACACCAACTCTCCATCTCAACCTAAAACTGCTCGAATTTTCCTTCTTTTTGCCATTTTCAAATGTTGTGAAATCAGAAATTTTTATCTCAACCAAGGCCTTACATAGAAAGAATAATTAATTGAAAGAAGTAACTTGGTCAATTGACCAATAAAACGAAAATGGATTAATATTTTATTTAACGTTAAAACAGATATACACAGATTTACTTAAAGGGTTTATAGAAAATGAAAATAACAACAACAACTTATTAAATTTGATAAGTCTTGTTATAAGATTTACAGATCTACCCCCTCCAATCGACACAAATGGTAGATCAGATGATAGGTAAAAGCATGAATAAAAAGAGTGTAAAGTAAGAGTGTAAAAGTGGCACATTTAAAAAAGTACACTCTGCATTGACTTTAATCTCTTTATACAAGTCTATTCTATCAGGTATTTTAATTTGAAATTTATTATTAATTCTTGTTCTTAATTGTGGGATCAGGGATAACCAGAAAACCTTGGGCAGGCATAAAGCATATGGCATTTACACAGCTGTCTTAAAGATAGACCATAAGGCCCGATCTGTTGACCTCCTAGGTCACTAGATTTAACTACTCTTTATTATTTTCTGTAGGTCCATTTGAAAAACGCCAATCATAACCCAGCAACCTCAGTTGAAAAACAGCGCCAACGCCAATCATAACCCAGCAACCTCAGTTGAAAAACTGATGCAAAGAATCGAAAATGCTTGTCAATCCATCTATTCTGACTCTAACGCTCTGAGCACTGGTGAAGAGCGGTTAAAAAGAGCAAATCTTTGCATCTTTGCGTAAGGAAAGCTGTTCGGACATAAAATGTGATTTTTGACCAATTCAGAATTCGATTGTACCACTGTTTTCAGTGTAAAAATTCATTTAAAAAGGTGTTTCCGGATCTATAGGGTCGTATTTGACATTTTGAAGTTGAACTGGGCGCGAGCTTCCCTGTATCATTTTTCTCAAAATAAAGACAAAAATTTGAAACTAGACTAAAAATTATTAAACACTTGTTTTTGGATAGCGTCAAGGGTTCAAGAGAAATTCAGCCGAGCCATCTAAAAAGGACACCCGGTATAATAGTTCTGATTTTTTTTCATAAACATCAACGTGTCAATAAATATGCCTACTCGCTCTTTGTAAAGAGCCAAAACTCACGACAACCTTGTCGTCCATGACAGTCATTCTTGTTTAGTTCCTAAGGTATAAGGTCATATGGTCATATTCTCAGGTAGGTGAGAATGGAAATTTTTACTTTTCTTCGATAAGTGTAGGAAGGCGAGTTGGACTAGAGGAAGAAATATGCGTGACTAACATTATTATGTTCTAAGTTGTCAGAGTTGACCTTGAAAACTACAACATTTTAAAACAAAGAAACCATCAAAAATGAATATTTTGATAAGATAGTACAGACAGATCTAGAGCCGTTTTGTAATAACAAAAATTTACACAGATATTCGCACAAAAATGTAATCTTAGGGGGAAAATTGGACTTTATATACTGCTACATGTTCTTTGCCCCACAGAATCTTGTTTAAATCAACAAGTCGAGATAAACGAGGAAAAACGTACAAACATCAATTATGACATGAAATAACCACACACAACAACATTGTTTTGACAAAACTGATTAATGTTTCGCCCCCCTGCCAACAAATAATTTAATATTCGCCAACAAACGTAGGGTTGCGAGGATCGGTATCGAGCCCATAGGGAAATCACATCGAATCATTTGTATCCAACCGAACTGTTTTATTTATTGAAATACCTGACTCGTCAATGCTTTCCGCGTAGAAAAATCTTTTAAGGTGAAGTCGGTATGTACAGGGTTGTATTTGAAATTTTGAAGTTGAACTGGGCCTGAGGTACCCTGTATAATTTTTCATCCCTGTTTTGGTACAATACAGGGTTTTTTTGATCTGTATAAACATAAGTAAAAGGGAGTAGTTTTTTGATCTTAAATAAAAGGTTCTATGCATTCCTAGGTTGTTTTTTTCCACTTTCTCATCTTGCAAAACGCACCGAAAAAATATTTAATGGGTGTTCCTGCTGAATATGATTATAATTCATCTTTCATTTCTACATCTGTGCCTCTAGGGCACTGTAGTTTTTCTGAATGTTTTTCTACTTAACCCTGCAGTTCCGGGAGCATATTATAATAATTTATTCGGGTTTATTGGATCAAACGGATTTATATTATGTTGTTCAGCAGCACAAGTAAGGTTCAAAAATGTCCAATTTTGTCATAACTTTAAGACGTCATTGTGGGATCAATCTGCTGAACAGTACAGTCAAAAGGAGCGTGGGTGGCCGCAACGGTTTAGGCGTTGACACGGCGCTTATCACGGTAAGGTAAAGGTCCCGGGTTCGAATGCAGGGCCGCTGGATTCATGGACATACAAATGGGCATTTTATTCAAAAACACCGTCACCCTGAGGGTTCATATGACCTCTGCAGTTGCGAACGCTCGTAAAATAAAAATTTTAAAAAAAAGGGGGGGGCGTCGGTGGCCGCAACGGTTTAGTCGATGACACGGTGCTCATCACTACAAGGTAAAGGTCCCGGGTTCGAATCCAGCGGCGAATCCAAAAATAAAAATAAAAATAATAATAATACAGTCAAATTTCATGAAAGTTCATTTTATTTTACATACAAATGGGCATTTTATTAAAAAACACCGTCACCCTGAAGGTTCATATGATCTCTGCAGTTGCGAACGCTCATAAAAAAAAAAATAATAATACAGTCAAATTTCATGAAAGTTCATCGTTGGATAGATCTCGCGAGGAAAAGAGGACCATTGACAATCTAACATGAACATGACATAACACGGCGAAAATAGACCAGACATGATGTCCGAAACAATAAAATTAAGTTTATTATTAAATGATTTTAAACAGTTTATTAATTTAGTCCAACTATTGTCCAATAACCTATCCATGCGATTCTATATAATTTTTTTTTTAACTTTACTACTAAGTGCAAGTGTACTTATACGGCCTCGAAATGTACGCTGGCCCCTTCCAGCTATTTCCAGACCTTGACTTCAAAAACGGATGTGACTTCTGGGGGAATGACTAAAGGGTAAAGAGTTAATCATCGTGTATGACGACAATCATTAAGAAATTTTTGGATCTGTTTTAAATATTATGACATAAGGTTTTTATCGTTTTCAAGTTAGCAAGAAAAAAACCAGGGCAACATTATTCCTATCTAGCTAGTTAGAATTATTTCATAAATTCTATACCTCGCATAAATATTACATGAATATAAAAGAAGAATAGCCTGAAGCTGTGGTAAATATGAAATAATGTCAATAAGGCTTTATATTTCGAGAATGCTTTCAAACACGATATACACATATCAAAATCTAACTTTTTGTTTAAAACTTTTTTTTAAATAAGCTGTATTGCTTTTTTTCCAGATTATTAGTTGTTTTATTGTGGAAACTATGCAAAATGTATAAGTGGATCATGATTTAATTTATAATTATAAAGTGGTGTATAAGTGTCTTTTATTTTAATTAATTTTACTTTTAATCTAAGGTCTTGGTTGAGATAAAAAAAGCTAGTGTCAAGAGCGGGATTCGAACTCGTGACCTTCGGCTCAACACGCCGCTGTTATAACCACTTGAGCTGTCGTGAATTGGATCATCTCGGACACCACTCAATCTAAAGCTTTTCGATTTTTTCCTCCTTTTTGTGATATTTTCAAGCTGAAGGTCTTGGGTTCGAATCCTACTCGTGACACTTGCTTTCTCTTCTCAACCAAGCACTCAACTTCTTACTGGACCTGACTAGGCTTCGATAATTAGACAAATTAGTAAAATAAAAGCCTGTTTTATCACTTGCAGTCAAGAAATTATATAAAGTTCAGAGTAGTATTCGTGTATTTTTACCAGCTCTTTAATCTAAGGGCTTGGTTGAGATAAAAAAGCTAGTGTCACGAGCGGGATTCGAACCAGAGATCTTCGGCTCAATACTCCCCTGCTATAACCACTTGAGCTGCCGTGACTTGGATCCTCTCGGACACCAATTCATCTCAACCTAAAGCTTTTCGATTTTTTCCCCTTTTTGCCATATTCTCATGCCGAAGGTCTTGGGTTCGAATCCTACTCGTGACACTTGCTTTCTCTTTTCACCGATGCACTCAGTTTTTTGCTGTACATGACTAGGCTTCGATAATTAGACAAATTAGTAAAATAAAAGCCTGTTTTATCACTTGGAGTCAAGAAATTTTATAAAGTTCAGAGTAGTATTCGTGTATTTTCACTCCGATTAATTCTTGTTTGAAGATGTTTTACGAATATAAAATAACCCTTTGGAATATTATTTTTCCCCCTTTTCGTACCCTGAACGCCGGGACGTCGAAAATGAATTAATCCTGTAAAAAAGTGTTTAGAAAAGTTTTCTTAATGATAATAACCCGGGTCTTTCTGAAGGGAGAAGTCGAGACAATTGAGTTGATAAGTGGCAAATCCCATCTGCCGTCCATTTAGATTATAACATGTTTAACTCTTCAACTTTCTAAAAGATAAAATCCTATCAACCTCCTAATTCTCGGACGAGATCTGTCGGAAGAATATTTTTAATATATATTTAAGAAGCATGTCTAAACTTCAAAAAAATTATATTTAAATTATAAAATTTATAAATTATAAAAGTGCATAAATGAAAATGGAGAAGTCCCAATGTCCATAATTGGATTGACAAAACAGGAAATATAATAATAAACTTGGGTCCACACGTAGAAAACTCACTCTTGGCATTATCGAACCGGTCCTTACCTGGAACAAAAAAGAAAAAACCAATTAATGATGAAAACTTTATAACATAAGACGTTTCTAAGTTACAGGCTGATTTTTATTTTGGGGGCTACTTTCCGAGGTGGCAATTAGGCGAAGTTGAAAACCAATTTATCAAGAAGCCTCTCTAACCCAATAACCAAAGGGCCGGACTTCTCCACCTCCGCAATTCCCCCTTCCACTTGGTGGAAGGACTTGCAGAATTTGAAAAGTCTCAAATTAAAAGAAAAAAATAAGAAAACCTCAAGTTCACAATTTAAATTTCAAGCCTTGGATAAAACAAATGAAATGACTGGCTGGACCGATGGAAACTTCGAAAATGGACCTTTACTCATTATGATTGAGAGAACGATTTTAGAGAAATATTTTTTAAATTATATAATCACAACTGCCGTAAAGAAAAAACACGTAAAAACATAAATCAGAGGGTATTTTATTTATGATAGGGGTTAGTTATTCTTTCCCTGTCGATCTTAGATGGAGCTTAAAAACTTCAATTTTTTAATAATATTTCATTTGTAGCCTGAACATATAAAAATACATAATAAAGTGCCTATATGGTTCTTTTTATTTTAGTCCTAACATTGACACTATGGTCATGGCACATGTTAAGAGAAACCAACAGTCTTTTAAGGTGGCGGTCCTCAGGATAGAAAAGTATAGCTAAGGATTCGGCAGTGGGGTTAGGAAGGATGGAATGCTTTGTGGAACTTTTAGAAGCAGGATGGAATTAGTTCGTTGACAAAAGGAGGGTTGAGGTCGTTCTGGATAGTGAGGTTAGTGACGTAGTAGCTGTGACGAATTGGGTGGGGACTTCGATATTGGATAACTTGGCAGAACAACGCACTTATGTCCAAAAACGGTCGTTGTAATATCTGTTATGAATTAAGTTGAACTTTAACGGTCAAAAAATTATTTCCATCCTAAAAGTCTTGTTTGTTCAATCAATCTCTTAACTTGTTCTGTCCTAGACCATATGCTGGGATTCCACGTCAGTCTGTAAGTAATGTAAGTAATGACATGTACATTGTCAGTTCGATATTAAGGTTACAAGAAAATAGACTGTATAAATTGTATAAACAATAGGACTAAAATGCACCCAGTTTTGACACCGCTTATATTGACCTGTTCAGTACCCTTAAGCACCTGTCAGTCTCAAGTAATAAAAAATTGATTATTGAAAAGAAAATCAAGCTCTGGACACGTATCCTCACGTTACGACGAACTTATGACTGCTTGCGAAAGCTGTGAGAATCACCTATTTCGGGTTTTGGCAGTTTAGGATCAATCCTCGGTCTTCTCCGTTCCGATGCTGTTAGGTGCACGGCCTGTCAACACCTAGGTCATTTAAGCCCCCAACGTAGTTTTTAAAGTTGATGCACTTTCTCATTACTATATATACTACGCATTCACGCTACTAAATACTTTCAATCTCAATCTACACAAAAGAATACCAAAAATGAGATTTCTATATAGAACCAAGGAATGGCTTTGAAAATAATGTGTTGTGGATAGTGACCGTTAATCGATAATTATTCAGAAATCGTGAGATGTGGTTTGGTATGATGTAGGTTTCAGAAAAACATTCCTTCAAACTTTTCTTTATCGTGCCAACGTTTCGATCCTTATTGAGATCATCTTCAGGGCCTGGGATTTACAAACATACATTTGAAAATCATCCTTAATTTACACTGGGAACATCGAGCAACTACATTTTAGTTAAACAGCAAAGGTTAGTAGTTTTATAACTAATATACTTGAGCGTCGATGGAGTATTCAATATTCCACTGTCGGCGTTTTACGATAAACTTTCACTCTAATAAATATATTCAAGCTCAAAACAAAAAGAAATGCAAAATGAGATATCAATACGAATTATATGCAGTTGCAAAAATGAATTGCAAAAACAGCTCTGGTTCCTCAAAAAATCGAACTGGGAATCTCCGTGCTCAAGCATAAATCTCATATCTTGTGGCATCTTACACGCTTCCTACATAAAACCCAGGAATGTCTTTGAAAAGCAAACTTCAATTATGTGGGGGACATCAAGCAACTTTTCTCTACATGGCACAGATTCTCAGCCTTTGGTTATACGTTTAAAACTAATGTACTTTAACTTCGATGACATTCACTCTAATAAATACAGTCAAGCTCAACACATAAAGAAACGCAAAACGAGCTATCTATACGTATTACATGCTATAAAACAGCCTTGTTTCCTTCTAAAATCGAACAGGTGACGAACCACCCACCTGAGCATAATTCTCATATCGCGATATCAGGCATTCCTACACGCTCTCTATATGGAGCCGAGGACAATGCTCTACGTGTGATTTAGATTGATTGTTTTCCACGATATAATTGTTTATTTGTTGTCTTGGATTCGAAGTGGTGAAAGTTGATAAGTAGAAAATAGGTTTCTGGCGTATACAGTTTATGTAAGGTCGTTTGTTCCTCTCAGTTCGTCTCGGTCCGCCAAGTTTCGCTGGTTTGTATGTCACAGTCTATTCCTCATTCGACAATCCAATGGTCTGTTTGTTATTTTCTCACACGTTTCTTTTCAATATTAAAACCGAGAAGAAATTCAATAATAAAACCAAAACCGAGAATTTAAATGCCATGAAAAAAGGACACTAGAAAAATCCAAAAGAAGTTCTCATAAAAAAAATAAAGAAATGCAAAGATTGAAATAAAAGGCGTATTTATTTATAGTAGAATGAGAAAGAAAAATGAGAAAATTTAAATATATACTACACTATGTTTGTATGGAATGAGAATCGAGACTGTAAAATATTATGAAGTAAGCGGATATTGGAACTAGTTTCAACCCTTTTGTAACTATCTTTTGATATTTTTTTTAAGTATATAAAAAACATTACTCTTGAAAATATATAGGTTGGTTTTAATAAGGTTCGCCATTTAGGAAAAAGTTCTTCCTTCCACTCCGCACTTCATCTTAACAACGCGTGAACCCCGCAATGACGTTGAGAAAATTGGATGTTGGAAAGGGTAAACGTCTTTTTCTCCTGGGGTTATTATAAAAAAAGTTAACCCAGCCACGGTTAAATATATCCACGGTGGCGTGGCTCAGCTCGAGGATTCAACAATAGCTGGCATAGCATTATCTATAATAAGGCGTTTTATTCCGTTACATGCATCAGCCCGGTTATTTTCACCCCTGCCGAGGTTCAACCGTCGGTTTGCTCGATTTCCCATTTATTCCTGAACAGCGTTTGTTCTAGATGATAAATAAGGCAAGAGCCGATTGGATTTAAAATGAAATTCACTATTTTTCGTGGTTCCCTTGGCCAATTAATATCATTCAATTAATTAAGGTTTTATACGAATGGACATTTTCTTATTAAAAAAAAAAAACTTTTTACAAACCAAAATGTTTTTCATTAGTGACCGTTAATCGATATTTATTTAGAAATCGTGAGATGTGGTATGGTGTGATGTAGGTTTCAGAAAAACATTTTCTTTATCGTGCCAACGTTTCGATCTTTATTGAGATCATCTTCAGAGCTCAAAGTGTTTGTTTCTTGCGTAAGTGTGCCATTCTTGTCTCAACACTCACGATTTCTGAATAGTCACATATAGGTATATTTGCTACGTTATACATAATTATTAATATAATAGCAGTTTATTAAAAAATTGTAGAATATCATATAAACTATTATTTTATATAAAACCTACCCAAAGACATAAAGATATCAATCATAAACGTCATAATTTCATAAACATATATAAACTTTTTAAAGGAAAAGATATTCGAACTATTTTTTTAAAGACAAATATAAATTTAAAAAAATTCCAATTAAGTTTTTCCTAATCAAACTTATACGATTTATGTTGAATTTTTCCAAACAAAGCAACACTTTTTCCACATCATATTGAATTTTTTTCAATCCCCATTGACAGTAAAAATAAAATGGACATTTTCTCGTTTTGAATTGACATTTTTCAAACCAAATGTACATTTTTTTTCATTCGATATTGACTTTGGTTAACTTTTTTTAAAACTAAAATCGACATTCTTCTGTTTCAGTTGGCCAATTTTGACTTTTTTTAAATCGAATGGACATTTTGTCATTAAAAAAAAACTTTTTACAAACCAAAAGGTTTTTCATTTGAAATTGACTTTTATCAAATATGTCCGCACTACAAATTGTTAAAATCTTTTATCAAACATTTATTCATCTTTTATCTTTTATAAAACTTTGTCCACTCTAGATTGAAATTTTTTAAATTCCAGTTACTTTATTCAAATCAAATTTGACAATTGACATTTTTTAAATCGAATCGACATTTTCTCTTAAAAATTTTTTTTACAAACCAGACGGAAAAACACATTTTTCATTTAAAATTTACTTATTTAAAAAACAAATGGACACTATCTCATTTAATTTGGACTTTACCCAAATCAAATGGTCATTTTAACTCAAGCTCAAAGTGTTTGTATTCTGTGTAATTGTGCCATTCTTGCGTGTCACTCTCGAGCCCTGAAGATGATCTCAATAAAGATCGAAACGTTGGCACGATAAAGAAAATGTTTTTCTGAAACCTACATCACACCAGACCGCATCTCACGATTTCTAAATAAATAATTAATTGAGTATGACAGATTTCACTTTCTTGGCAATTGTAATCACCCTGTAGGCCGAATTTGTTTTCTAATCCAATTAGATTGAACTATACTAGATGAATGTGTAAAAAAATGATCCAGTCTTGTCATCAGTTTTGTCATATGATTTGGTCAAACAACACGACTGGAAAATTTGAAATTTTGGTAATATTTACGCCAGTATTTGAGACGTAAATATACCACCGCCGAAAAAAACCGGGTTATTGCGGTGACGAAGAATATGCTCTCCCTGAACGGACAGTATGCAGATGATTCCAGACATCCGGTGACATCAACCTCGAGAGGAAAGAGGGTTCTGGAAGAAAATCATTATTCGATGAATAAGCTCTGCGGTCGACGCAGATCCAGAGAAAAGTGGTCGACATTTGGCAAGAGATATTTTCCCAATCCACCATAAATCTTAAACCGCATAAATTGGGCAAAGTTACTCGCTCGTTAAGATTAGAGCCTCATGAGTTGATTGATCAGGCTGCGTAGAAATTTGTCAATATCTTCTGAAAAATCCAAATGATCTTAGGTTCATCAAAAGAATAGCTGCGTGCAAAGAAAAGTGCATATATTGGAGAAACCCCCAAGGCCGAGAAAACAATGGCTAGACTGCAATCAGCCAGCTCCATCAGTCGCTAAACAAGTGCAAATCGGCAAAAAGACAATGCTCTTTGTATTTTGAAATGCCGAAGGCATGCCTTATGAGCTCATTCTAGAAAGTCGGACTATCGATTCAAAACCTTATTATGAGCAGTTACAAATGTATGATGTTTTGATCGTTTCCAACGTTTCCTAGGATTAATAAATAAAAATAGGGTTTTATTTCAACGAGTCCGACCTCACACTTATCTTTCTATGAAATAAAAAAATACAGAAATGCATGAAATTGAGTTTCTCCCTCAACCTGCTTACAGTCCAGACAGCACCTTGCGACTACCATTCCGGTCCATGGCACATTATCTTCAAGGGAAAACTTTCGATTCTTGCTTAAGGTTCAAAATGGAGTTGCAGAATTTTTCTGTTCAAAACCCAGAGGGGTATTGTGAAGGAGTCAACACGGCCTCGAGATGGCAACAAACCACAGAACACAATAGAATATACTTTCAACATTAAAAAAAATGCTTCAAAATAAAATTATTTTGTGTGGTGATTAGTGACCGTTAATCGACATTTATTTAGAAATGTTTTCTTTTAATAGTGTGAGTCATAAAAAAGTGAAAGTTTTCTTACTAATTTAAAAATAATTTTATTTATTTAGAAATCGTGAGATGCGGTCTGGTGTGATGTAGGTTTCAGAAAAACATTTTCTTTATCGTGCCAACGTTTCGATCTTTATGGAGATCATCTTCAGGGCCTGGGATTTACAAACATGTTGTTTACATATAACAATTACATTTTGGATGTGGAAAATTGAATTTATACAATGCAAAATATATTTTTTATATTCAAAGTATTTCTACTCACTCAAAGTGTTTGTCTTCTGTGTAATTGTTCCATTCTTGCGTGTCAGTGAGATTTTGCTGTTTTAGGTTTATATACGTTGGATTTTGAAGGGGTGGGGAAGGAAGTCGGTATAGAAAAGACATTTTTCAAAATCCGTCTTACAGTTGTTGTTTTTTTTAAAGAAAATCGCTTACTAACATCTCAACGTAATTGCATTTATCATAAAAGCAATAAATACGCCTGCGAGATAATATTTATATTTATTCTACATCACGACTAAAGCACCATGCGTAAGACAAATTCGCTATATGACCACAGAGGTGTTAGATTTGATTTGTGGATTTTTGTTATTAGCGCGCGCTTTTCATTTCAGCTAGGCATCTATGGGTCATTCAGCCATATTTAGCTGTACAACTATGTGGTTTAATGTCTACATAGATGGATAAAGATCGATTTTAATTCAAATTTTCATTTGTAAAATGTTTTGTCCTGATTGAGTCTGATTTTTCATTTTTTTTTGTCCATTTATTTATGTCGTAAGGTTGGAAGGATGCTGAAATGTTTGTTATTCCTTGGCCCTACTGATATCACCATTGTATTATCGCCAAACGTTGCAATTTATCGTTTTCAGACAATCACGGATATATAGTAAGTAAAGCATTGGATCTAGTATGCTCCCATGAGACACTCTCGCAATTTTTTCTTAGTTCTGAATATTGGACTCTAAAATGTTCATCAGTAGACCTGTCAAAACCTCAAGGAAAACATCAAGGAAGTTGATCCTAAATAAGGATAAAACAAATTAGCTTTTCTTCGAGCGATTTTTTTTATTACTCGGTGAATTTTTTTGTTGAATGTTCTGATCGTAATGTAAGTTGGTCATTTTTTTCTGAAAATTTCCAGATAGAGGGAAAATATTTCATTCTGATTGCTGTATAAATAATACTTAATTGTACTAGTTTTCGTGATCTGCTTGATCAATTATTATCTTTCAATTAATTAATGTTTTTAGTTGAGATAAAAAAGTCAGTGTCACGGGTGGGATTCGAACCGACGATCTTCGGCTGAATACGCCGCTGCTTTACCACTTGAGCTATCGTGACCTCGATCCACTCGGACACACAAGCAGGTGGGGTTAAGATGGGAAGTTAATGTCCGAGATCCAAGTCACGATGGCTTAAGTGGTAGAGCAGCGGCGTATCTAGCCGAAGATCGTGGGTTCGAATCCCTCTCGTGACACTGACTTTTTTCTCAACTAAAAACCCTAATTAATTAAAAGATAATACTTAATAAACTATCGAATTACATATTACAGGTCGTCATGGCCTGCCTACCCAGCTAGGTTGATCTTTGAGATGTGTTTCGGCATTTCACCTTCTTCAAAGTGTCTGCGATTTAAGCAGGGTGAAGCACGGACCATACTTTCAACACTGAAGAGGGAGGACAAACCAACACGGCGAAGTTGAAAATTATCGCAGTTTATCGAACCCCATTTTCGATTATTTTTTATTTTATTTTTATTTTTATCGTCCAAGTACAAAGTCATATCCTGAAGACTTTTTTGCAATAAGTTTTTAATTTCATACTCTATTTTTTCAGCCACTAATGTTTCATTTAGATTGACAATTTCGGCCAGAAAAATGAGAAGTCTCTCACTAGTGTACTTTTTTGTAGGAATTTGGGCAATATATGCTCAAAAATTTATTTTCCCTATTATTAAGGGCATGCCATCTAATTATAAAATGATCCTAAACATAATAATAAATTAATTTAAAGGGGTAACAAATTAAAAATATTCATTCTTTAAATATTTCAAAAACTATTCTACCTCTTCCAAAAAAGTTCCAGCCTTGTTCTGATTTTAACTGTGACATGATCTAATTCTCATAAATAATAATGCGAAGTAGTATTTACAAATAAAATTTTGTAAACTGTTCTAAACTGTAAAATTTAAAAAAATTCTTTAACATATTTTACTGTAGTCTGGAAAAGTCATTTTTCATAAACTCATTAATATGCGCTTAAAAAACAAGTAATGAAGGCATTCTTGGGAAATTTTATATTCTTTTAAAAACCGATAAAAACAACTTTGAATAGGAAAATTTCGTTAACAATTTAAAAAGATATAAAGCCTTGAACATTTTGCTGACTCTTTCGAAAAGCTCTGAATTAATTAAATCGTAACAAACCGGTAGCAATAAATAATAAATCAATTTGAAGATAAGCAAAGTAAACTACACGAGTCTTAACATATATCCGTGTTAAACTTTGTGTAATTTATACTATTATTATTTAGTTAGAAAATTTTGTCGCTTATTAATGCGCGTTTATCCGAAATTGACTTACTTGTACACTTTGTACATTCTGAGGGGGTAATTAACTAATTTAACTAGTTCTATTAAATGGAAACAACACAACTTTTTAATTTTTTGTGTTTTTTCAGGAATTAGACAACAATCAAACTTATTTTCTTTTTTAGTTTATATATCAATAAAACGAAAATCAGTTTGATGATTGACTACTTTCTGAAAAGAAACCCAAGTAATATAAACAGCGAACAACCGAAAAATAACAGTAAAAAATTAAAAAACACAACTCTTTGTTTATCTTAAATGTGCACATTTAAATATTACACGATAATATTTGAAAATAATTAATAAATTATTATTTTAAGTAAACAATTAATCGCCTTAAGGGAATGGTGGCCTCGATCCCAGCAAAGGCAGTACGACCAATAAACCTGATTCCATTTGTCCAAAAGACAAAGGAGAAAAATAATCTTAGGATAATATTGTGAAAAAATCTCCATGAATAATATACCAAAAGGGCAAATACTCATGACACAATTAATTATTTCTAATGATTTTCTATTTGTGGTATATAAATCCAATTTACAATTTTATTATTCAAAATTCGATCGTACATTAATAATTTTGACGTTATTCCTCTAGTGCTTCATGAACTATTTTTGGGATTATTCGGTCAGGTTTACCAAGATTGTATTTATTTGTTCATTTAAATTAACTAATTTTATTTAAACTAAATCATTTTCTCAAGACATCAACAGTAATTATTAATCGTTAGTTATATTTGTGATAATTCTTTTCATTTCACTGTATATTTAATTCAATTAATTAAGGTTTTTAGTTGAGATAAAAAAGTCAGTGTCACGAGCGGGATTCGAACCCATGATTTTCGGCTTGATACGCCGCTGCTCTACCACTTGAGCTATCCTGACTTCGATCCACTCGGACACCAATTTCACATCTCAACTAAAACCTTAATTAATTGAAAGATATTAAAATTGGTCAAGCGGGCCACGAAACTAGTAAATGTATATTTAATTCTTTCTAATAGCAATTTTTAAGATGATGGAAAGTTCGAAAATGGAACAATTTTAGAGAAATATTTTTTAAATTATATAATCACAACAGCCATAATGAAAAATCTCGTAAAAACATCAATCAGGGGGTATTGTTTTATGACAAGGGTTATTTGTTCGTCCCTGTCGGTCTTCAATTTTTTTAATAATATTTCATTTGTAGCCTGAACATATAAAAATACATAATAAAATGTTATGCACATTTTACACGCTTTTTGGAACTTTTGGAAGCAGGATCGAATTAGTCCGTTGACAAAAGGAGCGCTGAGGTCGTTCTGGATAATGAGGTTAGTGACGTAGTAGCTTTGACGATTTGGGTGGGGACTACGATATTGGATAACTTGGCAGAACAGCACAGTTCCACTTATGTCCAAAAACGGTAGCAGTAATATCTTGTATATATTTAGTTGAATTTTAACGTTCAAAAAAGATTTCCATTTTATAAAAGTCTTCTGTTTATCCAATCAATCTGTTAAGTTGTTCTGTCCTAAGCCATATGCGGGGATTCCACGTCAGTCTGCATGTATTGACATGTACAGTGTAAGTTCGATATTAAGGTTACAAGAAAATAGACTGTATAAATTGTATAAACAATAGGACTCAAAAGCACCCAATTTGGACAGGCAAATACACACAATTAACTATTAATTGTTTCTAACAAAAGTATGGGCCCAACCTAGATATTGTCTAGACCGACAGGAAATTTTATACTTTAATCATTTAATTACCCTAATTATTTTTTTATTTATAAGTATCCATTTATTTTATGTTGTATATAGAACAAATAGAATTTTATTGTTCAAAATTTGATTGTTTCACGTTATTCCTCTAGGACCTCATGAACTATTCCTGGGATTATTCGGTCAAGTTTACCAAGATTGTATTTATTTTTTCATTTAAATCGACTAATTTTATTTAAACTAAATCATTTTCTCAAGACATCAATACTAATTATTAATCGTTAATTTATTTGTGAAAATTTAAGTTTAACTGTATAGGTAATTCTTTCTAATAATAATTTTTATGGCGAAATGGCAAAAAAAGGAGGGAAAATTCAAAAGGTGGGATTGAGATGGGAAGTTAGTGTCCGAGTGGATCGAAGTCACGATAGCTCAAATGGTAGAGCAGCGGCTTATCTAGCCGAAGGTCGTGGGTTCGAATCCCGCTCGTGACACTGACTTTTTTATCTCAACTAAAAACCTTAATTAATTGAAAAATATTAATTAAAAATCTAAAACAAATTTTATCTGTCCGCCTATTTTAAATTTTTAATTTTTTTTTTCATTTTTCTTAGCAACTTACCTTTTTTTTACTTTTTATACAAAGACTCAATTATTAAACGTTAATTAATATATAACAATATATAAAAATCAAGTTATCTTACAAGTGGGCGGAATTTTTTTCCTATCAGTGTATAATATGAATAAAATATGGACAAAAGCCTGAATTGTCAGTGAATTGAGGGAAATGAGAGGCTCAACTATGTGCATGTGTTACTATGTACATACATGTGCTGATAGGAGCCTCATACTGTTACAATTTTCAACAAAAGCGACCCAATCAACAAAACTTCCAGAATGAGCTTTGAGTGTTTACTTATAAACAGTAAGTATTATTCTGTACCTTATACAATTATTTATTAAATTATTTCAGTCGTCTTTATAGCAAAAAAGCGGGAAATATAGTCGGGTTTGGATGGTTATTTCATTGTTATTCTCATCATTGTGCGACGTACATAAATGTGCACTGGCAGAATTGTAATAGTCGGGTTCCGAGACACGCCTCCAGGACGAAAATATGCCCTTGGCACGGCATTCCAGGCTGTACGAGCTGCAAAGAGGTCCTCGTCTTATGGGCTTTCCGAGCGTAGATCCTTCGAATTCCGACATGAAAAATCTTAAGTTTACGTAGGTTTTATTTCACTGCTCTTTACCTCTTTTGGCCGAATTGTTATGGCAATTTCGTAAAAAAATGACGGCAGTTCTGTTTTTCCATTTCGCACCGTTTTGCCATTGAATCGTATCTTTTTCAGTATACAACAGAAACAAATGACAAATATGTAAAAGTTATAACTAAACAATTGACACAGACAACAAAGGATAAATAACTTTGGATAATTCTCTTTTTGACCTTTTCCGCTCAAATATAATGAGATTAATGAAGAATAATTAAAAGATAAATGAACATGGTTAGGAACCGATTTCTGCCAAACATGGCTTTGGTCCCGGTCAATTTAAGCCGGGAAGGCAAAGGGCCACCTTACCAGGTTACGCATAGGTCATACCAGGTTTACGCACGGGCACTAGCTGGCCGGATAGGAAGCGCGATTAGAAGATAAGCATATTTTGCATTGCAGAAAACTAGAAAGTACATGATAGGTGTATGAGGTCGGAGCTCCTTCTGACGATAATGAGAGGATTTCTGTCTGATTTCCAGGAAGAAGAGTGTTCGAATTTTACAAGAACTAAATGAACGATAATGATGAGGCTTTCTGTCTGGTTTTCCAGGAAGAAGAGTCTTCGAATTTTATAAGAACCAAATAAACGATAATGATGAGGCTTTCTGACTGGTTTTCCAGGAAGAAGAGTGTTCGAATTTTACCAGAACCGAATGAACGATAATGATCAGGCTTTCTGAGTGTTCGAATTTTACCAGAATAAGAGAAAACGGGCTGTGCCACGTTATGTGAGAAATATATGTGGAATTTGATATAATTAGGGCAGAATTATAAGTTTTGCGCTTTGGTAAGCGAGAGAGGTTATATACGACCTCAGCGGGAGTGGCGGCTTTCGGAATATTTAAAAATCCTTAAATATCAACTAGAAAAATAAAATCATAGATGTACTCAAGCGAAAACATCCATTTATTAACTTATTATAGAAATTTTCAACAGTCAAACATCTTCGGGTAAAAATGGTTATATTGATCGATGTTCTACATATGAAAAACTGCTGTGACTAGGAGAAAAACCTTGGGGATTAGAATAAATATCGACGTATAAGATGTAACTAAAAAAATCCATCGACGATTAAGGTCATTGATGTTTGTAACGTGACATATTGATAGAAATCGCTTTTCAGAACGACTTTGGTTTCTTTTTGTAATTGAAAAACCGACGGTTCGAGTCCGTTTATTGTTGTATTTTAGGGTAGAAAACTTTTGAAACACGCTTTGTTTGACTGTTTTATTTCTAAATATTTCACACTTGCAAGTGAACTAATTTTCTATATAGTTCCGTCGTGATAGTGATAGTAAAAAACATCGATATATTGACGTGTGATCCGTGAAGTTAATAACTCCGTAGATAATAATAGATAATAGTTTAATAGAGTTTTAGTGCCGATTGCGATTCCTCGGTTTAGAACTTGTAATTTCTAAAAGCTTCCGAAAGTTTTTAAGTGCTTTAAAATTGTAGGTAGCTAAGACGAAAGAATGTAGAAGGAAAGAACATGAAATGCTCAGGAAACACGATAAACCTCTACTCGGCAAGATAACCTTTATAAAACTGAATCTAATTTTAATGTACAAGAAGAAATACTAAATAAAACAAAATGAGAACAAAAATTCTAAATCGAATAAAATCATTTTTTATTACGAAACATTGGTATAGTTAAGAATTTATTGTTTATTCTATGATATTTTCACTCCGAAATCATTGAGACATCATCAATGTCCCAAACTTTACTTTAATCCTAAATTCACCTTGGGTAATTAGCAATGTGGTATTTGTGTTAAATTATTACAGCGAAAAGTTGACACGGTTTCATTTTTCAATTGAAAAATTGCATTTTTTATAATAATTTTATAGTCATCATTCAATAATAAACAAGTACAATTTTTATATTAAATAGGGCAATATCTATCATACAAGACCAAACTAAGCTTAACAAAGTCTGTTTCAAAAAGTTGTCCAGAATGATAAAAATGGACGGTGTAAATTTACACCGAATAAACAGTCCGTCCATCATCTGACTGACGCGGAGTCCACACAACTTAACAGACTTGGAAAATTACAATCTTTCTTAACGGTCAAAACTCCACTAACACTGAACAAGATTTACTGGAATGACTTTGGACATAGTGGATACCTATAGCACCAATTTTTGTTGTATAAATGTACATGATTTTTTTTTGCACTAAGAAATTTGTATCGATTGGATGTTTTTTCGGTAGTATATAATAAAGTCGGTGGGGGAAAAAACAATAGGGAATTAATTGTTCATTTTATACTCAAATAGGCATAATCCAGGGAANTTCGAATTTTACCAGAATAAGAGAAAACGGGCTGTGCCACGTTATGTGAGAAATATATGTGGAATTTGATATAATTAGGGCAGAATTATAAGTTTATTTATAATTAATTCAGTTTATTTATTTATAATTTATAATTTAATTATAAGTAAATTTCCACCGAATAAACTGTCAGTCCATCATCTGACTGATGGGGAGTCCACACAACTTAACAGACTTGGAAAAATACAATCTTTCTTAACGGTCAAAACTCCACTAACACTGAACAAGATTTACTGGAACGACTTTGGGCATAGTGGATACCGCCAGTCCATTCCATATCCAATTTAAAAGCCTACAGCACCAATTTTTGTTGTATAAATGTAAATAATTTTCTTTTGCACTAGGAAATTTGTATCAATTGGATTTTCCGTAGTATATATTTGCTTAATAAAGTTGGTGGGGGGAAAAACAATAGGGAATTAATTGTTCATTTTATACTCAAGTAGAGTATAGAGAGATTAAAATTACAGAAGAATGGTGTAAAACCGCTCATTTTGGAATCAACCCTAATAAAACAACCATAGTCGCTTTTACACGCAAAAGAAAACTCAATCACATGAGGCAAATAACACTTGCGCAGGTAGTGTTCATACCGAAAGTGGGGAAAAGAGACCCTACACTGCCTAAATCCTACAGACCAATCAGCTTAACATCCTTTCTACTGAAAGCCCTTCTTAGACAAGCGTGTAAGAACGACAGCACTGGTAGAAAAATCACTCAAGCTAACATGCATACAGAGAAACAGAAACTGAACTATACCAGCTAACCAGTGACCTAAAGGAAACACTGGAAACAAGGGAAATAGCAATCTGCACGTTCCTCGATATTGAGGACAATAGGCATCTATGAAGGTCTCCCTAGGGAAAAAAAACGTAGAACAAACCACATCCATGGATTGGAGAAATGCTAAGAACTAGAATAGCTGAAACTAATATAGGACCGGACACTATAGAACTTAGAACAACCGAAGGATGTCCTAACTCCAAGACGGCACATGCAGATTCTGCAAAGAGGCAGAGGAGACACCAACACACCTACTAACAAACTGCGGAGCTACACTTGCCCTCAAGAGGAAGTGTTTTGGGATGTATAATGTTACCTTAGAACAGCTTCAATCACTGAAACCTTCCGTTTCTAAATCAAGTTTCTCGATGGGATAGGAACCACTGGTGTGCTTTGGGCAGAGAACGTGGGATACAATAGCTCTTAAGGCGCAGCATACTACATCACGAATATTCTGCATCTATACTCAAGTATGACTTTTTTAATATCTTCTTTTATTTTCTCATTTTTAGGATTGATAATTGAAGTTTATTACTATGTTAGTCAGCCTAATGTTGAAGTTGAAATTTCCAATGATTTTTAACATTTCTTCCTCTCCGTGTAATTTAATTCAATTTATTTTTTGTTATATACATAATTTAGGTTTAAAAGGCGTTCTAGAGGGAGTTGAGAAAAGGCGAGATGAGACGGTTGAAAAGTAAATAATGGTGAGGCCTTCCCGCTCGTGAAAACTGCTTTTCCTTTTGACCAGACAAAAGGCTACTTCTTACATCCTCTTTCCTAACCGCCTTTTCAACGGCCCTTGGTTTACCCCCCTTCCATGATCCTTACGGAATAAATTTACCCTGTGTATTTTTTCCCCCGACCTTTAAGGATATACCAAAACTTGACGGGAGACAAGGAGATGATAAGAGATGAAACAGGAGAACAATGGAGTTCGCCGAATTTACAATATTTAGATAGAGACGTCCGAACCGATTCCAGGTGACGGCTCATGAAATATTTACGCTTTATGTAAGTAAACGTTTCTTTCCCAACGACATAGACCTAAACCGAACCATCTCTGCCCCCTTTTAGCCTAATAGACTAAAACTGAAGAAATAGATCCGCTCCACTGGTCCGCCTTTCATCGTCCTTTTTGGAACGACATTGGGTGTCCATGTAAACATAATTTTAGACAGATTTAAAAATAGACAGCCTATAATTTATAATAATTGTAAAAAAACAAACTAAACTGAATAAAATACAAATATCCCAATTCATTTCTGAACGGTGTAATTGAACACCATGTCTCCCTCAGATTTTTCTACATTTAAGTATTCACCTTTATATCGGTGAAATATGTTATTATCCTATTTAAGACAGCTCATACTCAACCAACTTTCGGGGTGTGCTAATGAGATTAGGACGGTAAAGGTTTTAAGTTACCTTGTGGGAAAACGTTTGATGGAACTTAATTTTATCCTGCACCATTTTTATCTTTCTGTACGAATAAAAACTATCTTTAAATATTGCTTAATGTGCTAACGTTTTCAATAAGGTTGTTCGTAGTTTTTCGAACTGAGTTTGAGAGTTCTTGACTATAACTGATCTGTGAATCAGTGTCACGAGCGGGATTCGAACCCACGATCTTCGGCTCTACCATACACGCCGCCGCTGCTCTACCACTTGAGCTATCGTGTCTTCGATCCACTTTATCCCAACTAAAAACCTTAATTGAAAGATATTAATTGGTCAAAGGTGTTTTTTTATCTCCACCAAGACCTTACATGGAAAGAATAATTTTTCTCAAACTTTATATTTCAAATTAATATATTTATCGTAATAAATAATAATAATATAAGCTATTAATCTTTAATTACACATTTTTTAATATTTGAAAGATGTATTTCTAAGCAGGTGAGTAGAAGAATAATCCATAATTCACTAGTTTCGTGGTCCGCTTGACCAAGTAATATCTTACAATTAATTAAGGTTTTTTTAATTGAGATAAAAAGTCAATGGCACGAGCGGGATTCGAACCCACGACCTTCGGCTAGATACGCCGCTGCCTTAATCACTTGAGCTATCGTGACCTCGATCCACTCGGCTCTCCTCCTTTTTGCCATTTTTCAAATGTCGTAATCTATTTGATTTTTTCTGAGGGCTTGGCAACCTATCGAAAGCGCCTTATCAGAGGCAAACGAGGATTAGGGCACCAGATCCTGTCTGCATAAACGGGGGAGGGTGCATAACCATCTGTACTACGGGGTAACCGAAAAGTTCCAAGCTTCAGTCCCTGTTACAGTGGGAATGGATTCGTAGTGGTTCGTGGTGACGCCCCTGCCGAGAACTTAAAGAAGAGGCTGTCTTCTACCTGTGACCTTCGCACGAAACTTGCGTATGACCACCGTTATACACCCGGCCTCATGAGATTCGGCGGATCGGACGGCAGCGTATAAGCGTTGAGGACGCTGATTAAGCTGAAAAGTCCCTCGAATGCGTGACTAGTGGAGGACGGGAATGGGTAGTGAATCGGTTGCTCCTACTCGAGCTTTGCACGCAAGTGTAGGCTGAGCTCTATTGGAGGCTTTTACCGTAGGCGGTACTCCTCTCGGTTAGCAATTCCACTTTAAACGAAACCGAGGCCGGAGCGGATCCGGTAGTTTCTACGCTTGAGAAACCCCAATACTCTGGGAGATAGAGTGGCCTTCTCTATGTAGGGAGTGCGCGGGAGACCAAGCTGATGTATTTCGGCTTAAGTATGCGCGCGGCATACGGTCTGATGCTTAATACAGACCCGACCACTAGGAATGGCCAAGCGGGGAGCGAGGTTGTCTTGGGCCTTCGGGGTTGAGCTGCCTCTACACCAATGCCGCGGCAGTAACACCATTCTGTCGTATGCGGAGGTTCGTCATCTCTTGAGAATCAAAACGTCCGATAAGGCCGAATAAGCTAGGTACGGACGTTAAAGATCGTCATTGTCCTTTTAAGAACGACCGAGTATACGGGAAAGCATGTAGTCGTTCTCTCTTTGCATCCTATGCCGATGACAGAGCTGTATTATCCTCTGGTCCCGATCCTAAGTCTATGCCCGGGGGTGTCCCGCATGGCAATGTGTTTGATCCAATCATTTATACCGCCCCAACTTCACCTAGATACTTTCCAGGTGACGTTGTTGGTAACTATACTTTCTCTAACTCTTCAGTTGTTTCGGAATTTTCTGCAGAGACATATCTCATACATAGCAGATTGGAGTAGACAATGAAGAATAAATACAAATGAAAGAAAGTGCCTCCATGAAATATTTACACACAGAAGCACATCTTTCAAATCTACTAATGATATACTAAGACCTGCAATCGTTCACGTGTGTCGACAAAAAAATTTAAGCTGAACCAAGCACCTAGCTACTCCGTGCTTATAACCCTGACGTCTCGCAGTCTGATTATCATGGCCCCTCGAAACTGAGCTGCCCCTACACCAATGCTGCGGCAGACACAATTCTGTCGTATGCGTAGATGCGTCAGCTCTCATCTTGAGAATCAAAACGTCCGATAAGGCCGGAAGGCTAGGTGCGGACGTTAAAATTGTCCTTTTTAGGACGGCCGAGTATACGGGAAGCAATGTCCTTTCATACAACCTTACGTAACTTATATTTAAAGTTGAGTTGTAAATAAATAAACGATTTGTTTTAAATATGAACTAATAAACAATATTTATGTCAAATATATTTCACTGTTATTTCAACACCTCCAAGGTAAATTTATAACAGAGGGGTCCGATAAATTTGAGATAGCCCTCTTCGTTATCTCGCCTCTGTCCGTTGTTACGAGTTGTAAATGGGATCGAGGGGGCTGTTTGACGGGATGTTTCTCCCAAATAACCGGACCGTGCAGATAACCGAACCAGATTCTTCTTGAACACGCGAGCAGGTGTATTTTAAACCCAAGCCCGGGCGAAAGAAAACGCGATGCATCTTTCAGCCAAAGGGGAAAATAGAAGAAGAGAACCGGACTTGTCGTGTTGTGTTCTATTTTCACGCTTTCTGAAGATTAGGGAAGAAAGTTTTTTTTTATACGTACGGCGCAGCGATTTTTCGACACCTCCGCGGTAATGGACAATAAGGCTGGCCTTATTCAGAAGGAACAATGATCGAAGAAAGTCCTCGAATTCCAGGAAATTCAACCTAGCAATCTTTATTTTCTTTTTTGCTTATACCAGTACTAAAATGCAGTTTTCGCCTAAAAATATATCTGAGCGTTACGAAAAAAAAGCTAGACAATTTTCCCTGCAAAATAGTTTTGTTGGCGATCTGTAGTCTGGTCGTTTTCAATCTGGTCCACATACTCTTGGTGGGTTTGCTCATTCAGTCGCATTTCGTCATTTCTTCTTTTTATAATGACGTTCAAACAGCAAGCGAATCATTAAAGAAATTATTTATATTATAACAATTAATTAAGGTTTTTAGTTGAGATAAAAAAGTCAATGGCACGAGCGGGATTCGAACCCACGACCTTCGGCTTGATACGCCGCTGCTCTACCACTTGAGCTATCGTAACCTCGATCCACTCGGACACCAACTTCTCATCTCAACCCCACCTTTTGTGTTTTCCCTCCTTTTTGCCATTTTTCAATACTTCACTAAGCTCTCTGTGCCCATTTCATTTGTCGTCGAGAATCCAATCCGATTACATGACATTTGAAAAATGCCAAAAAGGTGGGAAAACTCAAAAGGTGGGGTTGAGATGAGAAGTTGGTGTCCGAGTGGATCGAGGTTACGATAGCTGAAGCATTAGAGCAGCGGCGTATCAAGCCGAAGGTCGTGGGTTCGAATCCCGCTCGTGCCATTGACTTTTTTATCTCAACTAAAAACCTCAATTAATTGTAATAAATTAATTGGTCAAGCGGACCACGAAATTAGAGAATTTATATTATAACTAAATTTTAATTAATTTTTATACAAGGTCTTGGTCGAGAAGAAAAAGTTAGTGTCACGAACGGGATTCGAACCCACGACCTTCGGCTCAATACGTCCCTGTTCTCCCGCTCGTGACACTAAATTTCCTGCAAATCCCAAAAATTTCGTATTTTGTGTCTCTTAACACGGAAACTGTGCAGTGTGCGATGAATGGGCGAATATTTCTAACAGTTGTTTTAATATTTTCATGAGGTTTTTTTCTTCCTTTTAATTAGAAATTGACGTTTGAGTTTTAAGAAATTGAAATTTGAGTTTTTAGTAAATTTTTAACCCAGATAAGAAAGTACTTGTCCCGACATAAGTCTGGAAACGAAAAATAAACAGCGTTAGTTATTACATTCCTTTGATTTGCAGGAAATTTAGTAAGTTTTCAGTCTTTTCTATCTACTTTGGCTGATTTTCCACTCCTATTCAAAATATTTGCAGTAGAAGGGAAAATAAAGTGGCTTCGACCTAACGCACAAGAAGAAGAATAGAAGCTCCGGTTCTATTTGACCGATTTTTAATAACTCAGTGCTCATTTTTCTCGCCAAAAAATCTAGTTTTATAGAAAAATATGAAAAATGGGGGTTCTCATTTAAAATTAAGATTTTGAATTCGACTTTTGTAGAATCGAGGTCGAAAAAAATAAATCGACCTTACATGAACAAATTACATGAAAAATAAAGGGGTCTCAATTCATACTGTTTTCCTAACTAGAACCGCAAAGAAAAAAAATGGGGTGGGCGCATCAGCTTAGACAACCTGTGTAGTAGGTACTAATTTTTGTTTTTGCTTTAAGCCATATACTCAAATGGCGAACAATTGTCTTTTTTAGAATATGTTTTGGGATTTACTTCACATTCGATCTCATTAGGGTTCAAACGGAACCTCTTAGGCGCTATGTATATAAAACGGGATTCGAACCCACAACCTTCGGCTCCATAGCTGCTACCATAACCACTTAGAACGATAGCTCAAGGTTGGAGTAGCGGCGTATCAAGCCGAAGGTAGTGGGTTCGAATCCCGCTCGTGACACTAACTTTCTCACCTCAACCAAGACCTTAGATAAAAATAATAATATTAAAAATATTGCAGTTGCTTGCCTCGTCAGTTGATTATTATATATTTTTTAACCTGTTTTTGTCTCTTAGACTACCCCTAATTTAAATAATAATAATAATAATAATAGTTACAATCTGTTAGAATAGATTTAAACTTAAATAAACAACAGAATTGTTATTTTTAAATATACAGTAAGTACTAATTTTTGTTTTTGTTTTAAGCCATATACTCAAATAGCGAACTGGGTTCGAATCCCGCTCGTGACACTAACTTTGATCTACCTCCCATTTTAAATATGTACTTAAATAATATCAAACATCCAAAAATTAAACTAATTATTTTAATTGTTATTATTTTTATAGTAATTTAATAGTATAATATTTATTTGTGTTATAATTTCCGCGTTTCGCACGTTCAAATTGAGCGCCATCAAAAAGATCAGCTGCTAATTGGAACGTCGCGTTGGCGGAGGTATCAGCGGGTTCACTTTGGCAATTCATGTCGAGAGACGTGGTTGTGGAAGTCCTTCAACCTGATGATGAGCTAAAATGCTCGAAATCCGGACCGTTGTAAAACAACTTACTGTGGGTAGGAACTATCTTTTTAAAAAGGATCTAACTTTCTCATCTCAACCAAGACCTTAGATAAAAATAATAATTGAAATAATAATATTAAAAAATATTATAGTTGTTTGCCACGTCAGTTGATTATTATATATTTTTTAACCTGTTTTTGTCTCTTAGACTACACCTAATTTAAAGTAATGATAATAGTTTCAATCTGTTAAGATAGATTTAAACTTAAAAAAACCGAATTTTTATTTTTAAATATAGTAGGTACTAATTTTTGTTTTTGTTTTAAGCCATATACTCAAATGGCGAACACTTGACTTTTTTAGAAAATGTTTAGGGATTTACTTCACATTCGATCCCATTAGGGTTCAAACGGAACCTCTTAGGGGCTATATACAGAAAACGGGATTCGAACCCAACGTTCAAGTGGGTAGAGCAGCGGACGTGGGTTCGAATCCAGTTCGTGGCACTTGCTTTTTCATCTCAACCCAGACCTTAGATTAAAAGTATAATTAATTAAATTCACTATTTTTCGTGGTCCGCTTGACAAATTAATATCATTCAATTAATTAAGGTTTTTAGTTGAAATTAAAAAGCCAGGGTCACAAGCGGGAATCGAACCCACGACTTTCGGCTTGATACGCCGCTACTCTACCACTTGAGCTATCGTGACTTCGATCCACTCGGACACTAACTTCCCACCTTTTGAATTTTCCCCTTCGAATCCCGCTCGTGACACTGACTTTTTTATCTCAACTAAAAACCTTGAATTCAGTAAAGCTCTCCGTGGCCATTTCATTTGTCGCCGAGAATCAAATAGATTACACGACATTTGAAAAATGGCAAAAAGGAGGGAAAATTCAAAAGGTGGGGTTAAGATGGGAAGTTAAGTGTCCGAGTGGATCGAAGTAACGATAGCTCAAGTGGCTAGAGCAGCGGTGTGTTGAACCGAAGGTAGTGGGTTCGAATCCCGCTCGTGACACTTGCTTTTTTATCTCAGCCCAGACCTTAAATTAAAAGTATAATTAATCAAAATAATTAATAGGTCAATTATGGCCACTAAATTTGTAAGTTATTTATATTTTAACTTTGGTTTAATATAACACATTCTAAGTATTGCAGAAATGAAAAAAGATTTATTATAGAAAGTAACATTGTGTGGGACAAGAAAATGTTTTAGTGTAGAATCGAAAAATTTAATATTTCTAATCAATTTGAAATGTCAATAAAACTATGATCAAATTTGAGTTTTTAAAATGGATTGGGTTTTTGGGAAGAATCTCGAAATCTGATCAACCCAATCTATAATAAATTTTCTCGGCGTTCACCTCATAGCTATAAAAATTGAAATATGACTTAAACCATTCAAAACCGAGAAGGCCAACCAAAACTTTTCAATATTTTTAACCGATCAATACATTTGATCTGATTCCAAGGGTGACCCCCTTCAATTTAAGAAAAAAGTCCCATGTAGAAAATCTAAGAAATTAAGACTTCCTTTAAAACACTTATTGTACCGCGGAACCATCTAAGAAGTGGCCAAACCTTTGAGTTATTTGCATACCCATCCCGGTTTGCAAACGTACTCTATGAATATTCACTGCCTGTGGTATTTAATTACCACTATGGTTATTTACTGCAGGTTATTTACATCCGACCGTTACTTTTTCCACTAGGAGTTTTTCTCGTCTCATTATTTACTCTTCTGTTTAAACAAATATAAGGGGAGAATTGACATTCGATAGAAAATAACGGTTAAAAATGTTTGACGCTTTGATGTATGAGAAAAACGGCATCACTTTGAAAAGTCGTCAATAATACGTGAAACAGAGAATCAACAGATTCAAGGATGAATCAACTGGGTCAAACGAAATTGGCGCTAAATTTGCTTCACACGGTCGTCCGAATAATTTACCTATCGCTATAAATAAAAATTACAAAAACAAAATCACCTTGAAAAGCTTTTTTTAGGGAAAATATTCGAATTGATCACTTTTGAAGCCTCAAACTCAGGAACGCTTTTAGCAAAGAAAATATATAAACTTTAAACATGATAATGTTTAATTTTACAAAAGTACTGTAAATTATATATGAAATAATATTTAAACGGATTATTAGACGAAAGAAGAAAATAGAACTTTCCCGACTTTTTGCCTCGGATAAAGACCACTTTTGGCAGGGCGGTTGAATCGGTCCATTTGTTACGCTGCATCAATTGCTGCTATCCCAAAGATTCCTGATACACCGTTTATCCAGGATGGAAGGATGGAAGGAACGCCAATAAAAAAGGAAGGAGGAATTGCTGTCTTCGATTTGGGCGAACAAAGTTCAATACTCCCCAATTTGCATATAATGTACATTTTGCGGATGCACGGCCTAAAATGGCGAACTAGAAGGCTGTGGATTTTATTGCCTGCCACAACCCGACAAACAAGGGGAAAAAGAAATTTCAGGTTTCAGGATTGACCGAGTGGTCAGAAATATCAGCACTATTGAACTTAAGGAAATGGAAAACCTCCTTAATTGATTTGAAAGGTTCCACATTGAAGAATGGCACCAGGACATGAGGACGCACAGGAAACCTCGGAGGTATATAATTCAAACTTTTAGAAAACGGTTTGGACCAAATTAAGTACATAGTACAATAATAAGAAGGTAAAATATAGATAGTTTCGAACAAATGGTCATTTTTTGGAAGCAATAAGATGTTAGGACTCCGAGAACAAATAAAATCGGTCGAGCCTTCCGCCCACCCTGAGAAGAACTACGAATTTGTAGCTCAGGTATTTACAAAAATAGTGAATAGTCGATTTTTTAACAACAACCGAAAGCTGTGACAAAATTGACACCATTTTATGCTACTTATGTTATCTGTGTTTTTTACTTAGGAAGGTAATTTTTGACAATACAAATAAAAGACGAGAGACTTCAAACAGCGTTAGGGACTTGATTTCTCCAGTTTCTTCGAGTCTTTTTTTCTATTAAGCCCAAAGATACACAGAAAAATGCTGGTGCTTTGACTGGGTAAGCATCTTTTCTCTAGTGTCCAGTCGTGAAACGTCCAGTTTTTTTTTGGAGCAATAAGATGCAAGGACTCTGAGAACAAATAAAATTGGTCGAGCCTTCCGCCCACCCTGAGAAGAATCAAGAACTACAAATCTGTTATTATTAAAATTAGCTAGGGTTTAAAAAAAAAGTGAAAAGTTGATTTTTTAGAAACAACCAAAAGTTTGGACAAAATTTATACCATTTTATGCTACCTATGTTATATGCGTTTATTACTTAGGAAGGTAATTTTTGACAGAATACAAATAAAAAATGAGAGACTTCAAACAGCGTTAGGGATGGCGAGAAGCAAGTTAAGCTGGTGCTTTGACAGGAGATGCATTTTTTCTTTAGTTTCCAGTCGTGCAACGTCCAATTTTTCGGAAGCAATAAGATGCTAAGACTCTGCGAACAAATAAAATTGTTCGAGCCTTCCGCCCACCCTGAGAAGACTAAAGAACTACGAATTTGTAGCTCGAGTAATTACAAAAATAGTGAATGTTCGATTTTTTAACAACAACCGAAAGCTGTGACAAAATTTACACCATTTTATGCTACTTATGTTTTCTGTGTTTTTTACTTCGGAAGGTTTTTTTTGGCAGAATACAAATAAAAGACGAGAGACTTCATACAGCGTTAGGGATGGCGAGAAGCTGGTGCTTTGACAGAAAAGGCATCTTCTCTCCAGTTAACAGTCGTGAACCGTCCAATTTTTTGGAAGCAATGAGATGTTAGGACTCTGAGAACAAATAAAATTGGTCGAGCCTTCCGCCCACCCTGAGAAGAATAAAGAACTACGAATTTGTAGCTAGGGTTTTAAAAAAATAGTGAATAGTTCATTTTTTAGCAACAACCAAAAGTTAGGACAAAATTTACACCATTTTATGCTACCTTTGTTATCTGTGTTTTTTACTTAGAAAGGTAATTTTGGATAAAATACAAATAAAAGACAAAGCCTTCAAACAACGTTAGGGATGGCGAGAAGTAAGTTAATCAAGTCACATTAAGAAACTCGATCCGTGAGCACTTCCAAAGCACCTAATTTCATTGGATCTGACAAAAAGTTCTCTACAGAAACCAATAAGTTGTCACATTGGCTGAATTGTAAAAAAGCAGAAACAATGAAGAAACAAGACAAATATTGGGTTTTTTTAAGTTCCAAACTCTAATACCAAAGCGAGTGTTCCTCAAGGCAACATCCTTGGTCCCATTACCTCTTCAGTATACTCTACAGGAATTCCTATCAATCGAGATGCAATCGTATTATTTATGCAGGCAAAACATCAGTACCAATCGCTTCTTAGCAACTCAAGCATGCTTGTTAGCAAATGAACAAATCGGATGTATTTTTTTTTTATTTATGTTGAAGAAGTTATAGGACCAGCTAAAATAATTAATTTTATTTTTAATAAGATTAGACATAGAGTTAGATGTTCAAGGACTTGATTTCTCCAGTTTCTTCGCGTCTTTTTTCTGTTAAGAACAAAGATACGCAGAAAAAAGCTGGTGCTTTGACAGGAGATGCATCTTCTCTCTAGTTCCATTCGTGAAATGTCCAACAGTTCCAAAGAATACCAAAAAGAACACAAAACATTTCCTTTCAATGTGGTGCTTTCTGGAATATATATACAATAAAAATTTATGAGATTAATTAATGTTTTATATTATACCACAAATAGCTATAGTATCTTGGCGTACAGTTGTACAATTAAAAATCACAAAATATATAGCTAAACAGGCAGGTAACTATACGATTTTTTTCAACAAACCAAATAACTGTGATGCATTTCTTCCTATTTTGGTTCTTTAAAAAAAAAATAAATAAAAAAAATAAATAAAAAAAAATAAAAAAGTAATTACTGAAGAGGAAGAGCACGCCTGTCAGCGTATACAGTCTCTTGGTACTTGAGAGATGTGCCAAAGTTGAAGATGTCAATTCACGAAGTTACCGCCCCTTCAGGCAGAACCGAAAAATGAAATAATTCATCCATCAAGGTGGAACCTTGATAATTACAAAAATTAATTTATTGTACCACATTGTGTTATTGTTGTGTTATTACCTAATGCTAATGTCCAACGTGATAGGTACTAAAAAAATCGGAAAATCCTTCTCCAATTGGGTGTTCCGCAAGGCAGCGTCCTTGGTCCCATTCTCTATTCACTATCCACCGCAGACATTCCTTTCAATCCACAATTACCACATATACTGACGATAACCCCAGTATTTTAGCAAACCCAGACTAAAAATTTAATAACCTTCAAAAACCTCCAATACTGTCTCTCCTCTTTAAAAATTTGTGCAACAGACGTATGGTCAGACTTAAAGAAACCAAATCTAAGCAAATAACGTTCATTTTTCTCCTTTACCCATCCGATCTACTACAATTCTGTTCCAGTTTCAACAACCAATATATACCAGTATTCGAGATTGATAAAAGACTTACCTGCTAAAACGACTATCTGACAAAAGATTTACATCTAAACATGATTTCATCCAAGTGTTCCAACCTCCAAAGAATCCTCTCGCTAGACCAAAATCCTTCGAAACCATTAGGCATGCTTCTTACATCGTAACCAACTTTATTATCCACACCAAACTTTCTCATTTATCCTTGAAACCGTAAGAAACAGAAACCTTCATAAAACCCTGGACCCTCATCCCAACCCCCTAGACTAACACCTTATAACCCAAACCTTCGCTATTTCATCTGTACTGAAAAGAAAATTGTTATACTAGGAATGTAATTAATGAATTACTTCTCACGTTCTAAAATTCCTACAATTTAATGAATAAAGCATTTAGCTTAAACATAACTTAATGTTTTCCGCTATGAAGTTAGAGAAATTTGTCTCCAGGCGTTTGTAAAAAAATTAACTTTCTTCTTTACAATTAAGCTTGAAATAATGATCTTTCCAGAAATATTTATGGTTTTATTTTACCTGAACCGTCTTTCGAGTGCAGTGTGCTTAGTGTAAACGGGGGAACTTGGCGCATCAAGAAGGCTATCGATTCGAGGTATATTTACGAACTTTGCCCACCCTTGACAAATCCACAAACTCCGGCCGGGCTAGTCGATCCCTGCGGCCTTTCCGTCAATGAAAATGGAAATAAGCGTAGACCGACACGAACGGGGTGACCGCACAGTTGAGCTTCGCGCTTCGATCGTAAACTTCCTTCGGCTTTTGAAGTCCTAGAAACGAACTCGAACATTAACAATTGTTGGATTCGAGAAGAGCGGTCAAGAACGAGGTAGTTTAGAAAAACACCATTTTCATTTTTTTGACGACGTTTCGACCTTTATTCTGGTCATCTTCAGGGCAAAGGGTGTGGTGGCATATTAGTCTTGTTAAAAATCATTAACTTTAATAGAAACCCATTTATGTTTAGTGATCTAATTGACCATATTAATTATTTCAATTAATTACTCTTTCTATGTAAGGTCTTGGTTGAGATGGAAAAGTTGGTGTCACGAGCGGGATTCGAACCCATGACGGCTGGGTTCGAATCCCGCTCGTGGCATTAACTTTTTTACCTCAACCAATACCTTACATAAAAAGAATAAATAATGAATACTGCCAAATTGTACAAAGTTTATCTTTAAATACTAAAGTAATCTAAATTTTAATTTATATTTGTTTAAGTTCTTCGTGTTAAGTGGCCTCGGAGGATGTGAGTCGGAGAAGAAGGGTCATCCTCACCCGATTAAGAATAGGCCATACGAGGTAGACACACGAACCTGAAGTAAGTACTTCAGGCCCTAAGCCCGCGTATGTATCCGGCATACAGAGAAAGCTTTGTTCAACGTGTTCCACCTAATTGATAGATACAATTCTCTGGCTCCATGCAGACTGCGCGCAGGAATGCCACTCGATTTGAGAATTATTCTTGAGCACGGCAGAGAGTATTTCGGTCCTCTGTTCCGATTTTTATATAAAATGGGACTGTTTTAATGTTGGTTTGACCTAGCTGTTGACAGCACCCCCCTCCGGAGCCCTCTCAGGTGGCTGGACGGATAAGACTAAGGTCCCAGACTGCCAACACTGGGCATAGGATTCATTCTCAAGTATATAGTAATAATAATTGTTCATACCTAGGTTGTGTTGAAAGTGAATGCATTTATTAGCGTGAATGTGTGATGTGAGAGAATCTATAGCGGAATATCGAGTACCCATCGATACTCAATTAGGTTTAGTTGTATGATATTTGTAAAGGGTGATGGATGAATATCGAGTACTCCGGCACCCTAACTGAATGAATGGTGTGTTAATAGGAGTGAATGTAGATGAAGATGAAACGAATGGTTTTGGAACTGCATGCGTTGGGTGCTGATTTGACCTAGCTGTTGACAGCACCCCCCGGAGCCCAACCCGGCTTTAAAACTAAGCCCTACGGACTGCCAACACACGGGGTGGGTAATATATTGGAGTCTGCCGGCACTTTACTAAAAATAGCAAAAGTTTGAATTCCCGGTGTACTGCGAGAAGCGCTTAGGCTCAACGCGGCACATATTTTATTTAATTATGTTCATATGCGGATTTGAGCCGATCTAAAACCCAAATTTTCATGTTAAGTTTATAAATGCACATATTGACACTGAGTAAACTTAAAACGCGGTTTACCGAAAGAGCGAAAACATGCGGACCAGGATTCTCGAGATCGACCAATGAATTCACGAAGAATAGCGGGGGTTCCCTTTATACATTTATTCTTTAAAAAAAGATACACTTCTATTTGACGTAGGATCATGTATTACATCAGCAAATTATAATCAAATAATATAAAACCAGGACTACTTCACAATGGAAAGTCCAAAATTTGCACGGCTGTTATAAAAATTCGACCTAGCAAATATTTTTTTTTATTTGTACCAATAATAAAGTGCAGTTTTCTCCTGAAAGTATGTTTGATCGTAACAAAAAAAAAACTGCACAATTTTCTTCACAAAATTCAGATGTTGACGACCGTCGTTTTCAATAAACCTGGTCTACCTACTCTCGCTGGGTCATTAAAAAAAATTTTTTATGATGATGAAATATAAAAATAAATAGTTGATGAACGAATGAAATTTGCTGCTAGAATTTCATAACCTACTTTAACAATGTTTCTTGTTTGCCCAAGAAATTTCTCGGATTAGAAATTATTGGTTCGATTGCCTAACCTCCAAGGACTAGGTCAACTGTGACAGTTTAATCTCGCCTTGAAGGACTTTTTAGATAAAGAGCTCTGGGTCTTTATTGTCCCAACTTGAGAAAACACTTAAATCATCGAAAAAACACTTAGATACTTGTTTTTCCTATTTTGAACTGGGTGTGAGCGCATTAAACTTTCAGCTTGTTCGAGTGCCTGGGGCTGCCCGTTTTATGTTTTACTTCTCAAATATGCCAGTTTGTCATACGTTCAAAATTGATTAAAAAGAATCATAACCAGTGGGATTTTTAATCAGGTTCCTTTTCAATTGTCCAAACCTCAAAATTAGAGCGGCCACAATTTACCAGTTAATAAATCACCCTACCTCACTCCCGAATGGATAAAGTAAATTTTGTTCACACGCAAATTGAACTTTTATCAATTGGATATTAAACCAATAGAAGAGTTAGATTACAGCTTACTGGACTAAAAATAACTTCTGAACACTTCTAATATGGAATGTAAACGAAATTAAACTCTTCTAACCTTGTCCCAGATGATCAATTTGGCTTCCGCGTTAAAGACGGCACATCCTCCTTCCCTTGAGGACAAAGAATATTGTAAGCCATAAAGTATTTGACGATGTGGAATGTAGTCAGTTATTTTTTAGTTTACAAATCCCTCTACTTAATCCACCACTTATCCATCATGGAGGTCTTTTGGAATACGACAAGGATTATATGACGACTAGTGTCCTCTGGCTGCGGGGTTCCACAGGGCAGAGTGCATTGACCAATCCGTTATAAAACAGTCCTAATTACACCTACCACTTAAATTTTTTTTAACGATGACACGTCAGCCCTACCCCGATTCTATTGGACTTACTTTCTTGCTTTTTGCAGCCAGTTGAGCCTTTTAGGGTTTGTCTATTAGTCGTACTGTGGAACTACAGCGACAACAGGTGGTATAATGTGGTTAAGGTTCGGGACTCTGAAAAGGGCACCTCGTGTCCTCATCCAAGTCCCTTTCTCAGAATACGATTTGTCAAAATACGATTGAAAAATGGCTTGAAAAATACGATGGAATTTTTTTTTAAACAGGAAAACTTATAGAGTGAAAAATACCAAACGCGGTGGTACAAGCCTAAAAACTTTAATGAAAATTTACCAGAAAGTTAAGGGTTCAAAGGTGTTTTCAGTTTCATGTCTTGCAAAAGCAAAATAGCCTGTTTTTATTTATAGGAATCAGTTTATTCACATTCGACAAGGTTACACAAGAAAAAGTGAGATCGTATCACCCCTACTTATATCCTTGACATTCCATCTTTTGCTTAAAGGAACCCTCTTCAAAAACTACTCGTAAAATAATAAGGCGAGAAAGGGGGCGCCGGTGGCCGCAACGGTTTAGGCGTTGACACGGCGCTCATCACTGCAAGGTAAAGGTCCTGGGTTCGAATCCAGCGGCCCTGCATTCGAACCCGACAAAACATAACTTGGTCAAAAATAATACAAAAAACTCAAAACTTGTTCGACAAAACCTCGGATAATAATTAAAGAATAGAGCAAGTTAATCTTATCACAGGTCAATAGTAAGGTCCACAATGACTCAATTCTTGTCATAATAGAACACAGTACATAAACCATAAAATCTAGTAAAAGTATATAAAAATAAACAACCTTAGAAAGGAAATTAATATTTAATTATTCAATAGTCTAGATTTTTCCAGCTTGTAATCTTGACTATAAGGTCATTTCTGATCACTGGCATATTAGAAAACTTCAATGAAATATAGTCCGGATGGAAAATTTGTCTTTTGATTTGTAAAAATTAAGCAGTAAGAACTTACTTGGAATGAGTCGACGTGCCCATGGGCTTCAGCTTGACGGGTGGGCTCCCACCTTCCAGCATAATAGTATCACTCATCCCCGCTCTGAAAAGATAAAACCGAATGTTAATTGTAGTTGTGAAGTGTTAAGTTGTAAGTAGGCAATGCGGAGAAGTCCTAATGGGCTCTTAAATCAAGCCCAGGAACCTCCTTTAAACACAAGACCTGTCTGTCGTCTGTTTCCCGACTTGAATTGTCGAAATAAAAAATATAACAAAAATATAAACATCCAACATGTATAATCTTAATCATAAAATGGTAATTTTGGTGGTTTTCAACTGATTTACATACTTTTCCTTGGAAAAATTTACTTTTCATATACATAATAAAAATTTAAAAAATCATAATTACTAGTTTGTCTTTATTGAAATAGGATGTTGAGTGGTTTAGCAGTTTAAATCTCGATTTCATTTTTTTAATTTTAGTTTTTCCTCCGTACTCTTCACTTTTTTACAGATTTTATCTTCTTTTTTCTCAACTTGAATTGTAAAAATAAAAAGTATAACAAACAAACATGCAAAATGTATAATCTCAATCATATAATGGTAATTTTTTAACTGATTTACATATTTTGGCATAAAAAAATTTACCTGACATTTAAAAAAATTGATAACTATGAGTTTGTCTTAGATGAGACGGTGTCGAGTCGTTTAGCACATTAAATTTTTTTCAGTTTTTCCTCCGTACCCTTACTTCTAACACATTTTAGCATTTTATATCTCAACTTAAATTGTAGAAATAAAAAGTATAACGACAAGATAAACTTACAAAATATGTAATCTTAATCATAAAATGGTAATTTTGGTGGTTTTCAACTGATTTACATACTTTTCCTTGGAAAAATTTACTTTTCATATACATAATAAAAATTTAAAAAATCATAATTACCAGTTTGTCCTCGTTGAGACAGGACGTCGAGTGGTTTAGCACTTTAAATCGCGATTTCATTTTTTTAATTTTAGTTTTTCCTCCGTACCCTTCACTTTCTTACAGATTTTATCTTTTTTTTCTCAACTTGAATTGTAGAAATAAAAAGTATAACGACAAGACAAACATGGAAAATGTATAATCTTAATTATATAATAGTAATTTTTTAACTGATTTACATATTTTGGCACGAAAAAATTTACCTGCCATTTAAAAAAATTGATAATTATGAGTTTGTCTTCGATGAGACGGTGTCGAGTGTTTAGCACTTTAAATTTTTTTTCAGTTTTTCCTCCGTACCCTTTACTTCTAACACATTTTATCTTTTTTTGTCTCAACTTGAATTGTAGAAATAAAAAGTATAACGACAAGACAAACATGGAAAATGTATAATCTTAATTATATAATTGTAATTTTTTAACTGATTTTCATATTTTGGCAGTAAAAAATTTACCTGTCATATACATAATAAAAATTTAAAAAATCATAATTACCAGTTTGTCTTCGTTGAGACAGGATGTCGAATGGTTTAGCAGTTTAAATCTCAATTTCATTTTTTTAATTTTAGTTTTTCCTCCGTACCCTTCACTTTCTTACAGATTTTATCTTTTTTTTCTCAACTTGAATTGTAGAAATAAAAACTATAACAAGACAAACATGGAAAATGTATAATCTTAATTATATAATAGTAATTTTTTTAACTGATTTACATATTTTGGCAGTAAAAATTTACCTGTGATTTTAAAAAAAGATTGTATGAGTTTGTTTTCGATGAGACAGTGTTGAGTGGTTTAGCACTTTAAATATTTTTTATTTCAGTTCTTCCTCCGTACCCTTCATATCCAAACACATCTTATCATGTCAAGAGCCAAACAGTAATTAATATACAGATTATTCGTTTTATAATTGTTTCTGTTAAAAATGGAAAATAGAGGAAAAGAAACTGCATTCAGGAAATAAACAGACTTCCAATCTTTATTCAGCGGAACCTAATCGTAATCATAAAATGGTATTTGTTTTTTTTTTTTAACGGATTTACTTATTTTGTGTTGAAAAAATTTACTTTTCATATACATAAGACTTTAAAAAAATAATAATTATGAGTTTGTCTTTAAAGAGACGGAGTGTCGAGTGGTTTAGCACTTCAAATCGGGATATCAATTTTTTTATTTAATTTCAGTTTTTCCTCCGTACCCTTCATATTCTTACACATTTAAGCAATTTTTTTGCTTAAGTTGAATTATAGAAATAAAATGTATAACGCGGAGCCGAGTGGTTAGCGTGAGAGACTCTCGGCTCGTAGACCCCGCGGTCGTGGGTTCAATTCCCGCCGTCGCGTCTGGCCTTTTTTTCACGATACCCTTCCCACCAAAACGAATTCGCATAATATGCATAGAACATAAAGCCTTTTAAAAAATGGCTTTTTTTAAATAATAAAATATTATGACTGTGTTGTTATTTTTAAATAAAGACTGATCATCTCACCCAGCACAAGCCATTAGGCTTTTGGGTGAATGTCTGTATAAATACCATATCTGTAAAATTGTAAATTTTGTTAATTGGCAAAATGGCAAAAATAAATAAAAGTTTGGATGAGAAGACTAGAAGAGCCATAGAGTGGAAAAAAAACAAACTTACAAATCAAGTTATTTACGTACAATTTATATTAAAATTTATATGATAGGTGACTTTCTCTTGTCGATTGATGGAAATAGTTTATCACACCGTTTTTTTTTCCATCCCTAACCACCCCAAGGCATTATAGGTATTTGTGGTATATTATAAAAACACTAATTAATCTCCATAACTTTTTATTGTCTAAATATGCAAGAATGCACCACATTGAAAGGAAATGTTTTGTGTTCTTTTTGATATTCTTTGGAACTGTTGGCCATTTCACGACTGGAAACTAGAGAGAAAACGCATCTCCTGTCAAAGCACCAGCTTTTTTCTGCGTATCTTTGTTCTTAATAGAAAAAATACGCGAAGAAACTGTAGAAATCAAGTCCTTAAACATCTAACTCTAAATTATCTTATTAAAAATAAAATTAATTATTTTAGCTGGTCCTATAACTTCTTCAACATAATTTAAAAAAAACAAAAAAACATCCGATTTGTTCATTTGCTAACAAGCATGCTTGAGTTACTAAAAGGGATTGGTTCTGATGTTTTGCCTGCATAAATAATACGATTGCATCTCGATTGATAGGAATTCCTGTAGAGTATACTGAAAAGGTAATGGGACCAAGGATGTTGCCTTGAGGAACACCTGCTTTGGTATTAGAGTTGGGAACTTAAAAACCCCAATATTTGTCCTGTTTCTTCATTGTTTCTGTTTGTTTTTTTTGTTTGTTTTTTTCAATTCAGCCAATGTGACAACTTATTCGTTTTTGTAAAGAACTTTTTGGTTTTTTTTTTATATTCTTTGGAACTGTTGGACATTTCAGGACTGGAAACTAGAGAGAAGATGTCTTAACAGGTCAAAGCACCAGTTTTTTTCTGCTTATCATCGGGCTTAACAAAAAAAAAAGATGCAAAGAAAACTGGAGAAATCAAGTTCTTAAACATGTAACTGATTGTCTAATGTTATTAAAAAATAAAATTAATTATGTGTTTAGCTTCAACTTAATTTTTAAAAAAGGTAGTAAGAAGCGATCGGTTCTGTTTTTTTTTTTTTTCTTTTTTAAACGAGGGTTAACCATGCAACAGCAGAGATTATAAGCAGAGGTTTTATAAGCCGTTGGATTCGAACACGGGACCTTTACTTTACAGTGATGAGCGCCGTGTCAATGCCTAAACCGTTGCGGCCACCAACGCCCCCCCCCCCATACCGTTATTTATATCTTATATTATCTCTCGTACCGGAAAAGGGTTAAAACATGATAAATAAAAAGTTACGATTTTTCCTTCTTTGACATTAAAGCCCGTTCAACAGTTGACTGAAGCAATGCAACTTGTAACACTGGCATTTCCTGAGAAGCGGAATGCTTAATTGCTCGCCGGAGGCACCGACCCGGAAATTGGATCGGGATAGAGACGTAACAGGTAAAAAGGTTCAAAACGAGTCAAAATGGTACATGGAATTTGACAGGTCGGGATTATGTTTGTTCAGTGTCCTTTGAAGTCAACTCGGGGGTCGGGCCATTGTTGCCTTTGTCTTTGTTCCATTAAAGGTTAATTCGTTCTTCTTTTTTCTTTTGGGTCACGGGACATGACTTTCATAAGAAACATTAAAAGATATTGGCCCGCTCGTTGATGACATCCCTGCTGAAGATGCAGAAAAGCACATAACCGAAATAAAGCGATAACAGGCGGACCCATCAAAGATATTAGGATAATTAGTTTTTCAGCTCACATATTTTTTATTGTTTACTCAAATTAATTAACATAATATACAATATAAAATAATATACTAGTTTAAAAAAAATAACATAAGCATAAATTATTCCATTTAATTATCCAGATTTTATGGAAAAAAAAATATAATTGAATTTATTTGACCCCGAATTATTATATTTTCATTAAAATAAAAAAATTAAATTAAATCCTGCCTTATATTACAAAAAAAGCTATCCTGAGAAAAAATACAAGAATTATTTTGTTGATATTTTCATCTCTTAAATATTTAGATTATTCAGAAATCGTGAGATGCGGTCTGGTGTGACGTAGGATTCAGAAAAACATTTTCTTTATCGTGCCAACGTTTCGATCTTTATCGAGATCATCATCAGGGCCTGGGATTCACAAACATTGTTTAANATATTTTTTTATATATTCAATCAAAGTATTTCTACTCATTCAAAGTGTTCGTTTTCTGCGTAATTATATATGTATTTGTTAAATTTAAAAAATGTTCGTAAATCCCAGGCCCTGAAGATGATCTCAATAAAGATCGAAACGTTGGCACGATAAAGAAAATGTTTTTCTGAAACCTACATCACACCCGACCGCGTCTCACGATATCTGAATAACTCTGGTGATGATTTTGAACAATTTTGATTGAAAAATTTTCTATCTTGAATTTACCAGAACAAAAATTATAGGAAAAGTCTCGTATCAGGCAATAAATAGGGAATTAAAATTTCATGATCTTAGTACGTACCTTTATCGATTTAGAAGTAAGAAGGACAACATAATTCCCCCGTCTACCTTCTTGGAATAGCCTGTTTTGGTCGTTTCGTTGCGAAAAATCAAAAAATTACAGGGAGAGAGTGAGAGAGATGTCTTTTTGGTTTATACATTCTCTCTCTCTTTCTCTCTCGCTCTCTCTCTCTCTCTCTCTCTCTCTCTCTCTCTCTCTCTCTCTCTCTCTCTCCGCCCTCCCTAATCCCCCTTGGGACACCTTTCGGGTTAATTTTACAAGAGCGGGCGCTGAGCTGCCCCTCGGCGTAATCCAGTCCATTTGCATAATCTCCGGCTGCAAACTGTTGCTTTCAGCGGCCGGCGTTGAAAATGGCCTCTGGTCTCCTTTTTTCATAAATTTTGTAAACCTAAGCAACAGCATGACGATTCCTTTTATAGAAAATATGCAAGATATATAAAACATAACCCTTGACTCGTAATGTTAATAATCACAAGTATCCAAATAAGCAAGAGTAATGACGAACTGGAAAAATCGTAATAAATCTATAATTTAAAAGTAAAACAATAAACTGATTACTATTTGATTTTCACACAGGAAAATATTATTTTTTCGTAGAAAGCCCCTTCAATTAACATGACGGTTTAAAAGAAACATAGTTCAACTTTTGTTCACTATTCACACTATATTATTTATTTAAAGTAATTGTAAATTGTGATGTTAAAAGGTTGACTGAAACGACAAAAATGTCTGCGACAATCCTTTGGGTGTAAAAATATAACTCGCCCTTTGTTTAGCCTGGCAATAAATTTTCCCCCAAGGGGTTCTCGCCCTTTTCTAGAAAACGGTATACGAATCGTGTGGATTTCTTTTCTGTTTGTCCGGGTTTTGTTGTCTTTTGTCCAATTCTTCGTTTGCCCCGTTGTTTAAATATTGCCAGGTGGCAATATTTGATTCTATGCTGTCATTGTGATATTTCAATATAGACCTGATCACATTTCCATTGTGTTTTTATCATTTATCATTAGCATTGTTGCAATATTAAAATGTTATGAAAGACAAAGAATTAAGAATAAATTACCAATGTTTTTAACATTTTATTTGGGTGTAGAAAAAAATTAAGACGAAAGAGAAAATCTTAAGGATAGATCTATTTTAATCGTTCTCTCTACCTTTACCACTTTTTTCACCTTTGCTATCACTTCCTCTTTTCTTTTATCACTTATTATTTCAGCTTTTCTTTCCTTTATTAATTCTATCTCTCTTCTCCCTTTCTCTCTTTCTCTCTCTCTCTCTTTCTCTCACACACACTTTAAGTTTTCTCACATCTTATCTCTCTTTTCATTCTTTCTCTTTTTATTATCACTTTAGCCTCTGTTTTTATTTCTTACGATATCTCTGTTTGATTTTACTTTTTTCATTCTTACTCAATTTTGTTGTATTATTCTTACGTCTCTTTCATATGCTCGTTACTGACTCCACCTCTTCCCTTTATAACTTTGAAATTATTTTTAGTTTTACTACTTTTTCATTTGTTTTGCCTGTTATTCTCTTTAACTCTGGTTCTTTATCTGTCTGTGTCTCTCCTTTTCCTACTCTTTTCATAACTGTCAATTTTTTGATATCCCTGGTTTTCTCTCTTTATTGTTTTTTTTGTCATTTTCTCCATCTCTCTCTCTCTCTTCCTTCCTTTCTTCCTCTCATTCTGCCTTGTATACTTCTTTTTTCCCTTTACTGTCACTACCTCTCTAATTCTATTCCTTTCTATTTATCCCTGTTTTTCTATCTATATTTTCTTTTTCTTTGTCACTCGCTTCCTCTTAGTTGAATTTTGTTAAAATTGTATAATTTAACATGTAGGTTTAATTTACCTATATTTATTATGTTCTTGGTACTTATATTTGATTTTTTGAACATTTTTGTTCGTTGTCCTATTTCTCTACCTTTCCTACTCCCTGTTACTTTTGTCCTTTCTTCCTCTTTTTCTGCCTTGCCTACTTCTCTTTTCTCTTTGCTGTCACTATCTCTCTAATTCAATTCCTTTCTCTTTATCTCTGTTTTTCTGTCCATCTTTTTCTTTGTCCCTCGCTTCCTCATACTTGACATTTGTAAAAATTTTATAATTTAACATGTAGTTTAAGTTTAATTACATTTATTATGTTCTTGGTATTTACATTTATGTTTTTTGGTTCCTTGTACAATTTTCCTTCTGCTATTTCTCACTTTCTATCTTTCTATTTCTCCTTTTCCTCCTCCCTTCCTGCCTTGCCTACTTCTTTTTCTCTTTAATGTCTCTATCTCTTTACTCTTATTCCCTTTTCATTTATTTCCATTTTTCTGTGTTTTTCTTTTTCTTTGTACCTCGCTTCCTCATACCTGAAATTTGTGAAAATTTTATAGTTTAACATGAAGGTTAAGTTTAACTATATTTATTATTTTCTTGGTACTTATATTTATCTCTGTTTGTAAACATTTTTTCCTCTCTGACTACTTCTTTTTACCTTTCTATCTTTCCAGTTTTCTATTGTTTTGACTTTTTATTAATCTCTGTTTTGGTCCCAATATTTTGTTTATTGTTTTCACTCTCTTTCTTCCTTTCTGTTTTATTCTTTTTCTCTTTACGATCACCCTAGCCCTGTAATTGTTATTACTTTTTTACTCATTTCTGTCTATGTCTGTTTGTCTGCATCTTTTTATCTTTTTCACTGTCCTTTGCACCCTCATCCTTGAATTTTGTGATGATTTTATAACATATCGTGTAGATTAAGTTCAAACTAGGCACTAGCCGGTTTATATATTTTTTTACATTCCATATTTTACGGTTTTGTTTCTAAATTTTTCGGTTTTTTTATAGGATCTAGGATCAGATGTGGTTAAGACCAGTGGTTTGTGCTACTTAAAGGCAGCGTCTTGAAAGAGTCCTGCTTTGATCCTGGATAAGGTAATAAACATCCTTACCATAACATCCGCGTATTACCAGAAGTGTCTAACTCTGTATCTTGTGTTTGTGTGTTTTTTTTTAATTTTGTGTTTATAAGAAACAGAACTTTTTAGCAAATAAATGATACATTTTTTAAGTTCTACATATTCATGTTGACTGAATAGGATAAGTCAATTGGCCCTTTTCTCGAGATTTTATGGGTGTAGAAGTATAGCCTTTTACGTTCAGTTTCCGTTTGGCAAATTCTATGCGCGGTTTGATTGATGTGAAATTATACAACGTTAGTCTTAAAAAAGACGACTTATGAACAGTCCTGGCACGTACAACCGAGAAGAAAGTTTATGTCGGAGTAAGTTTAACCATGGTAGATCAAATTTTACCATGTTGGAAATCATGTCCTTGATTCCTGACGAAATTTTCAACAATATTTACAGAAAAAGCTTAAATAATATTTGTAAACTTTACCACGTTATATATTGAAAGATATGCGATGATTTCGTTAAAGTAGATACATAAATTTTCGTCTGATCATTACATCGAAGATGGGAATTTTATGTTAACTTTTTCCCTGAATCCAGCGTCATTTCTCGAACGCGTTTATTCAGTGAGCGCTTGTTATTTTTTTCTTCCAAAATTCTATTCTGAGGATGGAAACCTGATAAACGACTGGGACAATGAAAGGCGACGGTGAAAAAAACCAGCCTCGGGTGTGGGGAAACATATCAAATTTATGCCTCGGGGGAGAACAAACGGAAGTTGCGTGTTATTTATCAGCCTGGGCTTAACGCAAGCACGCCACCCTTTCGACTTCATCGCGGGCACAAGTGCCACCTCTTTTACATGTTTCAAAAGCATACTTCACAGGCTTTCTTGGGCAAACGCTATAAATTGCCATACTGCGTTAATAGACCTACAGTTAAGCAATAAAAAAAATCTCCAATTATCCAGGTACAATGAGTACTTAATTCTTAATACGTATATAATTTTACTTTTACTTGAATCTGTTTTATGTAGTTATATAGTCAGTGCATTGTGATAATTATACTAATGACTATATTAAATCCTTTCATTAAACATTTTTATATGTTTCAACAGTACAAAAATAACTTAGTTGTCTTTCAATTAATGAATCCTTTTATGTACGATTTTGGTTGAAATGAAAAAAGTCAGTGCCACGAACGAGATTCGAACCCAAGGCCGTAGGTTAATACACTGCTGCTCTACCACTTGAACTATCGTGACTTCGATCCATTCGGACACCAACTTCCCCACTTTTTGAATTTTCTCTCCTTTTTGCCATTTTTCACATTACTTAGTGTCCGAGTAGATTCATTGTAGGTTGGTACGGTTGGATCGACAGATCAATTTCGTACGTACAGATTGGTTTTAATAATAACTTGTAATATGGGGTTTTGCTTCGGAAATTTCCATCTGTTGTCTTCTGTTCTATTTTTAAATCTAGTCTAAGTAATTCTTTTCAAAGTAAAGTCACGTCTGAATTAGTGATTTTAATAGGTTGTAGTACTGAATATAGTATAGGGCCAAAGATGCTGCCTTGCGGAACACGCCCTTTGGCAAAGTGCTTCCAAGAAAAGGGGGGTTCGATATTACTCAAGTTTTTTGGCTTATTGTCGCTTGGACGTAGTGGATAAGGAAGAAAGTTATTCCGATTTGAGTATGAAAGAACTTACTGGACGTTTTTCTTTCTTCTTCTTACTTCTTTCGTATCCTTTTCTTAAGGAAACCTCCACTTCTGGGAAAGAATAAGGGCATCATTCCCACTCAAGGAAGAAGGAAATATTACCATACCAAGGCATAGTTAAATGGTAAAGTGGTGTCGTCTGAACATTGATTGGATAAAATGGCACTAGAATTTATAAAGGACTTTGCTTCCTAATCTCCTTCCTAACTGGATATTCAAGCTTTCAAGGATATTAATTCAAAATTCAATTATTGCATGTTAAAATTCTTATATAAGGAGTATTGAATCGGTATTGATAGGTCTGTAGTTTATACTGGCTATAGAATGGGATCAAAGATACTTCCTTGCGAAACACTCATTTTTAGCTTGTTGGATGGAGGGAAAAGATATTCTGATTCGAACATGAAAGAACTTATTGGACGTTTTGCTTTCTTATTCATACTTTCCTGAGAAATTTATCACGTTTAGGAAATCAACCGAGCCACATTTCTTCTACTCAAGAAGAATGAAATAATATCTATCAAACTGTGGCCTGGTGAAATAGTAAAGAGGTGCCACCTGAATTGACTGGATAGGATGAGACTGGAGTTTTTAAAACACTTTGCCAAGTAATTTCCTTCATAACTTCCTCTGGTCTGTCTTCACGACGATTAGGTCCCCCAAAACTGAGGCCATACTTTTTACCAGGCGTCGTCCTATCTTTAGAAACCAAGAATCTGTTAACAGCTTGCAAATTATATGGGATGAAAAAATCAAATACTTAGGCGTTATTTTGGACAGCAAATTTCTCTAGTCAAGTAAATGAAATCATAAAAATTGGGAAGGTGGCTACGAGGCACCTCTTTTCGATTTTGTCCAACATCTCTGTACTCAATTTCAATAATAAACCCCTCTTTTACAAACTTGTGGTAAAACCTGTCCTCCTTTGCGCCTGCCCCGCCTGGAATTACGCCTCTAACTGGAAAAAGTTACAGTGCGAACAAAATAAACTTCTGAGGCTGGTAACCTCTTCGAGCCGCCTCACTAAAATTAGCCTCCTCCACGATAGTTATCGTCATTAGCCATAAAACATGAGATTGATATACGACGAAGCTAAACGACTCACTGAAAACGTTTTCAATAAACTGATAGAGCACAGAAATCCTACATGCCAAGAAATTGGAAGATACCCTACGAATTCCATTTGTAAGGACAGGAGAATATAACATAAATTAAACTAATAATCAGGCTAAAATGTAGGTAAAGATGTGTATGTGTGTGCGCCTGTACATTCTAGTAAATTTTGTATACGAACATGTATATAAATTTACATACTTTGCATATTAGAAATGATGAATGATGGAGTGAGTGTGGTGTTCAATCCTTTTGAAAAAGATTGTTTTGCAACGATCCGGATTTCGAGCCCTTTAGCTCATCATCAGGTTGAAGGATTTGTTTCTTTTAGATGGTGGATGGACACTTGCCTAAATCTAGCAAATTTTCGGAATTTAAGGACCATCTAAAAGAAACAAAAAATAATTTCAATTCAAATTTAAATACAATAGCGTTACATAGTTTCAACAAAGGGAGAGAACTAGATTGATTTGAGAAATTTGCAATTAAAAAATGTAAAATTGAACATGGTGATAAATGCATTAATAATAAAACACATTTTGATCTACCTCCCATTTTAAATATGTACATAAATAATATTAAACGCCGAAATAATTAAATTAATTATTTTAATTGTTATTATTATTATAATAATTGAATATTATTAAGATATCATTCTAATTTTGTATCTTTTATCTTTAATCACTAATTTAATTAATTTCTTACAGTATTTACTTTTTGTGTGTGTTTTTGATGATGTTTTTGAAAAAAAAGCCCATTTGTAAGTATGTCGGGTACAATTGCAGGGCCGCTGGATTCGAACCCGGGACCTTTACCTTACAGTGATGAGCGCCGTGTGAACGCCTAAACCGTTGCGGCCACCGACGCCCCATGCATTTACTATTATAATATTTATTTGTTATAATTCCCGCTTTTCGCACGGTCAAATTGAGCGCCATTAAAAAACCAGCTTCTCATTGGAACGTCGCGTTGGCGGGGGTATCAGCGGGTTCACTTTTGCAATTCATGTCGACAGACGTGGTTGTAGAAATCCTTCAAACTGATGATGAGCTAAAGGGCTCGAAATCCGGACGTTGCAAAACAACTTACTGTGATTAGGAACTACTTTGCATATTTGTTTGATTATTATTATATATATATATATCCNCGACTGTTACTCTATCTTTGCATAATGGGCACCTTTGGGGTCGCTTTCCTGCTAGAAGGTGCCCGTGTGTAATCCTTGTATGACCTATGCGTAGTCTTGTCAGTATGACCTTTTCCCTTTTTGACCCATTTTCCGTGAACCAGGGACCGACGTCTTTCTTAACCTGCCACAGTTTGGCAGGGTTATTCCTATTTTGCTGTCCTATTGTTTGATTATTAATTTTCTAATTTATTCATGTATTTATCTTATTTGTTTTTTATTCATTTATTTACTTAAATATTTAATTTGACAAAACTTAAATTGATTATCCTATTTATTATGCCAAGTTACTGTTATATTTTATTATTTTTATGTTGTTTGTGCATATCATTTACCCCTGTGACATCGCTAAAGCTACTCAATCTAATATGTACCTGATTTCATTTTGCTTATACCTTTTTTGAGGGTTTTTTGTAATTTTCTACGAGTACAATATTGTTAAATAATTAGACTCGGGATCAAATAGATCAATTATTGTAACGGGATGTAATAGTGCCCCGCCACTTCCCCTAAATTTGAAGGAATGTGTTATATGTAAATTTATTACAAATAAATCAAATCTATTTATCTATCATGATTATCTATTAAATCTTTCACCCTTTCACTAAAGATTTTGTAATCTTAAATTTAATTCAATTAATTAAGGTTTTTAGTTAAGATAAAAAAAGTCATTGTCACGAGCGGGATTCGAACCCACGACCTTCGGCTAGATACGCCGTTACTCTACCATTTGAGCTATCGTGCCTTCGATCCACTCGGACACCAACTTCCCATATCAACGCCACCTTTTGAATTTTCCCGCCTTTTTGACATTTTTCAAATGTGTAATCTATTTGATTCTCGGCGACAAATGAAATGGTCACGTTGAGCTTTAGTGAAGTATACTTTATTTTAACTTATTAAATTCACTAGTTTTCGTGGTCCGCTTGACCAATTAATATCTTTAAATTAATTAAGGTTTTTAGTTGAGATAAAAAATTAAAATTAATAAATAATTAATGGGCATTCTATTGACATTCATAAAGGAGACAAGAAGCAAATTTGTCTTTTGGTCCTGGCAACTCTGTTTTATTACATTTACCTTTATTAAGAGTGTCATTTTCTCTGAAAACTCTCGAGGGTAATAATGTCAAGAGACGTCAGTGCAGATATAAATTCTTTGGGGGTAAAAATACACTCTTTGTTTTACGTCACAAGATAATGACTGGATTTCTGTAAGGATCAGGGTTGAAAAGGTTGATTCGTTCCGAACGAAAAGTGACGTAAATAATGTCGTTATAAATAAAAGTTTGTCGTATTGGCTTTTTTTATTTATTATTATTAAATGGGCGATATTTTTTTTTCGAAGCTCTTTTCTCAGGAGAGGGCTCTCGAATCAAATAATATCCCGACCTCGGTGACAGTGGTTCATATGAAGGGCTCCTTTATTGCCCTCCATCCGGTATTAAATCCACTCGTCTGTCGAACAAGTTGAAATGAAGGGCTCCGGGCGTGTTTTTCCAGGGAAATCGAACAGAGGTTTTGCGATAATTGTTTCCAAGCCGAGGGAGAAACTTTCGCCATGCCCTGGGGTGGAGTTTAGACAAGTTTTTCATAATTAACCTCCACTTTTTCTTAATTAATATTTAACCAAGTTTGAACCTTTTGTAAGGAGCTGTCTCAAAAGAAAATTGTACAACAAATTAATTAGAATTTTTGAATAATAAGGTTCTGTTGTAGAAAACTTTTGATTTATTGTGTGTGTTTCTGTTGATCATGATAAACACAGAGATATTGTACAGGTTGGCTTGCTACTCGTACCACAAGGTTTGTCAGGTACTTCTATTCCTTTGGTTAAGCAGTCTAAAGACAATTTAAACCCTAAAATTCTAACAGACAGGTGTAGAATGCGGTTATAATGAGTATGTGTATGGTTGAACTGCATTGTAATAATTTAATTTTTCTAAAATTGCTTAGCTAAGCTAAAAAGTTTTTCTTAAGATTTTATGGCACTTTTGTATTAAATTTCATTTAAACTTACCTCGAATCTCCCGGTAATTAATGTTTAATTAATATTAAAGTTTGTACAACAATGAGGTTCTCAGCAATTGACAAACTATCGTCAGCAATCAAGAGAAAATCAATAAGATCCGCGAACGGTGCCATTTTTTTAAAAAAGCTTGTAAAATCCGACTATAATCTGACCTACGACTTGTACTACAAACTTTCCCGAGAACTTATCGTTAGTGGCAAAATCTGTTATGCACAAAATTTTCAAATAGTCAACATTATGCAAAATTCACTAGTTTTCGTGGTCCGCTTGACCAATTAATATATTACAATTAATTAAGGTTTTTAGTTGAGATAAAAAAGTCAATGGCACGAGCGGGACTCAAACTCACGATCTGAGATACGCCGCTGCTCTACCACTTGAGCTATCGTGACTTCGATCCACTCGGACACTAAGTTCCCATCTCAACCCCACCTTTTGAATTCTCCCTTCTTTTTACCATTTTTCAAATGTCATGCAAAATATTCTATTATCTGACAAATGTTTAATAGAGTAACGAGTTCCGACAGTCTGTTAAAGTTAAATGCGCAAAAAAATCTCTGATAGAGACCAAAGGAAGGACATAGGGCAAAAAAAAAAAGATCAGACTGATCTGTGAACGGGAAGAACCGTATGTTATCAGTAGGGCTGTGATTTATATGCAATAAAAACAGACAAATACGCTATATATATGTAATTATATTTGGTAAAAAATGCAATTAAAAACTGAAAATATGCGAAAACTACCCTGAGAAAAAATAAAGAAACCTCAAAAAAAAATTTAAATTTTAATGGTTTTATGTTCTTTGCATATTAGCCAATGACAATGTTATTATGCGTATTCGTTTTGGGGGGGAAGGGTGTCGTGAAAAAAAGGCCAGAAGCAACGGCGGGAATCGAACCCACGACTGCGGGGTCTACGAGCCGAGGGCCTCTCACGCTAACCACTCGGCTCCCGCGGTCCTCAAACCTCAAATTAAAACACGTAATTGTATTGAAAGGAAAAACAGTGTCAACAAGAGGATATATTATAATATTAAAAAACAAAAGCACAAAAAAGTTAAACTAAAAAAAAAAAAAAACCGCCATCTCATCCATCAAGACCCACCCAGATCCTCTGATTTTAAGGATTGTTTCATTGCATATAAGATCGAGTGAGATTTTCTGAGAGTACATTCGTAGGGAATCGTTTTCCCAGTATATTTATTTAAAAAAACCTTGAATTTAAGGTGGCTTAGTTTATGGATGGGTATGTCAGCTCTAACTAAAGCACGACATAAATCGGTATGGAAACCGGACTTTTCAGACCCAGCACAACAAAGGTTTGTTTAGACTTAGACTTTCTACATTTGTTTTCCTTGTGTTTTGCTGTCGTTATGTGATATGTTACCAAAAAACGCGTAGCTGTTGATGCAGGTTAATCACAACAAACACAGTATAAAACGTCCGCATCGCCCTTAAAAGTCTCACTGGATAACTCACGCACATGCATTTGAACAAGATCTTTCGTCTTTGCGGTGACTTTTAGGAGTAGTCGGTTCACAACACAAAAAATATTTCACGATGGAAAACGCAGGAGAGACTGGGTAAAGCTGGCAAGTGTGATGGCAGGGAAAGAAGATAACTGCGGTCGTAATATTTCCATGAATCCAATTTAACTATTCCAAGTGAACATTTACATTGGTACAAACGCTATTCCTTTCTCCATTTATTCCAAGAGAAGCAATGGCGACCGAAACTTCCCGGAAAGCGGTGAAGCAGCAACCGAACCAACTCGTTCATTACGTAGAAACGGAAGGATGGGGGCTCTTTTCCGGAGAATTTTTCTTTTTGCCTGCTCAGAAAATTTAAAATTTGACGTGCCAAATATCAATTTGCCGGATATGTAAAAAAATATGCAATTACAACCCACTTATGAAAAAATATGCATTTATAGCAATATATGCACAAAGATGCAAACTAAATATAGCTTAAATTAATTCCAAATACTTCAAAACTTATACAGATTGCTAAAACTAGATGTTTTAGTATTAGCATATATTTCACAGCCCTAGTTATCAGGAAGTAAACGACGCCAAGGTAGGAATTTAGGATAAGGTAGTAGGTAGTCCAGATAGCCAAGGTAGGAGGATGCTTTTGAGTGTACACAGCATCCCAGCATACCAGACCTGATTGAATGCTCTGTTGAACTGTAGACTGTAGACGTCGGAAACCAAACTGATGATCAGGAATTAAATTAATGGAATTAAGTATTTGTATTAAAGAACAAAAACGTACATTTGTTTAATTGCAATTATTCAAATGTCTTTTTGATTAAAATCAGCGTTCTACATATACATTTTATAATTATTACCAGAATTAAGTAGGTTAATTAGATTTTTTTGATGATTTCCACTTTTCGCCGGACAGGATGAAAACTGTATTTCGCGTCGGATTTTCGGTCTGTTGAACTTTACTGTTCAAAACGAAGTTTATACTTGAAAGAATTAAGCCTTGTGATGTTCAAAGAGAATGTATTTCGTCGGGCTTTGCCTTTCACGCTACCACTATTCTGTTTGAATAAAAAGCTTGAAAAATTCCTTTATGTAATTTTTATATCATTCTTTTTCGTCCCATCCCTACCCTCTTATTTCCCTACGTGTCAATTTTACAAATTCTAAAGCTAGTGTATTGTTTTTATTATTATTATTAAATAAATTTTATTCACGGTCTTCGTGCTCCCTTGAATAAAATTGAAGTAAAAAATTGGACACAATTCGTGGCACAAATATACAAATAAAAATTTAAATGTAATAGCATAAAAATAAATAAAACGAACTGAATTAAAGAGAAAGGGAAAAAATTAACAGAAAATAAAGCAAAAACAAACAACACATCTTTTTCCCTTCATGCATATGATCTGCTGTATTAAAACGAATGTATTTATTTGCGTGAATGTAATGACTTAAACCACAATTACCCCGATTAATATCGAGTACTCTGGATTAGTATGAAGGATTTGTGGTGTGTACATGCATTTTAATAGCATTAATGTTTTATCCGCAATTATCAGGCTTCAGGATAGAGGGGATCAAAATGTATTGAAATCATGTCTTTTTGCCGGGTAAAACAAATTTGTCCGATATGAGTCGGAAAAGAGGGGTGTCCGTTAAGAGGGGTTTCACAGCATTAGTTTATTAAGTTTTTGTTTGTCTGATGGATAGAGTTTTCTTTATTTTTTCCATAACCTGCAAACTAAAAATCCTCTCTTTGTGTATTACAATTGAGCTATCGTTCGAGGCAATAAAAAAGATTTGTCGGGCCTTAATAAAACATAAGCACAATGGTCGGTTTTCACTATTTTTATGGCACTCGTATAAAAGGCATAATTTTTATTGTCAGTCTAATAAAACTGCTCTTATTTCGGTCACAATGACATCTTAACTTCTAAAAAAACTTTTTAACCTTTTATGGATCTATGCTGTCTTAGAGTGAGACGAATATTAGCAATTTAGTCAAAAGGCTAGCGGGACATCACGTAAATTTAGTGATAGAGTTTAGATTGGCGCCAAATAAATCAGTGTTGGCAATACACGGGCAGAAACATAGCAGGAACAACACTGCGCCAGTCCTAAGCTAACAGGATTTTCAGCTAACTTGAAACAATATTGGTAAGGTTGGCATAGTTCAAAAGCAAATTTGGGCAAGAAATGGTTAAATTATAAACTGGATATGAGAAATTGTATGGTGGTGCGAAGTGCCATGTTGGAAATAGAAGATTCCGAGATAGAAATTGCAGATTAACGACAAAAAAATCAGTGTTGCCATCACATCATCTGCACCAACTTTAAAGGATTTAAAGGATTAGCTGAACTTTACCAAATTTACTAAACTTGGTATTGCCCTGAGGCAACATTGGGCAAGAAAGGGTTAAAAGATATTTATATCACATTGCGGTTTTTGTTTAATAACAAACAAACATAAAGTCAATACTTTTATTTTAATTAATACATATTCTTTTACTCTTGGTAATTATTATTAGCAGGCGAGAATAAAAAATAACAGGTCGGCAAAAAAATTAGTTTTCCCGTCGTCTTAGAGAACGTTCTTCCCAATCTCACATATCTCCTTTCCTAATAAAACATATTGCGTCAGGTTGGGCGACACGACGAATCAGATAAATGTACGTGTATTGCACACGCGCGCGCGGGCGCCGTATTTGTGAGGTTTCTACGTTTGGGTCGAGGACGAGGACGAATCCAATTCCACCTCCTGCTCCGCGGGGCTTTTACGTCTGATCAATCCAGACGCTATTTACTTACATTGGTCGTGATGAAATTTGACGACAACTTCACTAAGTTACATCCCGTTGGGGTTAATTTGTCGAAATAAACTCAGCCTCCCTAAAGACAACAGGTTTTAACCTCATAAAACCGTCTTTACCAAACAATATAGTTAATTGGATTCAAGAAAATAATTATTATATATTTTTTTCATTTTATTTGTTAAAGTGGTCTTACTAGTCCAACAATTGAGCATACTAGCTATCAAAGCGCTAAGCTCAAAAATCATTAGTTGAAAGATTTTGTTATGTTATACTACTATTATGTATACAAACCAAACTCAGCCTCTGCTGGATCCCAGGACATGTGGGAGTAGAAGGTGACGAGAAAGCGGACACCCTTGCAAGTAAAATAGCTGTTATAACGCTGAAAGGACCCAAACCCTTCAGTGGCATAGGAACAGACAGAAGGATTAAAAGAAAATGATGGAACAATGGAACTCATTTATTGGACACAAACAATCCAAGAACCTCCTAACAAATTTCGGAAGGAAAGAAGTAACAAAATGTGTCAAAGCAAAAAACAGCGAATCCTAACGGGACACTACAAACTAAATGGACATTTAAAGAAGATTGGTATAACCCAACACGTCACGTGCGGATTCTGCAAAAAAGCAGAGAGTTTGTGTCTTCTCCAAACACACTCTGTGGCGCTACACAAATGGTTTGGAAATATACCCGAAGAAGAAATTCAACCACTAAAATCGGGCCTACTAATAAAAAATTCGTTGATGAACTAGGACTTACCGGTCTGCTATAGGCACAGAGGCAAGATAAAACAGCTCTTAAAGGGCGCAGTATAACACACACCCCGGCTAATACATTTATTGCATCTAGTCCAACAATTGAGCAGCCATCAAAGCACTAAGCTCAGACATCATTAGTTTAAAGATAGTGTTGAACTTTGCTGGGTCCCAGGACATGTGGGAGTAGAAGGCAACGAGAAAGCGGACCATTGCAAGAAAAGGGCTGCTATACGGCGGATAGGGTCCAAACCCTTCTATGGCGTAGGAACCCACAACGAGTACCTCAGAAAGAAGGATAAAAAGAAAATAAGCCATCAATAGAACTTATTCATTGGACACAAACAATTCAAGAACCCCCTAACGAATTTTGAAAGAAAAGAGGTAAGAAAAAAAGGGAAACGGGAACACACTGTGGCGTTACATTTGAGTGTACAAGTGGGTTGGGAATTTAACCGTAGAAGAGATTCAACCACGGAAACCGGGCCTACTAATCAAATTCCTTGATGAACTAGGACTCACCGGTGTGCTATAGGCATAGCAAGATAAAGCAGCTCTTAAAGGACGCAGTATAGCACACACCGAGGTGGATCTGCAAGACCGTACATAGGCCCCGAACCTAACTTAGGATAACAAAAACAAATATAGAACCCTCCGTCGCAGAATGGATCCAAACAAAACAAAAGGAAAAGTGGAAAAGCGGTGCTAGACATAGTAAACTTATAATGAAACAACCCTCACCAAGACTGGCAAAATCATTGCTGTAATTGGTGAGGGCTAGACTCAGAGGAGTGGTAGGACTACTAACCGGTCACTGCCATCTGAGAAAACATATACACAACATGGGCATATACAACGATGATCCCATTTGCAGATTATGTAATGAGGAGGAGGAAACTGCCATCCATATCATCTTCGAAAGCAAAGCAACAGCTCAATGTAGTTATTCAGATATTGAGATGCGGTTGGGTGTGATGTAGGTTTCAGAAAAACATTTTCTTTATCGTGCCAACGTTTCGATCTTTTATTGATATCTGAATAACTATCGATTAACGGTCACTAATCTCTACACGGCTCAATGTAGATTTAACCTAACGTATGGAAAAAACGTAGGAAATCAAATTGCAGCAGCGACAGTCAATGACCTGATACTTCTAAGGAGAAGGATTGAGTCTATTGCACTAAACTATGGAACTAGGAATGTACAAGGCACAACTGCGGAGAACAAACCCCGTTTCCTTGCATCCTTTTTAACTATACCATACCATAATACACACCCGCACTAATACATTTACGTCTACATCTAGTCCAACAATTAATTTTATAATGATATATTCTTGTAAACACATTGGTACGTGATTAAAAGAAGGTGACGGCGTTGGTGGGCCAAGTCGGCAAAGAAGCCCTCATATATGAAGATCTGTTGATAGGTGACCCTTGGATGATACGAATCGTAAAAGAAGGTCATCCTCATCCGATTAAGGATAGATGTTTGGATGGCACACGGACATTTGCTTGTGGGCCAAAGCAATCCTATGTCCAGCATATAGGTAAATTTTGGTCGATGAATATCATCTAATTGATGGGTGCGATTCCTTGGCTCCGTATAAAAAGCGTGTAGGAATGCCACCCGACATGAGAATTGTGCTTGGACGTTGAAAAATATCTAAGTCCCCTGTTATGATTCTTGAAGGAAACAGTTTTGCGTCCCATAGTAAGTGTAGAGAGTGAATGTATTTATTGGCGTAAATTGTAATGTGAGCGGAATATTAACCCCATCTACTCTCAATTAAGTTAGCCCCAGTTGACCCAGGACAACACCGACGAGTAAAATCTCCCCATTTTAGGTCCCTTTTTGAAAATCTATTTTGGAGTACCGGTATAGGGTTACCCTAATGTACGGCGGGAAAGTTGGAGAGAAAAAATCTCCTTGGCTCTATATAAAGAACGTGAAAGATTGCCAACTGATACGAAAATATCAATTATCGCATCTGTCTCCCCTATTGCGACTTTAAGAGGAAACAGGCTTGTTTTATTGAATTTAATGATGATAGTTTTGTGTCCTTAGCTTACGTTAAGAGTGAATGTATTTAGTGGGACGTGTAGTGTGAGAGGTTAGATTGCGGAATATTGAATACCTCCATCGATCTTGTATAAGTTACTACTATCATGTATATTAATTTTCAACAGCAATTATTTTATGATGTGTAGCCTCCTTTGAACCATATCAATCATGATTGATTCGCTTTTTGATCTTAGCGGCCAAAGAAACCTTTCACACTCCAAATTCTCAACGAACAAGTGATTGGTAGAGGATTTCTAAGGCAATTTTTTTAAAATCTACCGTCTACTTTTTAATGAAATCAATTTTTTAAATCCTTTTTTTAACAGCTTCAATGTAGCTGCTTCATTGTAGCATGTACGCGCATTGTAGTTCTTATTAAAAATAACGCCAAGATTTTTCGACGTCGTCAATGACCATTGTATTTGTTAAACAAACAAGTTTATTGAGAGATTTTTCTTTGGAAATTGTATTACATTACACTTATTTTTAGTTAAGTTAAGATTATTATTGTCAAGCCAAGACTACCGTCCAGATCGTCTTGCAGTAAATTAAACTAGTATTGGATCTAGTATGGTGCCTTGCGACATGCCTACATTTATTATTTTTAGTTAAGAATTCAGATATTGTCAATCAGGTAGGAAATGATATCTACACACTGCTTTGGTAACAAACCCTTATAGTTTACAGTGTACAGTTTTAATTAGAAAGCATAATGTGTTAAAGTTAAGAAAATATTATAAAAGATACAAATAGAATTTAAACAAAAATTATTATGACAATAGACATAATCAAGCTATGTTTGAGTTATATAAGGAAGGGACTATTGTTTTAAAGAGGTGTGTTTAATCAAACTGAATCGTTTTAATTTATTATGCCGAATGGAGAGTAAAGTTCAAAGTGCGGAAACAATCTTTCAAAGTTTTCACAAGAAACTCCCCATTGAAGAGTTATTCGAGGTTTATTATTGGACTGTATTTATTCGATTCGAATTGTTCCTTTTTAGAAATTATAAACGCGTTACAAGAAGAGTTTTCCTGTTTGGTACTTTCTGGGAATTGTTAATGGGAAATTTTGGGCCAAGGGTTGACGCGGGTTTAAACATCATGATGACATATCACATTCAAGAATAACCGGTAAATCGACTAATTTGAACTCTAAATTGTTCCTGAAAAATCGATCCTATCCATTATATAAATACTTATGTCAAAAGAAATTAGAAAAGTATATATAAAAAATTGAAGATCTCAATTGGCTTAATGGAACGAGTTGGATAGATTTTCACTCCACTCAATAATTTTCGCATAAAACCCAGCCAAATCACGATTGTGTTATTTATAAGTCAACATTTCTTCAAGTTTATTATATTTAGCGGTCTACTTTACCAAATTGTATATTCTGTTAATAAAAATTCTTTCGATTAATTAATCTTATTATGTAAGGTTTTTATTGAAATGAAAAGTCAGCGACACCAGCGGGATTCGAACCTCAATACGCCGCTTCTCTAACCACTTGAGCTATCGTGACTTCGTTCCACTCGGACACCAACACCTCATCTCAACCTACGACCTTTCGAATTTTTCCTCGTTTTGCCATTTTTCAAATGTCGTGTAATCAGGATTCAATTCTCGACGACATATGAAGTCACGATATGATCGAAAGAATCGAAATGAAAAGATATGATCTATTTTTACCATGGCCATTGTGGATGTGAAAGTGCTTTATATCTAGTCGAAAGCGAGAAGTCAAAGTCGGAAAATAGAGTTTTGTTATTTATGCATCATTGGTATTTTTCTCTTCTTCTTCCCACTTTTTTATGTTCTTTGTTCATAAGCGTAATTAAAGGTGAGAATCTGCCATATAACTAATATCTCAATATAATTAATGCATATTTTCTAAGCCAATGTTTCATGTTGGACAATGATTTGGTTAAATATGTTTAATTTTTACATTGTGTGAAATGTTTAACTATTGGTTCTGGAATTGAGATATTAACGGAAGCATGCGATAAGGGGTTTCATCTCGTTGAGTGTCTCGACTTGTCAGCCGCTGGGCTTGGAGATACACAAAGCCGGAAACTCCTTCCTGGTCCCCCCAGCCTTCAACGTAATGCCTTTAACCCACTTAGTTTCCACTTTCCAAGATCCAACTATTCCCTCGCTTTACCAACAATAAGGGTTAACCCTCCGGCGAGGGTGTTGAACACCTTAACAGCTTGCCGCGTTAAAAAAATAAATATATTTCTGTATGTTTGCTCTTTTTTAAAAATATATTAGCGAATCGTCAGGATTTATTTGAAAATTCTATATTCAAAGTCTTGTCGAAAAGGAAGAAACTCGAGAATTCCCAATTAGAACGATAGGAAGAGCAAAGAAGAGTCGGGAGTAATCGCTTTCAAAGAAATTCTTCTTCTGATAAAACTCCAAACGAAGGAGGCCTCGTCATCATCGCCATTATACAAAAAGATGAAAAAAATAATACACCCTCAAAACCTTAGTAGAAAAACATCAATAAATTTTAATTAAACTCTTTACAAAATATAGCGATGTTGCTGATTTGTTGTGTATATCCGTACCGTCAAATCAGGTAGTCATATTGTAACTCCCTTTGTTGAAACTATGTAACAATTTTTTTCAATTAATTAATCTTTATGTAAGGTATTGGTTGAGATAAAAAAGTCAGTGTCACGAGCGCGATTCGAACTGACGACCTTCGGCTCAATACGCCGCTGCTCTAACCACTCGAGCTATCCTGACTTCCATCCACTCGGACACTAATTTTTCACCTCAACCCACCTTTCGAATTTTCCTTCCTTTTTGCCATTTTTCAAATGTCGAGTAATCTATTTGATTCCCGGCGACAAATGAAATGGCCATGAAAAATATAAAAAAACACTAAAACACATAGGTATATTATCTTCTTACATTGGTATATTATTATATATGTTCTTTAACTATTTTATTGGTGTTGGTTTTAATTATTTTATTTACTGTTATTGTGAGTAGGTACCATAGAGAATTATAAATGCACACTACTGGCCATATCGATTCGTTTTCTTTGTGGTTTTTGACCGTACTGTACAACATCGAGAGTTTCGGATTCATTGAATTAAATTTTTAACGGCATATTTGTCATTTGAGAACAGAAAGTATTTTTTATAGCTGTTTGAACTCTCGTTTTTAATTTTAAAGTGAAGGGTCTTTTTATTTTATTATTTTATTTTATTTATTATTAATAATTCTTCAACTTTAGAAACGTAGTTTTGGTATTCAATGATAACTATGCAATTCCTTTATCGGCTTTTAAAACAACGTTCTTTTTATTTTTTAAACTTTTTAACAATACCCTAATCCTACGTTAGATAGTTCATGCTTTGGCGTTTATGTTGATCAAGTTTGATTTAATTACTTAGCATATTTATATTTTATATTTGTATTCATATTACTACAATAAACCGATGAACCAAGGGATAGTAATTTCATTGTATCTTTTGTTTTTGCGACAAATTTTAAACCTTTATTTAATAAATTGTTGTTTTTTATTTCGTTATTAAGGACCATGCTTTTTTCTTTTTTTATGTTAAGTGTATAAACCCATGGGTAAAATTTCATTGGTTTGATCTTTATAAGTAATTTTAATTGTATCGTACTTCATTTCTTCTTTTTCACAAGGGTTCGCAATATCAGAGGTCATATCAACCCTCAGGTTGCCGTTGTTATTGAAAAAAAGCCATTTTTATTATGGCGTTGGAATGCAGGGCTGCTAGATTCGAACCCGGGACCTTTACCTTACAGTGTCGAACGCGAGTCAACGCCTAAACAGTTTTGGCCACTGAACCGNCTCTCTCTCTCTATCTATCTATCTATCTATCTATCTATCTATCTACCTCTTTCTCTCTCTCGCTCTCGCTCTGTCTTAATATATCTACATATCTATCTAATTTTTTCTCAATCACTTTATATATATATATATATAAATATATATATATTCATTTCATTCTTCACATTCTTGTGAAGTTATGTCATGAAATAACTGCACCCCGTCATTGGTGCTTCAAAAATCTGGTCTTATCCATGATTCCTGTCCTCTGTTTTCTATGTTAGCTTCATGAACTCATGTGCATGCTTTTGTTTTGGTACTGTCATTCTTCTCTCATATTATCTCATCATCGGCTGTCATTAAGCAAGGGTTTGATTTTGTCGTAGGTCCTAGAGGCTGCATTTGACTGTTTTCCTTTTTGGCCCTGCGAAGGCTTGTTCTTGGCTGTTTCTTGTCAATTACCGTGGAAATTTAATTAATCCAGAAATCCAGATCTTGTTCTACGCTCTAGCAAAATCTCATAAAACATTCTTCCATCCTTTCTTCTTACCTGCCATGATTTGCCCATCCAACTTTTGGAGAAAGTTTGGTTTTTCTAGGTGCGTTCCTCAACCGGTCTCTCTCGTTTCTTACAAATTTAGTATAGTTGGCTGCTTTTCTCCTGATGGATCGTTATCTCGCTTTGAAGGCAAAGGTCGATGGGTGGAAAAGAAGCAAAAATGTAAACCTTACAAGCTTTAGTCGTCCTTAAAATGGCAGGTGTAACTTTGCCCGAGAGTGCTTCTAATTTTGCAATTGTGTCATTTTTTGTGCGATATAACAATTCCTTTTAATTGGAGTCTCCAAAAAAAAAAAATCTTTAACTATCGGACATTTGCTTATTATCCATTCTATCCGTCTGGAAATGCTGCCTGAATGTTGAACTACAGAAAGCTTTTAAAAAACAAAACAGTAGTGCGTACTGTTTATTAAGTACCGGTCGATAATATTTGCCTAAACCGAGGCAGAATCTATCCCTGGTTGAACAAGCACACCGTGATAAACTTCTATTTGATACATTCATTCAATTGACTTTCATCTTTCTTCGACAAATATAAAATTTTGCTTATTAAAAAAAATAGAGAATATATAAGTCAGAAACAAAAACAAGTTTGTAACAAAACTTAATCCTTAAATCGGAAAATCATCCAACATCATCAGGATCTTTTTCTGATAGCAAATGTCGGATAAGAGCAGAAAAGATTTATTAAACGTCGGGAAGAAATTGAAACCGGATCATCATCACCACTTTAAAGGAGGGTCTTTTTATTTTATTATTTTATTTTATTTATTATTAAAAATTCTTCAACTTTAGAAACGTAGTTTTGGTATTCATTGATAACTATACAATTCGTTTATCGGCTTTTAAAACAACGTTCTTTTTATTTTTTAAACTTTTTAACAATACCCTAATCCTACGTTAGATAGTTCATGCTTTGACGTTTATGTTGATCAAGTTTGGTTTAATTACTTAGCATGTTTATATTTTATATTTGTATTCATATTACTACAATAAACCGATGAACCAAGGGATAGTAATTTCATTGTATCTTTTGTTTTTGCGACAAATTTTAAACCTTTATTTAATAAATTGTTGTTTTTTATTTCGTTATTAAGGACCATGCTTTTTTCTTTTTTTATGTTAAGTGTATAAACCAATGGGTAAAATTTCATTGGTTTGATCTTTATAAGTAATTTTAATTGTATCGTACTTCATTTCTTCTTTTTCACAAGGGTTCGCAATATCAGAGGTCATATCAACCCTCAGGTTGCCGTTGTTATTGAAAAAAAGCCATTTTTATTATGGCGTTGGAATGCAGGGCTGCTAGATTCGAACCCGGGACCTTTACCTTACAGTGTCGAACGCGAGTCAACGCCTAAACAGTTTTGGCCACTCAACCGCCCCAAAAAAACTTTAAAATTTACTTGTATCCTAAATATAATAATAATTAAGCTAAAAGAATTAAAATTTACACTGCCTTAATTCAATTGAATAGGCTAAACCAGCAACGCTTTTATGTATTGCTTAAGTGTTGGACCCTAGAGCCGTCTAACTCAAGGTCTTACGTTTTATTTATTTATACTTTTTTTTTAAGTCATTTCATTGAATCTAGTTCTGTTTCTGGGACTAATTTTAAACCTTTATTTATGTTCTGCTAGATTCGAACCCGGGCCCTTTACGTTACATTGATAAACGCCGTGTCTATTCATTAACCGTTGCGACCACCGACGCCCCTTACGTACTTTGTTGTTATTAACTTTTTAAACTTGTTATTTTGGTTTCTTACGAATGATAAATTTAACTTTTTACCATGTATCATATTCGAATTTGTCTCAATCTAATAGAGACAACAATGAGACAAGCCTAATGTAAACAAAATATTTATAAAAACATTTTGTAGCTCTTTGACATTTTACATTTTAATTTATAATTTATCTAAATCATTATTTAATATGACTTTATGGCATGTAAGTTGTTTAAGTTGAACAGTTCTTTTTATTTAATTTAGCAAGAAAGAATTTTGGGTTTATGTTTAATTTTAAGCATTACAGAGCCAGATTGAATTGTTGATTTTCGAGCCTCAAAGCCTTAATTTATAATAAAGTTTTAAAATTTCTTGTTCATTGGCTGATTTTCCTTCAATCCTTAGGAAAAATAACAGTCCTTTAAGCTGAGGTGTCACGGCTTACTGATGACCATTCGAAATAGCTATTAGGCTAGACATGTCGTCATCATATAAAATTAATTCGGAAAAAAAATGAGGTCAGATATAACCAATCGAAGATCCTTCATTTAAAAACCCTGTTTACAGGGAATGTAAAAAAGTCTAACCATAGATACCTATATAAAAATCAAATATAAAAAATAAAACCTGCATCCAATAGCACAAACTGTGAACTGACAGGTTAACGAGGTGAGACAGAAAAGGGCCGGATAGTCGAAAAAAAGAAGGATTTATATTTATATTATGAACGGTCATGTTTGACCGTCAAAATTTATTTGTTTTATATAGACGTAAAAATGAAAAGTTTAAAAATAAGAGTTTTACGTTTAAACAATACTTAAGTCTTTAATAAGTTCAACTGAATAATGCATTACCTTATTATTTAGAATAATGTGAATTAGTACTTTTTATGTAACTTGGACAGAATATATTGTAGTTATATTAGTTAAATTAGATATACATAGTGCAAAATATCTATACTTGGAGAATTTTTTTTAAAAAAGTAAAAAATTTGAGTATCAATCCGACTGATTTTATTTTATTGAGGGACCTTTTGGCTTAAGTTGTAATCTTCTTTACTTATCCTATGTAGAACTAATTTTCGGATGACAAATATAAACATTTTTACAAATCTATATTTATCTAATATTATATTTTGTATGTAATGAAAGAAAAAGACCGGCTAAAATGGGGTTGCACCCTGTTTTCTGTTAGTACGAAGATTTGTAAAAACGTGTATATTTGTCAATCTAAAATTCTTTATAGGATAAGACAGAAGTGCTTACAATGTAAGCGAAATGTTTCCCAAATAAAATGAAAAATTCAATTCAGTCAGAACTAAAAGCTTCACTGATATTCAACCTTTGATGATGTAGTTCCATCAAAAAAGTACGCCGGATCTCGACAAAATCTTGAAAAAATTAAAAAATTACATTTTCAAACCTTTATCATATATTTTTAAAAATTTTAATCAACTCAAAATACAACAGGGTGTTCTCCAATATTCTAAAAGTTAATATAATTTCATCATTAAAAGTGATGACTGTACGGATGTTAATAACTACCGACTTTTCTCCCTTATGTCAAACGTAAAATTTTTCAAAAAATTGTTAAAAAACCTGAATCATTGTCTTGAGGAAGAGAAAATTATTTTTAAGTTGTATTAATGTTATTTGAACCAAATAAATTTTTATTAACTTGTAGTCATCAGCAAGGTTTCTATAGAAAATTTGAAAAGACGTATTATCGAGTATAAATTCAATATATCGTTAATGTATAGTACGTAAAAAATAAGTGTTAGCACAGTACCTTGTGGGAAATCAAGTTTTAATTTCAATTTATTACTGTGAGAAACATTAATTTTTACATATATTGTCTTTTTTCAATCTTTAAAATTGATTTCCTTATGTTATACTGATTCAATTTTTTCAATAATATATTGTGATATATACAATTAAAAGCAGTGACAGGTCATTAGCTGATTTTCGTAGTTGATTTTGCACATAGGAACAACCCTTCTGCCAGTCAGGTCTAGTTCGGATCAATACCTTGGGTCCGTAATGACTTCCTTGCCAAAATTCACGAAGGCGGTTGTACATTGGAAATAATCGTTCCCCTTTTCTCGTCCGGCGTGAAAACCCTTTCGACATCGGTCCACTTGGCGATGAAAAGCCACTGGCTAAGAAAATAATTACATTATCAAAACGGTCAAAACGAACGCGTTAAAAAATCGTGCGACTCCTTTAAACACAGAAAAAAAGGATTCTTAATTCTATCCACTTTTCAGAAAAAGATTCTCTCCTTTTAATAGCTTCGTCTCAAACGGTACTGGGAGGTTTTAGTCAGTATTTACTAAGCCCTGGCGAGGACAGGGTAAATACGATGTGAGCTTCGAATAAGTTCCTTTGGACATCCACTAGAAATCACACTACTCCCGATCTTGGTCGATGTGAAACACTTCCAAATCCTATCGACAAAATTACTTTCATAACAAAAAATTTAATTTATTGATTGAATCAATGACAATATATTTATTTACTCTAGTCTTCTCATATCTTTGATCAATAAAGACAGAAACAAGACAAATATGCAATTCTTGCCCTGTAATGCCGCCAGTAATTATTATAAACAATACAATTTTTATATTTGTTTTAAATAAGTGATAAATATGTTTATGTTGAGAAAACTGGGTCGATGGCATCGTTAGCCAAGTGAACGGTTGCCTTTGATTGATAATATGATCCATGATGATCCGGTTTCAATTTCTTCCCGACGTTTAATAAATCTTTTCTGCTCTTATCCGACATGTGCTATCAGAAAAAGATCCTGATGATGTTGGACGATTTTCCGATTTAAGGATTAAGTTTTGTTACAAACTTGTTTTTGTTTCTGACTTATATATTCTCTATTTTTTTTAATAAGCAAAATTTCATATTTGTCGAAGAAAGATGAAAGTCAATTCGATGAATGTATCAAATAGAAGTTTATCACGGTGTGCTTGTTCAACCAGGGATAGATTCTGGCTCGGTTTAGGCAAATATTATCGACCGGTACTTAATAAACAGTACGCACTACTGTTTTGTTTTTTAAAAGCTTTCAGTAGTACAACATTCAGGCATCATTTCCAGACGGACAGAATGGATAATAAGCAAATGTCCGATAGTTAAAGATTTTTGTTGTTGAGACTCCAATTAAAAGGAATTGTTATAACGCACAAAAAATGTGACACAACTGCCCTTTTAAGGACGACTAAAGCTTGTAAGGTTTACATTTATGCTTCTTTTCCATCCATCAACCTTTTCCTTCAAAACGAGATAACGATCCATCAGGAGAAAAGCAGCCAACTATACTAAATTTGTAAGAAACGAGAGAGACCGGTTGAGGAAAGCACCTAGAAAAACCAAACTTTCTCCAAAAGTTGGATGGGCAAATCATGGCAGGTAAGAAGAAAGGATGGAAGAATGTTTTATGAGCTTTTGCTAGAGCGTAGAACAAGATCTGGATTTCTGGATTAATTAAATTTCCACGGTAATTGACAAGAAACAGCCAAGAACAAGCCTTCGCAGGGCCAAAAAGGAAAACAGTCAAATGCAGCCTCTAGGACCTACGACAAAATCAAACCCTTGCTTAATGACAGCCGATGATGATAATATGAGAGAAGAATGACAGTACCAAAACAAAAGCATGCACATGAGTTCATGAAGCTAACATAGAAAACAGAGGACAGGAATCATGGATAAGACCAGATTTTTGAAGCACCAATGACGGGGTGCAGTTATTTCATGACATAACTTCACAAGAATGTGAAGAATGAAATGAATATATATATATTTATATATATATATATATAAAGTGATAAATGACTTTTGTTAATTAACTCATATATTTATTGTAGTAATTTTATAAATGACATGCATATTATCGTTCTCCAGAGACTGAATTAAGAGAGGAAAGCATGGTAGAGATACCTACAAGAAAAATGACACAAGTCGAAAAATTCTAAAACCTGATTATTTATTTATTTTATTTCGAGCTTTATAGCATTGGTGTGAGTATCCAACAGGAAAAGTGGGGCATTTCGTGTTCTCAGTTTTTTCTTGTTTACAGAAGGATTTTATGCTGTAGCGGAGTCGCATTTTTACATTGAAAAAAAGTTCAATCAATTATATAAATAAGTTGTTCGTAATTTGAAATTAATATAGGCCCTGATGATGACAATAAAATAGGCCGAAATCTTGGCAGTAAGAGCTGAATTTGTTTTTCTTTTTTTCTTCAAAACCATATCTCGATCTACAGTTTCATTTCTATTATTTTAATAACATTCTTAATTATAATATTGTTTTTCATAATTTTTCAACAGTTCTCTAACTATGCTCGAGAGTGCTTCTAATTTTGCTTGGTAGTTTTGTCGCTCGTGCTACTCCTCCGTATTCTATTAGAGTAGAACCCAAGCTGTTTTGCGATCCAAAGAACATAATTGATTGAGATCTGAGGTCTTCTAGATAATAATGATCTAAAACTTCATAATTTACCTAAAATATTATTTATGTGTCTTATTTTAAATTTTGTGTAACGTTCTCATGGGAAATGCTAGATATGCTTTCATGACGAGACGATTTAAAATCTTTATGCTATGTATTTATGTATTTGAATACCGTTGAAAGGATTAAAAGCAGCAGCTAAACGACAAAAATATGAAAAAATTCGTGCAAAAATCTGTTCTCCCATAGGGGAATTTTAAAGTTTGAGGTGTAGCTAAACTACTATAGATCTTTTAGGTTTAATGAAAGTCCTGATTAATCATTGTTTTGCGAATTATTTTTATTAATTTGCCAAAGAGAACTATTTTCTTACTCTATTTAATTGGAACATGCTCAAATTTGGAGATGAGCAAAACCAAGAGAACTTACTGGCAAGCCGGAGATTGAACAGTTGTAACAGGGATTATAACTGTTTTATTATTATTAATTTTTAAAGCTGTTTTAAATGCTAAGATCATTTCACACCTTAAAATATTCCTTCTGAGTGCTATAAAGTTCTGACTCCAAATATTCACTCATAAACTAAATTATCCTATTGCACCCAAACTTTAATTTATCAATTTAAAATAATTAATTTGGAAGGCCAAATGTATGCACAAAACCTATTTTAAATTATAAAATTTATTCATGTTCTTTAATTAGAATTTCCAATTTTTGTTCCATAATTTAATCATTTCCCATAGGCTTGTATGGCCGATAATAATAATAATAATGAACTAGCAACAGTCTCAGCAGCACATTGTTATCTTTTTATTTTTCCATTCAAACAGTAATGCTACTCAATAATAATAATACAAAAATACAATAATATTAATTAGACTCTATCTTATTTACCGCAATTTTTATTTTCTTTCATTTCGTTTTTCCGCACCGGCAGGCTCTAAAATTCCTGAAAAAACAAAGAAATCTTGCACGCAAAACTCTCATTCAAACCCTAGCAGACAAACATTCAAAGGTACAAAAAATTTGGAAAAGGCCTAAATCTTATTATAAATTCCAATAAATTCAAGAAAGCTAAAAAGTGATCTTCGAAACAAACACTGAAGACCTAGTAACTCCTTTAAATCACCAAATGTTTTATTACATTCAATTTGGTATAGGGCCTGTTTTATGTCATTTTTATTATATTCTATGTTTTGATGGGTTTTGATTTAGTTTATCTTTTTAATTACGACCAGTCTCTCCTGGTTGGACCTCCACTGGTTAGAAACCGGTGAGAAAGTTAATTTTTTTTAAATTAATTAAGGTTTTTAATTTAGATTAAAAAAAGTCAGTGTCACGAGCGGGATTCGAACCCACGATCTTCGACTAGATACGCCGCTGCTCTACCACTTGAGCTATCGTGACCTCGATCCACTCGGACACTAACTTCCCATCTCAACCCCACCTTTGGAATTTTCACTCCTTTTCCATTTTTCAAATGTTGTGTAATCTATTTGATTCTCGGTGACAAATGAAATGGCCACGGAGAGCTTTAGTGAAGGTATGCTTCATTTTTACTTACTAAATTCACTAGTTTTTATCTCAACTAAAAACCTCAATTAGTTGAAAGATATTAATTGGGCAAGCGGACCACAAAAACTAGGGAAGTTAATTTTTTTATATAAATTTAATTTTGAATAGATGAGCTGTTAAATTAAATAAAAATATTCAAAATTTATAATATTTGTTACTTTTACTATAGTTAAGTTTTTAAAGTTAATGGAATTGACCCACTTTATTTGACATCATAAGATCTTTTTTTAAATAGTCGAAATAATTTTATATAATTGTACGATGTGTTCTTACATATTTTGATATTACTCATGATCTCGGAGGAATGGCAGGTAAGGTTGAAAACCCCATTTCATCTTTTCCAACCGGCCTGTCCGGAGAATTTCCCGAAATTCCTGGAATTTAACAAACAGGACGAGCGTACACGTTTGATTAATCCGTCCAGCTCTAAATACGTTGAAATAATAACCTATTGTTATGGAAAACCGGATCTAATTTTGAAACGTTTTCGGTGAGACAGGCAATCAGATTTATTAACGTCCCAAGTCGCAGAGGAACAGGAATTTCTCGGATAGCCCCATCATCAAATCCTGTCATGCCCGGTAAAGAGACACTGACGATCGATCAGGCCGCTCAGTTTTAACCCATTTTATTATTTAACGGCCTCCCCCTCCAACGGGTTAAATCCAGAGGCTGTTGCAAAACTCGGATCAGACTCGCAGATTTAAACACTTCAATTCTACTAATTAACCCAAAATTTAAAAGGTGTGTCAACTAACGTCCAAAATAATTAAACCGACACCTATGACAGTATAGTGATTTATTTTCTACAGTTATCAATGTAATAGAAAAATAAAATTCAAGAGTATTATATATTATTATTTGAAGATCGTGACATGCGATCAGGTGTGACGTAGGTTGTAGAAAAACGTTTTCTTTATAGCGCCAGCGTTTCGATCTTTATTGAGATCATCTTCAGAGCTGATTTATAAAAATACTTCAATGCTTTAATTGAATCTAAAATTTCTAGAAGTGTATAAATTCATATTATTCTTTTTTTCACATCCTCCATGTATTTATAAAATTTAAACAATGTTTATAAATCCCAGGCCCTGAAGATGATCTCATTAAAGATCGAAACGTAGCACGAAAAAGAAAATATTTTTCTAAACCTAAAACCTTCTAGACTTGCATAAATTTAATGGAAGGTAATTTTCAAATTAACATAATTTAATTCGAATAAAATTTTAACAAAAACTTCAAATTAGGGTTATATAATGTATAATTAATACTTTTTAAATTAAAAACAACTTCTTACACCAAATCAATTTTTTAAAATTTCAAATTAACTTTTTCTTAAACAAACACTTTGAGCCCTGATGATGATTTCAATAAAGAGCGAAACATTGGCACGATAAAAAAATGTTTTTCCTAAACCTACATCACACCAGACGGCATCTCACGACCTCCAAATAAATATTGCTGAAATTTCTGTGGTTTAATATATCAAAAAACGCGTACACACGAGAAAACTTTCAGAACTACAACGTTAAAAGTTAAATTCACTAATTTCGTGGTCCGCTTGACCAATTAATACTTTACAATTTATTAAGGTTTTTAGTTGAGATGAAAAAAAGTTAATGGCACGAGAGGGATTCGAACCCACGACCTTCGGCTAGATACGCCGCTGCTCTACCACTTGAGCTATCGTGACCTCGATCCACTCGGACATCAACTCCCCATCTCACGAAATTAGTGAATTTAATGAATTAAAATGAAGTACACTTCACTAAAGCTCTCCGTCGCCATTTCAATTGTCGTCGAGAATCCAAACCGATTACACGACATTTGAAAAATGGCAAAAGGAGGGAAAACTCATAAGGTGGGGTTGAGATGGAGAACTGATGTCCGAGTGGATCGAGGTCACGATAGCTCAGGTGGTAGAGCAGCGGCGGATCAAGCCGTAGGTCGTGGGTTCGAATCCCTCTCGTGCCATTAACTTTTTTTCATCTCAACTAAAAACCTTAATTAATTGTAAAGTTAAAAGTTAAAATGTCGAAACGCGTCTGACAGACCAGAATTTGTTTAGCTTTGATCACAGAAAGAAACTACCTACGAAAATCTTTTAAAAATTGAAGTATGCACTTTTTTTTAAACAAGGACTAGTGATTTGTACATTAATTGTAATAAAATAAACCTTGTGGGGTGTGATGCTTGTGGTTGTCTGCGTGTCGGTGTTATATATAATAATGAATTTTCTTGAAAAACCGACAAGAGTTCTAATCTATGGATTACCTCACTATCCCTATCATTAAGATAATATCAAGTCGTTAAGTCCTTTTTTCTTACCATGACCATTTTAAGCAGAATTTCATTTTGGGGTGTTTGTATAATTTTTATTTCTTTATTAAATATAATTTTAATTTATTATATTAATTCATGTACGTTTAGCGGTCATAATTGATCTATTTAATTATTTCAATTAATTATACTTTTTACCTAAAGTCTTCGTTTAGATGAAAAAGTCAGTGTAGCAGGTCGAAAATTTTGGATTCGAATCCCGCTCGTAACTTTCGATAAAATGTATAATTAATTGAATTAATATTACTATATATAACGTATTAAGGTAACTATAAATCAGCCGATTTGTTTTCATATAAATTATATGATTGTAAGAATTGTACAATTTTTAGGTTAAGAATATAATAAACAGGTTTTTGGCAAAAGAAGGTCCGCCCGGTTTCGCTCTTACATGAAGAAGGCTAAGGGCGTGAGATAGCCGATTTTAATGAGGCTTTCGTAGTGATACTATGTCGAAAAATATTATACACTTGTACGAGCTTTTTTGCCAGTGGGCCATAGGAGTCGACAATTTATTTTAGATACCGATTTCGCACATTTTTTATTGTGTAATATTAATGTTAATATAAATGAGTCAGATTGCTATTCTGTCGTTACAGTGCTAAATTACACACAAATTCTATCCGTCGAAGAAATATTCCCATACAATTTAATGGGAGTTGCAAATTTTATTCTATAGTATTTTAATATCAAGGGGAAAATTTATGGAAAACTGAAACCCAATTCCAAAGAAAACTGGAAGAAAACAAAAACTGACGATTTTACATAGAGTTACTGTGGTAACAGAGTAGGCCGGTTAAGAGGAGCCCCGAGGCTTCGGCCCTGTTTAAATTACAAATTCCGCCTTGGGATAGCTTTTTAATATTAAATAGCAACTTGGCTGTGATAGTTGCAAACTCGCCTTTGAAGGCCCCTTGAGTTTTTCCAAAGTGGGCCGGGTCTACCTCTCTTAAATATTGAATTTCCGAAATTATCGCCTCCGTGGTTTCCCCGGTCCCGGAGGACCCTCGGCTCCCTTAAAACGAATTAGCCGCTTCATCGTCTCGTTTTCCTTACCTGTAAAGTCTACATTCGATGAAATGTAACTTTACTCTCTACCACGCAACCCCCAGCAAGCCGATCTCACTTAGTGACTAACGAACTCGTGTACTGAAATATTAATTATCTTGTGCTCCTTGTTGAAGGTATTTGAGGGATTCTGTTAATTAAGGTTAAATTTCTGATGTAAAACCAAAATAGAAGAGGAACACATGCAAAATCACAGACCCTGTAGACTCTCGTTAATTTTTGTATTTTTTCATCCCATTTGTTTTGATGTATTATATTGTGTACTGGTCATAATCTCTCTCTCTCTTTTTTTTTCTCTCTCTCTCTCTCTCTCTCTCTCTCTCTGTGTTTCTTTTTCTCTCTCTCTGCCTCTCCCTCTTTCTCTCACTTACTCACTCGCTCTCTCTTCTTCCTCTCTCTCAAATTCTCTCGCTCTTTCTCTCAATTTCTCTTTTTATCTCTCTTTCACCCGCTCTCTCTCTGCCACTCCTTCTCTCTCACACACTCTCTCTCTCTCACTCTCTCTCTCTCTATCTATCTATCTATCTATCTATCTATCTATCTATCTATCTATCTATCTATCTATCTATCTATCTATCTATCTATTAATTTCTACCTCTATCTATACATTTGTCGTTTGAAATTTATCTTTCTCGCCCTCTGTCTCTTTCTCTATCACTCTTTCTCTCCGCTTATCGTTCTCTATGTTATCTATCTCTCTTTCTCTCTCTCTCTCTCTCTCAATCTCTTTATTTTTTTATTTTGCTCTTTCTCTCTATCTTTATCTCTATGTATCTAGCTATTTATCATTATCTCCAGCTCTATCTATTTGTCTTTTGAAATTTATCTTTCTCCCCCTCTATCTCTTTCTCTATCACTCTTTCTATCCGCTTAGCGATCTCTATCTTATCTATCTCTCTTTTCTCTCTCCCTCTCACTCTCTATCTCACTCACACTCTTTCGCTCTCTCTCTCTCTCTCAATCTCTCTATTTTTTTTTATTTTGCTCTTTCTCTCTATCTCTATCTCTATGTATCTAGCTATTTATCTTTATCTCCAGCTCTATCTATCTATTTGTCTTTTGAAATTTATCTTTCTCCCCCCTCTGTCACTTTCTGTATCACTCTTTCTATCCGCTTATCGATCTCTATCTATGTATCTCTCTTTCTTTCTTTCTCTCTCTCTCTCTCTCTCTCTCTCTCTCTCTCTCTCTTTTCCCCTACTCTTTCTTACTCTCACTCTCTTCCTCATTCTCTCTCTCTCTCACTCTTTCTCTCTCTCTCCTTTCCAATTTTATCCATGAATGTAAAAATATTTTTCCTGTTTGTCCGTCTTTTTGGTTGACTTTGGTGGAAGTGAAAGTTGTAAGGAGTGAGATTATTTTACAATGACGGACAAATGTTCAACGAGTCACTGAACAAGAAACAAGTCCTCCCCAACTTGTACTTACAACTTTAAAACTGCTTTTTAACGAGACGGCGTGGTGGTCCGAAGGGTCTGAGCCGTTTAAACTTCAACCCTTGGCTTTACGAATTGCTTGCGGATATTCTAGATCTCACTGAAGTGCGGACTTTCTTGTTAGATAACAAGACTAATTTGTGTGAATGTTTAATTAAAAAAGATATAATTTACTTAGAAGTACATAGTTCCTTGAATATCTTTTCTAAAAACTCGTGCTTTTCTAGCTCGGAGAGATATTTGTGTTATCGTGTTATAAATTGTTACGACAGCCACTTTTTACCTTCGAGCTTAGCGCGTGAAAATCTCTCCTGCATGGGTACAATTAGCCGGCCGGAAATTGCCACCCTGCGGTCCTTCCGTTTTCGGTCCAAAACCCAGGACAATTTAGTTACCCAGTAGCTAACAGTATAAAAAGAAAAGAACCATCTGCCTGGAAGTAATCAAAAGGGATTTAAATTGTTACTCAGCCGGCCTTAAATGATGAGACAATTAACAAAAATCATTTTATTCCCTACCCTTCGGTGATTCGGCTTAATTAAACACGCTCAGGGAGAAAAATTGAAAAAACAAGCAACATTGCAATTAGTTAATTTTCACTATAATCGATTAAGCGAATGATTAAATCATATTCGAGAAATTGTTCCTATTCACTCATAACAACTGGCCTTGATAATTCGTTCAGTGCAATATTCAGCAAGGCTTATATAAAAAGTAATTACGGTCGTACAATTATTGTAAGATAATCTGGTATAATAAATTCAATAGCGTAAGTTTAGGATAATTAGATAAGTTTACTTGCCGCACTGTAAAGAATGACCATAATTATGTGTAAAGTGCAGACAAATATTGTTCACGATAGAATATAGATCTTCTGACAGTCAATCAGGAATTCAGAGAGGATGTGGCTGGTCATTTTCAGAGTAATGCATATTGGCTAAATATGGATGGCTCAAAAATCGAGAGTAGTTCGGGATCTATTGTGGCCCAAGAGTAAAATCCGGTCTAAGCTTTAAGCTTCCGAATGAGGCATCGGTTTTTCACTTGCGAATTAGTCGCAGTAAGAAAATCAATTCTTCTCCAGAGTCAACCGGTATGTGTTATTTTGGCACATAATAGAAATGCTTTAGTAACACCCAAGCGAAGCAACGGCAACAACCACCTAATAACGGAAATTAAAACATTGTTAAAACTCTCGAAGAGCTCTAGGTCTCTCTCCTGATGAGAGTGGAATTTACGTGGATTCCGGCGCATTGCGGGATCTCAGGTAAGGAGTTGGTAGACCTGCTTGCGAAGGGGGGCTATATCAAGGTGAGGAAATTTAGGTATTAGGCTCCACTATTCGAATTTGATTGTGTAGCGCTGGCAACGTTAACATGAAGAAATAGAAAAGGCACTACCTCGCAGAGTGTTATAGGTTTGCTAGGTCTAGATTTGGAATCTTTGAAGGAGCGGACATCACCAAATCTCTCCCCGAGATTAAATGGTCCAAAATCTTGGGGTTTGTGAACAAGTCCGAGAGATTTATGCAGGACACGTGAGCCGACCAATTCCCGGACCTTTTAGGGATGGGGTACGAGTCTACCCAGACATTTAANATGTTAAAATCTGACAATGGAATATGTAAGCATATTTTAAGGAAATTAATTTGGACGAGTGATGTGAATGTAACGAAGAGGAAACTTTGGAACATAATAATGGCGTGTCCAATAATATGATAATATAATATGTGAGATATGTTTCCTGAAGTAAATTCAAAGATTAACAAGGAGCCGGTCGATTACGTCAGTACATTGAAACTGTATGGCAAAATCGTAAACTTTTTAGAAAAAATAAATAAAATGATATAAAAATTATTTTATAAAATTATAATTTAATTGATTAAAAAATATATATTTATAAGTATTATAATAATAGGTGGACTTATTTATCGAAAAATAAAAAAGCAAAAACATTAAGCAGAGTGTAGGCAAAGGGGTGCAACAGAACAGTACGAGTATCTGTGAAAAAATATCAATACAAGGTGAATATAAAGCAACAAATGTTTGTGGAAAATACCATGAAAAATATTAAAAAATGTATTAAAAAAATTTAAAGACTTTTGAAAATTAGAAAAAAACTGCAAGAAACTAAGTCTTGTCGCTGAATTGGAGCGAAATAACAAAGGGGAACTCCAATTTAAACAATTATCTCAATTTATATATTTCAAATAATACGGTCAAAGCAAAATTTTCGAAAAATTGATAGACGAATTATTCCATAGGCGAATGTTACAGTACGGTAGTAAATTTAAATCTAGACGTGCTGCTGAACTAACTTTTGATTAGTAATTAATGTTTTGGGATCAAAGGTATCGGACGTAATTTCTCTGATGGAACCAACGTAGTCATAAGCGCGTGCCTTGTAATTTCGGCGGGCCAATTTGTATAGGCGTATTCCGTTACGACTGAAAGCTGAATATACCTGGGATGAAGATTCGGAGGATGTTTAAAGGAGCGCTGCTTTACGCGAGCCTATATCAAAATTTCAAAGGGTTTTACATGTTTTGTATTCATTAATGATGAACCTTTTCATCACACTTACGTCATGGGGTAAAGGCAGTTAAAACAGATCAATTCTATTCAAAAGTTTCAGTATAAAAGTGGTTTAAATCAAAAAATTCATATTTATATATTATTTATTTTTTTAAAGAAAACTGAAAAATCGGTAGTTTAAGAATTTTCCTCGCATGTATGTTTCGTTCGACTCCTACATTTCATAAATAATTGTAAGCTTTTGTTTGTGAAAATGTCACATGATGGCATATTATTTAAACATTGCACAATGTATTAGCTGACTTGTTTAAAACTTGTGCAATAGGCTAAACCTGCAATGCCGGCCGGCATTGCAGAAGTGTTGTTCATCAACGCCGTACATTTCGTTTATACATTTCTTAATATTAAATTATTTTGTTTATAAAAATTCTACATTTTTTTAAGGAGAGTAAATATTTCGATTTTGTAAATGAAACGTTCACAGCAAATGGAATAATATCCAAACAATTAATAACGCTTAGTATTTAATGACCGTTAATTAATGATTACTTAGGGATCGTGAGATGCAGTGTGGTGTGACATAGGTTTACAAAAACATTTTCCTCGTCGTGCCAACGTTTCAATCTTTATTGAGATCATCTTAAGAATCTGGAATCAATAAACATTGTTCAAATTATATAAATACATATAAGAAATGCCTATGAATTTATACAATGATGTACACAATATAGAAATTTTAGGTTTAATCAAAATATTTGTACTCACTCTAAGTGTGTGTTTTCTGTGTAGATATGTCACTGTTGTGTGTCATGTTGAGAGTGTTAGTGTGATATTAATGTATTTTTGTTTTTTTACCTTTGATTTTGAAAGAGTGGCGAAGGAAGTAGGGACAGAAATTCATTTTTCTATGAGGCTTCTTTGAGGTGAAAGGGACCGATAATGAAAAAAAGGGGGGTAACGGTTTTTCGTTCGGACCTGGTCAAACTCAGGATTATTATAGACGGGATTAGGGAAAGGGGAGATAAATTGGTGAAGATTTAGACTATGTAAAATTGTTTGATGTGTGAAGTGTAATGATTGTTTTATATGTTGTATAACATGTTTTGCGTGTTGTATGTTATTGATATTAAATTTGATTTATGATATTAGAGTAGCTGCCGCTGGGTTTAAATATGTGTGTTCTGTAATATTGATGCTGTGTTTATCTCTGTTGATAAATCATTTCCGAAAAGTTACGTTTATGTTTGTTTCGTTCTGTATTTAATTGTTTTGGATTCTTTAAATCGAAATTGTTGTTCAAAATGGTTATTAGCCAGTGTTGTAGGATTTTTTTTTTAGTTTTCTGCAATCATAGATATGTTGTTTTACCCTCCTTACCAGATTATGGGATGTTATTCCGATTTAACTTGTCGGACGATTTATACAATTGATTTTGTAAATTACAACAGTCTTATTTATTTACAGGTGTGGGATCTTTAATTTTGGAAAAAATGATTTGAACAGTTTTACAGTTTTTGAAAGCTCTTTTAAAATTATCAGAAGTGAGAAATATGTTTAATTCTTGTGATAGGCAATTGAAATTTTACGTTTAAACAAAGTATTTGTAGTAGCACAAAGTGTTGTCAGAAGAGAGAAATGAGTTTAATTTAGTTGATAGGCCGTGAATAAATGGCATGGAAATTTATGTTGGTACTGTATTTGATAGAATTGAGGATGTAGTGTTATAAATATTAGCAGATGGTGTTAGTGTTCAGGTTAGTTGTTCATTATTCTGTTGATTATGTGTTTAGGGTAGTGAATGTTTTGTAGGATATATTTGTAAATCTTTATGTTCTTATGATAAAAAGAAATGTTGGCACTATGAAGAAAAAGGTTTTCTAAACCTACATCACACCTGAATGCATCTCACAATCTCTAAATAATAAATTATTAAATTAATTAATTTACCAACATTCCCATAGACACAACACTGAACATTATTAAAGATAAATGGCCCAACATAACACCACACACAACTCTATCAAAGAACACGTTCGTAACAATGACCCGACACTGCTGCGTTAACGGATACTTTACATAAGACAATCAATTTTACAAACAATTATTTGGTATAGCCATGGGTAGCAACCTAGGCCCGATACTGGCAGACATAATCATGACACATATATTAAACACAGTCATACCACAACTTCCTTTCACATTACCCTTCCTCACTAAATACGTAGATGATATATTGACAGCAGTTCCTACAGATCATTAGATAGCTTTCACCCACGCCTACAATTTACACATAAAATCGAAAACAACAAAAAATACCATTTTTAGATACACTCGTAATAAAACAACCAGATGGCCCATTAATCACAGATTGGTATCAAAAAGCAAGAAACACAGATCGCTACCTCAACTTTACATCTCACCATTCTCTTCATACAATAATAAACACGGCCAAAGGGTTACTTCACAGAATGATTACCCTAAGCCATGAATCATTTCACCACAAGAACGTAAAGATATACAGACAGATCCTCCATAACAATCTCTACCCTAAACACATTATTAACAGAATAATCAACAACTACAACTCAACACTAACACCATCCACTATTACTAATAATAAGTCTATTAAATGCAAACAAACCAGCATACATTTCCATGCCATTTATGCAAGGCCTATCACATAAATTAAACACATTTCTCTCGTCCGATAACTTCAAAATAGCTTTCAAAAATTATAAAACAATTCAAAAACTTTTTTCAAAATTAAAGTTCCCACACCAATAACAAACCAATCTGACGTAATCTACAAAATCAACTGTTTAAACTGTCCGGCAACTTACATCGGCCTTACATCCCAAAATCTAGACAAGAGAGTAAAGCAACATATCTATGATTGTTGACTACCAAGCAAAATCCTACAGCACTCGCTTTACACCCACCATTTTGAACACCAACACAATTTTGACTTCAAAAATCCAAAAATATTACACACAGAACAAAACAAACATAAACGTAATTTCTTAGAAATGGTTTATATCAACAGAGATAAACACAGCATCAATTACAGAACAGATACATGTAAACTCAGTCGCAGCTACGCCAATATCATTAACCAAAAACAATATAGATAACATACATATATCATTACATTACATTCCACACATCAAATATTTTTCACATAGTCTAATTTTTCAACAATTTAGCTTTCCTTTTCCTATTTATCCCTTTCGATATAATCCTGAAAGGATAATCTGGCCGAACCATTACCAACACATTGTTTCCCTTCGTCGGCTCTTTTCACCTTAAAGAAGCCGACGCCTTATACAAAAATGTCTTTTCTATTCATTTTTTAGATGCGGTCTGGTGTGATGTAGGTTTCAGAAAAACATTTTCTTTATCGTGCCAACGTTTCGATCTTTTATTGAGATCATCTTCAGAGCCTGGGATTTACAAACATTTTTTACATTTAACAAATACATTTAGGATGTGGAAAAGTGAATTTATACAATGCAAAATATATTTTTTATAAATAATCAAAGTATTTCTACTCACTCAAAGTGTTTGATCCACAGAGAAAAAAGTCAGTGTACGAGCGGGATTCGAACCCACGATCTTTGGCTAAATAAACCACTACTCCACCACTTGAGCTAGTGTGACTCCGATCCGCTCGGACACCAATCCTCCATCTCAACCAACAACCGTTCGAATTTTCCCTCAACCAATAAATATTAATTAATTGAAAAATGTTAATTGGTCAATCGGACCACGGACTGTAATGGATGTATATAAAGTATTTTAAATTGATTGTGTAGGCTAAACCCACAATGCTGCTCGGCATTGCAGAAGTGTTGTTCATCAGCCCCGTTTATTTCGTTTATGCATTTCTGGAACATTTAAACTTTTTGTATTTAAAATAGCCATTGTTAACGACAAAAAACGCTGTGCTAATTGAATCCTCCATCTCTGCGCATAAAGATTCATTTAAAAATACTACCACGTCTGAAATTTCAATGGGAATAATTTACAATCATCATAAACAAAATTTAATCTTTTGACAGATATAAAATTCTGTAAAATAATAAATTACAGGAAACCGTAAAGGTCGAGTGGGTCAAGGCCGACAGCAATTTCTCGATTTATCACGTTCGTGGTTACTGGTTTCGTCCCATTGCCCACTATCTATAAAAGGTACACGCATACTAAAAACATATTTTATTTAACTAAAATAATTATCAAATATGATCTTTGCCAGAAAAACTGTGGAAATTATATGGCGTAGACAATGTATCAAAAACCTTAAGGCATTTACTGACGAAACCGCACAAACAAAAACAAATTTTTCAAAACAACATGTTGAGAGTTAGATCATTTATTCTCGAATTTATTTTAAAAATGTCTACCGTTTATAATTAATTTCGTGTTAATTATTTTGTTTTACTAATTGGTTTTGTTTGGTTTTTAACTCGTAGCCTTGACCTGCGTCCCAGGAAAAAGGTCACAGGTCACGAACCGCTCGATGACGTCATCGAAAACAGGGGTCGATAGTTCATTTTCCATTTCTTCAGAGGATCGTCTTGATGAAAACCTGCTGGGCCGGATTTGTCACGAGTGTTCGGCATTTAATAAAATTCCATCATGCACTTTTTTAAAGATAAAAGAACCTAACATTCAAACATGAAGAATTGTTAAGAAATTTGAAGTCTTTCAAAATTTGCTGCGTGCAAACAAATATATTGATAAAAATGATAGAACGGAAATTTTCAAGGAAATAATAATTGCCTTCTCAATAATAAATACAAGCATTTTTATTTAACATATTGGCTGAATGTTATATTTTTATATACAATAATCTAATTGTGCAAATTTTATGAGTTGTTTTTAATATTTGAACCGTTTGTACACGCATTGTTTATGGGAGTGTTTAAAGTGTCCGATTGATATTTGCCACGCTAGCAGTTCCGTGTTCGAATCCCGGTACAGCCCACGACTTTTTAATGAAAAATGTGAGAGAAAAAAATATTATAAAGTGGCTTGGTCCCTCGTCCACAACAGTCGACCGATAAGTCCTCTATTGAAAAAACGAGAGCGTTAAGAAGAAAAAACATAAAGATAGATATCTAGAAAAACAGAGAGAGAAAGAGTAGAGGTAGATAAAAATAATAAAGAGAAAATAAGATAAATAGAGAGACAAAAACGAAGCGAAAGTAAGAGAGATTGAGGGAAAGACAAACGAAAAAGAAAAACCAGAAGTAAAAGAAGAGTGTAAGAAAAACAGAGAAAAATTGAGGGTGAAAAGAAAAAGGAAATGAAAAAGAAAAACAAAGAACAGGCAATATAAGCAAAACAGAGAGAGACAGCAAAACGTAAGAGGTAGACGTTGAGAGAGAGGGGGGAGGGAGAGAGAGTCGTAGATAGGTCAAAGATTAATATATTAAGGCGAAAAGAAAGTACACAAATAAATATGAAAAGGGAAAGAAAAACAAAATCATAGAGAAAGTTAAATTGAAAATAGGAGAGTGAAAGAATAAGAAAGAGGGCAGAAGGAGGAGAAAGAAGAAATTATGTGAAAGAAAATAAAGATACCTTAGAAAAAAAAGAAAGAAAGTAAAAGATACAACGAAAGAAAGCAGAGAGAGAAAGAGAAGAAGAAGAAAGGCACAGAGAATGTGAAAGTTAGTTATAGCAAGAAAAATCAAAAGAGAATGGAAGAAGAGAAAAAATGAGAAGAAGAAAGACTAAGAGTAACGGAAATTAAAAAAAAAGAAAATAGATGAATTTCGAAAAAGAAAATAGATAAAGAGATAAAATGGGTGTAAGAGCGAGAGATCGAAAATAAGAAGTAAAAGTTTTAGAAAAAAAATGAATATCGTTTTATTTAACAAATCTCGCAAAATTAGGTCGCGCACGGCCCGTCTTACATTTGACGAGAAAATGAAATGATCTCGATTTTTTACTTTGTCTTAAATACAATTACTGTCACAAAAATCTTATTATGGTTATACAAAAATTAAAAAAAAAAGAACAAAAACAGAAAGAGAGCGAAAGTAGTTGGACGTTAAGCCCTCCTGTATGACAAAAATTACTTTACTTGCTTTATTTGACTTATTTCTCGTACAATGGCAAGATATTAAACAAATAAAACCAGAGAAAATTTTTTATCTTCAATCATGGTTTATCAGGGTTGGATATATTAAAATGTCCAATATTATGTTGTCGTTCTTTTGTTTTTCTAAGTTAAGACATATTGAGATTTTTGTCATATTTTACATTTTATTCTAAAGATAATATTGTCAGCTTCTCGATAAAACTCAATAAATCTCCTTTAAACGGATCAATTATTTTCGACTTCATTTCAAAACGGGGGGGGTGTAATGCGAAAATTATTGGAAAAATTGGGCAGTCGGAGAGGGCCCTCTTGCCAATTAGACGTTCGTAAGTGAATTGAAAAGAGGCGGGTGGGGTAATGAAAAACCTTTATTATCCTGTTTCTTCCTGTAGAGGTCCAATATCCTGTTTGTCTTTATTAGAACGCCAAACCCTATAAACGTCCAGGCCGGTCTGGGCCCTCTCAGTCGGCCCTTCACCGCCCTCAGGAGCCAACAGGTAAATAACGATGATGACCAGGAGTTTAACCTTCATCATTGTTTATTATTAAGCAGTTCTAAAGCCAAAAATGTTTAAACTTTACTATCTTAACATAAAAATAATAATAAAAACAGAAATGGGTGGTTAGAGACCATTAATCGACAATTATTCAGAAATCGTGAGATGCGGTCTGGTGTGATGTAGGTTTCAGAAAAACATTTTCTTTATCGTGCCAACGTTTCGATTTTTATTGAGATCATCTTCAGGGCCTGGGATTTACAAACATTGTTTACATATTACAATTACATTTTGGATGTGGTGTTTCGGCTATTGCCGAAGAAGAAAAAAATAAGCAAATAAAATTGATAATGAAATGAAAATAAATTATTTAACTAAAATTAAAATAAAATTTAAAAAAGTTGAAATTAAGCAATAATTTTCGATCTTTATTGACATCATCTTCAGAGCCTGGGATTTACAAACATTGTTTACATTTAACAAATAGTAGGATGTGGAAGAAAGAGAATTTATACAATTCAAAATATATTTTTTATATTCAATCAAAGTATTTCTACTCACTGTCTCATTCTGTCTTCTGTGTAATTATGCCATTCTTGCGTGTCGTGTAGAGAGTGCCAGTGAGATATTGCTGTTTTGTGTTTATATATGTTGTATTTTGAAGGGGTGGGGAAGGAAGTCGGTATAGAAAAGACATTTTGTATAAGGCGTCGGCTTCTTTGAGGTGAAAAGTGCCGACAAAGGAAAAAAAACATTGGTAATGGTTCGGCTAAATTATCTTTTCAGGATTATATAGAAGGAGATAAATAGGACAAAAAAAGCTAAATTGTTGAAAAATTGGCCTTGATGGTTTTTGGTTTTTGATACCAATCTGTGATTAATGGGCCATCTGGTTGTTTTATTACGAGTGTATTTAAAAATGGTATTGTTTTGTTGTTTTCGACCAACCAGCAAACTAGCATACATTTCCAAGCCATTTATTCACACATAAATTAAACACATTTCTCTCGTCCGATAACTTCAAAATAGCCTTCAGAAATTATAAAACAATCCAAACACTTTTTTCCCAAAATTAAAGATCCCACACCAATAACAAATAAATCTGACGTAATCTACAAGATCAACTGTTTAAACTGTCCGGCAACTTACATCGGTCTTACATCCCAATATCTGGACAAGAGAGTAAAGCAACATATCTATGATTGCAAAAAACCTAATCAAAATCCTACAGCACTCGCTACCCACCATCTTGAACACCAACACAATTTCGACTTCAAAAATCCAAAAGTATTACAGAACAAAACAAACATAAACGTATTTTCTTAGAAATGGTTTATATCATGTAATGATTATTTGACTTTTTTATAGTCGGAGGATCGTACCTCAGTGAATCATGAATAAATAGAACAAAAAACTTTATCTTCTAGACTAAATATATGGTAATTATAAATTATAAAAAAAGATCAATGCTTAATCACAATTTATATTTTAAAAAATAAATTCCCAATCACAAATTATAAAAAGATTAATGCTTGCAATAAGAATAAGAAAAATACACAAAGGAAAAATTAACCAAAATTCTTGTGCATGCACAAACAGAAACACTTACCGTGTGTGTTGTGTACAATGTACCTTTAACTAAATTAAAATAAAAAAACATAAACTGATAACACTTTATAATCAATTTTAAAACTTAATACGGGCTTTTTCTTCTCACCTTTTCTTCAACAAGAATGGGCCGGTCAGCCCTATCTCCTCTTACACTAGGTCTATCTTTTCTATTCGTCCCCATGGTGGGGAGAAATAGCGGGCTTTATGAAATCAACGTTATAATCAACAGAGATAAACACAGCATCAATTACAGAACAGATACATGTAAACTCAGTCGCAGCTATGCCAATATCATTAATCAAATTCAATATAGATAACATACATATATCATTACATTACATTCCACACATCAAATATTTTTCACATAGTCTAATTTTTCAACAATTTAGCTTTCCTTTTCCTAATTAACCCCGTCTATATAATCCTGAAAGGATAATCTGGCCGAACCATTACCAACACATTGTTTCCCTTCGTCGGCTCTTTTCACCTCAAAGAAGCCGACGCCTTATACAAAAATGTCTTTTCTATACCGACATCCTTCCCCACACCTTCAAAATCCAACGTATATAAACACAAAATAGCAAAATCTAACTGGCACTCTCTACACGACACGCAAGAATGGCACAATTACACAGAAGAGAATCACTTTGAGTGAGTAGAAACACTTTGATTGAATATAAAAAATGTATTTTGAATTGTATAAATTCACTTTCTTCCACATCCTACATGTATTTGTTAAATGTAAACAATGTTTGTAAATCCCAGTCTTTGCAGATGATCTCAATAAAGATTAAAACGTTGGCACGATAAAGAAAATGTTTTTCTGAAACCTACATCACACCAGACCGCATCTCACGATTTCTGAATAATTAATAAAAACAGATGTTAATAAGTTAACTCAAACACGTCGGTATCCAGATAAAAAAAAATATAAGATCCAGCGTAGGATGCTTATTTTTATGATAATTTTCCTTTATTTTCTCTTCCCTGAGGCTTAAGTTTTCTAGTTCAAGTTATAAATAAAACGTTGAAATAACACTAAAAGTATTTATATATTGCATCAAACATGATTTTATGAAATGATGTGCCAATTGAATTATTTTATATTTTTATTAAAATCACTGGAGTTATTTTAATAAAATTTCATTCACAAATGTGTATGTAAAAGCAGCTCATATAAATATTTAATGTGATGTAGGTCCAAGATTTATTTTATTTATTCGTAATAACACGAGACAAAAAATGAAACTCTTTTGATGAAACAGGCATGAATCTTTTATTATGAGTGTTTTTTATCTGAAACCTGTTTTTCTAGTTGAATTCAAGTTAATTTTATTTGTAAAAAAATTTAAAAAATTCGTTTCATTTGCCATCAAATAAATTCTGACTTATTTTTTAGTTGTATTCTTACTTTTAAAAAATGTTTCGATCGATTATCAATAAACTTATTAACTCCATTAGATTTCGTAGTCCGATAGAGCAAACAACTTCTTTCGACTAATTAATCTTTATATACGGTATTGGTTGAGATAAAAAGGACGCATAAGCACTGCCATTTGAAAAATGGCAAAAAGGAGGGAAAATTCGAAAGGTGGGGTTGAGATGGGAAGTTGGTGTCCGAGTGGATCGAAGTCGCGATAGCTCAAGTGGTAGAGCAGCGACGTATTAAGCCGAAGGTTGTGGCATTGATTTTTTTATCTCAACCATACCTTACATAAAGATTAATTTGAAAAACTTAAGAACTTAAAATTATTAGTTTTAAAATAATAGAAGCGAAAGTGAACTTTTGAGACAAGAGGTAATTTTAAAACTTCCAATGTTAACACACCCATCGCCGTTTAAACGCAGTTCGTGAGTTGAATTGAGATAAGAGAATTGGAAAAGTTCTCGTTTTAAAACATCATTGACGGTCAGATCCGGAAAATTCGTCGCATCGGGACGGTTTAAATCACTCCCCTATTTAAACGAGATGGGCCGAGGTGGAAATTTAATACAACGACTTCTAAGATAATCAACGGAGTTTGATAATCATTTTTGGAAGTGGATTTAAACTGATTTCAACGAAATCATTGCAGGAATAACGCCGATCAGGACCTTTTATATTTTAAGAGATAGACCAAGACTTTAGGTCTTTTTACTTGTCGACTATGTTCAAAGTTTGGCAATCCTTTTGTGCCATCACTTTGTACTTGATTACAAAATAATAATAATAATAATAATAATAATAATAATAATAATAATAATAATAAATCTTTATTTTCAAGAATGTACATTACATATAAATTTATAACAAAAAATAATATTGTGGTACATCCCTGCCTGCTGCCAAAAAGCAAAGATTGTAGCAGGGGTTTTTGGAGTTCATCAGAGAAATGAACAGATTATATCTTTACAAAATGAAAAACAAACAAATAACGTAATAATAATAACCACAATTTTTTAAATTGTAAATTGTTTTCCTTCTTTGTAGCTTTTGAAATTTTGAATAATAATTCTCTTGTAGCTTTATAAAAAAAACGAAGTGCCATATTTAATGAAAAATTATAATATTGCGTAGTTTTTACATTGTAAAAATGTGATTTAGCCAATGAAATGTGTCTTGTGTTGTATTAACTGATGTAGAAAGGTACACAATTATTTTTACGAATATACAAACAGGAACATTTAAGAAAGATTTGATATAGTTATTCAGATATCGTGAGATGCGGTCGGGTGTGATGTAGGTTTCAGAAAAATATTTTCTTTATCATGGCAACGTTTCGATCTTTTATTGAGATCATCTTCAGGGCTCAATAAAAGATCGTATTGAGCCCTGAAGATGATCTCAATAAAAGATCGAAACGTTGGCACGATAAAGAAAATGTTTTTCTGAAACCTACATCACACCCGACCGCATCTCACGATATCTGAATAACTATCGATTAACGGTCACTAATCTCTACAGATTTGATATAGATTCATTACTTTAAATTCATTGTATAATTTTTTCGCATTATATCTATACGGTTTACGTAACATAATTTTCAGAAGTGAGTTTACACTTACATTCAGTCTTAGTGTAGCATTTATTAATACCTCCCCAGAAAACAATACCAAAGGCTATTATGGATTGTGCATGAAAAAAATATATTACCCTTAAAAGTTCCATTTTCCTAAAGTTGCGTAAAATTCTAATTTTATAAAAGAGCATTCTCAGACGGGAAACCAAAGAATCAATATGTAAATTAAATCTCAAATTCAAGTCCAATGTCACACCAAGATATCTAACACTGTAATAAAAAAGGGATAATCAAGGAAGGACACATCGTTATCATCACAAGTATGAAAAGCAAATTTTAAATTGTTAGTACTTATTTTCTGTTTCGATGAAAAGACCTCGATCCACTCGGACACTAACTTCCCATCTCAACCCCACGATAGGTCACGATAGCTGAAGTGGTAGAGCAGCGGCGTATCTAGCCGAAGATCGTGGGTTCGAATCCCGCTCGTGACACTGACATTTTTATCTCAACTAAAAACCTTAATTAATTGAAAGATATTTGTTTACGTTTATTTAAAATCATATTTCCTTTCTATAGTTATTCAGATATCGTGAGATGCGGTCGGGTGAATATCGCATCTCACGATATCTGAATAACTATCGATTAACGGTCACTAATCTGTACACATTTCCTTTCTATATTTTCTTCTCAACATGTTAAATTTAAACATATATTTTGAATAATTAAAGATTTAAGTATTGACCCTCATTCTAAAAAATTGTACAGAATTTAAAAAATCAAAAAGGATAAGTTTGAATTGATAATAACAATAACGAGTTTTATATTTAAAAAAAATTACAATAGAAGGTGTTTTCCAAAGATCTTAAATGCTTATTCGTGTTGTGTTAATTTGAGTGGATTAATTTTATAACAGAGGCTTCTTGCTAATAATAAATTAACCATTTTGGAAAAGGGGCTTAGCCTCGACATGCCCGCCATATTTATAATAGACCGCAAAACATAAAGGATGGTGTAGGATAAAATCGCGAGAAGTTAGTACGTCCCCGAGGTAGTAAAACTAAGCGTGTTTAGTTAGGGATTAAATATTTATATTTTAGAATTATTTAATATAAAAATTACTCACGTACATAAACAATTCGATTAAATAATATAAACTAACCGATGAGAATTGCTTGGCAGATTAAAAAATGTACATAATAATTATAGAATATGAAAAAAGTTACATTAGTAAATATACATGAACACGTTTACACATTATAAATCCGTGAGGAAAAATACATTTTTATTGGGTGATGCCTTAATGGCATTATATCTTAATTTTTAACGATAGACGAGTAAAAATTGATAGATAAAGAGGGAAATGAGAGGGAGCAATCAAATAAATAAATATAAATTGAGAGACGTTTGTTCGCGATACACGGATGTCGATTGTGGCTGTGGGTTCAAATTCAGGCACAACCCGTGGAATTTTATGTGGTAATATAATGTTAAAAACTTCTTAAGTGGTTTTAGCCTCCTCGTCCTCAACACACAACGGGTCTTCCTTTTTCATATTATATATATATATATATATATATACATGTATGGAAAAGAGGGAGTGAGATAGAAAGAGAACGACAGATCGTACAGAGTGAAGAGGGAGAAGAAGAGAGAAAGAAAGAGTATGACAGAGTCAGTTAATAAAAGAGAAAAAGAGAAGGAGAGAGTGTGATAAGTCGATACCAAGTGATACAAACGAGAGTGAGAGGGAAAGAGGAAGAGAGAGGAATAAAGTGAGATAAGATAATACAAAGTCAGTAAGATAAAAAGAGTCTAAGAAAAAAAATAGAGAGATAGAGATAGTAAGAGAGTGAGATAAGTTGATAAAAATTCAGTAAGATAGGAGGCGTTCAAGAGAGAGAGAGAGAGAGAGAGAGAGAGAGAGATAGAGAGAGAGAGAGTGATGGAGGGAGAAAGAGAGAACTGAATTGAAATGAAAAGCTTTAGGTCGTAAGGACCTTTTTTAAAATCAACGAGATTCGTTTTACAAAAATTCACAATACAAAAATAAATACGCAATAAACAAACAAAATGATTATGGTACATACATATTTTCAGCTTTAATCAATTTTACTAAACTTAACATGTAGTGTGTAATATACAATATACCAGACCTAACTTAATTCTGTTATAAACAATGCAAGATTTCAACTTACAGTAACTACAATTTTTAAAAAATGTGAATAAACATAAAATCTTGAAATAGATACATAAAAGAAATTTTTTTAAAAACGTTAAAAATATATAATTATAAATAAACATTTAACAAGTGAATTAGTAAGGTTATCAAGGAGTATTTTGAAAAGAGAAAAAATTATTTAATTTAAAATAAACACAAAAACTATAATAACACATAATAAACTAAGATTTTTGTAAATATAATGTAAAATTTTGCATCTGTACTGGATTGCATATTTTTTTAACAATGTAATTTGCTTATTCTATGACAATTTTGATTACACTCTTACTATTAGAAAAACAGCACTTGTCTCATAAGGCAGTGTATCATTTGCTATTTTGATCTAGTTTCCAAGTATTTAGTAGCTCTTTCTATCCTTAAATTAGGTATTTGCATTCAAGCAACGGCCTTGTTCTGTACACCAAGTTTGGAGATTATTCAAATCTAAATTTAATCTATCTATTTGTTCATTAAGGTTGGTGACATTTGAATCCATATGCATCCATATCATCACCATAGAGTCCATATTTGCAGTATTTCAGTGCATTAGATATTTTATTAACGTACAGTTCAAAGAGTAATGAGTGTTGACCCTTGTGGTAAGCCCCTGTTGATGGATTTCCAATTAGAATATTTACCATTTGATGTTTTTAATCTATGTAGTGTACTATCAAGGTATAATTCGATCCAATTAGTTTCAAATTCCATTGTCTCTAGTATAGTTAGTAATTAGTACATTATGGTTAACTTCTAAAGGTATGTCTGAAATGAAAGAGAACGACAGATCGTACAGAGTGAAGAGAGAGAAGGAGAGAGAAAGAAGAGAGAAAGAGAACACAGATCGTACAGAGTGAAGAAATAGAGGGAGGGAGGGAGAGAAGAGAACAAGAGAGAGTATGACAAAGTGAGTTAAAAGAGAAAAAGAAAGTGAGAGATTGTGATAAGTTGATACCAAGTGATAAAAAAAGAAAGTGAGAGAGAGAGGGAGAGAGAGGAAGAGAGTGAGCTAAAATGGTGACTTTTTTATTATCTATATTTTTTCTTACATCATCAAGTACTCATCATAAGAGAAAGAGGGAAAGTGAGAGAGAGTCAGACAGGCAAAGAGAGACAGAGAATTAGATTGAGAATCGGAGAAAGAGAGAGAGGAAGTGTGTGTGTGTGTGTGTGTGTGTGTGTGTGTGTGTGTGCGCGTGTGTGTGTGTGTGTGTGTGTGTGTGTGTGTGTGTGTGTGTGTGGGATAGAGAGAGAGAGAAAAAAAAAGATAGATGGATAAATAAATATAATTATAGAAAATTAGAATGAGAAAAAGCAAGTTAGATTTTTAAATAAATAAGTTTATACAAAGAGAGAAAGGGAGCGAAAGAAAGAAGTAATTGCTAGATAAACTATTATTCGATAAATAGATTGTACAAAGTTAAAGTTCGACAGATAGAAATATGAAGTCATCGTGAAAGTAGAAATTAAAGGGCAAGATAGAAAGTGAAAAAGGATTACATATAAAGCAAAAAAGATAAAGTGGGTGTAGATGAGAAATACTAAAAAAGAATCAAGCGAGTGGAGAGAGTGAGTAAGGTAGAAATGAAAAAAGTAAAAAGATTAGAAGGAGAAAGAAAGGACAAGAAAGTAAGAGACAGATTAATCTGGAAGAGGAAAGAAAAAATGTGACAGACTGATAAAGGGAACTAACATAAGTAACAAAAACTTCCAACTTTTATTACATATTATATTTAGTATTAATGGTTTGCAGTACAAAATTAACATTAAATTAATTTAATAACAACTTGATTTGAAATATTTGTTCAATTAATAAAAGAACAATATCACAGAATGTCTTGATTGAAACGTGGATTAATAATAATAAAAAGTATCAGCACAATACAATATAATCAATAAAATCATTTTAACTATTATAATAATGTATGTGTTATAATAATGTACTTTCAAGGGATAAAAACAATTTTAGTTTGTTAGGTTTCTTTGGTTTGCTGTTATATTGGCAAGCACGCGCGCGCGTGTGAGACGCTCACGCGAAAGAAAAAAGTTTGACTCTTTTCACGTTTATTTTCAAGGTATATATTTGTACTTATAGTACTTTTTATACCGTCGCTTTGAGTTTAAAAGGCCGGGCCATTTCACCCTCGGTTAAATTTAAATCGCGAAATTTCTGCTTTGCGCCAGGGCTTAAATCTGGGGATCGATCCTCGGCTTTCGTTCGTGCCTCTTCCATTAAGAAAGGC